>NC_072378.2:11105000-11730000 GCF_028885625.2 Pongo pygmaeus
ACCTCTTCTTAGATTAAATTTCTAGATGGGCCAGACAACGTGTCTCTGACTGTATTTATCTTCCCATTTATATGTATTTTATTTTTCTTTCACTTTTTCGGTTCTCTTCTGAGAGATATTTTTATTTTAAAACTCTTCATATAAAATTGGGCTTTCCAAAGCATTTCTACAAAAAAATCCTGGTCCCAAGGAGTTGATGATTTGGGAAAGCTAATCCAAATAAATTATTGGTTTGTTTCCTCCGTGTTTATTCTAAGACAAATATTCAGATAATCAGAAATGAATGGAGGAAATAATAAAATATCTTCACATACTTATTTAGAAGCTTTGTACAGATTCAGGGTGAGTATGGGTGCTAAAGGTCAGAACAGGTGCTGCCCCATAGCCTATTGGTTCTAAAAGACTGTTAAAGACAGAGGACTTGATCTTGATAAATGTAGTCGAGAACAACAATGATTCTGTGAGCTGAGTCACACTGGCAGGCCTCACCCTTTTGTTGGGGGAGGAAAACAAAAACTATCTGAATATCCTAGACCAGGTTTTTATAAATGTTAAGAGAGAAAACAGCTCTTAGGGTCAAAATAATTTTGTGAAGTAGTAGACAAGGCAAGTTTTTATATTGCAAGACTTCTTGGAGCCCTTTTCTTTTTTTTTTTTTTTTTTTTTTTTGAGACAGAGTCTCACTCTGTTGCCCAGGCTAGAATGCAGTGGTGTGATCTCAGCTCACTGCAACTTCAGCCTCCTGGGTTCAAGTGATTCTCCTGTCTCAGCCTTCCGAGTAGCTGGAACTACAGGTGCCTGCCACCAAGCCTGGCTAATTTTTGTATTTTTAGTAGATATGAGGTTTTGCCATGTTGGCCAGGCTGGTCTTGAACTCCTGACCTCAGGTGATCCACCCACCTCAGCCTCCCAAAGTGCTGGGATTACAGGCGTGAGCCACCACATCCGGCCTAGAGCCTTTTACATGCTCACTAGTATTAAGTCTCTCCGAGAGACTGATATATGATGTTGTATTTTTCAAAATGACAATGCAGCCCTGTTTTCAAGTAATATCTACTGACTGTTTGTTTCTGACTATATCTTGAGAACCTAGAGGACCTAAGAACATAGCATTTTGCTTTAGCATATACTGTGTATCTCTTGCAGTCTGTTACTTGTTTCACTGACTCTTTTCTAATCACCCTGTGTCAGGGTCTTTCTTGCTTCTTCTCTCTGTCTCTCTCCTCTGCTATTTCCTCTCCTCTGCTCTCCATCCCCTCCCTTTTATCCTTTCATAGTCTTCACTATCTTTATCATCTTTGTCTCATCCAGGCTCCCCACCCTGCTTTCTCTCCTTTCTCTTCTTTGAAAGGATATGATGCCATCTAATGCCCAGTTTCATTAGGCCAATGAATATTTGGTATGTCTATTTTGAATGAATTCTCTGAAGGTACAAAATGCAAAGCCAAAGTCACTGCGGTGTGATTCTAGAGAGCCCTTCATCACCGAGCCTCTCCACTGCATCTCTGCAGCATGGCTTCCTGGCCACCAGCCTTTGCCAGGCTTTCCTCTGCCATCCAGTTAGCCTTTCTGGTATGGTCTGAATGTATCCCCCAAAAAGCATGTGTTGGAAACGTAATCCCCATTGCAACAGCGTTTGGAGGTGGGGCCTAATGGGAGGTATGGAGAGCTCCACCCTCATGCATGGTTAATGGGGATTATAAAATTTTGGGCTTAAGGCTGCCAGTTCAATCCCTTGCTCTTTCATGCTCTCTTGCCTTTCTACCTTCCATCAGGGGATGATGGAGCAAGAAGGCCCTCACTGGATATGAGCCCTCGACCTTGAACTTCTCAGGTTCCAGAACTGTGAGAAATACATTTCTGTTCTTTATACATTACCCAATCTTTGGTATTCTGTGATAGCAGCACAGTACAGATGAAGACACCTTTCTTTATGATCAACCTCTTCAGCCCCACCCTTGGCAAGAGGCTGTTTCTCACCAGCTAGATCACTTTGATTTTTCTCATTCTCTCTACTTTAAAGCCTTTGCCTGTAAATTACTTAAACATTTGTCTATAATCTGCCTTAAATTGTTTAAAGGACATGTTTACTTTTTATTTCAAACAAAGACAGGCAGAATCCACGTGTCCCCTTCTTCTCCTGTCCCTTTGGTCCACAGCATGTTACTGAGCACACAGAGACACTGGCTGTGAGGTGGGGCCGGTTCCTCTGGCAGAGACAGGTGGGGTCCTATTGATACGCAGGGCAGATTTGCCTGCTCTGGCCGGCCAGGCAGGAAATGTTCAATGAATAAGTGAATCCTTGTTGTTTTTTATGTTCTTTGGTGAATGACAATATTTCTTTTGTCATAATCCCTCAAAAAATATAAAGAATGTAGATGTGGTTTATGGGGAAGCATCTAAAACCCAGACAGGCTTTTACTGACTCAGGGTTAGGAAACCACATTTGTCTTCCTGGTGGGACATGAATGAGCTCAGTATCATTGACTCTAAAGCAGTAGCCTGCTATGGATTTAGAAGCTTGGCTTTCCAGTTTGTTCTCTTTCTATGGAATTGCCAATGTTTCTGTGAACTGATGATAATATTGACTTGAGAAATTGGAGCATTAGAGTTAGTTGGGAAATGCTTTGCCTCTTTTTAAAATCAACTTTATTCAGGTAAGGCTTATACACAATAAAATGCACCTATTTTTAGTGTATTTTATAATAAGTTTTGACAAATTTATCCATGCACACAATTACTGCAACAATCAAGATATAGATACTGTGCTGTCCAGTAGAGCCACTAACCACATGTGGCTATTTCAAGTCTAATGAGCTAAAATTAAAATGAAAAACTTCCTCAGTTGTACTAGGTGTGTTTCAAATCCTCAATAGCCATATGTGACTATTATTCAGCATATTGGACAGTGCAAATGGAAGACATTTTCACCATTGCAGAAAGTTCTGCAGTGTTGGACAGTGATGATATAAAACATATCCATCCTACCAAAAGGCTCCTTCGTGCTCTTTCCCAAATAATCACAAACCCCTACCCCTGGCCTTAGGAAATCACAGGTCTAATTTTTGTCACTACAGATTAGATTCCTGCCTTCTGGAGCTTCATACAGAATTCCTCTTTATTTGCCTGGCTTTCATTCAGCATGTTTCTGAGGTTGATCTGCTTATGTTGTTACATGTCTAATTTTTCACTCCTTTTCATTACTCAATAGTATTCCATTGTATAAATAGACCATAATTCACTATCTACTCACCTGACATTTTGATTGTTTCTAGTTGGCACAATTATGAGTAAATAAATTAGCTTTTTATATGGATATATGTTTTCATTTTTTTTGGGTAAATACCTATGATTGGGATTGCTGGGTTATGTTGAAAGCATATGTTTAACTTTATTAGAGGTTACCAAACCATTTTCTAAAATGATTGTACCATTTTACACTCCTACCAACAATGGAGGAGCGTTCCATTCTTACCAATTATTACTGGTTTTGTTTTGTTTGCTTGTTCTATTAATTGCTGAGAGATGAGTGTTGAAATCTCTACCTATCTTTATGGATGTTTTATTTGTCTTTTCAGTTATATCAGTTTCTGTTTCATGTATTTTGAGATTTCGTGATTGGTACCTACACATTTAGGAATGTTTTGTCTTTTTTATGAATTGATCCCTTTATCATGAAATGCCTCTCTTTGCCCTTGTTTTGAATTCTACTTTGCCTGTTAATAATAGAGCTGCTCCGGCTTTTTAAGAAAAAAATTAGAATGTGCATAGTACATCTCTTTCTATCCCGTTGTTTTTAATTTATCTGTGTATTTTTATTTCAAGTGAGCATCTTTTAAATAGCATATAGTTGGTCTTGCATTTTAAAATCCAGGCTGAGAATCTCTAACTTTTAATGGGAGTGCCTAGACCATTTACTTTGAAAAAATTAACAAAGAATAAACTGTACATATTTAAAGTGTACAATCTGAAGAGGTTTGGCATGCATACACCTCTGAAACCATCACCACAATCAAGACAATGGACATTGCTTTCATTCCCAAGTTTCCATGGACTTCTTCGGAATCCATTCCTTCCACCATTTCTCTCTAGGCAACCATTTATGTGCTTTCTCTCCCTATAGGTTAGTTTGAATTTTCTAAAATTTTGTATAAATGGAAACAAAGCATATGTATTCTTTTTGTCTTGCTTCTTTTTTGTGTCATAATGATTTTGAAGTTCATTCATGTCGGCTATTTGTTGCAATATTTTTCCTTTTGATTTCTGTGTAGTATTCCATTGTGTGGCTATACCACAGTGATTTTATTCATTTATATAAATGAACAAACATTTGGGTTCTTTCTAGCTTTTGCTATTACAAATAGAGCTGCTATAAATATTTTTATGTAAGTCTTTGTATGGACATATGCTTTTATTTCTTTTGGGTAAATACCTAGAAGAGAAATTGCTAGGTCATAGGGTAGACATAGGTTTAACTTTTTAGGAAATCGCCAATCTGTTTTCCATAGTGTTTGTACTGTTTAACGTTCTTACCAGTGATATACAAGAGCTATGTTTGCTCCCCTTTCTTGCACCAACACGGGGTATCATTTGTCTTTTTAATTTAGTGATTCTATTTGGTGTGGTGTTTATTTACTTTTTCCATTTACCTACATAAGTCTTCTTTTATGAAGTTTCTTCTCCAAATTTTTGCCGAGTTAAAAAAATTTAGTTTTTTGGTCTCCTAATTCTGATGTAAGTCCTTGGCTGATAGATGTGATGTATTTTCTCCCATTTTCTGGCTTGGCTTTTGGATTTTTAATGGTATCCTCAGAAGAATAAAAGTTTTTAATTTTGACAAAATCCAATATATCATTTTTTTTCTGAGTTGTTTTTAAAGTGTTTAAAATATGGAAATTTTATCTACCTAAGATAACAAAGATTTTCTTCTATGTTTTTTTCTAGGAGTTATAAGTTTTACATTTAGGTCTATGATCCATTTGGGTTAATCTTTGGGTAGAATGTAAGGTACGCATTCATTTTATTTCGTAGATCTAGTTGTTCCAGCACCACTTTTTTTTTCAGAAGAGTTTTCATTCCCTCATTGAAGTGCCTTGACATTTTGTCAAAAATAAATTAATGCTTATATGTGTGGGCAAAATGGTACATGATACATTTAAATAATTTTTCTGTAAATCTCAGTGGGATACCTGAATGAAAGAGTGGGCCAACCATTAAAAATGATAATTACATGATTATGAATCTCTTATTTTCATTAAATATAGTTTGCTTTAAATTATTTCTTTATGACTATTCCAAAACAAATAGAAAAATTTTCTTTGATTCTAAAAACCACATGACTGGTAACATCCATATTATGAAAACAAATCATCCTATACGTTACTGAATGTATGGGTTTTTTGGTGAACACAAGCCTAGTTTCAGATATTTGAATTTGATAATGTTCACAGATTCTAGAATTTTCTTTGAATGCAAATACACTTGGAAGTGACACATATACAAAAAAAAACCAAACCCTCAATTTTCCTAAAAAAATCCAGACCTATAGCATTGCTAAAATAGTAATAATTTAACTTTTTATATTAGGAGTACCAAAGTAAGCCAATATTTAATTCTGTGACAGAGGAGTATGAAAAAGAAGACCCAGTGGCTATGAAAACAGAGATCTAAAAATTTAATGATTTAAAAATAGCCTCTACATACAAGATGGCAAAGAGTAATACAGATTGAACATTTGGTTTTAAAAATGTGAAATGTCTCCACTTAGCATAAATCAATCAAGTCAGTCATCTCCTAAGAAATACACATTATACAATGAAATCTATAAAGACATACTTTTTAACTTCAAGTGTTGTTGATTTTCAGCAACCCTCTTCCCACATAAACATTTCCTTGTCATGTAATGTATGACTTTTAATCTTCTTTTGGCAGAGTAGGACTTTGAGAATTATAATAGCAGTTGTTTTGAAAAGCACCTTCTATGATCATTTATTTCCACTGATTTTTTTTTAACCACGCTGAGATCGTGCATTCTTGTTTTTTAAATCCTTTTCTGTTCCAATGATTTGGTTGTTTAAAACAAGCAAGCTTAATTCAGTCAGGCATATATTGCAAATAAAAACATGTTTCCAAGTAGACTGGAATAAAAATGCTAAATAAGAACTGCGCCAAAAGATCATAGATAATGTGCTTCTTCTCTTGGTAATATGTGAATACATTTACCCGTGGGGTAGAAGTATTTCACTTGCCCCATGAAGAACCTGATGGCTTGTGGTGTCTGTGCTGTGTCAGTACTAACAGATGTGAGGAGACAGACTGTGGAATGGATGCTGTGACTACCTGTGAGATAGTGGTAGGGGTTATATACATTGGCCACAGAAGTTGTAAAAATTAGATGGACTCTGTGTAGCTAGCCACTCTTGAATGTCAGGTCTGCATATATGAGTTATAAGAAGGTGCAAGACAGCAATAAATTCCCTTAGAGAGCAGGATATGTCCTCGTAGCTCTATAGTTCCATGATCAAGGACCTGGCCAGCTTCCCTCAGGTAATGGGGGTAGTAGCACCAAAGTGAATATTAAGAGTCAGAAAGGCCTCTACTTGCAACTGGCGGATCAAATCATTCCCCTATTTTGGTGAACAATCATAGTCTGATACGCCTTTGTAAATCCTTGCTGCAAATATGGTTTTTACAACTCTAAAAACATCTTTTGGAAAACCTCATGACTGAATCACTCACAAATGCAGAAGATCGAACAGCCCCAGGGAGGCAATTGCTCTCCTTTTATTGTAGCTGTCTCTCAGTATGGAGAGCTCCTTTTATTGTAGCTGTCTCTCAGTATGGAAACAACCCAATCCTAACTGTGGTCCTGGCCTCTAAACACACAGGTCTCTCTTCCCTCCAGCACCTGAACTATCAGAGCTTGGATTCACATATATATTCTGAAATTTGCTTTTGGGCTTTTGGGCACTTGGCCATCATGTGTTTAAGATGGTCAATTTTGAAAAGAGTTTTCAAAACAAGAATAAGTCATGCTATGCCTCATGATTTGGAAGGTGAACACTTGCAAATATACTATGCTTCCCAAATTTGGGAGTGCCAGGCTCAGAATCATCACAAGGACATGGAGAACAATATTATAACGGGCTGGTATGTTTTTAACAACAACAAAAAAATGCAGCATTAGAAGGTGCTTACTAAGGTGCTTCTTAATTCATTTTTTCTTTTTAATGAAATGCATCAGACAAACATCTACAAACAAACATGAATACATAGGCATACAAAAGCACGTGGACAAGTTTCTGTACAGTTTATGTCTCAGATACTTCTATGTATACATAAGAACCACTCAGGGGGAAAAAAAAAGATTTCCCTCTCCAGCTCCCTGAATTTCTGAAAGTTGTCTAACCCATAAAATGTTAAAATATTTCATTTTCATATAGAATATCTACAAAAATAGATAACATTTACAAAAACCAGATAGTATTTCCAGTTTTCCTTAGTAACCATTAACGCAGTCCCCTTCCTCTTTTTTTTCTTCTCAGAACGTTGCCATCTCCAGCAAAGAGCGCTTGAACAGCTGGGCATTTCTAGAAAGGTCTGTCACTTGGTGCACCATTTCCTGCAGGGCCGTGGTGCTGGGGTAATGGAGGGCGGCCATCTTGGTCGCCGTGACTATAGTCTTGAGCTGCTCGCAGAGCTGGTTGCTGGAGTTCATCACTTTGTTACGAATGTCCTGGGCAGTCACCTGCCGTGTCAGCGTGTCTCCAATGAACACCAGTTTGTGTGCACTGAGGATGACAAACTTGCTGTGTGCCACGAAGATTCGCGGGGGCTGGGCTGAGCTGACACAACTGAAGAGTGCGTCAATGGCGTTGAGAAGGGAAATGAAATGGGTCTCACATTGGTCATAGTAGAAGCAAAGCAACTGCCGATCCTGCGCACTCACGCCGCTGTTTGTGGTGGGTAGGCTCTGAGAGGGCTTCCACTTCGAGATGTCATTCTCCACTGGCTTTGTAATCTCTTGTTCCAACAGCTGGAACTGGCTCAGCTGCAAGGAAGACGAAAGTAGATCTCATTAGAGCAAGGGAGTGTGTTGCAATGGAAATTAACCAGGGCTTGGAGTTAAAAGACAGGGATTTTTGTCCCTAGTAACTGTCAGATGCATGTGAGCTGTGCAGCCTGGGTCAAGCTGCCTTGCTTTCCTGAATTGTAAAATGTAGACGATGATCCTCAAGCTCAGACCTTCTATGATTGGACCACTGGTCTCTTGTACCCTCTGGCTAGAAGGCAGCGTAGTGTTTAAACCTCAGCCCTGTTACCTACACCTTTATGGAGGTTAAATGAGTTAACGTTTACAAAGTGCTTAGAATGGTTTGGTATGCAGTAGGCTCTATGTAAATGTTTATTAGTGTTGAGTGGTGTCAAGGGAAAACCAAAGGTAGTGACCTCCTTGTCAAGTAAGTCACTGACAGTTTGCTCCTTCTCAGAGAAAGCCTCGACTATCTCGGGATGCTCAGATGAAATGACCATTCATGACCCGTTTCTGTTTATCCTGCTCTTTCTCTCAAGATTGATAGACATGTTATGATCCAGCACTACAGGAAGGTTCATGCATGTAAATATATGAGCACTTAAGGAAAAAAAATTTCTAAGGCAGTCTGAATGGGAATTGTGCATCATAATATTTAGTCCCCCAGAGCTGTTAAAAGAAGGGGGTTTCACCCAGAGTCAGATGCATCAGGTGCTGGCTTTCTTCCTTCTTTCCTCATTGCTCCCAAATGGTGTATTATTTAAATTGCAATTATAATAATTTCTAGGGATTCCACTAAGACTCAAGAGAGACCTCTCTTCTGCAGATAAGGACTATCTGTGACCTGAGCTTAGGACTCAGTTAATCTCCCACCTGGAGGTAGGGATGAGCTGGAGCAGTGATCACCTCACCCAGCTTCTCCAGCTTCTCTGAGAGATGCACAGCCAGCTTTACTTTACTTTTCTTTTTTTTTGAGACAGAGTCTTGCTCTGTCGCCCAGGCTGGAGTGCAGTGGCACAATCTCGGCTCACTGCAAGCTCCGCCTCCCAGGTTCACGCCATTCTCCTGCCTCAGCCTCCCGAGTAGCTGGGACTACAGGTGCCCGCCACCATGCCCGGCTAATTCTTTGTATTTTTAGTGAGACGGGGTTTCACTGTGTTAGCCAGGATGGTCTCGATTTCCTGACCTCGTGATCCACCCGCCTCGGCCTCCCAAAGTGCTGGGATTACAGGCGTGAGCCACCGTGCCCAGCCTTCAACAGCTTTACTTTTCTAAAATCTGTTTTCTTCTTAGGGATTGCTATGGTTTCAACAAGTTCCCCAAAGCCCTGCAGTCTCACCTTGCCAGATGCCAGGGCAAACATAAACAGGTAGAAGGTGATATTCCAAGATATTTAATCATAATGGATTATATTTTATATATCTTAGGCTTTATGCAAATATGTTCATCCATGTATCATGTCATTAGATGGGGCGGTACTTTCCCATTTTAGAGGGAAGTAACTGAAGCTCGGGGAGGTTACCTGACTTGACATAGTTGGTTGGCCAGAAAGGATTAGAACTCAGATTTCCTAAATACAGCATGCCATTTCACTTCATTTCATCTTAAAAGGCTTGTAAATAAATCCTCAATCAATCTCTGTTTATTTTTATGCCCTTGTTCTAGCAATACTCATCATTGTCTGCCCTACTCATACCCAGCTTTTGAATGAACATGCCCTGCCCAAAGTCCTCAGTAGATGGGCCTGGATATACGTTGAAAACATTGAATTCTGCTCTCCTACCCTTAGATTGGACCAAGGCCAGGCAAACCATAGGTTTGTGTTGCTGGCGAAAGAGAGACAAATAGAGAGGTAGAGACAGAGACAGAGAGAGAGAGAGAGAGAGTGAAAGAGAAATGGCCCAATCAGACTCTTTCTTGGGAATCTGATGAACAAGAGAAGGGAGCTAACCATTGGAAGAGGAAGCCGAGATGAGAAGCCATCTATAGAAGTTCTGAGTGGCCATTTATGGATTCTGCAAAGTTACAGGGGAGCCAAATGAGTAGATAATTAGAGAAAACCAGAAAATAGGGGAGAGTGAAGTAGATTGATAGAAAGAAGCAAAGGAAGTACAAGAAGGAGAGATAATTTACAGTTCTAGTTCTCACCAGATATGGCTATATCTTCATTTTCTGTTACTGAATTCCCCTACTATGGCTTTACTATAAACCTGCTTGCTTAGGCTAGCTTGAATGGGTCTTGTTTCTTGAGACCAAATGCCTTAACCCAAATAGTCCTCATATGTTAGATATGCAGGTTTAGCCTATAAAAAAATTGCCGTTTAGATGGAACCCAGGTACACCCAGATGAATTAACAAGGTCATAAACCTTCTCTTTGCTTTTAAACCCCATTCAGTGCTTTGGAGCTGATTCCTGCCAGTGAGCTGGAAGAATCAAAATCATAATCTCTTGAAGTGATACCTTTCCTTAGTACTAGGTGGGAAATCTTTCCAATGCCAAGCAGTTTTTGCTCTGATTGAACTTACCTGATGATGTTCCAGCTGCATCTTGTTCTGTTTCATGATATTCTCTTTTTCCAATAGCTCTTTCTGTTGCCTCTCAAACTCCTCCTTACCCTGTTAATTTTCAACATAAAGAACATGTTACATCATCACTGTGATTCACTTATGCTAACAATTTCATTGACAGATAAGTAAATACTCTTTATTTTCCACTGCCTTGGCAACATCTCAAATGCCCAGTGAGGCACTGTGAACCCTAGACGACAGGGGTGGCAGAAAAATAAAGCCCATTGCCATATAGGGTGCCAGCTTTCTGGGGCACCTTAAAATTTTTGGAGAGCTACTCATGATTCCCTTCAAATCTCCTATATAAATATTCTTTATATAGTCTCTGGGTTCTTTTCTCATAGATTATATGTGAACCTGTAAACCCCCAAATGCAGGTCTAAATGTGATCCACCTCTCACTTCCAGTTCCCTCAAATCATCTATAGATTTCTGCTCCAAGGCAGTATTTCCCACTGTGCAGAGTCAGACAACCAGTAAGGTGAATGTTCAGTGCCTCCATCCTCTCTCTCTCCACTCCCTTCCTCAGCACCAGGTGAGGCTCAGTTCTCCTTGCCACAGTTTCTTGCGCTTGAGGGAATTTGGCATAATAGTTACGTAGTTCTCAGTATAATCTGTGACTCTCAGTCAAATTAAAAGAATGGCAGAACAAGATAGTAAGCCTAGTCCTAAACAATGGATCTTGGTAGATTTTTTTTTTTTTTCTGAGACAGAGTCTCGCTCTGTCACCCAGGCTGGAGTCCAGTGGCACGATCTTAGCTCACTGCAACCTCCACCTCCCATGTTCAAGCGATTCTTCTGCCTCAGCCTCCCAAGTAGCTGGGACTACAGGCGTGCACCACCATGCCTGGCTAATTTTTGTATTTTTAGTAGAGATGGGGTTTCACCATATTGGCCAAGCTGGTCTTGAACTCCTGACCTTGTGATCCACCTGCCTCAGCCTCCCAAAGTGCTGGGATTACAGGCGTGAGCCACTGCGCCCGGCCAGTAGAATGTTTTAATCCCTCAAAGTGGAAGGGAAAGCTGTCGGAATCCCAGGTCAACTTGGAGCTTGGTAGAATTCCCAATTGTAGGAGGCCAACTGTGACTGTCCAATGTCCCATACACAGATTAAGCTCCTAGGACAACTAGCTAATGCCCAGTGGTCCTCTAGGTAAGTCTGAGATGGGACTAAGTTTTAAAGCAATTATACACACACACACACTCACACGCACACACATACAGAGTAGGGCTAGCAGGGGCCTTAGAAATTCTCTGGTGCAAAGGTCTTCTATTCTTTTTCTTAATGATGAAAACTTTTTTCAAATAAAATATTATATGGAACTATACCTAAAACACAAATAGAAGTGGAGCTGGTATTATTATTAGAGGGCCTATTATCCTGCTTGGTGAGTCTCCTCTTACCTGAGGTATATCAATGGGATCTAATCCAATCCTTTACCCCATTCACTTTGCAAATGAGGAAATTAAGGCCCAAGGAGGTTGAATAAGTTGGTCACACAGTAAATGTCAGAGAAAGGGCTATAGCTGAGTGAGTACTCAGGACTCTCAGCCCAGCATTCTTACTACTCTACAGCACTCCCTCCACTTTGTGAACCATGTAGATTAACATTAATTATGTTCTCTCCTTTGGCAGTCCAACCCGACATCCTTATAGGCATCTGTCTCAGGCTCCCTGCATGTGAGTGAGAGTAGGTGCTTTATGAGTTCAGCTGTTTTACCTGTAGATGGACATAATCGTAGTCATCCATCCAGCTCCTCTCAGAACCATCACTGCTGCTACAGTCAGGGGCCTGCTCCTTGCTCAGGCCTGGGGGCAGTGTCTTGTTGTGGGCCTGGGCCTTGTGGTCACCAGGATGTAGCAGCTGCCCCTGGGAGCCACCGTGTGGGTACTCTGTTGAGTTCATGATGCTCTCCGGCCCGTTCTTCAGATGCAAGCTGCCAGGGCCGGGTCTGAAGAGGGCCTCTGCGTTGGTGTTGATGGTTGTGGTGAGCTGCTTGGCGTCATCGGGCACAGTCTTTGCTACCATCACAAACCGGTCCAGATCGTCACACTTGTTCTGGGGCTTGTTGATGGCCAAGATATTCAGGGACCAGCTGCACTCATTTAAGTCGTGGCTGGTTTGACTCAGGATCTGGTGGGAGTCTTCGACTCGTTGCAGCTCCCGCTTCATCTTGTTGTGGAGGACGAGTTCCGGGAGGCAGGCAGCATTTGCAACAGCTCCCTTGACAAAGTGGAGGTACTCCTTCAGGAACAGCTCCACCTTGTCCACCGCCGTGCGTATCTCATTGATGTGTCTTTCCATATATCCATAACACCGCCAGTCTGTGGTGACCAGTGCCATTAGGCTGGAGACACCCATCTCAAGGGCCTGCTGGAGCCGCTGAAGTCTCTCAATAGCTGTGTCTGGATCCAGTAAGAGCCTTTTGTCCTGAGCTGGGGAGGCTGACAGTGAGGACTCCTTGGAGGAGGTGGAAGACGTAGACATGTTACTCCGGGTGCTGCCTGTACTAGAGAAAGACAATCGGTTGATCCCATCCACCAAGTCCCGAGAGCCTTTAGCATCCGGTGGGTTATGCAGAGGGACATCATAAACACCGTCCCTTTCTTGGGGGTTTGCTTTCTCACTGGTTTCTGCTGGTGGCTCAAGAAACTGAACGCCTCGGGGGACATCATATGCGTCATTCTGAGAGCCCACTGACTGTCCGAGTTGCGGGGGTGGGTGATTTGGGGACAGGCTCTGGTGCCTTCGAGCCACCGGTTCTGCAGCTCCTGGAATGTCACAGTTGTATTTTACATGAAGGTCCTTCCCTGCTGGCTTGGTGCTGGTTGGGGGAATGTCATAAACCCCCTCCGGTCTGAGGTCCAGCCTTCCAGCTTGTCTCATGGGAGGGGGGAAGTCATAGTCTTTTTCCCTAAGCCCTGCTTCATCCCGGCAAGCAGAGGGTGGAATGGCATATACCTGAAAAGCAAGTAGAAAGCGAAACGCTATTTATTGAGTTGGCTCATGGGAACGTGTGGTCCTATGTACTCAGTCTTATTTGCTGGCACTTTTTCGGTCGCCCTCCCCCGCCGCCAATGTTAGGCACTTCCAAGGTTCCTTGCTATTCTGCTGTCACTTCCCTTGTCCTTTGACAAGTGTGTCCAACCCCACGTTCTTGGTGCAGACTCGTATATGCAACCCTCCTGGCTAAATTGCTCACCCCTGTGTTCCAGTCCTGTGTTTCTGACCACCTCCTGGGTATCCTTTCTCTGCTGATCTGTGTTGAGAGGCAGAGTAAGACCAGAGGTCTCCCCCGGTCTTTTCGGTTATCACACCAGCTGTGTGATGCTGAATGAGCTGCATAGGCGTCTGAAACACAGTCCCCTTGTCTGTAAAGTAGGGATTACCATGCTTCCTGTGCAGGCATACCCCAGAGGGTAACAGAGTGAGTCAAACGAGTTCACTCAAACATACACACTGAGAAAACTGTCAAACCCTCTACAGGCCAGGCGCGGCTCATGCCTGTAATCCCAGCACTTTGGGATGCCGAGGTAGTAGGATCATTTAAGCCCATGTGTTCAAAACAAGCCTGGGCAACATAGGGAGACGCCGTCTCTACAAAAAATAAAATTTATCCAGTCATGGTGGCGTGCACCTGTGGTCCCAGCTACTTGGGAGCCTGAGGTGGGAGGATTGCTTGAGCCTGGGAAGTCAAGGCTGCAATGAGCTGTGATTGCGCCACTGCACTCCAGCCTGAGTGACAGAGCGAGACCCTGTCTCAAACAAAACGTAACAAAACAAAACAAACCCTCTACAAATATATATTAGTACTTGCCAAACTGAACTAATTATCTTCCCTGGCAAACGGTTATCCTTATTGGCCACCTAGTGTTTTTTAGTTGGGGCTCCTCAATATGAAATCCCTAGAACAACCTTTAATTAGTGCCTTTCCTTTTTTGCTTCCTTCCTTTACTCTCACGAAGACTACATTTTCCCCTTTTGGGTTTGCCTTTCTTGTTTTATTCCAGTAAACTACTTACCCACCCTCCCAACCCTGCACCCCCCGACACACAGACACACACACACACTCATACTCCTTTTTGCTGCTTTGTAGTCACTCACTTACCCCTTTTGTAGGTGGGATGTCATACACCCCTTGAGGTTTTATCTCTCCCACTGGAACTGAAAACACAGGGCCTTTTGCTGATGAGGGAGGGATGTCGTATACCTGAAGAGAAACCCGTGAGTTACCCAGAATGGAAATGGCTTATACTTATCATTTTTTATGCTCCTAAGCACTTAATTATGGATTTATTTACCAGGTTATGTACAAGCTTGATCTTTGGCAGTGCTCCATATTATAACAGATTTATTGCCTTTTTTTCTTTATACGTTTTATGGTTTTTAACTTACACTTAATATAAAAATGATTTTGGCCAGGCACGGTGGCTTGCTCCTGTAATCTCAGCACTTTGGGAGGCTGAGGTGGGCAGATCACGAGGTCAAGAAATCGAGACCATCCTGGCCAACATGGTAAAACCCCATCTCTACTAAAAATACAAAAATTAGCTGGGTGTGGTGGTGCACACCTGTAGTCCCAGCTACTTGGGAGGCTGAGACAGAAGAATCGCCTGAACTCGGGAGGCAGAGGTTGCAGTGAGCTGAGATCGTGCCACTGCACTCCCAGCCTGGTGACAGAACAAGACTCTGTCTCAAAAAAAAAAAAAAAAAAAAAGATGATCTTATGTAAAATATCTACGCTGTCTGTACTTTAAAGTGTACTTTAAATTTTCTACTTTCCGGCTAGGTGCGGTGGCTCACACCTGTAATCCCAGCACTTTGGAAGGCCGAGGTGGGCAGACCACTTGCAGTCAGGAGTTCAAAACCAGCCTGGCCACCATGGCAAATTCTGTCTCTACAAAAATACAAAAATTAGTCAGGTATGGTGGTGTGTGTGCCTGTAGTCCCAGCTACTTGGGAAGCTGAGGCAGGGGCAGGAGAGTTGCTTGAGCCTGGGAGGTGGAGGTTGCAGTGAGCTGAGATAGAGCCACTGCACTCCAGCCTGGGCAACAAAGTGAGATTCTGCCTTAAAAAAAAAAAAAAGAAAAAAGAAAAATCTACTTTCTGAAGCAAAATTGTAGAAGAACATAAGCTCTCTTGGGTGAAATACTAGGATTTCCTGATAAAGCAAATCCAGAAAACATAATTTAAATAGCATTGGCTAAAGTGGCTACTGGGTAGACAACCTAAATAAAGCTTCATATGACATATATTAATACATAATTTGTGAACTCCCTTTTTCTACAGCCCTGAAGGAACGCTACCCTTAGAAGCACTTCTCCTCTTGTGACCATGTTCTGGTACGCACCCCTTGAGTGGTATGAGAAGGAGGGATATCGTAGACGTCCTTTTGGTATCTGGATGGGTACTCGTATACGTAGCCATGGCCTGTCCTCACGGGGGTTATCACCTGTGGGAGAGAAGGCACAGAGGTGTAAATTTCCAAGCCTGAGTCCTTGAATCTCCTTGCCTCCTAACTAAGCACTCATCCCTCAACTCTCCCTCATAAAAAGATAGAAAGAAACCGAAGAAAGAAGACACAACAGGAAGGAGACAAGTAGACACCAGGTTAGTAAACTTTTTTTTTTTTTTTTTTGTGATGGAGTTTTGCTCTTGCTCCCCAGGCTGGAGTGCAGTGGCACAATCTCAGCTCACAGCAACCTCCACCTCCTGGGTTCAAGTGATTTTCCTGCCTCAGCCTCCTGAGTAGTTGAGATTACAGATGCACGCCACCACGCCCAGCTAATTTTTTGTATTTTTAGTAGAGACAGGGTTTCATCATGTTGGCTGGTCTCGAACTCCTGACCTCAGGTGATCCATGAACCTCAGCCTCCCAAAGTGCAAGGATTACAGGTGTGAGCCACTGCATCCAGCCCAGGTTAGTAAACTTTTAAATCCCTCTTGAATCCCAATGAGAAAAAAACCCCTAAAATATCTCTATCACCCTTACTTGTGATCATCTCAAAGTTCATCAGATAGAGTTGATGCACTGTAAGCATATTTCTAAAATATACTTTAAGGGATACTTGTGTGTAACTTATGAAAGTCCTAGAGGAGCATTTTGCATCTAAAGTACCGCATACTGAAATTTGCTTTAAGGCTCTGAAACAATTTGTAAAATGAATAATGCCAATAGAGTTTAGCCACTTAAAATTCCTCTCATGCCTTCCTCAGTATGCCTCTTCATTGGGCATTATTATGATGATTATAACTGTAATTCCACGGGTCACCAGAGTACTTTTACAAAGCCAATGCTCAAACTGTGCTATCGTTAGAAACCTCTGGGAGCTTTCATTCTAACTTATCAAACAAACAAAATACTGAGTCAGGGAGGCACCAGGAACAGAGTTCAGGTCTCCTGACCTCTGGTCTCTAATCATTTTCCCATTTCCACCAGGAAAGAAAACATCCCCAACAGTACCTACGTCAAGGGATATCAGAAGTCAAATAGCGTTCATCACGATGCTGGCATCTGGAACCTGTGCCAATAAAATGAATCTTTCCTAACAGCCTCCTGTTTTCATATCTACATACTTCATTGGTATGCTAAGCACCAGCAAAAAATTATTTGAACTTAACTCATTTTGAAATATATGTAATCCTCCAAGGGCTTCTAAATGCCCAGGGTCTTGTTTCTGCCTAACCCCCAACCTTTGAGTCATTGAGTGCCCATCTCAAGCATTGCCCATGACATCTTTAAGGAGAATAGACATTGCAAATTAGGAAGAGTTGGTTGTTCCCTAAGAAACCGTCAACTTTTATCTTTTCTCTGAAGTGAAAACTCTGGCGTCAGGCTGCCTACAAAACTATGTGAAAAATGCTCCACGTCCGTCTTATGCTGAAGTGGGTGGAACTCAGCCAAATGCACCAATGCCCTTCTCCCCAGGGGCTCTCAAAATGCCTGAGTTCAATTTGGCTTTAAATCCCTAGTGCTTACAACTGATTATTTCTTGCAATGAAGTAAAAGAGATTAGTATGCACTCAAAATTTCCATCAAGTCTCTCCACTGTCTTGGGTTTAAAAAAGGAACCTATTGCTTTGAGGTCTGTTGGCATGGAGCATACGGAAACACTTTATAGAGTGGCCACTGTATTGTGCATAGCAAACCTTCCTTTTTAAAGCAGGATGCCCTTTGCTAAAGAAAAACAATGTTCCTAATGCCCTTATATGATTTGTTTTTTTTTTAACTCACTATTGTCCAGGAGAGAAATGAAGATCTCCCCTTAGTCTATTTCATCAGCCCCTCTACTTAGAGAGCTGTCTTGGCTTTATCATAGCACCTGCTCATAGTGCAGCTTTTGTTCAGCTTTAAAGTTTCCAAGAGTGGATTTTATCCAAGGTTGCCAACTTAGCAATAATGCTAATGGAAAACCAAGGCTAAGTCCAGCTTAACTGTTCATCTTTCGTTTAAAAAACAGAAGGGGGCATGTCGGGCGCAGTGGCTCATGCCTGTAATCCCAGCACTTTGGGAGGCAGAGGCGGGAGAATCACCTAGGGTCAGGAGTTCGAGACCAGCCTGGCCAAATGGTGAAACTCCGTCTTTACTAAAAATATAAAATTAGCCGGGCGTGGTGGCATGTGCCTGTAATCCCAGCTACTCGGGAGGCTGAGGCAGGAGAATCACTTGAATCCGAGAGGCGGAGGTTGCAGTGAGCTGAGATCTCGCCACTGCACTCCAGCCTGGGCAAAAAGAGTGAAACTCCGTCTCAAAAAACAAACAAACAGTCAAACGAACAGGCGGGGCGCAGTGGCTCACGCCTGTAATCCCAGCACTTTGGGAGGCCAAGGCGCGTGGATCACGAGGTCAGGAGATCGAGACCATCGTGGCTAACATGGTGAAACCCCATCTCTACTAAAAATACACAAAACTAGCCGGGCGTGGTGACGGGCGCCTGTAGTCCCAGCTACTCGGGAGGCTGAGGCAGGAGAATGGCGTGAACCCGGGAGGCGGAGCTTGCAGTGAGCCGAGATCGTGCCACTGCACTCCAGCCTGGGCGACAGAGTGAGTCTGTCTCAAAACAAAACAAAACAAACAAACAAAAAACCCAGAAGGGGGCTGGGAGCTAGAGTGGGTGGCGTTGGTGTCTGAAAATAGCACTAGGTGACATATAAACACATAGCACGACCTCAGAAAAGGAAGGCAGGGTCACCGCTAAAGCGCTTCCTTGCCTTTGTGGATCTTCCCTGGCAAAGAGCGCTAATGCTTCCCGGTATTTAACATTTCACTTCCTGACAAATGTCACAGAACCCCAACTTGCTCTCTCTTTCTCATTTAGAGGATGCCTGTGGTCATCTGGTTTTTTAAAACTCTGCATTCCAAACCAGTCATTTTCCTTGTTTATGCATTCAAAGAAACAGATGGTGAAAACCACAGGGGGAAAAAGCCAACCAAATACAGCACCCCCCGCCCCCCGCCACCGATTCCAGCCTTCCTGACGTTACCGTCTAATTCACGTTGGTCCATAAATGGCATTTAAATGGGACCAGGATGCAAAATGCTGGTCCCATTTAAATGCCAAGTCCAGTGCAGCAATCTGCATTGTGACGTATGGAAGATCAGGGAGCTGGAAGTCTTCTACTTTTGGACATTCTCTGCCTCGACCTGTTGCTTGGGTCACTTTCGTGCCAATTGTGTGTTCTCTCCTCGGAGGAAAAGTGCTGACTGAGCTGTACCTTACGAAGTCTCCAGTTTTGTGGTTCATTAAGGCTTTTTCTTGCTGCTTGACATAAGTACACAAAAACCTTCCTACAATTTCTCCTCATTCCACCTCCCAGAACTGCTGAACTTCAGCCGAAGACGCACACCAAGGTCTGGTTAAGGGGACCTCAAATTTGGAAGAATTCTCCTAGGCATTTGTTCGGTGAGGCATTAAAGGAATTGCTACACAAAGGACATTTTTAAAGTCATTTTCTCAATGAAATCAAGTCAGGTTTTTCATTTCCTTTCCCCCTCTGTTTGCTTTTTTTTTTTTCCCCTACATTCCTTTCATTCTATGTATTTATTTATAGTTACAAAGGCTTAGCCTTTGGAATTACCAAACTGACCTCTTAATTCATTAGTGTTGCCAGGAAGGGGGCTGAATTGTGAGGTCTCCTGGGGCTCTATGACCCAATGCTACTGCAACTGCTTTCATGATTACCCGGCACAGGATTTGCACTTCCCATATGTGGATTTTCTGTCCCTAGGAGGAATCCAACCTTTCTCAGATGTTAGTATACCATTCTCAGTAACTAACAGGAGGGTCCAAGACAGAGACTTTAAGAAGAGCTATGAAGCCGAGAAGGGCAGATTGCAGACATTTAGAAAAGGAGGAATCCATTTAATACATCTCCAACTCTGGGTCCCCGCAGGATAGGATCAAAAGCCCAAAGACTGGCGTTATGTTAGTTCTCTAATTAATCTGCTTACATAAAAGCAAGAAAACAAACTCGAATTGCCCCACCCCACATTTTGATGGTGTTTGATTCACACTGTTTTAAGTCTCAGATCCTGGCGGCATGAGTTTTTGGAGATGCTTTTGACACTTTCATGCCTCATAATTTTGAAAGCCATGTGTGCTGAAATTTTAAAGAAGAGGGTCTGTGTTTGGGTAGCAGAGAGAGATAGGGAGGTCTGAGAACCAACGTGATGACAGTCAGCAAGTTGGATGAGAGGCCCTTGGGATTCTTTCTGATGTTTCTGCATCTGTGTTCCCTGAGCTGGTACCTATAGCAGAGCAAGGGTACTATACTCAGATGCTCGAGGACCGAGCAAGTAGGGTGTAGGGAAGAAACAAGCCAGGCTTTGGTGACGGGGAGACAGAACTCCTCCTACCGAAAGGGGGAAGACATTGCACCCTGTGTTGCCAGATCTTTCACGTTTTCAGAAGCCAGAAATTTGGAATTTTATGTGAAACCTGGTTTTCAAAATTGGCTTAAATTTTAAAAACAGTGTCTTGGCCAAACTAAACACGTCTTTGGCCTCCGGGCTGCCAGTCTTTGCCTTCATCTGCGTATTTTTGCCCTCCTTCCTCTTGGAAATCTTCTGAAGGCAGGGCCCCCAGGCTCTGCACCAACTCACTCCCTCAGTGAGAACTGAGCTGTCCATTTCCACAGATGCCCTGCACGCCCACACCTCTGTGCCTTCATCCATGCTGTGTCCTTGTCTGAGATGCTCTTCTTTCTTTCCTCATATTCAAACTTTAATTGATTTTCAAGGCCAGGCTGAATGCCTTTCCCCCACCAAGCCTTTCCCAAACAGATAATATGTCTGTGTCCTAGGAACTCCCTCAGCCGGTGATCCACACATCTCTAACGGCACTTATCACTTGTGGTTTGACGGTCTCGATGCATCTCATCTCTTCTTCCAGCATTTTAAAGTCAGAGCTCATTCCCTCTTCATTTAAATATAAACCACAGGGCCTAATACAGTGCCTAGCAGAGTAGGTCTTGCATAAATCTAGTGAGTGATACATTAATCAACTAAAGGAAAAATGAAGGCTATTAAGCAAGATGGCATGAGGTCTGCCAGTATAGAATAAGCTTGGT
The DNA here is from genome assembly GCF_028885625.2 of Pongo pygmaeus. Taxonomy (NCBI): domain Eukaryota; kingdom Metazoa; phylum Chordata; class Mammalia; order Primates; family Hominidae; genus Pongo; species Pongo pygmaeus. The sequence goes on from NC_072378.2 coordinate 11,126,171, forward strand.
TTGCAGGTAAGCCAGCTCTGGGTTAAGTAGAACTCATGGGATATGGGACAGAATGGTGCCCTATCAGCCATGCATGGTAGTTGTTGGGCAAGAGAGGGAGCCAAGAAGGCAAGGAAATGTTAGGTGAAGTTGAGAAATCAGAAACTGTAGAAGAATGCACCCCAAGTTGGGTGAAGCCACTATTGGAGGGCAAGGAGGGCTGCTGGATGGTTTCCTTTTCCCCAGTTGAGCTCGTATGTGACATGAACACCTGGGTTCTTCTTAACCACAAGCCAGAAACATGTGGGGGAGTGTTTTGGAAAAGGGAAACCAAAACAAACCCTTCTTTTTACCTCAACATCAGAAGGAACATACGCTTGCTTTCGTTCTGGGGATGTGTGATAGGGTCGTTCATGAGAAGCTGTGTGCCAGAGGCCATGGCCCCACTGGGTCTTTTTCTGTTGCTTATTGGAAGAATTAGTTCTGAAGAGGGAAGTAATTGACAAACAGAAGCTGGACTCAGGCAGAGCTGGATCTAAATCCCTGTTCTACCACTCACAAGCTATGAGAACCAAAGTTCCATTCTAAGCCTGTTTTCTCATAAGTAAAATAGAAATTATACTTCCCTTATAGGCTATAGGAGTATTAAGTAAGATCAAGTGCGTAAAGTACCTGGCATAAAGCCATAATAAGCCTTAGCTATTGTTATTGTTATTGTAAGTGTCACCTAGGCTATATAGATTTTACCTTTTGACTTTGACTTCCAGAAATCATGGACTAGGTAATTGAGATTAACCATCTTGCTGAAGACAACTTAAAAAAATGAAGAAAAGCTAGAAAAGATTTTTTTTTTTTTTTTTTTGAGACAGAGTCTTGCTCTGTCGCCCAGGTTGGAGTGCAGTGGAGAGATCTCGGCTCACCACAAGCTCCGCCTCCCGGGTTCAGGCCATTCTCCTGCCTCAGCCTCCTGAGTAGCGGGGACTACAGGCGTCCGCCACCGCGCCCAGCTAATTTTTTGTATTTTTAGTAGAGACGGGGTTTTACCGTGTTAGCCAGGACGGTCTCGATCTTCTGACCTCATGATCCGCCTGCCTCGGCCTCCCAAAGTGCTGGGATTACAGGAGTGAGCCACTGCGCCGGGCCGAAAAGATCTTCTTAATAGTGTCAAGAGTTAAAGGATAATAAAGAATTACTAGGTCAAACTTTGGGAGAAGAGTTGATAGAGGTGAGATTGCTTCTCAAGCCTGGGGGCATTTGCTATTTTTTGCTGATCTGAAACAGGTGCCTGGGAGGCTGTGCTGGATTTTCTACAGCTTCTTTGGGTAAGGGGGAACATTGGACCATAGGGCTCACCAAGGTAGGGACCCCAAACCACCCCCGACTTTGGGTTGGAACCCTAAGGACTGTATCCAAAATAAGGATTAACTGGAAGTAAACCCACCCTTGCACAGGCTGAAGACATCAGGGTTGCCAGAACATCTCAAAGCATGGAATCAGATGTATATGCTTGCCTATGAGGCTGGCAGAGGGAAACAAAATTCTCTCTGGAGGCAGAGAACATCTTTATAGGCTTCACATTATTTCTACAAATGTACTGAAAATACAATGTCCCACATACAATCAAAGATAAACAGGAATTCAGGGGACAAGACAACAGGAACAAGACAAGCAACAGTCTATTCTTGCTTTCTAATGTGATAAGAATGTTATGTATGTCTTAGTAATCACAGATCTCAAGGCTGTTTCCTTTCAAAATGTTTTAGGATCAAATCATGGGAGAAATGAAGATTTAATCATTCCTAAATTTAAGTCAGATAGAAAGAAATTAATCTTTAGGAATGTATAGTGCTCAAAATGAGATCTAAGAGGCAGTGAGAATTTCAAACCAAAGCAGCAAATGGTAAGAGACAGTGGCCCTTGATGATCATCTGTAGAGTTCTTGGGGTTACTGTTTTCTGCTGTTCATATCAGTATTGGCATTATTATGGTTATCATCAGAGCAGCTCAAGACATGCCAATGGGAAACCCCAGGAGAAAATGTGTTTTTCCAAGTCTAGGAGATAAAGATATTTATCCAAGAGAAAGATGGCAAGGCTCCAAACTCAGGACACTTTATTAAAATGCTCATCAGATGAGATCTTTTCAGTGGAGGTTCACAAGCTGGGTTTGTTTAGAGGCTCTCACCAAGAAATAGGACACTTGCCCATCTCTCTGGAATGCCTAGAAACAAAGCATTTTCTGTCAAGACAAGTTCTGCTCATATTGTGTCACTTGTTCAAGGTCTCGGCAAGTCTCCTTGGGGGCACTTCTTTCCTTGGGCATCCACTTCACCTCCTTAATGCAGAGCTGGCTAGGTGCCTGTGATAGGGGCAGAGTAGTGGCGGCAGAGGTCATGTGATCAGAACTTCAACTTCTCAGCTGCATGCTGCTAGCTCAATGGAGCACTAAGGGAAGCGGGAAGGGAGCAGACGGCTGCCACTCACAAAGGCCAATCCCTCTCCCCACAGCAATCCTCATATCCACCATGTTTTGCTATGTTTCCTTCTGATGCCAGCCATGGGGGTCACCCACCCACCTACTTATCATGACTTCTCATCTCTCCCCTCACAACACTGTCTTGTTTTGACTACTTCCCTCCTTCCATGTGCTTCCAGCAACTCTAGGTAAGAAAAAAGCAGTAAAAAAACGAAGCAGAAAAATCCTGCTCTTTGAAAGGAAGAGTTGGGTAGAGTGGATGAGAGACAGAGAGATGGGATGGAGAGGAGACTGGGTAACTTCACTAGTTAGTCATGCTCTAGTGACATTATTATTTATACTTCTACATTATCTATCTGTGTCTATCTTTGTATGCATCAAAATTTTAAAAATTACAAATATATATATATATTTTGTCATTTTAACAAGATTTTAAAAAATAATAAGAAATATTACTTGAAAAGTTTTCTTCTAAGAGAATGATGGGACACAGACCTGTTCTAGATTCTATGTCACATGATTCCTCTGAGTCTAAGTCTCCACAATCCAAAGCAACATTACAAATAGCCTGAACTGTGCAATCCTTTGCCTCCAATATAGAGATAATGCCTTGATTATTGACCAGTGGAGTTTATCCATGAATTTAGTAGAGTAGTAATGTGTGGAGTCAGCTTCTTGTGTCCTTCCCTAAGGCCTAGTCAGGAGCTAGGTAACCCAGGAGGTGCTCAGGAAATAACAATGGGTAATTGATGAGACGTTAAAAAGTGTCCCTGTGCTGTAATGATTACAGATTTATAATCTCACCATTCATAGTACCTACGATTTTCTGAATTTAAAAGTATGTTTTACTGATTAGCAGCCATGTATTTGCACTTTTCTTGGCGTATGTGGGAAGTAAAATTTGACTGCTTCCTGTCTATCTCTAATTCCTCCCCAGCCCCTGATTTATTTATATTATCTCTCTTTGTGTTTCATGAATTAACAAGAGTGTTTAGCTTTCCAAAACTGCCTGTTGGAAAGGACTTCTTTCACTTAAATGCCCTTGAAAAGCATTAACAGAGCTACCACAGTATTTATTAGACTTTATAATAACCTCTTTGTCTTAAATGAACTATTTGATCCCTTCCCTTTAAAGAAAACCCTAGGAAAAGAAACATTACCATTATCACTGCCTGCCCGTTAGAACTGGGATCCAATTTTCAGAAACTGTAAAGCTACAGAGGTTTGCCTGTTTAAAATCCAAGAGTACTAGTTGCTTTTCTATGACCAGAAGAAAAGCCACATGTTGCCTACCATGGATTTATTAATTCTCTGTAAATTCGCTCTGCCCAGCTTGGGTGTAGCAGTGAGCTCATTTATTTACTTGCATAGCAACAATATAATGAAAACTGAGTCTGGCCTAAAAAGTACACCCTCATAAGCCATGTCCAAGGTTAACTCTTCCAAATGCTTCTCTGGTGCTCACGAAGTTTTTTCCCATGTATTTTGGGGAGGTGATTTACTTTCTTTCAAAGTCGTTCTGATGCCTGATTTTACGCCAGAACTAAGCCTTTTGCTAGCCACATGTAAATCACAGCCAGCTTCTTTCCCCAGTGAGGAAAAAGTCACAACTGGAAGCTCAGAAGTGGAGGAGTGGTGCTCCTGGGTCACTTTCATTTGACACAGCACTGGGCAGCAAACCCGCTCAATGGAAACAGTGCCCCGATTGTTAAGCCCCTAGCATGTCTCCCCTGCTGCTTTCAGGAAGCTCTTTGTGTAGCAAGTGCTAAAGCAATATTTAGTTATAGAGTGACCAAGCACCAGTGAGCAGCTAGAAGCATTTAACATGAAAGAACACGACGGGAAATGACGTCTGGGTTTCACAAGTGGTTGAGGTCTTTCTCAGAACAATGCCAAATACAAGCCTGTGACAAGTTGGATACAGCAAAGCCATTTTTTTTCTGTCTCGTGGACTGAAATGTTCTTTGAATGAAAACTATAAAAAAGCACAAGTATTTTGGCTCTTTTGATGTCCAAATAAATTCAACAGGACTCTGAGCACTACATCTAGACTGGGAAATGGATTTTAGAGAGATGCCCACAGACTGCCCTAAGGGGAATGGGACTGTGAAGAGGAGGTGAGAGATGGGAATTTTGGGACCCAAATGCCGATTGGTATCATTTCTTCCTAAAGAGGAGAATGCTCAGGTTTAGTTGGAAGAAAGGATGCAGTGGCTGATGGGGCAAACCACTCACGACGCAGAACTCGGTGCCAGCTCTGCAGGTGGTTGTCGTGTCCACAGACAACAGGTCTAAAACATCTTCTGCAAAATCCAAGAGGATTACATAGGGGAAAATGGGCAGAAAACAATGAGTTCCAGGATGAAGTGCTTTCTTAGCTCTTGGTAACAAAACAGGGATGAGAGTGCTCCTTAATGGGGAACTCTGGAAGTTTTTTTGGGTACAGGACCCAGGTCTGTCAAACACTGATTCTCACTGGCTCAGCACACTCCAACCCCTGCCTCCTTGTGTCCCTGCCTGCTCCTGCTGTCTTTTGGCATAGCTCTGTCTTCCAAAGGGCACTGTGGTTCTGGATGGGATGGTGGGCTGGATCCTAAAAGAAGAGTAGGAAAGGTTTGCAAAAACTTAAGGGCCAAGTTGAAATTTATAATCAATGCTTGAGTATCTTTTCTTTAAAAAAAAAAAACTTGATGTCAGGCTGTTTTTATTAAACTGTTAAAGTGATTCTGAGAAAGAATCAGATAAGGATATCTGGATCATAAAATTTTAGCAAAGATCATTAGAGATAATCTAGCGTCACTTGCCATTTCACAGTTGAGGGAACTAAAGTGGAGTTAGTTACTCAGGCTATTAATGACAAAGAAGTGAAGGAGACCCTTGGTTAGCTGGGCCAGCAGTGCAGCAGTATACGTTTCTCAATGCCCTGTGGCCTACACTAGCAATACATGTTAGACATTTTCCAGAAATTTACTACTTTTCTAATTTCACAAGTAAATACTCTCAAAGAAAGTTACTTCCTTATATGAGAGCCACAACTTGAAGTCTGGGTAACTTGTGTTTTGGGAGGTGCCCCCACCTGGTTAAATGAAGTTACCCATTTGAAGGAATTTGAAGTCATTTGGAAAGACAGTCTTAGGCCAGGCGTGGTGGCTCACGCCTATAATCCCAGCACTTTGGGAGGCCGAGGTGGGCAGATCACGAGGTCAGGAGTTCGAGATCAGCCTCGCCAACGTAGTGAAACTTTGTCTCTACTAATCATACAAAAATTAGCCAGGCATGGTAGCGCGCACCCATAGTCCCAGTTACTCGGGAGGCTAAGGCAGGAGAATCACCTGAACCCAGGAGGCGGAGGCTGTGGTGAGCTGAGATCGCACCACTGCACTCCAGCCTGGGCAACAGAGGGAGGGTCTGTCTCAAAACAAACGAAAAAAAAGAAAAGACAGTCTTTCCGTGTGGCAGAGAAAGCCAACATAGCAACGTTCTCAGTGGTACTGGAGTCTAGACATCACCCTAGTGACCTGGTCAGGACTCCTGGATCAGCCCATTCTGAAACTGCCCACTACAGCTGGGTGGGGGGAACTTCCACGTTCCTTAATTCAGATTCCCTCAGTATTGAGGCTACTCCCTGGACCTGAGGTGGGAGCCCTGGGCAGCAACTTTAATTCATCCTGGCCAACAGGGTATGACTTAGTGCCCAAATTGCTAATGAGGTGTCCAAATATGCCTTCTTCTTTAAGGGCTTGGCAACATCATCCTTCAGCCGGGATGTAAAAATCATTAGCATTGGAGTCAGACAGACGTGGGCTCAAATATCAATCCTGCCTCTCACTGGAGGCAGCAAGTTAACTTCAGCAAGTGAATTTCCTTCTCAGACCTCAGTTCCCTCCTCTGAACAGCAAATGCTGTGAGGTGCACCTCACGAGGCTATGGAGAGGATCAGGTGGTTTTACCTCTATGGGATCCCTAACATGGAGCCAAGGCTCAAGGCGCCTTGGGGTCACCCCCACTTTAGTTCTAACACTATCTTGCAAAATGAGACGGAAGCATGGGGTAATGACACCAGTGAAGGCTGCACATTCAATTGGTGGTGACTTTGAAAACAAAAACTATTCCAATAAATAACTGGTTTAAGTGTGCCATGCTTTAAGAAAACCAAGTATTACAAAAATTAATCAAATAATCAGAGGCGATTGTGGCCTTGCTAAAGGCTTCTTTGCTTCAAAAAACTGATATACTGTGGGATCCCTTTAAAGAGAGGACTCCTTGGTACTCTTCAAATGTTACTGGAGTTACATCCTACTTTTTTTTTTTTTGGAGACAGAGTTTTGCTCTTGTTGCCCAGGCTGGAGTGCAATAGTGTGGTCTCAACTCACTGCAACCTCTGCCTCCCAGGTACAAGCGATTCTCCTGTCTCAGCCTCCCAAGTAACTCGGATTAACAGGCATGCACCACCATGCCCGGCTAATTTTTTTGTATTTAGTGGAGACGGGGTTTCATGGTATTGGTCAGGCTGGTTGCAAACTCCTGACCTCAGGTGATCCACCCACTTCAGCCTTCCAAAGTGCTGGAATTACAGGCATGCGCCACCGCGCTGGACCTACATCCGACTTTTGAGGAACACACACTGTCCTACGTGGGTGGCACTGACACACTTTAAACAGGAGCAGCACATCTCTCTAGAAGTTATCTTGACAACGTTTAAGGCACAGCTAGTTAGAATGAAGTGCTTTTGATTGCTGACAGTTTCTAGTTCTGCATTTTGCACAATGTATTCAAGCAAGTCTTTTTTTAAAGATTTGTACAACCAGGCCAGGCGCGGTGGCTCATGTCTGTAATCCCAGCACTTTGGGAGGCCGAGGTGGGCAGATCACCTGAGATCAGGAGTTCGAGACCAGCCTGACCAACATGATGAAACCCCGTCTCTACTAAAAATACAAAAATTAGCCAGGCGAGGTGGTGGGCACCTGTAATCCCAGCTACTTGGGAGGCTGAGGCAGGAGAATCTCTTGAACCTGGGAGGCAGAGGTTGCAGTGAGCCAAGATTGCACCATTGCATTCCAGCCTGGACAAGAGTAAAACTCCGTCTCAAAAAAAAAAAAAAAAAAAAAGATGTGTTCAACGAATATTGTTTGTTTTATCATGAAATTAAATAAATTTATCCTGTTCTCTCTCTCTCACAAATACAGTGTTCTCCTACTTAGCCAGACATCATATTAAAGCAGTCTCTTACCTCTTCGCACTGATAAGCACAGTCATTTAGCATGAAATCATTGAAGAAGGAGGGTTAACCTCTGTTTGCTTTGGTGTGGGTTTATAAGAAGTTACTAATGCACTCTTAGGAATATGCATTATCTATAAACTTTAGAATAAGTGCAACTGAGTTTGAAGGCTTTGGCACTGGCCAAACAAAAAGGACTTTTGTTAATTTTTAAGGAGGGGTGTTACAGTTTGCTCATTGCTTTGGCTTGGGTGACTTGTCTGAGAAAAGATACTTCTCATTTTCAAAGTGAGCTCATAAAGTCCTGCCCTTCAAGTGCTGAATGACCTCCAGTTTTGTGTAATATTAAAATGTATCTTGAAACTTCAGGGGTGGCATTTTAGATGGCAAGTTCAGTTCTCTGCATAGCCCCAAAAATCATGTATCGAGGCAAACAATTCATTTAAATTAGGATTATCTTTATGTAGAAATGTACAATTCTGTAACATAGTTGCACTTTATTGATTTATAAATGAGGAAACCGAAGTACCCTCTGCCCTAGGAGTATTTTTTGGGTGTGTACGTATTTTGTGTGTGTATAGGCAAGGAACAGGAGAAAGTGAGGTGAAGTCAGAGTTTAACTTTTCTGGAAGCTTTCATTTCCTCTAAACCTATTTTTGGCTTGTTGTTAGACAAGTCATGCTGCTAATATATAGCATTTAGTTGGCTAGTATCTGAGTGTCGCTCTGGGCAACCAAGATTGCACAGTGCCTCAAATTCCAATAAGGGAAGTCCTTGTTCCTTAGCCAACAGCTTATGGGTGTCTGTGTGTGTGTATGTGTATGTGTATGTACGTGTATGTGTGTAGTTTGTGATGACTCAGTGTCTAGGAAGGTACAAACATTGTAGCTAATCTATTTCTGTTTCTTTCATTACCTTTCAGGAATGGGCCTGGAAGACCTGGCTAAAACCTTTGAATCATTTCCTGCCAACATTTGGCCGTGACCCATTTTGGAAGGTAGAAAATGGTCCTTAAAGATGATGTCATAGGATCTTGGTAAATCTGAATATTACTTGAGTTTTCCAAGTGCCACCTCAAAGCAATACTTACCCCAGTCTAGACCATCACACACATTGCAATGGCAGACCATTCCATTTTTAAGGAGCCCTTGAGATCAATGAAATATACAACATATTCTGGGACCATAGAAAAGGGAGAAACTTCTGGGTTGCAGAGAGGAAGCTTCATGAAGCGGATGAACCTTGGAGTGGGTTCTAAAGAATGGATAGGAGTTCACAGGGAAAACAGAAGGGAAAGGCATTCTAGGTAAATCATAACATATGCAAAGGAAGTTCTGCCCCTCAGTAGAAAAAGTTAGGCCAGGCGCAGTGGCTCATGCCTATTATCCCCGCACTTTGGGAACCTGAAGCAGGCATATCACCTGAGGCCAGGAGTTCAAGACCAGCCTGGCCAACATGGCAAAACCCCGTCTCTACTAAAAGCACAAAAAGTAGCCAGGCTTGGTAGTGCATGCCTGTAGTCCCAGCTACTGGGCAGGCTGAGGCATGAGAATCGCTTGAACCCGGGAGCCGGAAGTTGCAGTGAGCCGAGATGGCGCCACTGCACTTCAGCCTGGGTGACAGAGTGAGACCCTGACTCAAAAAAAAAAAAAGGCTAGTTTTCCTCCTTAGGTGACCACAGAGGAGTTAACTAATCTTGTCTAAATTGGGCAAAATGCACAGAAGTTAAACTCTCAGATAAGCCCTTCTTTACATCACTCATGCTTTGCATCAAGGTGCTCATTGATTGTGTATGAATAGTTACCCTTACAGGACACAGGCAGTGACATTCTCAAAGGTCTTTCAGCGAGGGAAGTGACTGTATATAATCTGACACCTCTCATACCAGATGGTAATGAGCTGGACCATGGGATTCGAGCAGCAGCGTGTGAGGGTGGATGTGTGATAAGATCAGAACCACCTTTCAGTTAATTAAAGGTTAACTCTAATTTAACACTTTGATTCTTGCTTCCACCTTGTTCATTGGTTCACTGGGCTGCTATCTGTGGGCTGATGCTCTACCAAGTGCTCAGCCTATAGCAGTCAGGAGGCAGCCATGGCCCCTGCGTTGATGGAGCTTGTAATTTAGCCCCAAACTGATCTTCAGAAAGAGGTACAACAAATAGTTCCAGCAGTTAGAATAAAAGCGACACATCCAAAGAAAAATCAGAGAAGCACATATATTTTCCCATGCAGATCAACTGTGAAATGGATGAACTCAGGTAGCAATTTCACTGATCTTTGAAGCAGAGAAATGAGACTATTTTAGATCTTTTTAGGCTTTTGGTTTTGAACATTTGTAGATTTCATTTACCCCAAACCGTAATCCCATATTAAGTAGAATTTTTGCTGTTAAAAATTGAAAACTTTTTTTCTTCTTTTATAATTCAGCTTTACAAATTATTCGACTATGAGTAACTTATTTAATTTAGGATTGCCTGTAGGTTCTTGGCAATCACGATGCATATTTAGAAATCTTTGCAAAGTGAGAAAAATATAACCTACATATTGTTTTCTAATATGATGAGATAGTTATGAGCCCTAAATAAAACAATTAATGGGGCCAACATGATATGGTTTCCTAGACATTGACCTAAATGTTTATTAATTTCTATTTTGCAGTTTTTGTGTTTCATATTTTGGAGCCAAAAGATCTTTTATTCAGCTCCCAAACATTCTTATAGGCACTGGGCATGTTGCCTACTACGCCTAATGGATAAAACGGCCCTGTGCACAAAACACAGAGTGAAAAAGACCAATGAAATTAAGTAAAGGTGTCAGCGTATATGGTTTTCAGATAACTTGGAGAGTTTTTTTCCACCCTTTGCAGAATTCTTGCAGAACCAAAGAGAAAGCCACACACTCAAAAAACACAGCATATGTGTTAGCAAGAAAGCACTTGTACTTTCAGTGTGTAGTAAGAAACACAACAGGGCTGATGTAGTAGAAAATAAACTCTGAGAAAGGAAACGCAAGGTGAGGGGGATGCATTCTTTTAAGCCCCTGCCATGCTAAGCACTGAGCCAGGGACTTTCTATGTATGCTTCCATTTAATTCTCATGACAGCCCTATGAAGTAGTTAGTATCGTTCCCATTAAATAGATGAAGAAACCAAGGCGTAGAGATGGTCAGTAACTTACCAAAGGATATACAGCTATGGAGAAACAATCCAGCACCAGCTGAACCCTGAAGGCCTTACTCTTTCCACAATTCTCACACTGTCTGCTTGTTTCCTAAAAGGGTGGGGATTTTATGACTATATTTCTTTCTCTAAATGCTGATTTAATATGTGATGAATGTCAGTTAGTGTGGAGCGGATGCAAGAGGGTGGGTAGAGACTGGAGTTTCCAAGAGAGCAAAGCTGAAGTGATAGAAGGCAGAATTCACTGTCTTTTTTTTTTTTCTTAAGTGATTCATTAGTAGAAAAAAGCAGTGCTGGGTAAAACTTCCGAAGCCCACAGTCTGTGGCAATATCAAGGGAATTTTGAACTATGGAAAGTCCCAAATCATAATCAGATTGGAACATGTCCCAGCCCCTTCATGTTCCCTTTACAATGTTTCTCAAAGTCTAGTCCTAGGCCACCACCCACAAAACTATGCAAGGAGCTCAATAAGATGCAGATTCCTGGGCCCCCAACCAGACCTACTGGATTAATTTCTCCAAGGGAAAGATCTGGGAATCTGCATTTAAACTCACTGTCCCTACCTTTATGGGTGATTCTATGCCCATTAACATTTTTAAACCCCACCCCAGTGGCTCAGAATAAGATTCCATTGCCTCCTCATTTTCTTATTCAAGAGCTTTTAAAGACCATAGCTTAAACTATCAGGCATATCTAGTTCTGGGCTCATATTATCTTACAGATGAAAAATTTAAAGAGAAAATGAGCAAATTGCTTTATTAAGGCAGTTAGTAAAACTACTAAAATGCAAACTCAGAAAAATGAAAAAGCCACGCCTGATCCCCAGTGCGCTGGGATTATCTCTTAGGGCCTAGGCTTAAGTCATTAGAATGATTCCCACCCACTGAGAATATCCTATACCCAGGAAGATGTTGACAGATTTTTTTTAAAGCAGTTGCAATTGCCTGGAAGGCTAAAATCACCTCCTAGCAGCTAAGCCATCTCCACTGTGAAAGAAAGGAAGGAAGGGAGGAAGGGAGGGAGAGGGAAGGAGGGAGGGACAGGGAGAGAGAGAGAGACAGAGAGAGAGAGAGAAAGAGATAGAAAAGAGAAGTGAGGAAGGGAGTGAAAAGAAAGGAAGAGGCAACCACACTCCCATGGGTGTGAACCACTGGTCCAGGGTACATGGAGAGAGGCAGCCTAGAGACCCAGGATCAGGATACTGTGGAGAAGCCCTTGGTATTTGGCAGGGAAGGTGCCAGGGCCACCCTCTTGCCCTTCCCATCCTGGCCATGTCACTACCCCAGACCCTGACTGTGTGATGCTTTAGGCATGACCTACTCTTCAGCCCTGGCTGCAACTCCTGGAAGGGCTGGCACAGATCATTTTCAGAAGTTGATTTCCTCCTGCAGGACTCATCTACCTTTGCTAAACAGAAAATGTTCTACTGAGTGTAGACTTAAAAAAAGCAAAACAAAACATGGAATGTGAGTGCCCGAGGGTCACCCCAGCACCTCAGCCCTTTGACATCAATCCAAGGGAAGATGAGTCAATATCTCTGCCCTCTGGAAGGATGGGGAGCCATGGGGAAAGCCTGCAGGGCAGTCCCAGCAGATACAAGGGGAAGAAGTCTGAAGGCTTAGGCTTCTCCGACTTGGAGCTGAAAAGGTTGGGTCTAAAAAGGAAAACACGCTACCTTCCTGCCAAAGTCAACTGTGATGAAAGTTTAGAGCCCACCACCTCCCAGCCAAGCATTTCCTGTTCTGCCCTCCCCTTCTGCCTCACACTGGCTCAGATGTGGGAGAGCTATTTTTAAGGTGCAAACAACCAGGACTAAGAATGAGAGAAGTTACTTATTTATAGTTACACCTTTCAACTGTTATTTTTCCCCTCTGGAGATGGAGGCCAGGTTTCGTTTTCCCTTTGAATGTACAATTCCTAGGACAAGGAAGACTGAAAAGCCACAAGTCAGTTTATCACCTCTAGGCAGGCATCGTTGTCGTGGGCAGTACAAGTCTAAAAGCTGTGCATCACCCTTGAGGAATCCCTCTTAAGGAACATACGCTCAGTTCATGCCACACACGTGCTCTTGAGAAGTATTTTATAAAACACACTTTTTATATCAAAGGTGATTTTAAAATGCATTAGTGCTTTTGTTGTTTAAAGGAATCTACCCGCACAGGGTCAGGGTCTGGGGTGGTGACATGGCCAGGGTGGGGAGGGCAGGAGGGTGGCCCTGGCACCTCCCCTGCCAAACACTAAGGGCTCTCTGCAGTATCCTGATCTTGGATCTCTAGGCTGCCTCTTTCCATGTACCCAAAAATGCATTAGTGCTTTCATTGTTTAAAGAAATCCTTTGTTTTTTCAACAGAGGATTCTAATAGCATCAAATAGATATTCCCTAATTTACAGATGTTTGTAAAATCAGACTTCGTATTAGATTTACTTGGGGCAGGACACATCTATAGTTAGTGTTCTAAGGGTCAACAAGCTCTTTCTGGTATGTAATTGCATCTTTCCTCTTGTAATTCAGGGATATCTTCTTATCCAGTTAAATTTGTTCATTCCTAATACCAAACCTTGTAGGACCCATTGGAATTTGCCAGCAAATGAAAGAGAAAATCCCTCCCTTGTGATGTTCACATAAGCATCACCTTGGTTGTGAGTATTACCCCCGATCAGTCCACTGACATTATTTTCCTGATAACACGTGTCCCTACCTAGCATTCTCTTGGTTGCTTCTGTCTCCCCTACGGCAATGTAAGCATCACCAGGGCTTTGTTTATCTTTAATTAATCACTGTATCACAAGCATCAAAAATATATTAGATGCTCAACATTCATTGTTCCATTAGTGAATTTCTATTGACCTCAAATTGCTAAAGTATTTGGGATTATACAGGGTGTTGCAGAGCTCCCCACACTGTATTTTTAAATTAATTCCTTCCTAAATATCCAAGCTCCACTGTTTTCACCCACTGCCTCAGGCATTATTATAAGAATGACTTGAAGGACAGAAGGATGGCTTCATCCCAATTCCACTAGTATCTATGCATTTTTAAATGAGTCAAACTAAGCTGACAACTCTATAGAACAAGTTGGTCGGCATGACCTACTCCCAGCTTCCTTACTCTCGCTACTTTGGGTGGGTTCCTTGTCCAGCCAGGCCACTGAGGTCATGATTCAGCTTTTGGCCAAGGGAGGATCCTTGTTGCATCATCAGGCTTGTACGAGATTTGGTGTCTGTTCCACTCAATGAAGAAACAGAAAAGACAGGAAACGATTTGAGCACAGAATGAAGGCTTAGAAGCTGATGTATGAGAAAGATGGAGAGAAACAGTTTAATAACCCATGTAACCCAGGGTGACACAGGAACTTAGGAGGGCTGGAAATCAACTGTACTCAGCACGTGGTAGTTCAAAGAAGTTTTGCTGAATGATGGATGAATGGCAAAATCATGTAAACATGATGCCCGAGCTAAGGTATTGGTTATATCTACTTATTGGCAGCTTCAAGTTATTAATTTGGGAACATTTCCAAATGCTCCAAGTGCAATGGGGGAAAAAAATAAGTAGGAACAAAAATTTAGTTAGTCATTTACTCACCTTTTTACCCACGTGGGGCCCACTAGTTCCCCCAATGCTTCTCTGCACTGATGGTGGCACCTGATATACCTCTTGTTCTTGGGTGCCGTGGCCAGTGGGGACTTGGTAAATTCCCTGATTTTGGTAGGAAGGTGGCACTTGGTAGATGGTGTCTCGGGGAGCAGCCTGTGGGTTTGGCACTTGATAGAGCTTCTGTTGGCCAAAGGTCTGCTGCATCAGTCCAGAGGCAGGCTGGTCGTGACTGGAGGCAGTCTCCTGCATTGGACCAATCAGAAGCTTCACCCGGTTGCCTGGGACAATGCCTTGCCGACCGTGTAAGGAGCACAGCCACCATCCTTCCAGTCCCCCTGTGTTCTGCTCTATGACGGTCAGGATGTCTCCCTTGCGAAAGGCCAGTTCCTCAGCACACTCTGGGACATTGTCATATAAGGCCCTTGCCATAAGATTCTAGGAAGGAAGGAAGAGAAGGAAACAGTGTTAGAATATTGGGTCGGTCCCTTTAGCATCTAAGGCCCGTGCTCTTATGGAAAGGCACACTTCCTGGAAAGAGAGAAGCATAAATCTGAACAATAGACTGTAAGAAGAAAAACAGATGGTGCAGACAAAAGACAGATACATATACACTGCGTCTGCCACCAGTGACATCAGACTGCCTCCTTGGAAAAGCTCAAAACACCAGAAGAGTTCTTTCCTCTAGCAGGATATGCCGTGCCAAGGAATTATGAGTAGCAGTGTTACAGAGTTAGAGCATGGTTCACTATACAAAACATTTTTCTTCCTTTTTCAAAGTGAGCTTAAGGAAAAAAAAATCCCGAGATATTCAGATGTTCGACAATGAACACCTCAGTATATTGTTCTATACTGGAGGTGAAAAGAGTAAAAGAAAATCCCAAATAACACACAGTACAAATAGCATTTCTATTTGGAGTTGAAAAGCTAATAGAAGTACACATATATATGCCTTAGCAGGGCTTAGAAATTCTTGTTCTCAGATGACAGGAGCCTTGGATCCAGAGAGAATCCACAAGCAAGGCATGTAGACATGCCATCGAGCATGGAGCATAGGCTGGCAGCCATCTACATCTCCAGCTTTGACAACGAATTTATTAACACATAGGTGGATGCCAACTCTTCTCTTTCAGTCTTTTATGCATACCTTTCCTTAGGGCCCCTCCTCGACCTCCCCTTTCATCACTACTTTTTGCATCTCGCCATTCACATCGGAAAAGCTGTGTCTTCCCCTTTCATGGGCCCAACGCACTCTCCGTCTTTGTATGAAGGCCTGTCTGGCACATTCAGTACTAAGCAGACAGCCAAAGTAGGCATTCAGCAGAGAGTGGGCAGGCAGTACGTGCTGACATTCTTGGAGGCCTTTCAAAGGCTCGGAAGATTTCATTTCTTGGCGTTAGTAAAGTTTCCCAGCACGCGGGCAGCCATTCCCGCATGCCTGCCCCCTTCCCAGAGCACAGCGAAGTTGGGGACGTTGTTGATTCAGCACAAGCCCTCGGAACACTAAAAGTGAACTCTAATGCTTTGTTAAGATGTTTGGATGCACTTAATGCCATTGAGGTGGGGCTCATTTATGGAAGAAAGGATTGCGGATTGGATGGGGCAGGTTCATGACTTTATTTTATACCATGACATATTCGTGGGATTTTCGGCTGTCATTGTCTGAACTTTTGCTATTTTCTTCCCTAGCAACGCGGACTTGATCATTCAGCCTCGTGCTTTCCATTTCTTTGCAGCTGACTTGCACTACTCGCGTCCCTTTGTGCTAGCCCCATTGCCACGGGTCCTGCACGTTTTCCACTCTGGAGGGCTGTGCAATGGAAGGGATCTGCCCTCTTTTCAGTAGTTGGGAAGGGTCCAGTTCTGCTGCTGTGAGCCAGGTTCCTCTTAGCCAGGGCAATTAAAGGAGATAAAGCCATAGAGGACAGTCCTCAGGAAGCTTTGTGATACTCTTCAAGAATAAGGTTGAAGTCCTTTTTCTTGACAGTTATGAGATCCAGGAAGTGTGGGACACAGAGAGGTGAGCGGCCAGGGAAGCTAAAGGGAAACTGAGGAGTGCATATTTCAGGGGAAGGTTTCACTGGGTAGTTAATATTCCAGGAGGCGCTGGGTTTCATCTAACAATTAAAAGTTCACATGCATAAGGATAAAATCAGGCAGCAGTTTACCCTGTTCATGGAACCATTTAAGGATGGTGTCATAATCCTAAAATAGTCTCTGTTTCTCTTCTCCCATCTTTTCGGTATTCTGTATTTTACAAGAGAAGTCATAGAGTTACAGAGAACAAGATTCTGGTCTTTTTACTAAAATGACCTCCAGGAAATGACTCCACCAGAGCTGTACTGAGATTATTAAGTGAGGAGATAGCTGACCACTCTGGCCTCTGTCCCTTTCTTCTGGGCCCATTCAGCAATTGGGAAGCCCCTACATGAAATCAGAAGCAACAGAGTCGGGCCAGTTGTATGGGAACTGAGGGTTGGTAGCTGTGCAATTATACTGGCTACAAAGAAGGGAAAGAAGAGAAACAGAAAACAGTAGAAAGGCAAAGGGCTACAGATCTAATCAGCATAAATCAGCTCAAGGCATTCGGAATTGGGCCACTTCCAACTCCAAGAGCACCATGAGGCACTGAAGTGGAGCACTGGAGCATGCCTGATCAGAGGCGGATAGAAATCCCCGTGCGAGAGTCGTCCTGGGTGTTCTTTGTCTCCTGCCCCAGTAACCTTCTTACCACCTGGTGAGCAGCCGGCTAATGTTTCTACACCGGCCCCGTGAGCTGCTTCTCGGGGGAAACTCTCAGAGCCCCACAGTCTGGGCTAATGTGGGCACCGCAGGTGAGTCCTCCTGACGGGTTGTCAGGACTTCCCAGCGGTCCTCCTCAGTGCCCACAGAGATTAGGTTTCAGGCACAGCTTGACACTGCTGTTAGTAGCCAGGACCCCGGCACCAGCCTATTCACACACCGATACGTATTCTCAGCCTTGGCTGAACAGGAGTATGAGTTATTTAATATCTGTGCAAGCTACAGAGAGCCAATGTCTACATCCAGCCACTCTCCTAAACCGAAGCTTACAGCTCCAGAGACCTTTAGAGATCACCCGGACACAATGCCCTTGTGTCACAGATGAGGAAACAGATTTGAAGTTTATCATTTGCCCAAGGCCACACTGTTGGCAGTGATGGAAAGAGAATTGCATTCTTTCAGTTTAATCCTCTTTCCAGAACTTTAAGCTACCTTAGCTCAGCCACGCGGCAGCCTTGTTACTGGGCTCAGTTCCATTATATGATAAAGTTCTGAAGAGGACCGGTTCTTCTTTTCATGTCTATGGAATAAATTGGATATCTGGGGTCTTGGGTTCTAGCTGTGTTACTTTGCCAGGCAACAGCATCCTTTTGGGCCTTAGTTTCCTGGTCTTTGGTAAGCTATGGTGATGTTTTATTTAATTTGCTAGATGGCCCTTGGACTTCAGGCTCCCTCCCCAACTTGCCTCCTTTCCATTTGCAGTCCAGGCTTGGTCCTATTCCAATGATGCTATTACATATGTTTTGTACCTATCTGATATTTATCTTGCTCATGATTACATTTCAGAAGAACTGTTATCTTAAAGCAGTATATTTCTGAATTATGAATGAGTTCTTGTCACTGCAACCTCTTGTTGAGTATCTGCCTACAAACAGCAATAGTGAAACCATTGGTTGCATTCAAGGGAACTTCTGAGACAACATATTAATAATGATACTACTTGATAAATTATGGATAAATCTCATCAGATTCTAACACAGATAATACATCAGCAAGTAGGGAAAGGCATGAGGCAGGAGTTGGGCTTTCGAAAAGATTTGGTGTTGGCACAAGGTTTCAGTAAGACCATAACAGCCAAATGAATTTCAGCTGGACCATAAACCATCTCATTCAAAAGCGCACATCACTTGTAAGTAGGAAAATCAAGAATGAATTCTTCTGGCAAGGAGGTGGAGGGACCCTCTCCTTCAGTGCAAAGGTGTGATTCCTTGAGCCACAAAGTCAGAAGCTGATGATCTGCTATCTTAGAAAAACTCCAGAGAGGCAGTTTCATCTACTCAAGATGTACTCTTTCTCCTGCCTGCCTCACCCCCTTGGATATTTATCTCCAGGGTAGGGAAGGTCAACACAGAAACAAATCAAGGAGAGATAAGAGAGCTATGTAACTCTATATCCAGTTGGATGGTTAGTCTCCAAAGGCTGGCAGTTAGCAGTGCAGCTAGAGCTTGGCAAAACACCAAAACAGTTAGGGCACAGAACTTGAAAGCCAGAAGGAACTTTAAACAATTACCGTCCAACCCTTTCACTTTACAAAAGAAAAAAATGAGCCTCAAGAAGTTAATGATTTGCCAACTCACCTGGCAAGAAAGTCTTAGAGCTGAGACAGGAATTCAGGCCTCTTGTCTTCAGGTCCAGAATTAGGACAGAATTTAGTCAAGTGAAATACAGGTGCAACACAAGCTGTGGCTCTAATCAGGATTGCAAATCAGCATTTAGGATCATGAGCCCTATCTGAGGGAACCCTGATTGCAGCAGCCTCTAGCCTTGATCCCCAGCCCAAGCTTCCTTGAAACTGTCTTCTTCTGGCCTCCACGATACCACTTTTTAGTTTTCCCTCTTTTCTTGACCACTCTCATCCTTATTCTCCATTGGAGACTAAATCTTTTTCCCATCCCTAAAGTGATCATGTTCCAAAGAGATTTATCCTTTGCACTTTCCTCTTCTCAGCTATGTGCTTACTCTCTACAGGAAATCCCATCTATGGGATGGCATCTGAACACACAGATAATTCCTAAAGCCATAGTCTTCGCTGGATATTTCAGTCCCTTATATCCAGTCCCTTATATCCAGTCTAATGGGCATCTTCCTCTCTAAAAGCAAGTGCAAACGCCTTTTTCTCCTGCTTTGCTTTGCTTGGTTAACAGCATGCACACAGCTGCGCAGTAGGAGCCACAGAGGTTTGCTGTGTCTCTTCATGACCTGCAACCCATCAGTGGGGCCCTGCTTTCCACCTCACTGCCACCCTTCATTCAGGTCTTCAGCAACTTTTTTTTTTTTTTTTTTTCTGTAGCACAGAAATTGCTTCCCAATTGGCTTTCCTGCATTAAACTCCTTCCTCCCTCAAAACCCATCTTCCATTTAACCAGAACGGGTATCTAACCAAAGGCTGTTTCCCTTCCCAGTTCTCGATCATACTATTTCTTTACAGTACAACTTGGATTGCCCTGTTCAAGACTGTGAACTCCTTAAGTTCAGAGATGCAAATTCCTTTTGCATTTCTGGAACTTTACCCCAGTATCCGAAACAAAATATAGACTCATTTAATGTTTGCTAAGTTGAAATGGATTCTGGACTCTGATTTCCTCATTGTCTGCAGGGAGGGTGAAATTGTTTTACTTAGAGAATTCAGCAAGACGTTTGGTTAGAATTTTCAGATGGAAGTGGGGAAAATGAATGAACCAGAAAGAGAAATGTCATGTCCAAGTCACTCAAGCCTCACAGCTAGAGACTGTGGGAGACAGACAGCAGGAAAGTGCCTGCCTCTCCCTATTTAAACAGGATAATGACGCAGATCGGGAGCCTGACCCCCCTGAAACTAGTGTTCGCAACTACGGAGCAAACAGGAAGGCCAAGAGGAACTGACCATCCCAGTGAGATTAAACACAATGGTCTCTTTTAAGAGCCTTTCTCCCTTCAGTGTAGCAATCTGCTTTTGGCACTAGGTGACAGAGCACCATTCAAACACTTTGCCAGACCACTTGGGTTCTGCTGTTCCTGGTTCCCAAGCTATGCCTGAGGAGTGGGAAGAAAATACTGTACAGTTCGGGTACAGAGAGCTCTAGGTCACATGACGACTTCTACCCCTCACCCCACCTCCAACTCCTCCCTGCTTTTTTTTCCTTCCCTCACTGCTATCAAAATGTCAAGAAAGCTTATTACTCCTACGTCAGAGAAAGGATCTGCTTTTCCAAATACAGAGAGGTGTGACTTGTAGTTTCCATGACCACTCATGTGGTCCGTTGAAGAGAAATGAGACACAATGTCTGGTGTATCACCCGACTAAGACCGATAGCATCATCAGTGGCCCGGCTTCCTCTCATTATTTTTACTTCATTCTGTATTTGTCATGTAGGAGATCCTGCCATGGCCTCAGGGTTGTCCCATTCTCAATGACATGATTTTCCTGTACCCAATCCCCCAAAACTTTAGCCTGGACTCTTGTGGGTTTGCGTGCATGCAGAGGACAGACCCTGAGAAACAGACACATTCAAGGAAATGGCCATCATCAAGGAAGTCAGTCCTAAGGCAGGCGGCTGAGGGATGAACATTGTCAAGGTCAGTCTCAGGGCACAACGGGGAAGAGAAAGAAAGGCTCACGTGCTTTTGTGCATACTGACGAAAACCGGCTTTGGTCTGAGAACTGCAAACCATTTTGGCTACATTTCTCCTTTCCTTCCCACCATCACCTTTGGGATAGAGGGGGATGTGGGCTTTCTCCAAAGAAGGAAACAGCCATAGTCAGAAAACATGGATATCTGTAAGTGTCAGGATTTTAATTCTCAGAATACTTGGTTTACACTTAGGTTCTTGCATCTGAAGATCTGGAATGTTGAATTTTTTGAGTTGGTTCCTCTTGAGATTATGAAGTCACAGGCATGAAGCTTTCAATACAGGAGACAGAAGATGTGATAAGTTATGATACAATATAAGATATACTAATTTTTTCCCAATACTATTTGTCTACTGTGTTCTGACACACTTTTCACTAGGTGAGCTGAATGGAGCTCACAGAAAGGCAAAAGCAGGACCCCACTTTGTCCCACTAATCCCTGGCATCCTTCTGCCCACTGGTGAGGGGTGTTCAACATTTCCCACAAGGCCTCCTCTGGCACCCAGACTGCATTTCAGGCAGTAATTTTTATTTTCTGGAAAGTGCTTCTTCTAGACCCCTATGACAGTTACAAAGCTTATAGGAGTATCTTGGACCCCCCCCGAATCTTGACGTCATTCACTTTGCCCCGAGTCCTCAAGTTTTCTTAGATTTTCCAGCTTTGTGAACTTTAGCTATAGCATTCTCTTTTGAGCATGTCTGAGTGGAAGAAGGTTTGAGAAATGTGACATTAAATACTTGCCTCCTGAAGGTACTCTTTGACATGGCAAGAGAAGCTGTTAATACTCCCTGGATGTGCTGTGGGGCAGTGCCCTGTGTGTGGTTGTAGATCCAGGGCTTGGGAATCTTAACATCTCTTCCACACTGGCCAATCCCATCTGATGAAGGATCATTTGGAACCCAGCACTATTTTGATGGCTCATATACCAAAGTGAAGTTACTTTTTGAGGACTGGTGAAAAGATCTGATGCTCATTGCAAATTTGGATATTTGGATCTCAGAAAGAAATCTCTATCTGACCAGATTTGGTAACATGATATGGACAGCATAGCTGTGCAATTAAAAAGGGTTTCCTCAAAAGCTGGGTTCCTCTCCTTCCCCATAATTGAATGAATGCCATCTATTCTTGCTTGATTTAGGGTTCATGGTGGACAGACACATTCATATGCTAGGATTTGTTTACTATGTAACAAACAAAATGTTAGGGCAAAAAGTTAGTAGGCAGATTTGCATATATGTGTGTATACGTGCAATGTCACAGTCAACTTCTATTATTTCCTGGCCCATGGTGGAAGATGAATTTGACTGCTGAGTTCTATTTTTCACTCATCTGTGGTCTTTGGGTTTACCGAAGCAACTCCTGAGAGTCTTAAAGAAGGTGGAGGCCGGGCACGGTGGCTCACACCTGTTATCCCTGCACTTTGGGAGGCTGAGGTGGGCAGATTGCCTGAGCTCAGGAGTTTGCGACCAGCCTGGGCAACATGGTGAAACCTCGTCTCTACTAAAATACAAAAAATTAGCCAGGCATGGTGGTGTGCACCTGTAGTTTCAGTTACTCGGGAGGCTGAGGCAGGAGAATTGCTTGAACCTGGGAGGCGGAGGTTGCAGTGAGCTGAGATCGCGCCATTGCACTCCAGCCTGGGTGACAGAGTGAGACTGTCATAAAAAAAAGAAAAAGAAAAAGAAAAAAAGAAGGTGGAAGAACACCTAGGTTTTTTATAGGTATTAGAACCAGAAGTCACCCATACCTTGACCAGAGTTGATTAGAGTAGAATTTCAGAGTAAGAAGGAACCATTTTAACCCAATCTCCTTATTTTACAGCCCAGAGGGTCTCTTATTAGATTAGCAGCAGAGCCAGAGCTAGCATTTCGTTCACCTCTTAATCTAGAATTTTTTCCCACCAGACAAGGATGCCCTTCCTGAGAATCTTCTCCATCTTAGAAGTCAGCACTGTTGCTATTAAGCCTTGGAATCTCGAAGCATTTGTCCCAGGTTGCCTGATTTTGATAGATTTCAGTACAGTATCTTGGCAAGGGGTCAAAAATGCGGGGCAGGCACAAGCTCTTTTCAGGGTTCTGTCCATAGATAAATCTGACAGGCACCATATAATGATGAAGGCCTGACACCCACCCACCCACAAGATAGATTTTATTAACAATAAAACCACCATCTGGATTTCAGCCAGCATTACAGTGTTGGCACTGGATCATATCTGTCTGCCTGTCTAGACAAATCCCTCTAACATCCAGGTACTCAGGGAAGAGAAATAAGAATTAAGTTTTAATGGAGTAGGAGACTCCAATCTACTATATTACAATATACTTCCAAAAATGATGTCATTTCTCAAAGTCAAAATGCACAAGTTATAACATCTGATAAGCTGTTTGAAAGAAGAAAAAGAGGTTCCTATTTTTACATTCCTGTCTATCTTATCTTCCTTCACCAAGCTATGCAGCCCAAGGTTATATCTAAACCCACCAATACAAATGCATACACATCCTGGCAACTGTTGTCCGTCTCCCGGCCAGAACCGAGTTGATGTAAATGGGATGCCACCCTCCCTGGAACTCTTTTAGATGTCACCTGACCTGGATTTGGTGCCTGATTGGTATTATCTACTTCACTTGTGAGGTCCTCAGAGAGTTTTAGAAAACAGATTCACACACTTGGCTGAGAGGTGTTTACATTCATAAACTGTCAGCAATGCAGCCACTAAGCTGTCTCAAGGAAGAGTTTTTGAAGCTGCAGCTTCTCAGTTAGAAGACAGGGGAAAGGTGGCAGGAGCAAAGGGAACAAAAAACCCTCATTGTGAAATTGTTTAGTGCCGAGGTGGAGAGACAAGCTCTTACACGCACATGTTATACACCAGTTTATGGGAATAAAATAGCTTTCTTAAAGACCCAGCTCTAAATGCATGTTCCATGATGAGGTACATATTGTAGAGAGAGAAGCCAGAGAAATACTTTTAAGTTGCCTTAGAGATGGTTTGATGGGTTTTACATTTGACTTGAATGAAACTCTGTGCTTCTTAGTATTTTGTGGTATTCACTGAAACAAACTGGGGCTAGGTCTGTAAGAGGAAGTTGCTTTTTGGTTAGGACCTGTTACATTAAGCTCAACATCAGTAATGGTAAAATTACGGCAATCAGTTCTATGGGGGTATTTTTGAGTAGGGCAGCTATTTTTAAGCAGAAGGAGTAGAAGAGATTAGACCACTGCTTCTCAACTAGGAGGATTTTTGTCCCCTGTGGGTACAGGCAATGTTTAGTGGCATTTTTTGGTTGTCACAATGTGTATGTGTGTGCATCTGCATGCACATGTGTGTTACTGGCATCTAGTGGGCAGAATGGCCAGGGATGTTGCTAAACATCCTACAGTGTACAGGACAGCCCCCCCCACAAAGAATGACCTGGCCCTAAATGTCAACAGTGCCAATGTTGAGAAACCCTGGATAGAGGAATGGACACCAGACTGAATGAGGAGGGTCTAGCTTCAGACTTCACATTTTAAGACTAATGACCATCAAATCTCTGCCTTTTGTGCCTCTGTTTCCCTGTCTGCAAAATAAATATTAATAGACATGTTCTTCTTTATAAAAATATGAGGAATCATGAGATTATTTACTCCAAATGCTCTGATTTCTTCAGAAAAAAGGGTCTCTATAAAATCAAAGCACAGTTATTATTACTGCGCCAAGATGAGCTCATGAAATTGTGTCTTAAGAACTGTATTCCTCCACTTGGAAAAAAAAACTTCCTCTAGGAAAACAAAAAAAACAAAAAACAAAAAACCCAGAAATGATCTCATCATGATTACACCTGCCACACCAAAAAACAGACACACTTCAGAGAAATGAAATTCTTTCCCTTCAGCAATGAACTAAGCTGAGTCTGTAATTAAGATCTTAATAAGGGAGGCAGGAGGCTTGATTCAGGTGCCGCAGGCTATGAGGCGAGAGTGCCCATGCCAGGTTTAAAGCAAGAACAATTGGATGCAAATCCCCCGCACTGCTTAACACTCTCAGGTGTTCCAAACAAGTTCTTTTTTCAAAATGGGCATGCCTTTATTTCTAAAGATACCTATTTCTGGAAAGAAAAGGAAAGGGAGCACCTTGTTATTTACAAGTCAATGAAAAAAAAACACACAACATCTTAGATAGTTTCCTGCAAAAGGCTGCTGTAAGGGAGATGGGATAATGCCTTCGACAGTGGATTAATCTCAGGAGCAGCCCTTGATGACAGTCTCTAGAGTGACCATGTGTTTCCGGACTCTCCCAGGCAGTCCCCAGGTTCAAATATCCTTCCCTTTGTTAGACCATATGTCCCATTTTTTGGTTTGTAAAACATGGATACATATTCACAAAAAAGAAATATTTTCGAAACCAACAACAAAGGATGGGAACGCAAGTACATTTCTTGATTATGGATCTACCATGGTTAAATTTCGGATTTGGGAGAAAAATAGCTAGGCACTGATAAGAATCTCAGATTCAATCAACAAATTTGTCCTCTAATTGACAAGGTGATGTCTGTAAGGAAATGAGATCTATTCCAGTGCCTCTGGGCCTCTGTGAGATAGCCTAGAAGTCCAGCTCCACAGTGACAGGGGTTGTTAAGAGAAAGGAGGCTGTCAGGCTGCGTGCATTTTTGCTATTCCCTTCCCTGAGCCCATTTAAAGGTGTGCTTGTCATGCTGGGCTCTGAGTAGAGAGGGTCAGGGAAGTGGAGATAGCACTGAACTTCTGCCCCAGGGGAGCACGCAAGGGAAAGAGTGCTCAACATTTTGCTAGGCCCATGCTGCTGTGCTGGTGCGACTGTACTGCGGGTCCATGAACTCATTTCCTGCCAAACTCTCAGTCATGCCACAGTGACTAGTAACAAGAACGAAAGAATAAAAGGAAAAGAAAAAAAAATCTCATCGACAGATGACTGATGTGCCCTGACACTAAAGACTCAGAAGTAGCTGGAGTGTCTAGAAGTCCACTTTACTGCCATTTTCTGTGTGCTGGCTTTGCCTGTTATGGTTATTTTGGGAGGTGGAGGGTGTTGGAGGGCAGATAAGCCCAGCTCATTCTTAAAGAGTCCTCTAGATGAGTCCTCAGTTAGCCTCATCTCCTGTGGGAGTGAGGTATTAAATTAAGGAAAACAAGTGGTCTGTCATGTATCACTGAGATTAAGGCTAACTCATAGTTACCAAGAGATAGCACAGTGTTTCTGCCTAACCAATAAAACCTAGGAAAAACATTAATGACACATCATACTATCTAAATGCATAATGCCTTGATAAGTAGACAGGAGATCTGGCTCAAATCTGAACTTTACATGTGTTTTGGTTACTGCAACTTTCTATTGGGTTTCACAGATAATTAATCCATCCACTGCCCCCCCCGCCCCCCAACCACACATACACACAGTAAAAAAGGAATTAAAATTAATTTCAAAAGAGCTATCAAATATTTTTGTTGCTTGAAATGGTTTCACTTTTACATATTCATGGTTGCTCAATCTTTGTTTCCTGTGGGCATAAACATAACATTTCACGTGAGGGACATTTTTAGTAACATCATATAACTATTACCTTGACATGTTAGACATATCAGGGGGAATTCTAATTCGCAAGACTGAGATTTGCAAAGAAACATGACACTTACAAATCACTGGATCCAGCCTTTGAATAAGGACCATGAACTATCTACTTAGACACCGTGTAAGCACCAGAAGCACCAGTAGTGGTTAGTGAGGGGATTAGGGAGAAAGAGACTAGCTGTTTTGTTTGTTTGTTTGTTTTTTGTTTTGTTTTGTTTTTGAGACAGATCTCACTCTGTCGCCCAGGCTGGAGTGCAGTGGTGCAATCTCGGCTCACTGCAAGCTCCGCCTCCCGGGTTCAAGCCATTCTCCTGCCTCAGCCTCCCAAGTAGCTGGGATTACAGGTGACTGCCACCATGCCCAGCTAATTTTTTGTATTTTTAGTAGAGACGGGGTTTCACCGTCTTAGCCATGATGGTCTCGATCTCCTGACCTCATGATCTACCCACCTCGGCCTCCCAAAGTGCTGGGATTACAGGCGTGAGCCACCGCGCCTGGCCTTTTTTTTTTTTTTGAAGAATAACTGGGATTTAGTAGTCCATTGTGGGGCCCAGGCATATGTATTGGAAAACATTCCACTGGCAACTTTAATATCTCCATGAGAGCTGCCTCCACTCCCTACCTCAACCATGAAAAACTGCTGTCAGCTCCACCACTATCCATATTTCTGGAGTGCCCGTTCTATCTTCCTCAAATTCACCTAGATCTCATTGTTTAGTCAAACTGTCTTCAAAGAGAGTCACCCTTTCCAGTGAAAGGTAGAAAAGGTTACCAACAAGGTTACTTATTTTAAAATGCAGATTGTTCAGGAAAATAATCCTTTGCAGGCTGTCATGTTCCCTAGCTGTGTGGAATCCTCATTAGCCAGCAGGAATTACTGCAGAGAGATGGCTGGAATGTTCAAAGTAAATAAGATGGAGGGGGGTGTTTTTGGCAAAGTATAAACAGGGTTTTTTTGTGTGTGTGTCCCTTTTCATGCCCGTACTCTTTGTAATCATCTATCACCTAGGAAACCGTCAGTTACTCTCTGGCATTTCAAGTTAGAAATACAATATTTCTTCCCAATGGCCCTGTTTCATTTGTCTTGGCGAGAAGTCCTGGTAATTCAGCCTATATGTTCTTGCAGAGTATTGCCTTGGTCCTAGTGGTTGGCATTTCAAACCAATTTGTTTCTATTTCTTTCTGACCCTAAAATGATCTAAACATAGACAATCAAGACCTCTTACTTTACATTTATGTCATTCTAATTGACTGCAGTTGGATAAGAGGGTTCACCCTGAACTTCCCATGTACTCCCAGCTTACATTCTTTGGATTTTACCTTTGGTTTTTTGAATTGACGACTTTCTCTTCCTCACTGATATTTCTGTTATGGGTAAACAATTCTAGTGAATGTTTCCTCTTAAACACTTTTATCTATGTAAAACTTCCATATCTATATATCTGTATATCTTTGTGTGTATGTGTATATAACATCATATAATAGCTGCCATTTATTAAATGCCTAATATCTGCTGGAAAGGACAATTGTCATATATTATATCCTATAACTATCTGATAAGACAGGTATTATTCTCATTTTATAAATGAGGAAAAGAAGGTTTAAAGTAGCTTGTATAATAAAATTATACTGTTAGAAAGTAACAAAAGTGGGATTTGAAACAAAGCCCTTTTTTTTTTTTTTTTTTTTAACTATGCTATATAGTGTTAAGATCCTCTTAAATGGCTATTTGTGTATACATTTTGTCTTCTATGAGCAAAGTCTTGTAATTTCAGGAATATTGAGTCCGATGAACAATAATGAAGGAACCAAGTCATTAGTATATTAGCAAGTGGGGCCATATGCTGTTAGGGCCCTATGCTTACAATACACATCCAGGCCCACAGAATACTCAACAATATTCAACCATCTCAACCTAGTAACTGGGATTTTGACATAATTCTGTCACCAAGTCTTGAGTACATACCATCCTTTCAACATCTATTGAGCATCTACCATACAAAGAGAGCTGGAGCCAGCTTGCACTGTCTACTCACTATATGCCAAGAGCCATAGTAAGTACTTCATTCATATATTATCCCAGGTCTTCCAACAATAGTATGAGGCAGTTATTCTTATCCCTATTTTACAGATAATGCTGTAAAATGAGGCTTAGAGAGCTTAACTTGCCTAAGGTCACAGAGCTATAAGCCATAAGGAACAGAAATGCCTTTCTTCAAAGCCCATGCTCTATCATGTCTCTAACACAAGAGCATAAAACACCAAGTCTCGGCCCCCTCAACACTTCACAGACCCTAGATCATGCTTTGTATTCAAGGACTTTTCGATCAATCTGCCTCTACATACAAATAAAGGGTGGGTCTCTCATATTTAGTGGGGTTTACTTAAAACTAAACAGGCCCAGTAGGCAACCTATCTGAGTTACAGGTATCCTTTAGATAATGATTTGATTGAAAGAGGTTAATAAGTAAGGTAGTGCTAACAGAGTAGGGCAGAGATGAAAAGCATAACAGCCTTTTTTAGGGATTATAGGATAGTCCAGGAGACAAAGGTTTCAGAGTTTGATTGTTTAAACACAGTGGATGGGTGAGGAGACTTTACTAGCAGGACTGACGGGCCGCTCAAGTCATGCAAGCGCAAAGAGACAGGCAGATGAATGGGGGCAGTGAGGGACCAAGATTTCCCATAGCAGAGTCTAAGGAGAAGGAAAAATGAGGGCTACAGGATGTGCATTTACAGGAAGCAAAAAGGAGGGCTACAGGATGAGGGCTACAGGATGTCACATCCGTGTGTCGGGGGCGTGGGGGCAGCGGTAGATAGGTGCGGGTGGGGTGCCTGGGGGGGTAGGGGGTTGGAAGTAAGACCTACCGAAGTCAGTATTAAAGAGCATAAGGAAAGCCTGAAAAGAAGAAGAAGAAGAAGAAAAAAGGAGAACGAATGAGGTCATAAAAGCACGAAAGTGGGAGGGAATTTGCAAAAAGGCCGGGCACAGTGGCTCACGCCTGTAATCCCAGCACTTTGGGAGGCTGAGACAGGTGATCACCTGAGGTCAAGAGTTCGAAACCAGCCTGACCAACACAGTGAAACCCATCTCTACTAAAAATACAAAACTTATCCAGGCATGGTGGTGGGCACCTGTAATCCCAGCTACTCAGGAGGCCGAGACAGGAGAATCACTTGAACCCAGGAGGCAGAGGCTGCAGTGAGCTGAGATGGCGCCACTGCACTCCAGCCTGGGCGACAGAGTGAGACTTGATCTCAAAAAAAGAAAAAAAGAAAAGTGGAGAAGACTTTTCAGAAGACTGGAGTGAAGGGAGAGACAGGGAACCACTGAATTCTGAGAACAGGACTGAAGTGTATCCCAGCAAGGAAAGGATGCTAAAGGAATCCTTGGTATGTTATGCACTGTGCAACTTGCTAAATTTGGTATTATCAGGCACCTTCAGTTCTCTAATGGCTTTTATCTCTGTGTAGGTAAGCCATTTAGCTCTTCAAATGCGTTCGCTAAATAAATAAATAAATGCATAAATACATAAATAACCAAGTTGATATTTTTCAAAGCATGTTTTAGTGCTTTTAAATCCATAGATCTCATACAAGGTTTAAAAAAGAAAAGGGCAGGAGTCCTACATTTGGACTGATTGCAAAAATCATATAGAGAAAAATAAAGCATTTTAAACCAAAATATCAAAGCAAGGAAATAATTGAGAATTTTATAGGTTATACATGACCACATTGACTAAATCAAAGACCCTCTGTCATTATTTTCCTCAGTCTTGCTTGAGAAAATACGAATACTTTCAAAGTCCCTTCCAAAGCGTTTCACAGCACACAGGTTCTCCTTTCCCTGACCCACTCCATTCAACCAGAACACAAGGCTCTGACTTTCAGAATGCAGCTTTCTTAATGGCATTGTAAGTTCCGTCTGTAATTGTTCTTCAGTCAAAACGTTAAAGAATGAATTTGTTGTATGGTAGACGAGATAAATAATTTAGAATTTTAATGTAGGCACGTAAGGGCTCAGAAATTTGGCAAAGCCACAAAAGCGTCGCCATTAGCGACCAAGTGGCCAAGTGGCCGCTGAGCCACCGCCAGGGCTGGGCCTGAGGTGGGCGGGGCCTCGGGCCTGGCAGGCACAAACGGGGCGGGGTCTCGGGGCTTCTGCTCAAACACACCTGCGCAGAGACCCTTCCATCACCCTCCTGGCAAACAGCACAACCATGCACCTCCAGACCCTCAGGAGGGAGCCTTCACTGGGTAAGCAAACCAATGCCATCGAGGCAATCACCTAACCCCGCCAACCCCCGCCCAATTAGGAACATGTTCTGTATATGAAGGGGATTTTGTAAAAAATTCTTAATAAATGAAGCCCCCGTAATTTACTATCACATAACCACAGACTGAATCCCTTCTAAGAGAAATGGAAAATTAAGTACGTATGACAGTGACTGCAACCTTCATGTGGACAAATAAAAAACATGCAGGGAAATAAAGACAGATTAGATACGTGCTAACCAGAAATGTCTGTCCGGAGTAATAGCTTACATTCCACAGTTCTCAGGATTACTGCAAGTACGTTGCTGCCTGGCCTGAAGCTATGTATATTAAGTGCAAAATAAGTGAAGGTTTGTTGTTCCATAGTTGTGATCCCTGGGGCAGCCAAACCAGATAATCAGGTTAACAACGACAATCTTATAGGGCCTGATTCATAAGTCTTTCAGTAAACATTTTAAGGTTTGTGCTAAATTTACAGTGCATAGAGCAACGTAGTATTTTAGAGATAATTCCTGTCTCTGAGATTTTACCATCTAATAATTATCTGGTTTGGCTACCTAAGTGGCTCAAATTAAACAAATAACTGCCAAACGTGCATTTCATTTTGCTTTGTAGAGTTACTGTCTTAAAAAGAAATTATCCTGCCGGAATACTTGGGATGAAATCGTCTTAAACTTTCTGGGAGAAGAAAACACTGGCCATATTTTAGAGAGGTCAGCGATAGTTCTTTCTCTTTCTCTTAATAGTGGTTAAAGTCATGAGTTCTGGAGCCAGATCGCCTTAGTTCTAATCCCAGCTCACCACTTTCTAGCTGTGTGGCATTAGATAAATTACTTAGCCTCTCTGTGTCATTTGAAATTGAGTACAAAAATAATACCCACCTTGTAGAGCTATTGGGAGAGTTGAATATGACAATCTTGTATTGTCACAGTAAGTCTCAATTAATGTTACTTCATTACTTTTGTGTCTCTCCTCTACTTACAACAACAAAATCCTTCCCTGAAGTAAAGTTGTTCATTATTAACTAGAGAGAAAGAAAACTTTATAAAAAAGGAAAGTGGATTTCTTCAGCTATTGGTTGATTTAATAGTCATCATAGGGCATAAGTCATTTGTTTGGTCGGAGAAGTTAGCTTTTTTGCTGGTGAAGGTGCCTACAAGGTAATAAAAATCATGTATTTACATCATTTGGCAAGGTGTTCAACACCAGTAAGGCCCAGTGGAGGAGCAGCTTTCTCCATGAATGCCAATCGCAGTTTACGCTGTCAGTCATTTTATCAGTTGCCTTTAGATTTTCTTTCCGTAAAGAGTAAAGCTAAACACGATGAGATCATTGAATAAAAGTGACTTGAGACTTTGTCACTTTCGTCACTTTCTAGATTACAGCACTCAATGTTAATTTCAGCCATTTATACTTTCCAATAATAGACATATGAACATACTTTCTCTTTTTTCTGCAAGCCAATTCTTATTCAACAACAGGGAAATGAGGAGCAAAAAAGTCACTCCAGGCTGAGTAATATCTGATCCTATCATTGTTCTAAATAAGGAAATATGGGGTGAGCCACTTTAAGAAAGATAACTTTCCTGCCAGGTAGAGGGATTTGTTTCTGGTTGCATCCTAAAGTCAAATATTAATAGTCTTCAGGATGACCCTTTCCTCTGATCTTCCCTACTGATGAAGATAATAGAAAGCTGATAAAACAGAAATAGCTGATACCTGTGTCTTCAGACAGTGGTAACGTAGGCATTACAGTAAAGACTTTTGACATTTAGACTTAAAGCTTTTGAATAAGATTCACAGTTTTTGAACAAAAGCTTTATTACTGAGGCTAGTCAGTGGCTATCAGCTAGACCAAGTATTTACAACCTTACATCAAAAAAAGATGGACCAGAAAAATTTAGAAAAAAAGCGAAGTAGCTTCCAGCTAGTGTACAGTTAATATAAATTGTCAATCCACAAGCCTAGCACCCTTGCCCAAATCCATCTTAATAATAACACTTTTGTTTAAAATAGCATAAAATAAAATAGTAGCACTAGCACTCATGTCTATTCATCATTCAAGAAAAATTCATGCCCAATTCATGGCAGTCTGCTTTCTTTGTGTCCCCTGGAAGCTGCTTGCCTCCTTAGATGGGAGTGACTTAAAAGAAAAAGGGGAGGGGGAATATACGGAGCAAGTCAAAAATCCTTTTGGCAAGAAAAATACACAAACAGTGGTGTAAAATGCATTGGAAAATAACGCTGCTGAAGTACTATGACTATGACACTCTGTAAGCTTTCAGGCACAATGAGCCAGCCTGAGCCTTCGCACTCTCACCCCATTCAAACTCCAATAAAAATGTTTTCAAGAAATGGCTCATACTTATTTATTCCTACATCCAATATAACATAAGGATGTCAAAATTTTCCATCCTCAGCTTTGTAATCTGGGCTTTTAATTTCTCCCACCAAAAGTGCATATGGCACACTCCTTCCGAGACCAAACGATTAAAGCAAAGGCTGGAAAACTTCGCACTAAGAGCCAGTCTGAGACAGACTATGCAGTCCTCATTCCTCTCTTATTACAGCTCCCCAGGGCAGTGGAAGCCAGGCCTGGGGAAGCCAAGGAGACTTGAGCCAATGCTTGCCGCGATTCAAGTCAGACACCCTCTGATCTCCAGTGGCTGCTGTGAAGCGGCTCCAAGTCTTAACTTCTCACCGAGGTATTTCCCCGGCAACTTTCAGAGCAGATGGACTCGGGTGTACTGTGAACCCCTGGAGTGTGTCTCAAAGACCGGGTCTCTGCTTGCTTGCCTGCTTGCATGCCAACCTCAGTGACCGAGACTCATCTTAGAACTCTCCGGGACACACAAGGGACTGTCACAGTAAGGAACACGCATACACAAGCACACACCCGCAAGCACAGCTTTCAGCTTGCAAGGAAACCTGTAAAAGGCACTGTCTTACCTTATACTTCATTTCGGCAGCGGTGGGTTGAGCCGTTTTCCTACACTAGTTAGACAGCATTAAGCACTGCGGTGCCCGCCCCTCCATTGAGTGCAACGCTAGATGAAAGCGAGAAGGTCCCGGGCAGAGCCGCTTGTCAGTCGCAGCGCCTCCCTAAAGTCTCTGAGCTCACTGTTGTGACTGAGGCAGGCTGATCGCGGACCTCATTTGCATGCCACCCCGCCATTGGCTAGTGGGACAAGGTAATGCTCAGGCCCTGCCCACCCCTAATTCTGAAAAACTGACAAAGAACTTGTAATGTGATCGTTTCTTTTTGCTTTATCAGAGGGTGGAAAATAAAACAAAGTGGGGAACCGTCTTGAACCTTACTCTGTCCTCCGCCCCCGCCAAAAAAGAAGACAGAGAAAGAACAGGAAAAGGAGATACATTCTTTTTAAGATTAACCCAAATTTTAAAGAAACTGAATTCACAAAAGCAGTCTGACAGTCGCGCTTCCTGTGACCTAGCAACTCCTTCATAAACCCATTTCGTTTCAAAGCCATTCACCTCACAATCTCTACATGAAACGAACTCCGGGAACAAAAGGTTTTCTGTCTCCGGACCCCTTTTTACTAACCACCCCTGCTGATACCTCTCTCTCTCTCTCTGTCCCTTTTTCTTTCCCCCTCCTCCCGCCTCCTTTTTGTGTGTGTGTGACTGTTTGCTTTTTTTGTTCTTTTCAACGTTCAAAGAACTTTGCGATGTCAGTCTGCAAGGAGCTGGAAGACAATCCTCCCTTAGTGAAAAGGAACCCTCTAGCATACGCACCAGCGTTTTCCTGGACAGCTTCTCACCAGGGCCTCAAAGTTGTGGGTCACACATATTGAGCGACCTTCAGTGGCTTTGCTGAGGATAAAGGTTAGATGTGACCCCTCAGATGGGGTTGGCCAGTGCACGCCCTATACATCATCACCGTCCACTGAGTTCTGTGTTCTTTGACGGCTGGCATTTCTAGCTCCAGCTTTGAACACTGCAGTGTTTTTCCTTCTTACCTCTGTCCTGAGGATGACCCATTAACCCACCAACACTTATTATCCA
This sequence comes from Pongo pygmaeus, assembly GCF_028885625.2. Lineage (NCBI taxonomy): Eukaryota > Metazoa > Chordata > Mammalia > Primates > Hominidae > Pongo > Pongo pygmaeus. The sequence continues at coordinate 11,160,915 of NC_072378.2, forward strand.
GGAGAACGAAAATGCCCACTGTTTGATGAGCCTGGTTAAAAAGACCAGTCTCTCTCCAGTGAAGCACAGAACATAATTTCTATAAAGGTTCCATTTTAGGATTTCTATAGAGAAAGAGAATCACCCAGAAAACAGAAATGGTCACCTTCTGCAACTCTTCTCAAGGATAGAGCAGTGAGGTGAAAAATTCCTTTTTCCCGGGCAAGACTGAGACTTGGTGAATCCAGACAATAGCTGTCCCCGAGTGGGATGTACTCTAACCAGACTACATGACTTGGATGGAAAAATCAGCCCTTATTTTTTTTTCCTGACCAAGTTGGATCAGAATCTGATTCCCTTCGCCTCTAACACACAAATTCCCAATGGATGAAAACTCTACTTTAATGATCTAAGCAAAAGGAATGAGAGAGCAGCTGTCCTACAAAAGTGGTTTCCAGATACAGAGTTGGCAGGTTAGTTTGCAGTTCAAAGTGGCACCGATTCCAGAGACATGACCCCCCAGGCCATCCTAATGAGGTTGACATACCTGTTCCAGCCTGTATTAGGCCTTGCTTTTCCTCATTTGTCCTTAGAGCAAAAATAAGCCTGAGTGATTGTGCAAGCCCTTTCTGAACACAAATTAAGCACGCAGCATATTGCATTGTAACGATCTCCTTAAGAATCCTGCAGACTGACCGGAGAGTCGTTAGTTTGCAGGAAATTGTTTTTGGTGTCTACCTGGATAAAGGAGGACAATGATTCAAAGCCCTTCCCATCTGTAAGATGAGTCTTGCGGCCTCCAAGAGATCTAGATAACATTCCTTTGGCTTCCTAAGTGATCAAGCTGAATCCTTTTTCTGTTTTGTTTGATGAATATCATTGAGTAAGTGAGTGCTGTCCTATCCTATTTTAATGTTTTCAAACAGTTTCCTAAAGTTTGTGCTGGGGTTTTTTGTAATTTCATTCTCTAGCTAGAAGGCTTGGTTCCCAACAAGTGGCCTTCCTGCTTTCCTGTTTCTGTCCTGTAAGGTGAGTAAGACACATGTAATCTACCCGAAGTTCATTTCAAGAAGGCTTGGGTCAGTATATAGTTGGCTGCCTAAAGGAAAGCACAAGGGTGTTGGAATCAGGTAAACCTGTGCTGGAACCTCAAAACGTTTTTAATTTTTTTTTTTTTTTGAGACAAAGTTTCGTTCTTGTTGCCCAGGCTGGAGTGCAATGGCACAATATTGGCTCACTGCAACCTCCGCGTCTCAGGTTCAAGCAATTCTCCTGCTTCAGCCTCCTGAGTAGCTGGGATTACATGTGTCCGCCACCATGCCTGGCTAATTTTTTGTATTTTTAGTAGAGACGGGGTTTCACCAGATTGGCCAGGCTGGTCTCGAACTCCTGACCTCAGGTGATCCGCCCGCTTCAGTCTCCCAAAGTGCTGGGATTACAAGCGTGGGCCACTGTGCCTGGCCAGTTGAACTTCTTAATTTTGATGTCCTTCAGTATGAAATAGAGAAAATAATAATACCTGCTAGCCTCATGATGAGGATTAAATAAGATAATGTGGATAGAATTTAATAGTACTTGTTACATTGTAAGACCTTAAATGGTTTCTTGTTCTTATTACTGTTGTTATTAGTTATTATTTTAATTAATATCAGATTTATGATATATTATTTTGTTAATATTTTATATGACATTATTGCTATATTCTATAGATTATTATTTAATTATTGTATTAATTACAACTAGTATTAATATTAGACTACTGTTGATAAGTGTGGTACGCATTCAGAAGAAGTTGGAGGAACCCCTCCTCTGTGTGCCATTCTTTCATAAGGCAGCTTTCTCACTGAACTGTTATCACTAGAGCACCTAGCATGTGCCAGGTACCTTTCTAGGAGGGGAGGATACAGCAGTAGCCCAGACAAAGTTCCCATCTTCATGGAGCTTACAGTCTAGTGAGAGTTGAGGAAAATAATTAAATGAATGTATAATATGATTTGCAGTGATAAATGCTATGAAGAAAAATTAAGCAGGGAAAATTGCTGGAGGAAAACAGACCAGGGTGGGACAGGAGGTGTACTATTTTAGATAAAGTGGTCAGGGAAGCTCCTCTGAAGAGATGATATTTAAGCAGAAATCTGAATAGTTTGAGGGATCCAGCCACTCAGAGATCTGGGGGATGAGCATTCCGGACAGAAGTGACCCAGGGGAAGGACCCACAGTAGGCACGAGCTTAGTGTATCTAAGAACAGCAAGCTGTCCAGCATGCTTAGCTTGGGGTACACAGGGCTGGATGGAGAGGATGAGCTCAGAGAGGTAGGTAGTAGGGAGCTTGGATTTTTTTCCTGAGTGTGACATGAATCCTCTGCAGTGTTTTGACCAGGGAGTAATCTATTTCTCTCTGGTTTGTTAGACACTCAAGGACAGCAGGCTACTAGTTAAAATATTGAGCTCTGGTCTTAATGCAGCTTAAATAATGCAGATAGTTTTTACTTTATTAGTGTCATTTAGTATGTTTCCCTCAAAACTGTTCAGGGAAACACAAATTGTCTCAGTGAATACAGAAACAATTCCCTTCCTCATTTATTACTATCAGATGGAAAAATGATGTTTAAACTGGGCTATGTAATTGATTTATGCAGCAGCCCTAGTATTCCATAGAGACCCTCCTAAAATTGGCTAGAACTCTGGGGCTCCGGCTCCACCTCCTGCACTTGCCAGCACTCTGGTGGGCATCCCCGCCTGTCATCCTTGCTGACAAGGATGCTTCAACCAAGCACTCTTCCTTCCAGATGCTCGTGCAGGCAGGAGTGAGGGAAATGGCACCGGATGCCATTCTAATGATTTTCCAGCTGCAACTGGGCACTGGCATAAATACAGCAAAAAATCAAGAGGAGGCTAGAAGGAAGAAATACTTCTGTTGACAACTTGGAAGGAACCCATGTGACTGCTCTCTAAGAGTGAAGGGCAAAGAGTGAAGAGCATGTGAGGGCAGGAAACGACTTTGGAAATCACCTAATCCAGCCACTCATAGAGAGGGCAGAGCTGTCTGTCGCTCAGAGAGGTTGAGTGCCTCACACAGGGCCCCACCAGTTTGAGTTATAGCAGCAATTGGTGGTGAGGTCAGGCCCCTGAATGTGTTGGTCTGGTCTATTCTAATGATTTCTTTTTAGTTTCTTTGCCTAACTCTCTCCCTGCTGTCATCTATCTTCCACATTGCTCACTACGTGTTTAATTCCTAGAATACAGAACCGATCACATTACTACCATGTTTAAAAACCTCTAGTGACACTTCAATGGCTTAACAAGCAAAATCTGGACAGTCTGGCATGGACCACCATCTGAACCCACCCTTTCTTTCTCCCTCCACCCCTGACCCCCATCCCACACTCTAGCCATACTTGGGAGTATGGGGTTGCCGGGAACTTGCTGATTCCAAGACGGACTTGCACCTTCCTGACTTGCACAGGCAGGACCCTTTGCAGAGAATGACCCCCCTTCACTCTTCTGCTGTCAAATTTGGCCTCAACACTAACCCTTTTGTATATCCTTGTCTACAACCCCCACCCTGCCCACCTCGCCCTTTCAGAACTAATTCCTCCCTCCCTTCACTATGCCCTCATTGTACTGGAACACGGCCCTATTATGAGGGCTTTCCACGTTGTCTCATAATGATTTGTTGATGTCTGTTTCCCCAGCTCCGATGTGTGTTCTTGGGGAACAGGGTGGTATCTTGTTCATCTGTGTCCCCTGTCCTGTTGTATACCTTACAGGTGCATAAACGCTTGCAGCATGAAGATAAATGTAACTTCAAAGAACGTATGTTTATCATGAGGTTCTGTTTGGTGCCCAGGAAGGGAACAGGGAAGACATGTTCCCCCGTGTGTTTGAGTTTAGCAGTGAGTTTTCCATTTATTTAAAATGGTGTTAGGATGCACCTTTTCAGAACCAACTCAAGGCCTGTTGCTAGTTCTGCATCTATGAGCCAAGAATAGCTTTTACATTTTTAAGTGGTTGGGAAAAAAACCAAAGATGAGACATGAAAATGATGTGAAATTCAAATTTCGATGTCTATAAATAAAGCTTTATTGGAACACAGCCATCCCTATTCATGTAGGGATGTCTTTTGAGCTGTAATGGCAGACTCTGAGCAGATGCCACAGAGATGGCAAAGCCCCTAAAGCCAAAGAAAAAGTATTATTTGGTTGTCTCTAGAAGTTTGCCGACCCACACTCTAGATTAGTTCAAGGTACATCTATGCCTGAGTTCAGAATAAAGTATAGATCTTTCCACATCTACAGAGGAACAATCTGGAAGCTGAGTGAGTGCTAGACCAGAGGAACAAGCCAGTCCTAAAAAGGAACCATTCTAGGGCCATGTTTTATCATTTCTAGTTTGACATTAGTTTTTAAAAACAATCTACATATTCCAAACTTATTTCAAAAATAATTAGAGGCAGCAACTTTTCCAGCCTTTTGCAAGTCTCCAGAAACCTCCCCAAAGACCAGCCATCGAGAGTTTTCTCCTTCAATCCACCTGACCCTTGGTTCATTCAGCCTTCACTGAAACTCTCCCAGGTGCCAGGCCCTGTGCCAGAGGTTTACAAGCAAGAGTCCATTTAATATTCATCTCACGTAACAGCCCTGTGAGGTAGCTTGTATTGTTCTTACTTTGCACTTCACAAAACCAAGACTGGAGAAGTTCTACAGCATGTGCCAGCTTGCAGGGTGATGGCCCGTCTGGTTTATGAACCCAGGCTTTCTGGTTTCTGAGTCTGCGTGGCACTGACCATGGAGCTGTACTGCTGCCATTCTCTTCATATGAATGAATGAATTAATGCACTTCGTTATCTGAGCACATGTTTGTCTGCTCAGTAAGATCGAGTCTCCACCCTAGTGGGACTAAGCTCAACTGAGAAACAGGTATTGTTCTTGAGTTGTGAGGAGGGCTGATGTAGCAGTGTAAATACAAACGCACACATCCCTTTCTCATGTGCACGTTGGCACCTGTGCGTATGTAGTTCTTCTTTCATCACTCTGCCCCACTTCGTGGCTCTGCTTACCTGCATCCTATCGTGCCTCCCGCTTGTACTCCATCTTCTTTATAAAAGCTTTCCTAGAAAAATCTCTCCTTTGTTGCTCTCCTCCCTCCAATCTTCCTCTGTATCTCTGGACTACTATCACCTGTGGCCTAAGTCAATGCTTCCCAAATCCGATTTCCCTTAAGAAACAATTAGGAATGCTTAGGCCTCTCGCCTTTAAGTATGAGCCTCAGTAGGCTTAGTATGAGGCCGTGGAATCTACCCATTTAAAGTGATCTTTGTGGCTGGGTGCGGTAGCTCACACTTGTAATCCTAGCAATTTGGGTGGCCAAGACAGGAGGATTGCTTGAGCCCAGGAGTTTGAGACCAGCCTGGGCAATATAGCAAGACCCCATCTCTACAAAAATAAAAATAAAAATAAATTAACCAGGTGTGGTGGTGCACGCCTATAGTCTCAGTTACTTAGGAGGCTGAGTGGGGAGGATCACTTGAGCCCAGGAGGTCAAGGCTGCAGTGTGCCGTGTTTGTGCCACCGCACTGCAGCCTGGGAGACAGAGTGAGACCCTGTCTCTAAAAAAATAAAAATAAAAAAAACTGCATATGATCTCTGGTCAGTTTTATGTATATAACACACCATTTAGTGCTTGGTATTGCCTTACATGGTTTCCTTTGTGAGAGTTTCTTTTCCACAATGAGATTTTGAGCAATCTATAGAAGATGGTTCTGTCTTTTCTTTTGTTGTATCCTGTTTTGCACCTATGTAGGTGACTGAATCCCATCTTTTGTCCTCTCAAAGCCCTGTGACTTGTCTGTGCACACTGCCTTCACTGAATTCAACAGGGGGAGAAAATAAGCCACTTTCTCAGAAGGCAAGGGAATGAGCTCCTCTCACTTCAAGGCAATAAACCTCTTTTATCTGTTGAACTGGTCAAGCTCTTGGAATGAATGAAAGTCTGTTATTAGAGAAAAGCCCAAGAAGAGTTTTAATGCTTGATTCTTTATATACTGTGAAATGGGGCTTTCATTCACTTTCCCTCCACTAATATTTTGGCACAAGAGACCTCATGAAGGCTACCCGAACTTACGCCCCACTACCTCGTTAGCAACAGTGTCCTAGGAATACATTCGATTTTCTGAAAGACTTGTTAAGTTCATATTAAAAAAAATAATAGGCCGGGCACGGTGGCTCACGCCTGTAATCCCAGTACTTTGGGAGGCTGAGGCAGGTGGATCATGAGGTAAGGAGATTGAGACCATCCTGGCCAACATGGTGAAACCCCATCTCTACTAAAAATATAAAAATTAGCTGAGCATGGTGGTGCACACCTGTAGTCCCAGCTACTTGGGAAGATGAGACAGGAGAATCTCTTGAAACTAGGAGGTGGAGATTTCAGTGAGCCAAGTTGGAGCCACTGCACTCCAGCCTGGGGACAGAGCGAGACTCTGTCTCAAAAAAAAAAAAAAAAAAAAAAAAAAAAAAAAAAAAAAAATTTGTTTCTGCAGATGGAGGGTAGCGTTTTCTAAAAAGGCTCCTTGACTTGTGATCCCTGAATTTCTTCTCATTTGGTTCCCTCCTAACTCATTTTGCTCTCAAGGACAAGCTGCCTGGGGTGGGTGGGGCGCTAGGCAGCAGAGAATGGAAGCGGTTTCTCTAGATCTTCTAGGTTACAGCGACGCGGTGGGTCTCCACACTGTGAAGACTTGATGAGGGCCTAGTGCCTCTTACCACTCAGCTGAGCTTGAGCAGGCTGTCACTGTACAGCCCCTTACAACCACCGCTCCTACTGAGCCCTCTTCTTGCTGCTGTCTTCCTTCGCTTTGAGGTGGCTTTTAATCCCCCCAAGGGTGAAGTGCTAAAATGGGATGTCTTAAGCCCCTCTTAGTTCTTGATAAACCATGAAATAGAACATGTAAAACCGTGTTGCTACGATGCTACTAAAAACCTAGCCAGACCACCTTAAGTGGAGTGACTATGGGTAATATCTTGACTTGATGCTTAAAAAGCTATGCGATTGTGAAGTTTTGATGTTTAGTGTTATTATAACTTTGGAATACTTAATTACTACCTTTTTTTCTTCAAAGAATTGAAAAACGTTGACAGATTAAATTAGGTGTTAAATAAATTCACTCAACTCTAGTGAAATGTGACAAGCAATTGTGAAGCTCCATTTTAGCATTTTCTTTATATGAAGGACTTGGAGGAATTAATTTAAACGCATAAAGATTTAGGCTTATTTATCTCCATAAATGTGCAAAGTTCACATTTCTACTATTTACGTGTCCCCAGCTAGGTAAAGGCATAGAGTTCAGTGGAACAAAAGGAGTTTAATAGTAAAATTGTGCAGACTGCCTGGCAAAGCCTCTCTCCTGTTTTCTCTAGCCGTGAGGTGTTCTGTTATCACATGCTTTAGTTTGTCCAAATAAACAACTTCTTATATGAAACTGTCATGGAAATCTTTTCTGCTGATAGAAACTTCACACTGTGGATTTTTACAAAGGTTGAAGTGATCTGCCAACATCAAATAAACAGGAATTCCATGGCTGAAATGAGAGTGGCCGTCTCCTCTTTCCGGAGGCACTGCCCAACACAATCATCTTGGTGCATAATACCTATTAAATGAAGGGGAGCAAAGGCATCAGGTCTTCTTCTTGCTAACCTTTGTGCTTCCTCTATATGTTCTTACATTTGAAAAGTCTTCCTGACTTCTCTGGCATACATATTAGCACTTTCTATGTGATGTCATGTGGTATAAGACATGATCTTTCCTACTTGCCGTGGCGTGACATCATGCGATATGACGGGACTTTGTAGCCCTCTTCCCCTCTCCACGTCTTGCTGTTGTCTAGTTGGACTAAGCAGAAAAGGCTTATGGATTGTGTGCCCTAGCTTCCTAGATGGGCTGGATTTTCTGTTTCCAATCTACTTCCGAGCTTTGCCATTCTCCAGTGCACACTGGCCTCCGGAAGCCATCTTCCACACCAGGCATCCAGCATAGCTCCAGGGGCGGAGGTAGGGACAGTATAGAATGTGGGAGAAGGGAGTGTTTTAAACACCAAATGGCCACTAGTAATGCCCAGGGTACCTCATTTCTTCAGGGACTGGAGATGCATTTTCTCCCCTTCATGCCCTAAAAGAGCCCAGCTGACCCAGCCGTCCAAGAAGGCCTCCCTCCCGTGCCCCGCTGCCCTCATCGGCTGAGGCTGGCCAATGTCCAGCGGGCCCCAGGCCCAGAGCCTCTGGCCTGTCTGGCCAGCCCAAGCAGCCGCCAGCTGGCGCTCATGAGCGCATAAAAGGAATCTGGATAATGCAAGGCCTGGTGGAGAGGCGGGTGAGAGGAATGTGGCGGGGAACACAGCACACCCTGCCCGGTTCAAGCCAAGCTTTTGAAGAGTTTGACTCGTTTTAGAAAGCAAACAAAGTGCTCCAGCTATCAGCAATCTTTTATTTTGTCTGCTAGAGGAATGCCTTGCCAGCGTGGGCCGAGGACTGGGTGGTGGTAAAGACACCAGTGTCTACCCTTGACTTGCCGAACGGAGTATGGACGGAGCATTCCTTTCTGCCCACTGAGCCCGGAAATAAAGAGCAGCTCTCTTCTTTATACAAAAAGCCAAAGGGGGTCCGGCAATGAGCATGCACAAGACTTGAAGTCTTGCTCACTGGTACCCCTGAGCTTTACAGGCACTAAGTATAAGTTCTCTTAACTTGCTGAAGGCCTGGCACCCTGTGATTTCAGACTTGAGGATGTAGACAAGGGAGTGTTGCAAGAGTGTTCTTGAACCCAGGGCATGCAGTTCTCCTGATTCATGCTCTAACCTGCTTTTGGAGCTTCTGGTCTTAGAAGGGGTAGAGAGTAGTGACAAGAAGCAAGGCTGTGCCCTCCTGGCCCTAGCTGATAGAGGCCATGTCTTTCCCCAGTTTTCATTTTGCCATCTTAAAATCACTCTACATTTTCAAAAGTCATCACCTGTGCAGTTCTGGTCACCAGGCAAAAAAAAAAAAAAAAAAAAAAAAAGTCTTTCCTTTTTATCCAGACAGCTCTGTGCATTTTTTTCTCTCCTCTCAAGTCCACTCTGGGACTCAGCTCCCTAACCATCCCCTCTCTCGTGTGCCCCCTAATCTTTCCCACCCTACTCTCTGCAAGTAAGTTCAGGTCTTCCTCACCCTAAAAACAGATTCACAGTTCCTTGTTCAAAAACCTGGAGGCCAGACGAGCTTGTGGAATTCAGAATATTTCAGATTTTAGAAAGAGATTTAGAGCATATACCACATATTACAAGACACTCCCAGTGAAATCCATGGCTGTGTCCCATAAGCAAAGGCATGCATATTTCAGCAATTGAATCTACAAAGAGTCATGCCAAGTGGGTAAAAGAACACATATCACCTCGGGCCAACTCCAGTCAGGTTGTGTTGCTGAGTGAGCTATCAAAATACTCCAGATTTTTACATTTTGTTATTGTGGATGAGCGAATATGAGCCACAAACAACATTCTCTGGGTCTTCAGGATCTTCCCTTTGCCACCTCTCCTTCCCCAACACTGACCAAGTGCCCTCTATCTTTCACTTGCCATGACCAGAGAGTGGGTGGTTCAGCATCCTGGCCTCCTGCTCAGTCCTCCAGGCATCTGCTTCTGACTCCTGTTCCATCAATAACCATCAAAGCCATTGATGCACAGAATAGGAGTAGTGTTGAAATTACTAGAAAAAAGAAATGAAAAAGACTTGCAAAATACAAGCCTTGATGATGATGATGATGATCATGATCATGATGATAATTGAATTCAGCTGATAAAAAATCACTCTTGTCTAATGGCTGTCAGAGCTTCTAAGCACTAGCTCTCAATTTCTGCACCTACCTGTTGGTGGACCTGTCCAGTGTGTGGCCTGGTGCAGGTCTGCAGATCACATTTTGAGGAGTCCTGCTCCAGGGGAAACCCCAGCCTCCATTGTCCAAGCTGGGGACTCTTCTCTGCCTGCCAACTCTTTGATCTCTCCTCAACTCCTGAAACTCCCTGTTATTTTCCCTGTTATGAAATCAACTCCTTCAGTTTCCAAAGCAGTGGGCTCTTCTGATTCCTCTACTTCTCTTGCCAATGTGTTTCAGTCTTCTTTTCAGGAGCCTTTCTTCAAGGTTCCATTCTCAGCCCCTTTTCCTTGTGTATTTCCTCCCTTATCTATCTCATGCTCTCCAATGATGTCTACTCTGATGACAATCACATCTCTGAACCTGTGTTCTGAGTTCCAAGCCCTCATTTTCTACTGCACCCAAATATTCCAGAGGCGTCTCATAAGCTCCTTATAGTCAAATATTGGGATGATTAATTTTATGTGTCAACCTGGATAGGCCATGCATACTACCCAGATATTTGATCAAACACTAGTCTAGACATTGCTGTGAAGGTATTTTAAAGAGGAGATAACATTTAAATCAGTAGACTTTGAGTAAAGTAGATACCCTCCACCATGTGGGTGGGCCTCATCTAATCAGATGAAGGCCTTCAGGGAAAAGAGACTGAGGTCCCCTGAGGAAGAGGGAATTCTGTTCCACCAGCCTTCAGACTCAAGCTGCAACATCAGTTCTTCCCAGGGTCCACATGCTGTGGGTCTACCCTGCAGATTTTGGATTTGGAGCCAATTCCTTGAAAACAAACCAATCTTTTACTCTCTTTCTCTTTACACACACACACACACACATGCATGTGTGCACGCACACACACATGCGCACACACAGATACACACATGTCCTGGAGAACCCTGATTAATACACATATGAATGGTAAATTCCCTTTGAAACAGTGTCTGTTTTAAACCATTCTCTTTCTATTTATGACCCTATCAGTCACCTAGAATCAAAACCTCAGACTGATCTTTTATTTCTTTCTCCCACCTACTTCCCACATCCAATCAGCTGCCAAGCCACATCAATATTTAAATATCAATATTTAAGACATAAATCACCACGTTTTCATTCATCCACAAAGGGAGAGTCCCAACCATCACTCAGGCCTGATTGGTCATAGAATACATCCTATTTTCTACAGTAATTAATCTGAGAACTTGACATGTAACTCAGAGTCAATCCAAGATCTTCTTTGAGATTTGTATATGAAGCCTGGGAGAGAGACAACTTCTCTGTCTTTGGATCATAGACTGTAAATGTTTGCTTGGTGGTGAATATGTTTTTCCCCTTGTAGAGAGAGTCAATAGCAAGAGAGAATAAGTCCATGTGCAAAAAGAAGCAAAAACATTTAGAGTGGAGAGATGGAGAGAACCCTAATCCTGTTGTCTGTGCCTCTGGATCCAGCCATGCCTGAAGTCTACTCTTAGACAACTCAATTCAGAAGGCCATAAATACACCTTCCTGACTAACCTAGTATAAGTTAGATTTCTTTTACATGCAATGACAGCGTGCTGACTAACCCTCTACTGGAAAGTATTTTCCTAGAAGGCAAAGACTATATGTTACTCGTTTGCACCCCCCGTGGCAGCACATACAGGGTCTTGGAGATTATAGGCACTCAGTCAGTATGCTGCGTTGAACTCCCAGCTTGTCTTTAAGGTATTAGCTACATTGTGAACTTGTGTGTGGGAGGAGAGGGAGACATGACCAAAAGGAGCATTTTCTGTGGCTGCTATGATGGCAGAAATAGAAATGAGACTTATGTATTAGGAACATTCCAGGGTGATGGTGGTTTGGAGCATGGCGACCCAAAGGCGAAGCAGATCCACCCTTTTATTTCAGGTTCATTGATTTTAATCCACAGCTTTAACAATGAAAGGAAAAGCAACACATATTTTCACTATTATGTGTGGGACAGCAGCAGTGTTTTGTCTACCTGTAGATCTGTATAAATATTTATATTACATTTCCTTGCCAGTTAACTAGTACTTGTTAATCCCTGCTGAGATTTCATTCACTCATCCACCAATACTTACTAATTGCCCAACATAATGCTAGGCACCTTGGGAGCTACAAAGATGAATAATACCTAGAGGCTGCCCTACTTCTTAAATACCTATTACAGTAGCAGCCAACGCGGCTGCAGGAAGATAAACTTGCGTTGGGGGAAAAAAAATCACACCGTAAAGTTATGTAAGTTTCTATTTTAAAATCATCTGGTTCTAATTTACTAAATTTAATGCTTTAGAGCCAATGCCAAAGTGCTACATTTGATTTGTGGAAATACTTTAGCACATTTTTCCATCGTGCTCTTGTACAATATATTTACCACCCTTTTGTTATGGTTAGAAAGATTATGGACCTTAAAAAAAGCCCTCTTTATGAGCTTGCTGATATTTTGTCATAAAATGCCATAAGATGGAATAAGTCTAGTAAACAATAATATTCACTTAGGAGCATTCCACATGGTTTAGTTTTTTTTTTCTTTTTAAATTTAACAAGGATATCCATCTGGAAAATGGATGTTTAAAAACTTTCACTATGCCAAACCACTTCTTTTCAGTGCAGACAGTATTTTTTTTGAGTGGGGGAGCGGGCAGCGATGGGGATGGATATTTAAATAGCAGTCATACTGAGCTATACTGCTAACACAATAATAATGTTAATATCAAAGGATAAAAGAATGTCATGGACCCAGACTTCCAAGAGAGAGCTTACAGAACATTCCAGCAAAATGAACTGAATGTAAGATATCAACCTAAGTGCCATTTCTGTACTGGCTTGGGGCCTGGCACAGGGCAGCAGGGAAGAGGCACAACTTGCCTCAGGTTGAGAGAGTTCCTGGGCTGCTTCCATCTCTCTCGTCCTCCCTGACAGGCTCAGTCCACTGCTATCATGAGTTCCAGTGACAGGCAAAGGCAGATGGATCCCAGGTCCCAGGAATGAACCATCATGATGTGGTCCCCCAGGCCCCGGGCCCCACCGGTTACCTGGCAGGGCAGTACTGCCACTATCCTGTGGCCTATTATAGAAGAATCAAGATCTCATGCCAGCATTTTTGCTGAAGCCTCCCTGACAGGCTGCGGTTTAGCCAATGAAGCCTGCCTTGAATTTTCACAGTGGCATTTAAAGCTCAAGTGTGGACTGATTTTGCTCCTGCTTTTGGGTTTTGCTCAGCTTACCAAAAATGAGAGGTTTTTCACTTCACACCCACAGAAAACAAGATGGCAGCCCGGGAAACTCCCCCTCTGCCTTGCAGTATTCTATTTCTTTAAAACGAAGAAACCTCATTTCTTTCAAACAGAGCTTAGACATCTCTTACAAAGGAAAGGCTGCAAAGGCTAGGCCAGTCAACATGTTTCCTATCCAACAGGCTCTCTTTGTCTCCAGTTACATGACTTAGGATGCAGGAGTTCAGATGCATCAGAATGAATGACATGTGACTGTTCATGGCTCCAGGGCTTCAGATGACTGTCCTGCAACCTCCCACATCAAGATAAGGGCTGCTTGTGAAGGGACACTCTAGTGTGGCTCTTCCCTGCCCAGCCAAACAAGATTTGTGCTCCCAACTCCCTTGCCTAGGAGTCCAATCTTCCCATCTCCCCTTGAAAACACTCCCATATGAAATGAAAGTTTAAAACAGTAACCAAGTAAAGAGAGCATAATGATCTCTCCCTCCTACTGAATTCCTCTTTGGAATGTCTTTTACTTTGCTCTTCCAGTCCATTCATTCCTCCCTGCATACTCAGCTCAAGTCTGTCCTTCTAAAATTGACTCCAGCCTCTCTAGATGAGTTCTTTGTCCTGAATTTGTACTATGCTCAAAGTCGGTTCTACTAGTTCAACACTGGGGTCATGGTGCCATTGTCTGCCATGTATGAATCCCTAATGCTGTCCCGCCTTTCATAACACTTGACCTTAGAAGTAGGCAATCCACTATTTGACCCAAGCAATAGAAATTTGTTTTTATTGGGATATAATTCACCTACATAAAATTCACAATTTTAAAGTGTACTCTTCAGTGTTTTATAGGATAGTTACAGAGCTATAGCAACATCATCACTATCTAATTCCAGAACTTTTTCATCACTCCAGAAAGAAACACCATGCCCATCAGCCATCACTCCCTATTTCCCCGCAGGCCCCAGACCTCTGGCAAATACTCATCTCATTTCTCTCTGGCAATAGCAATTTATAACTGACTTCATGCATTTTTATTTTCAGCCTGATTTCAAAGGCTAACACAAACACGAGATTGGCTATTTACATTTTTGTATGTATTTCAAAAGATGACTTCAGTTGCATGAACACATGTGTACATTCAACACATGCAAGGGAACATGGAGTGATAACAGCCAAAAAGTGGTAATAAAATAGAAAAGAAAAGCAAAATTTGGGGTGTGTTGGTGATGCTTTAGAAGGCTTTTAGAAAGAAAGGAGAAAGAAGGTCCCATGAAGATGGGAGATTATTCCTTTGTAGGCTTTCCACTGGGACACATCTATTTTTCAGATTATTTTGATTTAGGCCAGGTATATTATCTTCATTTTAAAGAGTTTTTTAACTCATAAAGAGTTAAAAAAAACCTCTTCATTTTAAAGAGTTTTTTAACTCTTGAAAGACAATTTTTGGGATATAGAGCTGAAAGTTTCAGGGTGCCATTTTTCTATAAGATCTTCCCAAAAGAAACATTTAAAAAGATGACATATATACCACTGCTTACTTAAAAAAAATAAAAACAATAGATTTGAGAAGGAAAAAGAAAAGAAAGAAATAAAGGAAAGCCTTTACCATGTAGAAGTCATGTGCCAGATACAGCTAAGTGCGCCATCTCTTCTCCATAATGGTGGATCAGGGAGGGGCTAGTAATCCTACATATGGAACCTGATGCTCAGGGAGTGACTGCCTTGCTCAGGATCACAGCAAGGATCTAACCAAGGCCCACCTGGCTTCAAACCTCATGCTTATAACCTTGTTACTGCTTTTGAACAAAATTGCAGTTCTATATATTCTCAAACTGATTCCCCAAAAGTATCCTAATAAGAAAATTGATGTAGTACAGAAAACGGCAATAGGCATTACATCTTCTGGTCTTGGAGAACAGCTGGACAGGGAAGGGGGCTTGGCTGTTCTGCTGGCTGCTCAGGGTCCTGGCTTCTGTGGCCCTGCATTCTTCATCGTAGAAGCCGTCGGAGCCTTTGGCCTGACACGTCCCCAAGGCCAGGCCCATCCAGAATGGTCAAGCACTGATTGGCACTAAGCTCCCAGCACACCAGTGCTACCCTGATCTCACTTGGTTCTGGAAACTTGCTCGATGGGAGACTTGCTCGATGGGAAACTTGCTCAAGGGAGAGAGACCTTGGCCCTGGGATGGCTCTGCTACCTGCACATGGCTCTCCCTACAGTACTGGTATCTGAGGACTTGATGAAGTGTCAGCTGTCTCCTTTGCCAGCTACCTGCCCTCTCCTCCATCTGATCATTGAATAGTGATGTTCCTTAGGCTCTGCCTTCTCCTTCTCTTCTCTCTCCCCAGAGTCCACAGTCATGCCAGCTATTCATATGCCAGTGACTCACCAGTTTTCATCCCTATGATGGGTAATTTTGTATGTCAACATGACTGGGCTGCAATGCCCACGTATTTGGTCAGACATTATTTTGGATGTTTCTGTGAGGGTTTTTTGGGATGAGACTTAACATTTAAACCAATGGACTTTGAGTAAAGCAGATTGCCCTTCATAATGTTGGTGGGCCTCATCCAATCAGTTGAAGGCCTAAATAAAACAAATATATATTGAGTCCTATAGGGTTAAGTTTGACTGTGAGTAACAGAAAAACCCTAGAAGAATGAGTTTAAAAAGACAGAAGTTAATTTTCTTCTTACTTATTAGAATTCCTGGGTTGGTTCAGGGCTCTATAAAGTCTGTAGAGACCCAGGTTTCTCCTCCCTTGTGGTTTGAAATCCTCAGTACAAGGTCCAAGGAAGCTCAAATTCTAGACATCCCTTCTAAATAACATCTTCTAGCCAGCAGGAAGAAGGAGGTGAAAAAAAGTGCCTCCTCCCTGAAAGGTGCTCCTAGAACCTCCATTCTCATCCCATTAGCCAGATCTTGGTCACATGGTCACAGCTAGCTGCAAGGGATGCTGGGAGGTGTAGTCTATATTCTAGGTGGTCATTTCATGACTAAGGAAGAGGAGAATGGGTACTAGAGGATGACTGCTAGTGTTGGCCACAAGTACCTACTGGGTAAATATGTACAGTAGATGCTCCATAACTGTTTGATAAATGTACATGTGCCAGGTTTTGTCTGCCTGTTTGGATAGACCTCTGCTCATGGTAGGTAGTCATGCTAGTGCACTGGGTAATAGAGTGCATTTCCCTCTTCCTGCCCAGAGGTTATGTTCTGTCGGCTCGCGTGGGCTTCCTTCTGGCTCCTGTGTCTGGATCTGCCCTCCTGGTACACACATGGTGAGTGTGGAGATCACGGTGAAGGGGCCCAGAGATTCCTGCCACAGGCAGGTCCTTTCCAGGTTTCTTCAGCCCACAGCAGTGCCTGGACCATGGCTGTCTGGGTGCTGAAGTGGGCGGTGAGATCCCCCACTGCCTGTCACTCCACAGGAACAGATGTGCAAATGGCTGGCTGTGGCCAAAGACACAGTCAGACATCCACCTCAGGAGCACAAGTTCCAGAAAGAGGGAGGGAAAGAGACGTTGAGACTAGAGGAAGAATGAGCCTCTGCTGATCTTTCTCCCCACTGGCCCTTGTCCTTGGAGGTCAAAGTCAGTGTAAAGTCATAAAATTTTGTGAGATGCTGGCCCTGGGTGAGAGTTAGAGCCCCCATGACAAGCACAGTAGCCAAAACCTAAATCTAGTTTGACATACCATGAAAATGAGGCAATTGTATGTTGGCTTTGCTGGAATCCCCGTGTCACCCTCCATTAATTTCTTTGTCAAGGTAGTTTCCAAAATCTCCTTTCCTCAGCATCATAAATGCTAAGGGAAAACATCCTCAAGTGTTCTTAACACACAGCAGGGGAGAGAGGCTGCTAACTGCCCAGAATCATGTGCTGAATCTACTGAAGCAGTTTTGCTGCCGGTCCTACGACCAGAGAGTTCTCTGGTGTCCCTTTGCCGGCATGCCATTCTCTGCTGGCATTCACCCAGTGGGAATTGCTCCTCCCCAGGTCCCCAGGAGACACCTGTAAGCTGAGTCCAGACCTGGCTTTTGAGCTTGACAATGACTGTTCCTTTGGGATAAAGGAGCTGGAAATGCACTGTGGCTTAGGCGCAGCACCCCGCATCCCATCTCTCATTCCTTTACACTTTGCCACTCCAGGATGTTTCAAAGTTCCCATTTGCAAATCAATTTAACAAGGTCCCAGGCCGAACCACTGATTAACAACATTAAAATGATTCTTTTTACTGACTGGGGGATAAAACTACACACCTGCAAATTCCTTACTACCTTTAATTATGAACTTTGAGCCAATGTTCCATATTTTAATTTCTCTAGGTACTGGGCCTGGATTTTCCACCTTTGAAAATGTCTCCAGAATTTTTCTGCTGTAAAGAGACTTAAGGAGATGATGGGGTATAGGATAAGTGGCTGTTTAATTTGAGCTTTAAAGAAATATAACCTACAATGGAAAGAATACAAAAATGTTGTTGTGTAAAAACTGGCTGGCTATTATTTCATTCTTTTGACCTTAATTCTCTCAACATGGAAAACTCAATTCAAATGTAACCAATAGGGTCAACCCCATACTAACATTTCAGGAAAGACAGTGGTTCCAGGAATCAGTAAAGGTGTTTTGCTGTCGGGGTGGTGGCTGTTTTGATTAAATCACCTTTATCTCTTGTCCTCTACTAATGAGATACCTATGGTGGAGACATTTCAGAGAGCTTAATATTAAACACATAGGGATACTGGAGTCCAGGCTGGTTAGGTGAAGAGCATAAATCCATACTGCGGAGGAAATTGACAACCTTCCCTGTGCGGAAGTTATGTCCTGAGGCATCTTCCTTGGTCACGGTCATGGTTTTCTCTCTCCTCTCTAAGGTGAGCAGGACTCACATCAGGATCTCAGTTTTGGATGTGAGAAAGCTGAGGCCCACTCATTATCTGTAGGAGTGATTTGCCAAGGCGGCAGGGCAGTTCAGACCCGATTCCAGCTTTCCACGTTCCAGTCCAGTTCCTCCCCTTCACTAGTCTCTTTTCTAGTGACCCACGAAAGCTTCCGGCCTCAGACACAGTGCTCAACCACTTCAGGGATTTAGAAACAGTGCTACAAGAGGAAAACAAAGCAAAACAAGGAGCAGGCAAGGTTTAGCTGGAGAATATGGTCCTTTTTCTGGTGTTTCTAAAAAGAAATGACCCTTTGTGCTCTAGCTGCCCTCAGAGTCTTTGACTAATTTCTCTGTGGCTGAGTGCCAGGGGTGGCTGAATGCTGGGGGCTCTGTGCTGCTTCATGCTTTGGCATGACTCTATGTATGTGTGTGTGGGGGGGGATGGTGAGTGATGGGCAAAATTCTCCCCTCACCTCCTGCTTGCACTTCCCATCAATGCAAAGGCATATCTGGGTGCTTTTGCTCCACCTCAGGGTTGAAGGCTGTGTCGATTCCTGTCACACACACATTATATTTTGCTGTCCCATGTGAATCAGAGCTTGTGTTAATATCTTCTAGCTGGGCGCTGTAGTGCTCTCTCAGCCAGATCTTCATTTCACGTCTGTCTTAGGGCTCTCAGCTATGCCAGCAGAGCCCTCTGGAGAGCTGACTGGTATTCTCATTTTCTACCAGCCTCAGCATGTCATGAACTTTCCGGCTCACTGGGAGCTGAGAATACAGATGAACATAAAAATTGAGAAGAGTTATTGGAGGCTCTAAGAGGATGCCAGTCAAGCAAAAGAATAGTAGGTTCCTGTTGCAATATCGGAACCAGCTCTCACTTCCCAATTTCACAGTAACTCATGGATTATCTCTGCTTATTTTGAATGCTTCAGCAAGATCTATGTTAATAGAATTCTCTATGGATCTGAGTAGGCTCTCCATCCTTTAAACAAATTAACACTGCCACAGCTACCTCCCATGCCTCCTGGGAGCACCCCCTTACATGGTCAAAGAAACCCTATAGAAAGCAGAAAGGAGCTGGTAGGAAATAGACATCTTAGGTCCATGTCACTTACACTATTTAGTTATATAGAGCCTTCTGCACAAGCAAAGCATTATTATCCTAATCAAAGTTGAAAATGACAAATAGAGGACAGAAATGAATTCCTAGCCTGTAGTTTCATTTTCCCAGAAAACAACAACAATAACTCTGTCCCTTAAATATAGGGTTTGTTTGTGAGTAAATTGGTTGTATGCCCCAGGGCCTAACTATTCTAAGAAAATATATACTTTACATATTCTAAAAATAAATAAATAAAAATTAGACACAGAGAAATGGAAGTGATAGGAATGTATTTTTTTTTTTTCTCCTAAACTTCAAACAAGAAATCATTCTTTTGGGAAAACTGGGCTAGAGCTAGATGTTTTTAATGCTTTCCTGGCAGTTGCCTAAGAACAAAACATTATCTTGTGGCAGAAGAGTAGGGGCACGACAATGTTTAAATATGTCTTAATGATCTAGAGGTCTTGCAAACATCTGAGTCATAAAAAAGTCAGGTCATAGTTTTTAAAGAACCTCTAGACAAGGATCAGGGTATGGTCAAAAAAAAAAAGCTTGGATTTTAGTCCTAACAGGTTCCCATCTCTTTGGCACTTTCATGAATGTGCGCAGTCGTTGAACTTACAACCCATGTTGATAAAAAAGAGAAAGTATCACTTTGCAGGATTGCAAAGGAGGAAAAGATATAATGAAATCAGACAAGGCCTCCCCGCTTGTAGGAATCTGGCCTCCTCCATTGAGGTTGCGGGGAGTAAGTGTACTGTAGCAGTTAATATTTCTGAAGGTAAAATTTGGTCGGGGATATGTCTCATTCTTCACTTTTATTTCCTCTTGCTTGAAAAGTCATACATCTCCAGGAAAATTGCTGGAGAATATATGCCTTTTCTTTCCCTGAACAACCCCGTGCTCCGGGACAAACTCACACTGCATGGGAATGAAAAACTAGACTTTTATGTTAACTTATTTCAAATGTTCAAAACTGGTTTCCACGTTTAAATTTTACAGTGTTTCTTGAAATGTAAAATTTTAAGCGTGGGAAACTATGGTATCATTTGGGAATTTAAATCTTCTGTGGGAACATTATAAAAACTATTACCAAAGTCCATTCCTTCTTCTGGACATCACAGGCAGCAAGGCAAATATGCTTTAAGTGCCTATGTGAATGCAACATCAGGATTCTATAAAAAGAATAAAATAGATTCAGCACCCACCCTCTAAGACAATAATGACTCAGGCAGTGATATTAGAGACAGGCAGACAAACAAGGATACAGTGAGAAGGAATTACACACATCTGGTCATTTTGTACTGGTATTTTTTTTTTAATGAATTTTCATTTGGAGCCACCAATTAATATCATGGCATCTTCAAGCTTATGCTAAAAGCATGAAATTACAGATAAAATACACGATGGCCAATTACATTTGAATTTCAGATAAACTATGAATAACTTTTTAGTAGAAGTACATGCCATGAAATATTTGGGTTATATTTGTGCAAAAATGTATTTGTTGTTTATCTGAAACTTTTCTTTCTTTTTTTTTTTTTCTGAGATGGAGTCTCACTCTGTCACCCAGGCTGGAGTACAGTGGCATGATCTCAGCTCACTGCAATCTCCGCCTCCTGGGCTCAAGCAATTCTTCTGCCTCAAACTCCCAAGTAGCTGGGATTACAGGTGCGTGCCACCATGCCCGGCTAATTTTTGTATTTTTAGTAGAGATGAGGTTTCACCATATTGGCCAGGCTGGTCTTGAACTCCCAACCTCATGATCTGCCCACCTTGGCCTCCCGGGATTACAAGTGTGAGCCACCAAGCCTGGCTGTTTTTCTGAAGCTGAAGCTTAAATATAACTGGGAGCCCTGTATTTTTTAAAATTAAATATTTATATTTTAAAAATTTTATTTCAATAATTTTTGGGGAACAGATAGTTTTTGGTTACATAGATACATTCTTTGGTGGTGATTTCTGAGATTTTGCTGCACCTGTCACCCAAGCAGTGTAAACTGTACCTAAAACCCTATATTTTTATTTGCTAAATCTGACCATCTTACATGCAGAGAAATAGTTACTGCCATGACAGCCATCTGGAGCAAGAGGAGAAATCCCACTGGGCCCCAGAGGTGGTGGTAACTTACTGCTAATTAGAAAACTCTCACAGCATTTCTAGCTGCTCTCTCCCCATGGAGAGAGACCCTCTTCCCAGCTACATTCTACATCCTCTCTTAGAAGTCGGAGTGGGTGGAATGAAAGCGGCATTGGTGTTTTGGTGTGATCTTAAAGTTGCCACCTGAGATTATTCCTATCACCTGAGCTTTCACAAGTGGTATTTCAGTTCAACAAATATTTATTAAGCACATGCTCCTTTGCAGAACAATATGTTGGGTTGAGTCTCTTTTCTCAAGGAGTTCAGAGCCCCAAAGGGAAGACTAGCATGTCTGCAGCTGATGCTATTCAAGGCAAAGTGTGGAAAAATAGAGAAAATGCAACAGGATTCATAGAGTGAGACAAATAAGTTCTGTGAGGAGTAGGAGATGAGAGAAGGGTTCATGGAGAAACGAGTGGATGAATGGGATTGGCCAGAAAGGAAGAATCTTACGGGCAGAGATACAAATCAACAGCTCACCATGCTGAGAGGACAGAACCACCAGAGATGCAAGTAAGAATGTGTGGTCGGAGGGGTTCTCTGTTCCACCCCAGAAGGGGGTGATTCATTCATTCATTTGTTTATTCAGTAGACATTTATTGAATTCCAATGCATAAATTAATGTAAAACTGCAATTTTGTAAAGAACTACGTAAAAGAAATTCGCGTTGCTGTGATAGGTGGTGTATGAGGCATGATCTGGTGAGGGAGGTTGGCCAAGGCCTTGTGAGAGAGGTAAGGACTGAGGAGAATAGAATTAGTCTGGTGACAAGAGGTGGTGAGGGCCTGGGAGGAGGAGAACTAAGGCAGCTGAAACAGCATGTGTGAAGGCCCTGTGGCAGAAGGAAGCTTGGGGCATCCAAGGAAATGAAAGCAAGCTTGGCTCATGGTGGGATGTTAGGCTTGAGAGGCAGAAAATTCCTTAACAGATCCCAAAAGGCCTTGCATGAATCCATATAGCCGCTGGAGCCATGCAAGGCCTTTTGAGATCTGTTAAGGATTTTTCTCTTAATCCCTGAGCACTATGGAATCATTTTATGTATTTAAGCAGGAATGTAACAAATTAGCTTTCAGTGTGAAGGAATCCCTCTGGCTGCATAGGAGGGGAGAGATTGGAAGGGAATCAGAGAGCTATAAGGAGACTGGTTAGGAGGCTACTGCAGAAATTTGGGCAGAAGTTGAAGGGACCCTGTATTCTCCTGATCTCCCTGTATCTCTCCTAATACTATTTTTTTGCGACGGAGGAATACAGGAGTAACACCACTAGGCCCCCCATCAGCATGCCCACAGAACATCTGGGTCTTGGCCCAGCAAAGTGAAAAGAATTTCCCAAGTCACTATGTATGGTTTTTGCTAGAGCCTGGTAGGGCATGGGGTATCATAACTGAACAAGAGCAATTCTCTGGAGCCTTGAGGGGATATTTCAAGCCTCAGAGAGTTAGGGGAATGTAGGCAGATTCACGAGCCACCTGCCTTGGCACTTCAGAACCACTTTTCCCATGCCAAGCACCTGCCAAGGCAGAGCCCCCATCTGGCTGGAATCTTCCCGGCGAGACCTTCTCCCATTGGTTCCTCTCCTGCCAGGTGTATGTGCAGCTGGAGGGCAAGATATTTCTGTAATACCTGGAAACTTGTGGAAATGCTCCGGCCCACTCTAACACCATGGAGGCACCTCTGCTCTTGTTGGCTGTATTCACCAAACAATTACCAAGAAGTGTAGGTGGTATCTCTTTCACAGTATTTATTAGTATTTAATTTTTTTTTTTTTTTTTTTGAGACAGGTCTCACTCTGTCACCCAGGCTAGAGTATGGACCTTCCGGCTCAAGTGATCCTCCCACCTCAGCCTCCTGAGTAGCTGGGACTACAAGTGCGTGCCACCATGCTTGGCTAATTCTTATATTTGCTTTTGTAGAGACAGGGTTTCACCATGTTGCCCAGGTTGGTCTCAAACTCTTGGCCTCAAGTGATTCTCCTGCTTTGACCTCCCAAAGTGCTAGGATTACAGGCGTGAGCCACCCTGCCTGGTCGAATTCTGATATACTTATTACAAACCCTGGATTCAATAGAGCCTTTGCAGTAGGCTGTTTGTATCAATAGATGTGAATTGATTTAGATGACATTCTGTCCTTTGTGCAAACTCAGAGCAGCCCCATGTGGATGGCATATTTGCAGGCTGACCCACTGTCACTCACTTTTCAACTTGACTGCAGGCCATACCTCTCTTAGAGAAGCATTTTTCAACCTCCAGTGCTCATGAATGCCAGAAAACAGGGTAACATTTATAAGGATCGTAGGTCACTCTGGCACTCAGGCCCTGGAAAAATGTAAAGTATGGCCATTGGACTCTTGGTCCCAGACTGATACTCTTCTGGGGGACCATCAATCACCTGCATCAGATCCTTCAAATGGTGGAGCCAGGGTTCCTCAACTTTGGCATGATTGGCATTCTGGGCTGGATAATTCTTTGTTGTTGGAGAGTATCCTGTGCATTTCAGGATGTTTTGCAACAGCCGTGGCCTGTACACATTAGATGCCAGTAGCACCCACCTCCTTCAGTTTTGACAGCCAAAAATATCTCTACACATTGGCAAATAACCCCTGGGAGGCAAAATTGCCCCTAGTTGGGTGTGCCTGGTGTAATCTTCCATCCTCATTGATCTAATGGGAAGACTAGGATCTGCAGAGGGAAGAGAGGGAAGAGTGCCTTTTGAGGGCTCATGAGTACATGGAGGCAACCCTGGAATTAACCTAGTCCAGATCTGTCTAACAGCCCCCAAAATAGACCATTTGTTCTGACTTTGCTTCTTTTTGTCAATGTTCCCATTCTAGACACTGCTCCTTACTTGTTCCTTTTTGTTCTAATTTTTTCTGGGGTCCCCTTTCTCCCGAGGTCAACCTGGAAACACTGAGATTTGCAAAGTTGAATTCCAATGCAGCAGAACAGCCTGGCCCAGGCAAAACTCTAAACAAGATGAGGGCTGAGGCTTCTCATTTCTGCCTTCTCATTTCAGCCCCGCAGAGTGACAGAAACAATGTAGATTCTTTGCGTGTGTGTGTGTGTGTGTGTGTGTGTTTGTGTGTGTAGTGCGGCATCAAAGGTTATCTTGTCTCATATCTTGTCTCTTTTTATTTCTTGTCTCTAGTTATTTGTCCCCTACTCATAAGCACATGTCCTTATGTCCATCTCTTGTTTTTTGAAACTGATCTGAAGTTTTCATTTACAGCCAATATAAATAACTGATCATAATCGCAAATGATCACCTTCCACAGAGTTGGAATATCCCCAAAGAGGCAAAGGCCAGAAGAAAGACTCTATTCTGTTACAGCCATGGAATTGCACTCTTGAAGCACACAATTATGGACTCTTTTCTAAATGAACCAAAGTGCAAACTGAAGGTAGAGAAACTCAAATTTTATCACAGCATCCCATAGCATACTTAAGAGTTGATTTCCCATTGTAACTGCATTTTTACAGGGCTCGGAACCATTCAGCTATGGATGTTCTGAACCTGCCATGCACCTACCAGGGAGGCTCAGGGGCTGAACCAGGCCACCAAGGCTTTTTACATCAGTATTTTTCTCAAGAGCTGAGCCCCAGCACCCTGGCTGGCTGGCTTTTCTATCAAAGGTGTGAATGCTCTTCTCTGAATTTTGCTTAGATTAAGGTTCACTTAATGCTGTAACATGTTTGGTATCAAGAATTTTAAAGGAAGTGGTTTTGTGGGTTTCAATGCATTTTTTGCATTTAAATTTCAGGTCACTCAGCTATTGGTCTGAAGAAGGCTTTTTTTTTTTTTTTTTTTTCTATTTGGCCTTCTTTGGAAGCCAGTTTATCGTCTGAGTTCTTCTCCTGTAATCTGAACTACAGGTTGCAGGTTCTGAACTACCTGAAGCCATGCAAGTCATAACACATCATTACTGACTTCTGGCTCTTTCCTTCAAGTGAGTGTGAAGCTGAGAGGGGTCATTAAACTCCTCCAGAGGGTAATGTCCATTGGGTTGAAGGACACAAAGCCATAAACTTGTCAGAACTAATTGCACCTCAAAGCAAGGTAATGCTTGTCAAGAGCTGGGGGAAAGGTTGTTTATTACTTCACAGGTCTCTGGCATTGCAGATGTTATTTCTGTCCTAAGAAGAGCAAGAGGAGCTGCAATATGAAACCAGAAAACAGACACACTTCATTTCTCTCTGCTGTTGGTGTTTTCTGGGGAGACCAGTGGAGTCACTCTGGGCAGGACTGAGGGGGACCCGGGTATATGACCAAGCCCTGGACAGTTCATGTGAAGGAGCAGGACCCAACTTCCAGGTCAGGAGGGAAACGTGCCTGACCTTTGTGCTGCTCTGCCAGGTGAGGTGTCCTTTCCTCTCCTCACCCAATGGCTGCAGGCAGGCTGAGAAGCCTTGCAAAACAAGACCTTCTGGCAGCAGGAGGCTCTTTCTACTGCCTTTTTGCTGATAACCTTGCAGGGAGTGTTATTTTGGCAAGTGAAGGTATCTTGGAGTGTACCCTCCACCTGGAGCCTGCTTACTCAGAAATATTCTCCAGCTCACTTAAGCTTAAAGACCTTTCGCTTCCAAAGGCCAACCTGGAAGGGGGCAGCAATGGCTAATCTCAAGTTTTTAAAACAGCAAATGATTTCGGATTCCTGTAAATTAAGCATTGGATTGTATCCTTGGAAACAGCAGGACCCTGCAAAGGCTTGAAGTAATAGGATTGACTTTGAAGATGGGTTCTATCCTGTTCCCTAATACCAGCATGACCGAGGAGTACCACTGTGAATAATTTTATTAGTATGTGTAATAATTTAATCTGAGTGCTCTAGGCATGTGTTATTATTAGCAAAATTGACTGCTTATACAGTGGAATTTTGTTCGTATGCTCTCAATTTGAAGCAAAAGAAAAAACCACCTTACAAAAACAAATAATACACAGGCATGTATGGTCTGAAACATATTCATTCACTTCCCTTGGAGTTAGAGAAACAAATTGTATCTTTAGGAACAATTGATATAATTTCTAATTTTCCTAATAACAGAGGTAGGTACTGTTTTAAGATAGAGTGACCAAATACTAATATTAATTAGCAATTTTAACATGTAGGATGAGGACATTGAGAATGATGCCAATACCGTCAAACCTTTTGAGAGATCAGATTAGATGGTCGTCTGCATGGTATGGTACGAGTAGTGCAGTGCTTGACTGCGCCCTTAACACACACACACACACACACACACACACACTCCCCACCACAGAAACAAAGATCTTTCTCCATCTGCTAGTCTCAGTGTCAGAAATTGTACGATTAGGGATTCATTCACTTGGCTTACAGCATATAGCCTTTCTTTTAAAATACAAATAACCCTAGAAAAAGGAAATTAAATAACTGGTACTCACTTACATTATAGAAATAATTGTTTTTAATATTCTTCCAGGCCTAGCATCATTGGCCATATATAAAAAAGGGTTCAAAAATATATGTTGGTATATAGACAAAAATAAACAGAGTAGAGAATGTACATTGAGAAGCTCCCAGAAGGCCTTGCAAACCTCTGTCCTAGCACACCAAAGATTTCCTGTGATAAAAACACTCAGCATTACAGTGAGGTGGTTAAAAACATGGTCTTTAGAATTGGTTTCAAATCCAGTCTGTCACATTAGGGTGTGTGCCTTTGGGAAAATTAATCATTCTGAGTCTCAACTTGCCCATCTGTAAAATGGGGTTAATAGTATATATTTCATAAGGTGTTGTCACAATAGACAGAGATGATGAATGTAAAGCTACAGAGTAAATGTTCATGAAATGACGAAGATCACAAAGATGGTGATGAAGAAGATGATGACTTCTCATCCCGCCCATTGTCACTCCAGTTCTGGGCATTGAGTGAATGGGCTTGAATTAAATGACTTACAGAAGTGGTAGAAGTTTAGCAACATGTATGCTGGGTCCGAAGTAACTTGAAGATCCTGGACATCTGGGGTAAGGATGGTATTGAAGAGGAAGATGATATAAAAAGTGTGTTAGTCACAGAAATAGTCACACACTATTTCTCAGTTTTCTGTGGGTGAGTCTTCACACCTACTATTAACCATTCTCAGTGCTGAAAGGATGTGTGATATTGTGTGTGAGCATGTGTGTGTGAGCACGTGTGTGAGCATGTGTGTGTGTGTATTGTAAAAGAATTCTTCCTGGGATTCATGCTCCATAATTCTCCACATTTGATCATGTCCTGGTTGGCTCACTAGGGACAAAGAATGACAGGTTTTGAGTTATTTTTTAATGACTATAAAAACGAAGCCATTTTGGAAAGTAAGTTCACATGTGGCACGAGATGTTTTGTGGCTCCCAGCAGTTTTCTTTTTGCAAGATTTGAGATGGCTGAGCATCCCTGAGTACCAAAGCAGTGATGATTGGTGATAATCATGATAATGATGAAAATGTACATTGGTACGCATCTTTTCAGATTACCAAGTGTTTTCACATTCATGTGGTTTACATAACCACTCCATAACATAAGCTAAGTCAGGGAAGTTATTAACTCCATTTTCTATATGGCAAAACTGAATCTTTGGAGGATAAGTAATTTTCTCCTGGGTATTCTGCAGAAGCACAATTAGAACCTACGTCTTTGCGTTCTTAGCGTATGTTAAAATCAGTCATAGAGGTAAAACAATAATGCTTAATACAATAACTATCCTCCCATATTTCTGTTGATTTTCGTTAGCATATTTATGTTTCAATTCATTCATTCAACATAAGTTGAGCTCTTTGTCATGTGCAAGTCATTAGAAACACAAAGATAAATATGGCACAATCATTGCTCTCAAAGAACAATAAAGTTGTGTCTTACCTGTTATAAACTATACCAAGTTTATGCTTTTAACTTTTCTAATTCTGGAGAGTATGACTACCTTTATGAGAGCAATCAGAGAGATTATATGGGTGTGGATCATGGAAAATCCAGAATATATGGCTGTTGTGACAACTTGAACTTTGTTTTTACCTTATTTTCTCTCTTCCCCTTGTTTTTGCTCTGCTAAAATTCCCAAACAACTAAAGTCTGTGTGCAGTGAAAGACCACTTCGGCCCAGCGGAGAAGCTTGCAGACCACCAGACAGTCATTTTTGCTATGATGTGTTAGATTCTTGTCTTACCCTGAGGATGTCAAATTTGGAACTCAGCTCCTTGGAATAATTATTCCTAGTGGAAACCTCCACCTTAAACACCTTTCAAATTCCTTAACTTTATCTGACTTTGGAGAATTTCTTTTAAAGAAACAGAAAAATGGAAAGCCTTATGTATTTTGGAATATGCTCCAGTGTAGAAAATTGGTGCCAAACATGTGCCCGGACCTGACTTGCAAAGGGCTGTGGTTTAATGAGACCCTTTGCTTTGCAGCCTGCTGGCCCAGCTTCTATTTGCTGAGAGTTGATGGTACAAGAGCTCTAGCTCTCAGATCGCCAGGGAAGCAGAGGAGGAAATTAGCAAGAAACTTCCAAAAAGAAGGCACAAAGAGCCTTTGCTTTAAAGACTTGCTTTCTCGGCAACATGAAAATTTTGGCAGCTGAGTTGGTGACAGATTGGTGGCAACATTCTACTGGCCTAGCTGAACATTTGCTCTCCTTACCACCCCATACCCTCCCAGACTGTGCAATCCAGAGCATGCGGTTTAAATTCCCTTCCTGTCCTAAGGTGCCAACACACAACCCACACTTTGGAGAGTAGAAGAGGGAAAACATAGGCTTTGTTCACTTCCCAGATTCTCTGTGTGAAGCAAGTTTAGGAATTTATGTGTGGTTGGAACGGGGAAATATGACTATTCTGGAAGCTGTATACCAGTGTGGCTCTACATTTCCAATTTGGCTTCCCTATCCCATAATAGAGTTCTTAGAGAAAAGCATTTCCATCCTCACATCTCAGAAAGCTAAAATAGAAAAGTCTGAGTTAAACACAGTATACATTCATTAAAAGAATAAAATAAGTGAAAGCCGAGTTAAATACATGGAAAATGGGTATGTGGATGAACAGAGCTATTCATGGAATTCAGGTAAATTATGACATCTGCTTAATGTGAAAGTCACAAATAAAATCAGATGACATTTAAAATGCAAAATCATACATTAAAGTGTAAATTCTGGGCCAGATTCTCACCCAATACAATTTGATGGAAATTGTCTTATAGAAAATGAGTTATTCAATTTTTTTCCAATTTCCTGATGGTGAAAATCTGGGGTAACCAGTGTTTTAACAGGAAATCTAAAGGAAATGAACAATATGACCTTGGCTAATTTTTAATTCTGATGATTTCATGATATGCATAGTAATTGCATTTTGGGTTTTGTTTGACTTTATTTCAAAGCTATTAAATATATGTTCAATGCAGGGGACATGTTCCAGATAAACCGTTGTTTGAATGTTAAAATTCATTTAAATCAGATAACCAGGCAGGATTTGGTAGCTTTTTTGTGTGTGTAAGGGGGAGGATTCTGATTAAATGTGAAACAACTCAAAGAGGTTCAAGAGTCTGGCCTTCATGATTAATAGTCTGCAGTAGATATTAGAAATCCAGACAGACTGAAGGCAAAATGCCTTCTCTCGGTAGACAGACTGTATTCTAACCTCCAAGGACTCTGCATATTTAGCCACTCTCAATTCAACTGCCTTTGCCAGCCCAGGCTTCATTGGATTAGAAAGTAGTGGAAAAAAACCCTCCCAGGAGTGATCGTCTCGAATTCCTTTAGTGTTTAATCTGTCTGGCGCATGGATGGCCCTCTTGAACTGCAGGGAGCACATGGCAGAGAGAAACGTCTTGGGCTGGCTGGCTTGTGCTTGGAAAGTGAAAGCAAGCTGTTATTTTCGCCTTCCCAATTCACATTCCTGGCCTTTGACATCATGAGGTCATTGTTTGGTTGGCTGGAAGGGTGTCACACGTGGATAGGTGCCATTAGGTCACGTGTGCATAGGTGCCATTTTTGTCTGGGACATTTACACAGGGTACTTATAACCTCTTTTGGTAGACTGAGCCCTGTTGCTCTCAAGAAAGGAAGTTTGTTCTTAGTCCTAACCCAAATTTTAATGTATGCTTCTGTAAGCCTACATCCTTGCAAATCTTAGTCAAGATAGAGACCATTTCTCTCACAATAATCCATGTAGATATCAGAGCATCTCTTAGTCTTCTTAGGTTCAAGTCTAGACTTGAGCTTATTAGCTATCTGAACATGGGCATATTCCTTAATTCCTCTATGTCTCAGTGTCCTCATCTTTAAAATAGGGACAGCAGTAGAACCTCCTTCACGGAAGAAGGGAAACGGCAGCCATCAGAGTTCCCCAGATGTGGAAGGCAGGTCTGGGGCAAGGAAGGAGGGTCAGCCTCTGCTGCCATTCTTGTAGATGGAGAAGGGGCTTTGCAACTGGCTACCTCCCCGCTGGAAATGCAGATTGAGCCCAGGGGCTGGGCAGTGGCGAGAGGGGGCCCAACAAGAGCTGGACCCCCATCACCTCCTCGAGGTGACAGGAGCATGCCCAGGCTGCGGTCTGAGTGAGATGGCGCCCCCAGAGGATGAATCAGGGCTCTGTGAGGAACCACACGCCCCAGCATCCCGCGCTCATAGGTCACTGCTGGGGGAACCACCAGGGATAGTGGAGTGGTGTCTCTAAAGATTGAGCGAGAGAAAGGGTCACCAAGAATTCAACCTCTAGCCCAGTTGTTCCTTGAGTAAGAAAGCAGGAGGCAGATATTTAGGAACGAATCAAACTTCAAGAAATACAGCATCCATGGGTTCTTTTTGCAAATAAAAAGTGTGTCTTGAAAACCAATCCAGCCAAATAAAAAATGAATCAAAATAAAGAACTCAGAAACTGAGAGGCTGTGGATTCGTTTAAAATAGAACTGAGACCAAGCAATTTGGGGAGTCAGGCTGAAAAAAAGAATTTAAAGGTCACAAGTAAGTATTTTAATATAACTAATCATATTGGTAAGAGAAGAAAAGAGGTTGAAAAAAATATGTTAACTGACTTCCTCATCTTTCCTGTCAAGGAGTCAACAGTGAAAAGCACAGTTTAAAAATAACAATAACTTCAGCTCTTTTAAGTTTTTCTGTTTGTTTGTTTCTTTCTTTTTTAAGAGATGGGGGTCTTACTATATTGCCCAGGCTGGTCTCAAACTCCTAGGCTCAAGTGATCTTCTAGCCTTGGCTTCCCAGAGTGCTGGGGTTACAGGTGTAGGCCACTGCTCCCAGCCAGCTCTATAGGTTTTGCATATTTTCTTAAATTATAGGGAACTTTTAAGAACTAATATCTCTAGCAGTGAAGAAATGTCCGAAGTTCATCAGATTCTTCAGTTTTCAGTTTTTTTAATCTGTTAATTCAAGGAAAATTAAATCAAATACTTCAAGTTTAAAATTGCATGAGTATCCTCTTATTATTCTAAATGTCAATATGAAACTACGGGATAATGAATCCTGGGTTATTTCATAGAAGACCTTCTGTGTATCTACCAGGCTTTATATCTGTTATATGGACAAGGAGAGATAAGTGGAAAAACGCTCACCAAATATCAGCAATGGTTATTTCTGTGTGGTTTCAGGTGAAGATTTCAGATGAGTTTTAAATTTTCATTTTTTTCTGGTTTTGTCGATGACTTGAATATTGCTACAGTATTTTCTGGACTTTAACTTATTTTGTTCTTTCAATAAATCTATGCTTAAAGTTTTCTAGCATGTATGGATGGAAGCACTTTTCTCTATCCTGAAAGAACAATTGGATCAATTAATGTATTGTCCTTATGACTAGTAATATTGGCGGAAAAGTTGTTCAGACTAAGACTGGTCACCTTTTTACAGAAGAAAAGGCAATTCTTTTGGAAGGAAGTACTTTTGGAGAGCAAGGAATCAGGGGAGAGGTGTCATTGGTACAGATGAAATGTGTTTATTAAATAATGCCCCAAAGACAGCTGTACTTACATGTTTATCACAGCACTATTCACAATAAGAAGGATATGTGATAAACTTAAGTGTCTATCAGTGGAGGATTAGATAAAGAAAATGTGGTATATAAATGCAATGGAATACTCTTCAGCCATAAACAAGAATAAAATCATGTCTTTTGCAGCAACATGGATGGAACTGAGGCCATTATCTTAAATGAAACAAGCCAGACACAGAGAGTCAAATACCACATGCTCTCACTCATAAGTGGGAGCTAAAAAAACCATGTATGCGTGGACAGAAAGACAGAATGATTGACAGTGGAGACTTGGAAGGGAGAGGGAGTGGGAAGGGAGGGGACCAAGAGAAATTACTTAATGGGTACAATGTACATTATTCAAGTGATGGATAGGCTAAAGCCCTGACTTGACCTCAATGCAATCTATGCATGTAACAAATTTGCTCTTGGACCCCATACATTTATACAATTAATTAATAAATAATGCCCTAAAGCAGTGGTTCTCACCTGTGGGTGATTTTGCACCCCCCTCACTTATTCCAGGGAACATTTTTCCATATCTGGAGACATTTTGGATTGTCAAACTTGGGTGGATTCAGGGGAGTGGGGGATATAGTGCTATTGGCATCTAGTAGCATCTTGGGATGCTGCCAAACTTATTACAATGCACAGAGCAACTCCACAACAAATAATTATTTGGCCCCAAATGTTAATAGTGCTGATGCTGAGAAACCCTGCCCTAAACTCTTGAAAAAGAAGCCATTATATACACAATTCCCTTACAAGAGTGAGCCTGGAAGCAGATCCTATTTTAGCAACGAAAGCTAAGATGCTAAATTTATTCTTTCTGGCCACTAGAATTTTTACCCAGGTGTATTTATTATTATAAAAAAAACTTTTCTGCTTTTTATTGGTCCTTAGTCTTCAACTACTGTATGGGTTTATATTTGCCACCTAGGAATGGGAAGTTGTAACCAGTGGTCTAAGTCTAAGCCAGGATAGTTGTAGTTTCCAATGGTACCTTCAGTGACCTTGATGTAGGGGTCTCTGATCTCAACCCTACTGGCTGAACAAGCCAAGTCAGGCTATTTGAAGTCTCTGGAAAACCAGCCAATGGTCCGGATCAATTGCATTCAGCAAGAAGTTAATGCAAGAAGACTGGGCTCATCTTGGTGTGTGTGTAGGGAATGAATTGCCCTCTTCTCATTCACTTTAAGGACCATTTATTGCTGTGAATCAGGAGCAAAGTATCAATAGATGGGAGTGAGGATTGCTTCTGTCAGGTAGAGATTTTGCTTTTAGCCCAACAGTTTTTATAGCACCATGTCAAAGAGAATCTGCACATGCTGGAATTACCTGCTGGCTTATGATTACAAACAGCCCTCATATGAAAATCTCAGCACTTCTGGCTGCTGCCTTCAATCGCTTTTTCTGAAATCGGTATCCCTTGATGTCAACTATTTGATTTCAGCCAGTCGTTTCTCTCTGGCAGTGCTCCCTGCAAATGTGTCCTTTCAAGAAAACTAAACCTGCAAGTGGCTTGTAATGTACCATGACCTTATCATGTGAAGGACAAATGGCTCTTGTGCTTATTAGATAGCAGATGAATGGATGAACTGAATTCTTGGTCTGAAGCTTTGATAAGGTCAGATGTCTTTGGAAAAAAAAAACCACCACTTCCTTGGCTGCAGGGATGTCACTCCCAAGTATCTTTTCATAATGCCTTAAGATTTATACTTAGACTTTATTTTTTATGGCTTAAGAAATGGCTTATTAGTAAAATAGAATACTTTGATATTAGAAGAGAAAGCTGGGCTTTTAAGGCTGTTGGAGACATTGGTTTTCAACTAAGTACATATACTGATTGCTGCATATATTTTCAACAACGATCCTAGAGAACAAGGGTATGGGCAATTCATTAGACATAGCACTAATCAGCTAGTCAGAAAAAAAATTAGGAAGCTATTGTCAATGCCTGTGGAGATACGGGTCTTGTCTGGGGCAGAAAATTGGCCTTTCTCCAGTTCTCCAATAAACTAATTACCTTTGAATATTATATCTAAGGCTTATAACAGAAAGTTTATTTCTAAGTATTATGCTGTAAGAATAGATTGAATTTAAGTAGAGAAAAGTAAAAGCGGGCACCAAATTGACCCTCAGGCTTCACCCTACAACAGATTTAAACCATAGCAGAGTTGGGCCTCAGCTTTGCTGGCTCTGAAACTGGATGTCAGTGAGTCAAGGTAAAAACGGCATCTATAATATACTTTTATTTTGTTTCAGACAGGGCCCCACTCTGTCACCCAGGCTGGAGTGCAGTGGCGCGATCTCGGCTTGCTGCAGCCTCAACTTCCCAGGCTCAGGCGATTCTCCCTCCTTACTCTCCCTAGTAGCTGGGACTACAGGCATGTGCCACCAAGACCTCGTAACTTTTGTATTGCTTTTTAATAGAGTCGGGGTTTCGCCATGTTACCTAGGCTGGTCTCAAATTCCTGGGCTCAAGTGATCTTCTTGTCTTGGCCTCCCAAAGTGCTGGAGTTACAGGAGGGAGCCACCACTCCTGGCTGAAATCAGTACACTTATAGAAGCATTCATTGAAACACAAGAAGAATGAAAGAACAGATATATAGAATAAGACTGAGTCAAAATTGTTGGCTTTTAATGATAATAAAGAATTTACTGGCTGGGTGCGGTGGCTCGTGCCTGTAATCCCAGCACTTTGGGAGGCCGAAGCGGGCAGATCACCTGAGGTCGGGAGTTTGAGACTAGCCTGGCCACAATGGTGAAACCCTATCTCTACTAAAAATACAAAAATTAGCCTGGTGTAGTGGCAGGCACCTGTAATCCCTGCTACTTGGGAGGCTGAGGCAGGAGAATCACTTGAACCCAGGTGGCGGAGGTTGCAGTGAGCCGAGATTGGGCCACTGCACTCCAGCCTGGGCAACAAGAACGAAACTCCGTCACACACACACACACACACACACACACACACACAACCAATATTTGGGGAAAAAGGGCTAAATTTATATTTATTTCAACTGGCCCAAATGGGAGAACTATATCATATCAAAGGTTTTAACCTAGTTTCAGAGGTATTTAAATCTGCTTGAAATTAGGAAGAGGGATTTTACTTCTCTGTAAGAAATTTCAGTAAAGATGAAAATTAAAATGGGAATTTGTGAACTTAGAAAGAGAGGTAAAGTATCTGAAATTTCTTATTACATAAAAATGCTATTTTCCTCTCGTCTTAAAACATTTAACAAAAAACCCAAAAGTCTGAGGTTAACTGCAATTCAGTGAAGTTAAGCCATTCACTACAAACAAAGTATCTGTTAAAGGTTTTGGGCTGGAAGTGAGTGATGGCAGTGCAGGGTAAACCTTCTAAGAACTTCTGCTTCTTCAGTTCTGCTCTGGACTTTGTCTGGTTAGGTGACAGGTCATTCTAGCTGCTGTGACAATAAATTTCTGACTTTCTCTCATGTCTTAGGCTATTTAGGGAGCTGCAGAGAATTCGGGGATGAGGATTGAGAGAATTATAGCTATGCTACTTGTTTTGGTCTTTTTTTGTAGAGCATGGAAAACCTTTATTTTATGACATTATTACCAGATTTATAGTCAATCTAGTTTACGGACTATTTCATTCACTAAACACTAATATCTAAGTTGAGATTGGCAGAGGGGATATCACAGACCTCCTTGGGTATCTGAATAAAGTATGACTTTTCTTTCCAGAAAATGCATACACAAAATTGCACACAAACTTAAATACAGGTTTCCAACTGCCCTTATGGGAACATGCACTCAATTAACTCTTTTTTTTTCTTTCTGGTGATTTCTTTCCTTTTTAATTCATACATAATAGATATATGTAGTTTCTGGGTTGTTTTGGTCTGTCATTATTTCCAAAGATAAATTTAGTTTGTGATAGTAAAATGGATCACTTATTAATTGAGCTGTGCCAGGTTAAATACCCAAGGGTGTTCTGAAGAATAATCTCTTTACTTCCTCTGAATTAAACATAGAGTAAACCATTTAAAAAAAACAAAAAACAAAAAACAAAAATCACTCTCGGGCGGATGCGGTGGCTCATGCCTGTAATCCCAGCACTTTGGAAGGCCAAGGCGGGTGGATCACCTGAGGTCAGGAGTTGTAGACCAGCCTGGCCAACATGGTGAAACCCTGACTCTGCTAAAAGTACAAACATTAGCCAGGTGTGGTGGCGTGTGCCTGTAATCTCTCAGCTACTCTGGAGGCTGAGGCATAAGAATCCCTTGAACCCAGGAGGCAGAGGTTGCAGTGAGCCGAGATCGCATCACTGCACTCCAGCCTGGGCAACAGAGTGTGACTCCTTAAAATAAACAAACAAAAAATCCACTCTCTTGTTGATAAACAAAGATAAAACACTCTCCTGATGAAAGGGGTTTGCCATAGGGTGCTTTCTCGCATTCTGTCAACTTCAATTAGCAAGCAAAGCTACAGTGTTCATTACCTTAGATTACAAAATAGTAAGTAGTGATTAACTGTAATTAAAGGGAGCTAGAATTACAGTATCACCAAATGCAGACTATGTGGTTTCTCTCTCTCCCTCCCACCTTTTTTTTTTTTTTTTTTTTTTTTTAATGTTCCAGGGATCTCAATATATCTTCACAGAGTGATTTCTTGCCCCCGGCTTTTCCTACCATCCCAGGAATAATAGCAATACTTATCTACCTAAAATAAACAAGCAGACACTTTTATGACAGCTGGAGACCTTGAACACACTTGGCCATGGCTTATCGGCCTCCAATGACGTAGTCGTGAAGCAAAGAACCTCTTGGGCCCTTAACTTTATCACTAATAGCAACATCCCCAGCAGCCTCACGTCCGCATACAGGAGCTGGCAGAACCCTAGAGAGCAGCTGCTCTAATGCTGTCATCTGGTTCAGTGAAGTTACTTAACACAGCACTTAGGAAGGGTCCGTTTCTTTCCATGCAGATACGATCATTAATTATTTACATTCAGTCTAGCAGGACAGACAAACCCAAAGAGACAGTTGAGGCTCCAAAGAGGGAAGTCAAAGAAAGAGAACTGCTTGAAGATTTCAGGGAAGGCTTCTAGGAGGAGCTAATGCCTTAGCTGAGTATTGGAGGAAGCAGAGGAGTTAGATTACTGGAGAAGGGAATTGGGGGTGGGAAATGGAGCATTCCAATCCCAGGTGACGGCACAGGCAAAGAGGAACTCTTTTTTGGCCCATTCTTCAAGTTCAGATTCCTTTATTTACTTTTTTTGAGACAGGGTCTCACTCTATCTTCCAGGCTGGAATGCAGTGGTGCTATCATAGCTCACTCCAGCCTCCAACTCCTGGGCTCAAGCGATCCTCCTGATTTAGCGTCTCAAGAGTTGGCACCATAGTTGCCACCACACCTGATTAATTTTTTTAAATCTTATTTTTTGTAGAAATGGGGTCTCATTTTGTTGCCCAGGCTGGTCTTGAACTCCTGGCCTCAAGTGATCCTCCCACCTTGGCCTCTCAAAGTGCTGAGGTTAGAGAAGTGAGCCACTGCACCTGGCCCAGATCCCTTTGCTGATCTGTTTTCCCTGCTTCAGCTGCCTTTGGCAGAACAGAAAGGTCTGCTCAGGCAGTGTGAAGCTGGCCTTGTTGCAGAGTGATTTGGTAGCATGGCTGAGTCTGGTCTTAACAGTTAGCAGGTGCAATGTGAGCTCCTGCACTTCTTGGAGGGCAACTTTCCAGCAAGAGAAGGGCCAGTAGGTTCAGTCTAAGCAGCTACAAGGGCCCAGTGTGGGGAGGGGGTAAACATATCCAAGGAATCGAAGAAATCAAGATAAAGTCTTGGGCCTCAATGGCTTCATCTTCATAGTCCTGCTTTAAGTTTACCCCATACTTCTGTGTTTGGAAGGAAAAATGCAGTCTTGACATGGCTACATCAACTACATGTGGCTGAATCTGCAGCTTCATTCATCGGGGAAGTGGTACGTCATCCATTCCAAAGTTTTGACTTCCTCTCTACCTCTGCTCCCTCCTCTCCAATCTCAGCCATTTTCTCCAGCTGTTGTTGGTAAAGAAATGATAAACACGCACATAGCTGAAGTATGACAATATTATACAGAGCTGCATTTGGGCCTCTGCTATGTAAACTAGGCTCATGTATTGAAAAACCACAATAAGCAACAAGACGCATCCCTTCTCTGAAAGCATGTTTCCGTCTAGTTCTCCTATCAAGATATTTTCCCAAGCACTTCTTAGGTGGCCCCACCACAGAAGAGAGCTGTCATATCAAAGGACAGCCCGGTGCAGAACTGGTGTGCCAAATCAGAGGACTCTCTCCCTCTGCTTCTTTCCATGGGTGCTGAGCCTGGGGACTTGATTTACCTTTTCTCTCAGTGCCGCAGATGAGGATCTCTGTGTCTGAAGGAGTACTCATTATGTGCAGAAAACAAATCAGGTCTTGTCACTCCCTCCACCTGCAAATCTGTCTTCGTCTATCACAAATGGTAGTTCCTCTTGCTTGCTAATGTTCCATAAAAGAGAGGGGCGACTGGGTACAAGATGTAGTATTCAGTCAGTACCTGACAGATGTTATACTTTAAAAAAAATTCAAACAAAACAAAATGATCACCTTCTACTTTTAAGGTTTCTGGCTACATGCACATTTGAATGCAGCTTGGTCTAGATTTGCTTTTTACATTTCTCTTTCATTGCAATGTTTCAAATTAAGGTAGGATGTGTGAGCAAAAGAAGGGGCAAAAGAAGAAGGAGAACGCTATCATCTGATGAATTTATTTCAAGTTCGGTAACTGGGAAAATTCTCGTTTTGCACTAATAGTAGAAGGTGTGTTTCCTTTCCCCCACCTAACCTTAGATTGCTCAGTTCCTTGCCTCCCCTTCCACTGGCCTTGGTGTGCACAGACCCTGGAGGTGTGGGATGAGAATGGAGCTGCAGAGGAGTCTCCAAGGTGCAGAAAGAAAAGCCATGCCTGGGAGCCGCAGTTGGAAGCATCATTTCTTTGTTTTCGGCTTCATCCTGGTCACACTTCATTGCATTCTCCAGTGTGCAAAGGGAGCATTGTTTACCCATGCAGATATTGGGTGGTTGTTATTTTTATATGTTCTTCATAACTGTTTGCTGGATTTTCCTCTGTCTTCTTCCCAGTTTGATTAATCACTTCCCTCTTGACCCTGAAATCATCAGCCTGTCTATGCCAAAACACCACCTCCCACAGAGATAGAGCCTGGTGAATATATCTGTCATGTAGCTCTGCTTGTTTTCCAGTCTTCATGATTAACAGGGACAAGTGGCTCTGTGCTGGCATCTGAAAAAAGACACTCCTATTGCTTAACCGTTGCCCAATTTAACTCACTTGAGGAAGTGATTTCTTGGGAATTGGCTGGGTGAAGGTTTATTGAAAGGAGTGTCCAAGATTATGATATTGGGAATTAAATAGCCAGGAAATTAACCATCTACTTTTCCTTATGTGAGTGTACTTTACCTAATAGATACATTCTTGAAAATGTGTATCCAAGTTGAGATTTAAAAAATTATAACTAGCACAGGGGTGTCAGTTGCTTAAGACTCTGGTTAAAATGAACAATTCATTTGTAAATGAATAATCCCTCTCTAATTTAGTTTCTATAAAAACAAGTGTGCAAAAGGGTTGAATTTGCGAAAAGCAAGGGCAACCTGAATCATGACAAGTGCCACACAGTGCCACTGATGCTGAGGTGCGAACGGCCGGGGACTGCGCCTATCTGTGTGCGTTCACCTGTATTGCCCTCCACACAGTCCCTGCCTGTGGTCTAGCCTTCTACTCCCTTTCCGGCCAGCAGATTCCATCTTGCCAGTGGCTTGATGTGACTTCATTTATTTGAGGTTGTGAGTCAATATTATCAAGATCCAAATTACCCTGGTCATTGTTCATACAACGGAAGGCCGAAATGGACACCCATGACATGTAGGGCAACCATGAGTAGAGCCTCACTCAATATGAGATTGTTCCCTGGAAAATTCCTGTGTTCACCCAGACAGCAAGTGATTCAGATGTCAAGATTAAGGAAAACGACTATGGGGGTGGACAGGTACTTTGACGTACTCTGACCTCTTTTTATAGGATTGGTTTCTTCTTCATTAGCATTTTCCCAAGTCGAGCAAAGAAATGCTGCCTGCCTGAATGTCACGTCAACATCCAAATGTGCTTTTCCTCTTTCTAATGAAAGAATTCAGCCAAAGGCTGCAATGAACATGCTACGAGATACTGTTTCCAGGCAAAATCCAAAAGTTGTTTTGAGACCAAATCCTTTTTCCGCTCTCTCTCCCTCTCTATGTCAAGCCCAAGAACCAGATTAGAATTGGAGTTTGTATTTGTTAGGAGCTTTTTGGAACATACCCTCATTTGCACATATCTCAATTTCCAAGTTTTAAGGAAGTAATAATAGAGTATTTTGTTATAAAGGGGTATGGGATAGGGCTAAATGACCTGGTCTGTCCCTGTGTTCAGGGAGTGTCCATGTCTTATGTTCTGAAGGGTGATGTGGGCCCCACTCTTCAGATTCTTCCCTGGACCTGGAAGGGGTACCCAGTCACATCTCACTCACCTGGCCCTCAGTGCAGACAGGGCTACAGCTGGTGCCACACTCTGGGCCCCTTTCACCAGGCTGTGAATGCTGTAGATCAACCTTGGTTTCTCACAAGCACCCCTACGTCTATCCTTGCTCTCTAGGAGTATTAATGCCTTCCTTATTTCCCACTAATCAGTTATTCAGTCAACTCATTAATCCACTTCTGGGCCTGCTGGGCACAGAGCACTGTACTCTCCGTTGGGAACACCAAGCTGAATAATACCTACTGCATCACAATAATATATGACCTCAGACCTGTTAGAATGGCTATTACCAAAAAATAAAGCATGAAAAAACCAACGATGTGTGTTGGTGAAGATGTGAATAAAAGAACCCTTACACATGGCTGGGGAAAATGTACACTAGTACAGTCCTTATGGAAAACAGTAGGGAAATTCCTCAAAAAATTAAAAATAGGACTACCATATGACCCAGCAATTCCACTCTGGTCTAGATATATACCCACTTCTAGGTACAAATCTAAAGAAATGAAATCAGTGTGTCAAAGAGCTCTCTGCACCCCCATGTTCATTGTAGCAGCATTGACAAGAGCCAAGTTGTGGAATCAACCTAAGTGTCCAATGGATAAATGAATGAATGTAGATGAATAAAGAAAACGCAGGACATATAGATAGTAGAATACTATTTATCCTCAAAAAAGGCCATCTTGGCATTTGTGACAACATGGGTGAACATGGAGGACATTTTGCTCAGTGGAATAAACCAGACACAGAAAGACAAATACAACACGATCTCACTTACTTGCAGGCTGTAAAAAAGTGGAACTCATCGAAGTAGAGAGTAGAATGGTGGTTATGAGAGGCTAAGGTTGGGGAGAGGAGGTATAAGGATTGAGGAGATGTTAGTAAAGGGATGCAAAATTTCAGTTAGACAGGAGGAGTAAGTTCAGAGAATCTATTGTGTGTCATGGTGACTATAGTTAATAGTAAAGTATTGCATACTCGAAAATTGCTAAGAGAGTGGATTTTAAATATTTTTACCCTAAAAAATGATATATGTGAGCTAATGCCTATGTTAATTAGCTTGATTTAGCCATTGCACAAACATTCAAAAGATCATGCTGTACATCATAAAATACATGCAATTCTTGTTTTTCAATTAAAATACACACACACACACACACACACACACACACACACACATATATATACAAAAATTTTTTTAAAAGACCCCCTGCATGTTCTCAGCTAGTGAATGGTCTAGCAAGGAGGCCGACATGCCCACAGGCAGCAAGCTCAGCACTTTGTCAAGGGTGCTAGGATAGAAACAAGCACAGAGCAAACAGAGCAGGTGTGACTGATGAGTTAATGATTTACTTGTATTAATGCTCGTCAGTATAAGCTGCAAGCTTGGGAATCACTCAGCATTGGACTTTTGCTTTTCTAGTGACACATCTACTCAAACTGGGGGAGGACGTTCTTGTAGTTATTGGCTTTGCTAAAGCAGCACCCACATTTAAAAAAATGAGAACCGAAGATAGGAAGCACATGTTTCAACCTCCCCAAACGGGAAGTTAGATTCTACTTTAGATAATCACTACTTCAGAGTGTTTTAATCATAAGAAATCATCTCAAGACATCATTAGATACTGATGGATCAATCTATAGTAAATTTGTGGAGATGTCATAAATTCAAAATTTCAAACAATACGCTAGATTTGGAAGTGGGAGACATCTTTCAGTTGCGCAAATAGAAACAGAGATAGATTAAGAAATCTAATTAAAACCTCCACCAATACCAATGAAAATGGAAATTACCTGGGAGAAAATGAGTCTTGATGAAGAGAAATGCCCGTGTTACAGATTTTTAAATGCAAGTGAATTATTATTATTTAGCTACTACTTAATTCGCATTCATTCTATGCTAGCCTGCATTATTGGCTCTGTGTGTGTATGTGCATGTATGTGTGCATGCGTGTGTGTACGCATGTGCATGTGTGTGCATCCATGTGTGTGCGTTCATGTGTGTGTGCGCATGCACACACATGCTGAGTCTTCTCTCCTTATCTAAAATGTAAGTTCCTTGAGGGTAGGGATTGACGGAATTCCTAGGGCCTAGAACAGGGGTTTGCAGGGAGTGGGTACACAGACGGTGCTGCTGTTGCTGCTACTCATGCTTTTGGCCCACCTGAACCCAAATCAGTGCTTAAAATCCTGCCAAGTCAAATCTCATTAGGATTTTTTTTAACTTCAACCCCAGCTCTTTCTGGAGGTCCTGGTTCCCTGATTCTGATGCTTTTGCAGAAGGGCATCCGAGTACTAGAGGGGAACAGGATTGGTTCCACCTTCTCTCTTTACTCAAGAGAGCACAGTAGTAACATGTGCCAGGCTTCCAAGGGAAAACAGAGCCAAATAGTGGCCATTGTTATAGCATAATGCATATGTGATGGGAAAGAGGGATTCAAAGGAATTTGGAAGGAACATAATGGAGTAACAAGGATGAATAGTTCAATTAGATCCTGGTAAAGGAATATCTCTTTGGTTATAGGATCTGGAAAAACAAACAAAAAAAACTAGTGATGCAAATGAAAATAGAGTCACTGCAGAGTTTCCAAGGCAGCAAAGCAAGTGTACCAGCACAGTACGAGAGGGCTCTGACGCCCAGGGGGGTGCATCTGGAAGTGACTAATTTTCTCTTGTAATATGGTGCAGTGGCAAAGCATGGGGCGGAACTATCACGCTGCATAGACATCCACTGGGAAAGCCACCAGCCACTCTGAGCAATGTCTCTTGTCCCTACACTTAAAATGGAAGCTGCTGGAAGAAAAGGGTTTCTGCCTCTACTTACACCACTGAGTACTTGATAGGAAATGAGACTACGGTTTTGGAGAGCAAATGTAAACACAGCCAAGAATGGCTACTTAAGTCA
The DNA here is from genome assembly GCF_028885625.2 of Pongo pygmaeus. Classification (NCBI taxonomy): domain Eukaryota; kingdom Metazoa; phylum Chordata; class Mammalia; order Primates; family Hominidae; genus Pongo; species Pongo pygmaeus. Next base: position 11,204,590 of record NC_072378.2, read on the forward strand.
ATAGTGGGAGGTTGGAAGAATGAAGCTTTTATTAGACAAAAGGTCAACATTCATGAGTGAGAAGAGAGAGGTGGCGTTTGGGGGTGGGGAAGTGGTGGAGGAAGAAATTCCAAAGCATGCTACAAATGGGGCACAGGAATGTGTTTCAATTAGCAAAGGAAGTGAGCTAGGAGGTCTGAGTTCTGACAGGCATGGGCAGGGGATGGAAAAGAGACAGAGGCGAGCTGGTGAGAAAAGGCTCAGAGAGCAGCGCGAACTAGCCCACAGGGATGAGGCACGTTGCCCTCAGCCCTGAGATTCTCAAGGAGGCTAGGACATCTTAAAAAATTGGACTTTTGCCCATAGCAGTGCTGAACCATCTCAGTTTGGTGCTAAAGGTCTGTGGTGGAGGCACATTTCTTCCAGCATGTGGGAGCTTGAGGGGCAATTCTCTTTCTGATTCTACAGCGGATGTTGTGTAGCGTTCACCCACTCTAGGGCAATAGGGACTTTCTTTGGTGACTTCCCAGCTACGGAATGATTAGTAATAGCTAACTCGGCTGGTTCTTCTCCATTTGCCTGCCTCCCACCCACCCAGATTCATTGTCTTTCTTCCTTTGCTTTGCCTTGCCTCTTGAGAAGCTGAGCCTGAGGGCCACTTCTTTTCTACTCCCTGGCTTCTCACTGGATCCAGCCAGCGGGAGGGAGGCTCCTGCAAGAGAGGTCGGAGGCTGGAGGGAGAATGGGAGTCGGGTGCTTCCTCTCTGCTCCCTCCCTGCTTCTCTCCACAGCCTTAGCTTTCCCTGGGATCTCATAACACATCTTCCCCTCCCGCTTCCTGCCCAGGCTAGTCAAGCTTCTCACTGTCACCAGTCTCTGGGGACCACAATAGCCTTGAACTGCGCTCTTTTCCCTGTCCACACCTCTGCCTCTCCTTCTTGTTCATCTGAAGTGAATTCTGTACCCTGCCAGACCCTGCCTGTAACGCTGACTGTGCTGAGTGTTGTGACGCGCCAGACCCTGTCCCCAGCCCTCTCTGTGCACTGACTCACTGAGTCCTTCCAACACTTATAGATGAGGCTGGGGTTCAAAAAGATTAAGATACTTGCCCGAGGCCACAGAGTTGAGGTTTGAACCTAGGTAATTGAGCTCTAGACCCCAAGCACTTAACCACTGGTCCATTCTACGTCTCTCCTAGCTTGACGTCACATTGCTGAGGTACAGCTAAGAATGAGAAAGTTGCAGATTCGAAAAGCTCAAAATACGTACCAAAGGTTTATACACTAAAGCTTATTTGTAGGAAAATCTCTCAGATCATATTAACCCTTATTTTGTGCACAATTCTAACAGGTAAGATACTGGATTTCCCATCTCAGTGGTTCTCAGCCTTGGCTACTCAACACAGTCACCTGGGGAGTTGCAAACTGTCCTCATGCCCAGGCCAGTGAAATCACAATTCTGGAGATGGGACCTAGGAGATTTCAGCATGCTGCCAACATTCAGAACCACTGTCCTAGCCCACAGCAGCAATTACTAGAAGGCAGGGATTACAGATGGACAGGTCGGGAGATGTAAGTAAAGAGTAACAGCTGACAGCTACACAAAGGGAGGATAAAGAGTTAAAAAAAAAAAAAAGCAGGGGGAAAAAGGTTCTCATCTGGGTTAATTTAATGTCTGGGCAAACTGCCTCTAGGTCTGCAGACATCTTATTATTTTTATTATTACATTATACTCATTATTCTGAGCCAGTTAAAAAATAGAGATATTGTCAATATACTTGATTGAAGTAAAGGCAATAGATACCTTTTGGAAAGTTGTCTTTACCCTAAAAGGCTACATCATTAAGGATATTCTTTAATAGGGTAAACTTCAGCTATCTGGAAGATTCACTTAAAATATGATATTTCCAGCTGATCTGTTGATGCCAAATAAATGAGGAATTGCTGCAGGACTGCAGATGTTTGTCAGAATACTCACACCTGCTAACTTTCAGCAGATGAGAAGTTCACTTGCTCCTGATTCATGCTCACAGATGACATTTTCATATTTCTTGGCCCTATTGCGGGTGCTTGGACAAACATGAGAGCTCCCCAGGCCATGGCAAAAACAGAGGACCATGCCAGCGGCGCGTTCTCCTGGAAACGGTCCGCGGCACCGGGAAAAGCGAAGGCTTCGTGTGTCTCAGAGTGGGCTGCGGTCTCCCGGTTGTTATTGTTGGTTGTTCTTTTTGGACTGGGGTTGGAATATTCCAACAATCTGTTCCTGACAGCAGACCAAACAATTTTTATTTCTTTCTTATGTTTCTCGTGGCTGGTCTTCTTGTTTACATGCTTGCCTGCGAAAGCTCATGTTGTGATGTGAGGATGGCTTGCAGGATATCAAGGATGGCTCAGGGCTCCCCCTTGCATTAGTTGAGAAGCCGGGGACAGGCAAGGGGAAATTCAACAATCGCCATTCCCACTGCAAACAAATAGCTCTCGTTCTCCTCCCGCTCCCCGCACCCCTGAAACTCCATTGCTGCTTATTCCTTCCCTCCAGTTCTTCAAGGACTCTAGCACCGTTTTGCATTAGCTCACCTTGAAAACAAAGATTTCAGCATTAGCTCACCTTGAAAACAAAGATGTCCCAGAGGAACATCGTGGATGGCTCCCGGGAAAGGTCTTGCAGCTACAGCCTTGTCCAGGCTCTGCTCCTGCCTGGGCAGGATTCTCATCCTTGGCCTATTGACATTTGGGGCCAGATCATTCTTCGTGGTGGGGGCTGCCCTGGGCATTATAGGATGTTTTGCGTCATCCCTGGTCTCTACCCTCTAGATGTCAGCTGCATGCCTTCCCCCATTTTTGACAATGAAAAATGTCTCTATTCATTGCCAGTGTCTCATGGGGGATGCAATTACCTCCAGTTGAGAAACAACATGCCAAGGGGAAGATGTATGGAGACCTTAGCTTTCCAATTCCATCAGACACTGGGTACCCTGGGGCCAAGGAACTAAACTAACATCTAAAGGATGTTCACTCCACCACTTGGCTGTGAGGTGTGTGGGCTGTTGTCCTCTATCTAAAGTATTTTCATATAAGTGAAGAGTTAGACCTGTTTTGCATGGACCCTGGATTGACTGGGAACTGGCCAGGGGAAATGAGCAGCCTGAGGAGTGGCTGGCCCCCACCATGGGGAGGACTGGGTGTCTTCCATTTGCTTCTCCAGTGCCATCTCCACCCTCTTCTCCCCTGCTCTGCACCCCAGAGTCTGACCTGCAGGTATTCCATTGGGCGGCTCCTCTGCCCTTTGGCTTCCAGTTGAGTGGAGAAGGAAGTAAAGTCTGGACATTTTCCCCTGCCTCTCCTATCCCTACAAGGCCACTCTGGCTTGGCTATGTCCCTCAACCAATGGTCTTGACTCCTGTTGGGGGCCCCACGCTTACAGCCCTCTTCTGCCTCCTAGGCATGTTGAGGGAGGTTTCCCTGATACTAGCCCTGGCCACTGCATTGCCCTTTGTGTTTGCCATGCCCTGGCCTCGCTTGTAGCTAGTCCTGGCATCAAATCCTCTGAGTTCCTGTTACATTAGGATAATTTGAGTGTGTCCTATATGTCTTGCTGGGATCTTTTCTAATACACGAAGTCATGGGGATTTTATATTGAGGATACATGGACCTTCAAGGCCTCTTTGAACTCACAGATTCTACTACATGCATAAGTGTTCAATGGTTGCTCAAACACTAGCCTGAAAAGAAAAACCTTGTCCTCTTGGCTGAGAGATAATGAATATTTATTCATAACTTCCTATATTTGTATCATTGCTGTGGAAGAAAGACAGGCATGTTTAGAATGCCAAATGCTTGTGTTGCAGATGGTATCAGTTGTTGAACCAAGAACTACCCTTTTAAGTCTTCTTTCTTGCTTACAGAACCCTGACTTCTTCCACCTTCCTCAGAGCAGCCATGTCCTTTGAGAGGCTCTGGGCTCTTCCCCAGCCCTAAAGTGTGATATCGATTTCTATCATTCTCCCTTCCAGGATTGTCATAGACATGGGTGCATGGTACAGTTCAGGGTTCGTTGAAAAGATAATTATGCAGGAGGTTGCTGGTAGAGTTTCTTCACTCTTAGAAAGAGACACAATGAAAGGCTATTCCCTTTATTCCACTTCTGGACATTGGTGTGAGAAGATGTGATATCTGGAGCTACAGCAGTCCCCCCTTTTTTTCTTTTGCTTTTATCTTTTTAGAGACAGGGTCTCCCTGTGTTGCCCAGGCTGGTCTCAAACTCCTGCGCTCAAGGGATCCCCTGCCTTGGCTTCCCAAAGTGCTAGGATTACAGGCACGAGCCACCACACCTGGCCAACATGGTGGCAGAGTCCAAAGATGAAGAAATCTTGGTCCTTGATATGTTTGAGCCAATGAGATAACCAACCTCAGGATTACTCTTTTTTTTATATTTATATTTTTATTTTTATTTTGCGACAGAGTCTCGCTCTGTCACCCAGGCTGGAGTGCAGTGGCGTGATCTCGGCTGACTGCAAACTCCTGGGTTCAAACAATTCTTGTGCCTCAGCATCCTGGGTAGCTGGGATTACAGGTGCACACCACCCCACCCAGCTAATTTTTGTAGAGATAGGGTTTCGCCATATTGGCCAGGCTTGTCTAGATCTCCTGGCCTCAAGTGATCCACCTGCCTCGGCCTCCTAAAGTGCTGGGATTACAGGGATGAGCCACTGTGCCCGGCCCTCAGAATTACTCTTCTCAGAGAATTATATTATGTGACATCATGAATGCTTTTATTGCTTAAGCTATTTTTAGTCAAGATTTCTGGTACTTGACCTGTAGCACAAGGTACTTTAATACATGGTTTCAGATGTTCATCTCCTTTAATTCAGTAATAAATAGTAGAGATTAAAAACGCCATCTGAACCTCTCAGTGACTTTTACTCACTCCCTTCTTGGAGCATTTTTACTGTTTGGCTTACATGTTACCATGCTTTCCAGATACTCCCTCGACATCCCTGGCTGTTCCCTTTCACTGTGTTTTCTTGGATGCTCCTCTTCTCTTTTCTAGCAAGTCACCGCATGGTGCCAGTGCCATGGCTTTAATGGCCATGCAGACAGTGATGACCACAAATGGAAGTCTCTCTAACCTTGACTCTTCCCCTGAAGCCCAGCCGTGTGTATACAACTGCCCGCTCAACATGAACCCTGGATATCTCATAGACAATGCCAACTTCACATGTCCAGAACAGACTTGCTGTCCCTCCTCCAACCTTCTCCATGATTCTACATCTCAGTAAATGGCATTCTGCTTTGCTATAACCAATTTTAGAGTCATGTTTTACTCTTTTCATGGCATGGAACCTAAACCCTACATCCCATCCTTCAACATATATCACATATCTGTTTCTTGCCTCTTTCACTACTACCTTCCTTGTTCATCTAAGCCACCAATATCTCTCTCCTGAGCTATGGCAACAGCTCCTCACTGACTGTCCTGCTTTGCCTCTGGCTCCCTGGTGATCTGTTCTAGGTATATCGGCCCAAATGATTTTTCTAAATAAGGTCAGATCTTGTCATTTTCCTTCTGGAACTCTCCAATGGTTTCATATGTCACTTGGAATACACAGAAAAGTCGTTATGATCACCTACAATGCCCTATATGGTTTGGCCTTTGGATGCCTCTCCAACGATCTCTTTATTGCAACCACACAGGCTTCTTTTATTTTCCTCAAACACTTTGAGCAAACTTCTACCTTATGACCTTGGCATTTGCCACTCCCGTACCTGGAATGTGCTACTAGCTGGCCAGCTGTCGCCTCACTCACTGTTTTCAAGTCTCTATTCAACCATTGCAGCCTCAGAAAGAACATCCTTAAATACGCTATCTAAACTAGCATTCCCTGGCATTCTCCATCTCTTTACCATATTTTATTTTTATTCTTGAAATCCCTTACTCCTTGACAACCTATTACAACCTTTGTGTTTATTTGCTGATTACCTGTCTCTTTGGCTTGGATATAAGCTCTGTGGGAGTAGGGATTTTGTTTTGTTCACTGCTGTGTCCCCTGCTCTTAAAACAATACATGACCATGGTGAGAGGGTGGTCAGGATTTGCTGAATGAATGAGTGAATGGCTCAAATGCCATCCTGTTATTGTAGATCAGGGAACTTGAGTAGAATCTTGGTTACAGAGGAGGGAAAAAGGCATTTGAGATTATTACATTCCAGAGTTTTCCTCTCTAGCAATAGTCACCACATGGATGACCTCACCCAGTGCTATGGCTTTAATGACTATGGCAACCTCCTCTTGCAAGAGAGGAAAGATTTGGGATCTAATAATCTTGAATGCCTCTTTCTTGAATCTTGAATGCTTTTCTTTTTCTATTACTTTAATACTGTCTCCTCCACACAAAGGTTAATGATTGCTTTTCCTTCAAAGATAATTCATATTTTTATAGGGAACAAAGTCATCAAGCACAGAAATGGATTTCCAATTAGACAGATTGTGTCAGCAAGCCAGGAGGGAGAGTTCACATGCGTGTGTGCAAGGGTGGATGATAGTAGTGGTGAGTGATGAGAGGCACACAGAGCCTTCCTGGGTTTGGAAATCATATCACAACATAAAACCAGTCTAGTATGTATGAAAGGTGATCTGGTCACTTCTTTACTCTAGAGCAAGGGCCAGAGTTAGTGTAGATGCATCCTTATGAAAATGTCAGCTTTCTAAGGATTACAGGAGCAATGAGAAAATATGATTCATACAATCTCCTCCAGGGTTTTAGACCTCAAGATACGCCAGAGAGAGATTAAGGAAGCCAGTAGTAAAGCTAATTGTGGTGGAGATTTGCCTATCATGGTGAGATCCTGCATAAAGATATCTGACATAGCATCTTAAATACAGCATCCAAAGAATGGAATGTTCCCGTTCAGGGTCAGGCCTTTTAAGAGCAAACCTACTGGCCGGGCGCAGTGGCAGTGGCTCACGCCTGTAATCCCAGCACTTTGGGAGGCTGAGGCAGGCAGATCACAAGGTCAGGAGATCGAGACCATCCTGGATAATGTGGTGAAACCCCATCTCTACTAAAAAATTTTTAAAAAAGTAGCTGGGTGTAGTGGTGGGCACCTGTAGTCCCAGTTACTAGGGAGGTTGAGGCAGGAGAATGGCGTGAACCCGGGAGGTGGATGTTGCAATGAGATAAGATCGTGCCACGGCACTCCAGCCTGAGCGACAGAGCAAGACTCTGTCTCAAACAAATAAAAAATAAAAAATAAAAAACAAACAGACCTACTTCTAGCAAATTCAGTTCAGCTTCGGTTATTCAAAACAGTTGAGAAGCATACCTGAAAGTGTTAACCAGGTGGTCTAGTTTGCTACATAAGCCAATAATATCTACCATTTATTGGATACTCATTATGTTCCAAATACTATGTTAAGTGCTACTAATAATAAAATCAACAATGATTGCTAATATTTATATATTAATATAATAAATATAATATAAAAACTTGCTAAGATTTATATATTAATATAACTAATATTTGTTAGTTATTATATGATAAGAATAATTCTAAGTCTTTAGTGAGCTTATTTTATTCTTATGAAGACTGTTATGAGGGAGGTGCTAGTATTTTCTGCATTAAGCTGATCAGAAAACTGAGTTCTAGAGAGACTGTGAATTTCCCAAGGTGATTCAGTTGTAAGTGGTGCAGCTGGGATTTGAACCCAGGCAGTTTACCTTCACAACTGGTGCTATGTTAAACTGCATAAATGTTAAACTCACTTAACATTCATGACTTTAGGAAATAGGCGCTATCGTTTCCTTTTTTATAGTCACTGCATTGTGTTGCTGTTAAGAAGCCTAAGCCTCTGGTGCCTTTAACTTGTCAGTCTTGAAGGGGAAATTGATCATTTTCCTGACAGTCTGATACTGAGAAGTGGTGTACTTTGAATACTTTGATACTGAGAAATGATACTTTGGTGTACAGTTCTCTCTACATCAAAAACCATAAAACAATTGTTAAGAAAAATTAAAGAAGATATAAATAAATGGAGAGATAAAATGTGTTCATGAATCCAAAGACTTATATTGGTAAGATGTCAGTTCTTCCTAAATTGGTTTATAGATTTGATATCACCCCAATCAAAAGCCCAGTAGGCTTTTTTTTGTAGAAATGAACAAATTGATTCTGAGCTTCATATAGAAACCCAAAGGAACTGGAACAGCAAAAACAAAAAGCAAAACAAAAATCCTCAGAAACAAAAATCTTTATAAAAGAAGAACAAACTTGGAGGATTAATACTGCCAGATTTCAAGAATTGCAAAACTACACTAATCAAGACAATGTGATATTGGCTTAAAGATTGACAAATAGATAAGTGGAATAGAAAGAGGCCTACACATCTATATGGACAACTGACTTTCGACAAAGGTGCAAAGAAACTTTAGTGGAGAAACATTGTTCTTCCAACAAATGGTGCTAGTACACTTGGATATCAGTATACAAAATAGTGCACTTCAGTTCATACCTTTCATTATATGAATATTAATTCAAAGTGGATCAGAAATAAATATAAAACCTAAAACTATAAAAATATAAGAGAAAATATTTGTGACTTTGGGTAGGCAAGGATTTCTTAGTTACCACACCAAAAGCACAATCCATAAAAGAACAAATTAATAAATAGGACTTCATAAAAATTAAAAACACCTGCTCTTCTAAAGACATTGTTATTAGAATGAGAAGACAAGCCAGACACTGGAGGAAAATGTTCACAATATATAAATCTGACAAAGTAATTGTAGCCAGAATAGATAAGAAACTCTCAATACTGAATAATAAGAAAACAAACAAACCAAATAGAAAATGGACAAAATATTTGACCAGATATTTTATTAATGAGGACACACACAGATGACAAATAAGCACATGAAAAGATGCTCAACATCATTAGTCATGAGAGAAATGCAAATTAAGGCCACTAGAAGGTACCACTACATACCTATTAGGATAGCAAGAATTAGAAGGAAAATCTGACCATAAAATGTGTTGGCAAGGATGAGGAGGAACTGGAACTCTCAAACACAGGTGATGGGAACATAGTTAGGCAGTTTCTTAGGAAGTTAGGAATACACTGATCATATAATCTAGTCATCAATTCCTAGATTTTTATCCAAGAGAAAAGAAAGCCTATGCCATGCACACCCTTTTACATAAATGTTTTTAGAATTTTATTTCTAATTGCCCCCAACTGGGAACAAACCAAATATCTATCAAAGGTGAATGGATAAACACACTGTGGTCCATCCGTACAAAGAATAACACTCAGCCATAATGAAAATAAATGAACTATTGATACATATTACAACATAGATACAAATCAAAGTAACTATTCTGAGTATAAGAAGCCAGAAAAAGGGTATATAAGATATGTATCATTTATATAATTTTCTGGAATATCCAAACTGATGTATAATGACAGAAAGCAGATTAATGGTTGCCTAGGAATGGAGCTGGGGGTAGGAAGCAGCAGAGGTGGGATTACAAAGGGGCATGAGAAAACTTCTGGAGGTGATAGATGTGTTTGTTATCTTGGTTTTGGCGATGGTTTCACCAGTGCATATATATATGTCAATATTATCAAAATTTACTTTAAGTGGAGGCTTCTCTACTTAGTACAATCATCATTAATATGGAAATTTTCATGGTTATCTGGTTGGGCTCACACAATTTTTTAAAAAATAAAGGTGTAATTACAGATTAAAATAATTTATATTTTCAATATGTGTAGTTTATTGTATGTCAGTTATGCCTCAACAAAGCTGTTTAAAGAAGCCAAGTAGGCTGGGCGTGGTGGCTCACGCTTTTAGTCTCAGCACTTTGGGAGGCCCAGGCAGGCAGATCCACTTAATATCAGGAGTTCAAGACCAGCCTGGCCAACATGGCAAAACCCCGTCTCTACTAAAAATACAAAAATCAGCCAGGCATGGTGGCAGGTGCCTGTAATCCCAGCCACTCAGGAGGCTGAGGCAGGAGAATTGCTTGAACCTGGTACATGGAGGTTGGAGTGAGCTGAAATGGTGCCACTGTACTCCAGTCTGGGTGACAGAGCGAGACTCCATCTCAAAACAAAACAAAACAAAAACCAAGTAGTTAATGTCTGTGGACATAGGTTTATACGTGTGTGACAAGCTGGTATGAAGGCACAGTAGTGCACAAATCCACACGCACACACACAAAACACATAAATAAAAAGTGTTATAGGGGCTACAGATAATGGTCTTGAGTTTTTAGGCAATATTCTTCATCCCCTTCATCCATTCTCCTCTACGTACTTTTCCTACACATTCCTACTTAACGTTCTGTTGTAAAGCCTTCTGACTTGGTTTCATGTGAAATCTACTGCCTCAAGTGCACAAGCTTCCAGACGGGGTTGGAGTTGGCGGCAGAGAGTAGGAAAGGGATAAGGTTAAGACGCTAACCCATCACCCAGCAGGTAAGAGGTGTCACTTAACCTTCCAGCTTCTGGAAGCTGAATTTTGTAATGAGCTGTCACTGTCTTTATCACCTAACAATTACTGCAACTGAGTAGGGTGGGATAAAACCTGGAAAACATTACTCTGTCAACAGCATTGATATCTTTGATGAAGCTGTCTGTGGCAGGGTCCTGGGTACAATTGAAAATTGGCACATGGCCTGTTAAAATGGTTTAGGTTCTTTCCATTCCTCCACTCTGCAGATTGCTCCTGGCTTGTGATATGGCAATTGTTTGGTCAGATCACTAGAGGTGGTCGTGTTGTTAGAACATCCTGATCTTGACTTTATATGTGGCTCAGTCAAAATTACACAGGCTGGGTCAGCTGCAGTTCAAGATGCGTATGGCGTGTGGCCTGGGGTGTTGCTGGGCAACATTACTGCCTGTCCAGCTGCATGCCGAGGGTGGTGTTTACCTTAAAGAGTACACCCTGGTCTAAGGTCTGTTAGGCTCATAAAAGTGATTTTGTTGGCATGCTTAGGGTGGAGTCAGCACACCACGTCAGATATAATTAAATTAGTCTATACAACTGACAAGTAGACCAGAATGCGTTGAGGCAGAGCTGCCAATAGTCTCACTATGTGAGGAGCCAAATTATCACAAGATTGCTTGGTGTCCACAGGATCAGAACAAGTGCTCTTAATGGATCTTAGAATGCTGCTGTCAATGGCTTGAGGCACTCTTGCTCACAACAGGGAACGTCTCATAAAGGGAACCATAATACTTTTGGTCAATACTGCCAAGACTATGTTTTTCTTAGATGCTTCCATGTCCAAGGGCTTTGCCATCTAGAGGGGCTTTCTGACCCTCTGATTCTCCCTCTTTCTTGCTTCTTTGGCTGACCAACCCCTTCTGTTCACATACCTTTCATCCAATCAGGCACAATGCAGCCACTTGGCATTCTGCTCACTGACTTACAACCATATACTCATCTTCCTCATTACTATACCCCAGATCAGTAGGACTGAAGTTTAAGAAGTTCCCACACTCTTCTGTTTTACAGACAGATGGATGTTTTCTTGGCTTACTTCCATTATTGACTAATTGCAGCCATTTTGTTTTACTAGTGTGTATGTATTGAATGTATGCATTTTGCTAATTTAACTCTGAAATCTTCCTTATGTTCAAGTCCTTTGGAGGTATCTAACTAGCTTGCCTCTCCTCTCCTGCCATTGATTTGAGTTCAGACTTTGCCATAAACTAACCTATACTCAGCAAACCCATTCATCTTATTGGCTTCAAACAGGCTGTTAATAAAATGGGTGCAATATTTCTGACTCATAAGAACAAACCTTTTTTAAGAGGTGGAACAGCTAGCATTAAAAGAAGAGCTTGAGATGAAAAACTGAACAATGAAGGCACATGTCATTGAATTCTTCCGTTGTACTCTTTTATATCTGACCTGTAAAATCTAGGAAGTGTGATTATATTTTGGGAAAAGGCAGCTAAATTAAGTAATATAATTCTGGTACTGCTATAAACCTATTTTCTATTATTACTGTTATTTGATTTTATGTGGTAATATTCAGGTTAAATCAGCACCATACTTTGCAGCCAAATGGCAGATATTATTTTATTTTATTTATTTATTTATTTTTGAGATGGAGTCTCTTTCTGTCGCCCAGGCTGGAGTGCAGTGGCGCGATCTCAGCTCACCTCAACCTCCACCTCCCGGGTTCACGCCATTCTCCTGCCTCAGCCTCCCGAGTAGCTGGGACTACAAGCACCTGCCACCATGCCCGGCTAATTTTTTGTATTTTTAGTAGAGACGGGGTTTCACCATGTTAGCCAGGATGGTCTCGATCTCCTGACCTCGTGATCCACCTGCCTCGGCTTCTCAAAGTGCTCGGATTACAGGCGTGAGCCCCCGCGCCTGGCTGGCAGATATTATTTGTATTTATTTTCTTTCCCTAGCTGTTATAGGTCAGGGGTGGGGAGGGTAAGGAAGGAGAGAAGGAGATCTCAGACTATTAAATAATTTGTGCAAGATCCTTAAGAATAAGAGGAACAATATGAAGCATTTAATTATTCAATGCCAGATCTCCAGGTGAAAATCTAAAACTTCAGGCAAAAAATCCTATAGATATATAACTTCTGTAATGGTAAAGTCAGAGTTTAAAAAAATAGGTATGTAACTAACTGCTCTATTAGCACTTGTGTAGACGGTTCCATGGGGGCAAAGATGCATGCAGATTTTCACACAGGAGTTCTTTCCACTTGTATTACCTCCTCCAGACAGCCTTAAGATTCCACTAAGGAGACTCCATTTGCCTATTTGCCTGTATCCATTTCCTCATTCTTTAGCAGGTATTTGTTTGAAGCCTCTGTTGTTTCTCACATTTGCTCGGAACTATGAGCAGGACAACCTTTCAAGACATATGTTTTCATGAGCCACAGCGACGCTTGCAAGCCAGGCTGATACCAGCCAGACCTTCATTCCCCCCAAAGGCTGTCTCCACCTTTTAAGCTATCTTGACAGAATCAAACACAAAACACAAGCCTTAGTAGGTGACTTCTGGCCTCCAAATAAAGCATTATGGGGTATTCTGTTTCTATTTTCCTTGACTTTCCCCAAAGTAATTTTATATCCCTTAGGAGCCAAGAAGCATTTCCCGTAATTAGGGTTGGCTACTGGCACTTGCTCCTTGAGGTATTCATCTGTGCAGCTCCCAGACCAAGAGGCATTGCCCTGGAACTGCGGGTTTTGCAGCAGAGTGGTCATCTTCCTCCTCACCGTGGAGTCCTGGATAGAAGAGCAGGAAACAAAGCTCCAACTGTACCTCGAGACCAAATGAGCCCTTTTATCCATTAATTGGAATTAATAGGGGTGGGCAAGAGGCCCCTGGGTGAACACTGAGCTGGGCTGTCACTGACTAGCTGTGGGTAATATGTCTTCCGGGTCTCAGTTGCCTCAACTGCAAAACCTTAAAAAGGGGTTGAAAGAAACGGGCAGCTAACATCTCTCCGAGGCAGGCACTATCAGCAGCTGTGCTCATCTCTATATCTCCCTGCTTTCTTCGAATTTAGGTTGATGATGTGATTGAGTGCTGGACGGTAGAGTGCCAGTGGAAGTGAAGTACTCTGCTTTCTAGCCTGCTCCCTAAAATGTCCCACACCCTCCCTCTTGAAGAAGACGGAGTGTTTCACATGCTGGAAGTGAAAGGCCCTGAGATACTGGAGCCCCGTGATGGAAGAGACCCAGATCCCCAAGGACAGCTGTCCAGGAGAGTCCCTGACTGGACCACGAGTGAGAACAGTGTGTTGTGCTGAGCCTCTGAGCTTGTACGATTTCCTTGATGCTGTGGTTCACTGCAGCGCTATCCTCATGGAGGTGCTCTACTGGGTCCAAAATTGTGTGTATCTAGGGAATGGCAGAGCACAGGGCAGAAATAGAACGAGTTTTTTGTTTTTGTTTTGTTTTTGAGCCGGAGTTTCGCTCTGTCGCCCAGGCTGGAGTGCAGTGGCGCGATCTCGGCTCACTGCAAGCTCCGCCTCCCGGGTTCACGCCGTTCTCCTGCCTCAGCCTCCCGAGTAGCTGGAACTATAGGCGCCCACCACCACGCCCGGCTAATTTTTTGTATTTTTAGTAGAGACAGGGTTTCACCGTAGTAGCCAGGATGGTCTTGATCTCCTGACCTCGTGATCCACCCGCCTTGGCCTCCCAAAGTGCTGGGATTACAGGCGTGAGCCACCGTGCCCGGCCAGAATGAGATTTTTAACACGAGCAGGAAGCACTCCATGTAAACCTACTGTTTAATTGGATATTGTACTCAAAGGTGCTTCTCTAAATGAGCCAGTGAAAACCCAAGTGGGCGTTGGATAATGCTTAAGGGATAAGGATGCGTAGTGTCAGTATAACGGTGCCTCTGTGGGTTATAGCACCCTGGTCAAACCTGGAAAAATAGTTTCTTAGAAACGAATAAAGGCAAACTATGGGAAAATGGTCACGGAAGGCTCTCTCACTAATAAGAAGAGAACTCAGAATGTCTTGTTATTAGCAACATAGATCTTCGACTAAAAGTCTTACCCATCCCTGCACTTGTGATGTTTGCATGGAGATGGTGAGTACAGGGTCACCTTTGAGTTCTCTGTCATTGTCATATTTTTGCTGTGCTGCTTCCAGAATCTTTTTCGTCACATAAAACGTGATTAGGTCTGGGTGGCTATTGATCATTTGGGGAAAATAGACTTACTTTAATCCTTCTTCAGAATGGATTCACACAGATAAGATTTTCATTTGGACTTATTTTTGCTGAGTGAAAGTGCCATTTTCAAGAAACCCCCAAAGCTTTATATTTTAGAATAAGTAAGGCCTGTCTATGGGAAAAGAAAGCTGCAGAAGACACTGAAAAACCACATGACCCGGTGTTAAATCAAGAAAAGCGTCTGGTAGGCATGGGAAAGCCTGTTTAAGCTTCAAGGTCACTTTCTGCATCTCAGCTCCTGTTTATTTTCTGGACCTTGGTCAGCGTCTTCTTGACAGTGTAATTTCTGCAATGCAGCTGGACTTTGTGACCCGTAATCAAACCCAGAAAGCTTTCAGCAATCCCATCTGGGTGGGGGGCTCCATTTTATTTGCTTGAAATGAAAAAGTTAAATCTCCATCCAGACATGCCTCTTTGCAGGCCCAATGACTCTTCCACCAGCAGGACACTTCGTCTTTGAATATGCTTCTCATTTTCCAGACAAGCTCAGGGGATCTGCATCCTCCAATAAAATTTCTGTCTGCACAAAATTGCCTTTTAGTGGTGATTTATAACTCAATAAAATGACATCTCAAAAAGGAGAATTGGTTTGGGTCTATAACTGATGTGATTTATGCATGTTTTAGTTTTGGAATACACAGTATTTATGCAATGGAGAGAGGTCTCTGTGATGTGATGTGGAGATGTACATCCACAGAACTCATGACAAGGAGGGAGGTGCAAATGTCCTCAGGCATCCTCTAAGCACAGACCTCCCTGAGTTCTAATATAAAGAATATTCTTACTGAGCTCAGCCTCAAGCAGAGGGCTTCATGATTTTCTGGGTATCAGAAACATCCATGGAACTTGCTAAAATTATACATTCCTGGGCTCCACCCTAGAACCCATGAACTAGATTCACTAAGAATGGGGTGGGGTCCAGGGATCTGTAGTTTAATAATCTCTACAGGTGGTTCCAGTCACATACTTGAGAAACCACTCCAAGTTAAGAAACACTTCTAGTTTGTAATCAGTCACCGCCAATGAACTATTTGCTGCAAAAAGGGGAAGGGAACAAATGCTTTTTAAATGCCTTCTTTGTGTCAAGCATTGTTGCTAGACAATCTAAGTCTATGTTTTTTTGTTTAAATCTTGCAACAGTCCAATAAGATTGGTATTATTATATTCATTTTGCACAGGAGAAATTGGAGGTTCAGAGAGGTTAAGAAATATTAGCAAACAGCAAGATAGAGATTTGAACCCAGACCTTTCTGGCTCCACAGTGCACTTTTCCACTAACCCATGTTAGCAGCCCAGGGTTGGGCCAAATATTTTCGAGTTTATAATATGTTACCCTTAGATCTATGGAGAGACATTGTGAGAAATTTCTTTGTTTTCTATCCCCCCTACTCAGCTTTATCGAAGCATATATGACAAATAAAAATTGTATATAGTTAAAGTGTACAACATGATGCTTTGATATACATACACATTGTGAAATAATTACCACAATCAAGCTAATTGACAAATTTGTCACCTCACACCATAACCGTCCGTGTGTGTGTGTGTTGAGAATATTTAAGATCTACTGTAGTAGCAAGTTGCAAGTATATATTAAATACAGTATTTTTAACCATGTCACCATGTTATTTATTAGATTCCCAAAACTTGTTCATCTTGTAACTGAAAGCGTGTACTCTTTGACCAACATCTTTCCAATCTTCCCAGTCCCCCAACCCCTGGTAAGCACAATTCTACTTTCTGCTTCTATGAGTCTGTCTTTTTTAGATGCCATATATAAAGTGAGATCATGCAGTATTTGTCTTTCTGTGCCTAGCTTATTTCACTCAGTGTAATGTCCTCCAGGTTCATCCACGTTGTCACAAATGACAGGACTTCCTTCTTCTTCAAGGCTGAATAGAATTCCATTGTGTATGTGTGTGTGTGTGTGTGTGTGTGTGTGTGTCACATTTTCTTTATCCGTTCATGTATTAATAGAATCAACACTTAGGTTGATTCTATATCCTGGCTATTGTGAATAATGTTGCAATGAACATGGAGGTGCATAGAACTCTTTGAGGTACTGATTTCATTTCCTTTGGATATATACCCAGAAGTGGAGTTACTGCTTCACATGATAATTGTATTTTTAAATTTTGAGGAACCTCCATGCTGTGTTCCGTAATGACTATACCAGCTGATATGGTTTGGCTCTATGTCTCCACCCAAATCTCATGTTGAATTGTGATCTTCAGTGTTGGGGGAGAGGTCTGGTGGGAAGTGTTGGATCATGGGAGTGGATTTCCCTTTTGCTGTTCTCGTGATAGTAAGTTCTCATGAGATCTGGTTGTTTGAGAGTGTGTAGCACTTCCCCATTTGCTCTCTCCCTCTCCTGTTCCAGTCATATAGGATGTGCTGGCTTCCCTTTTGTCTTCTGCCATGATTCTAAGTTTCCTGAGGCCTCTGCAGCCATGTTTCCTGTACCTCCTGCAGAACTGTGAGCCAATCAAACCTCTTTTCTTTATAAATTACCCAGTCTTAGGTAGTTCTTTATAGCAATGTGAGAATGAACTAATATATCAGTTTACATTCCTACCAACATTATACATGGGTTCCCTTTTCCCATATCCTCACAACACTTGTTAGTGTTTTTGATGATAGCCAACTGGGGTAAGATGATATCTCATTATGGTTTTGATCTGTATATCCCTGATGATTAGTGATATGGTTTGGCTGTGTCCCCACCCAAACCTCATCTTGAATTGTATCTCCCATAATTCCCACATGTTGTGAGAGGAACCCGGTGGGAGGTAATTGAATCATGGGGGCAGGTCTTTCCCGTGCTGTTCTTGTGGCAGTGAATAAGTCTCACAAGATCTGATGGTTTTGTAAATGGCAGTTCCCCTACACAAGCTCTCTTGCCTGCTGCCATGAAAGATGTGCCTTTGCTCCTCCTTTGCCTTCTGCATTGATTCTGAGGCCTCCCCAGCCATGTGGAATGGTGAGTCCATTAAACCTCTTTTTCTATATAAATTACCCAGTCTTGGGTAGGTCTTTATTAGCAGTGTGAGAACAGACTAATACAATTAGTGATATTGCACACCTTTGTATGTACCTCTTGGCCATTTGTATGTCTTCTTTTGACAAATGTCTATTCAGGTTCTCTGCCCATTTATTTAGCCAGTTTGTGTTTTATTGCTATTATTGTATGAGTGCGTTATATTTTTCTGGCTATTAACCCATTATCAGATGGATGGTTTGCAAATATTTTCTCCCATTCTGTAGGGTGCGAGAAATTTCTTAAGAAGATAATGGTAAGTCCTTCCGCTCACTTGAGGAAAGTAAATTTCAGATTTGTAGTGGACACTGGGGTCCATGACCTGACACCCCACTTCAGGCTGAGTAGTCAATCATTCTGTCAGCTATGGAAGGGTTGGCACCTAGCAGCTCACTGCAGAGTCTCCTCTTGAGATTGTCTCCAGCTGAGGCACAGCATGCCTCCTCCCTGGGGTGGCCTGTTTACAGTGACTGTCCAGGAAGGGGCATACACTTCCAACTACCTTGCCTCAGTTCAGACAACATGGAAGGACATCCCAGCTTTGGAGGGCCTCTGCGACTTGCTGGGGTCTTTATCCTGATTTCAGCTTCCTCCTCTGCCTAATCCTGCTTCCTCTCCTGCCTTGACACTCCCCACAAACTTCCAGCATGCCAATCTCCATCTCAAAATTTGCTTCTCTAGGAATGCAACCTGTGGTGTTGCTCAATCAAACTGTCCCTGTAGATGCATTACACTCACATTAGGTGTGTGATGGACTGAATTGTGACCCCCACCCCAAATTCATGTTGAAACTTTAACACCAAAGAACTCCAAGTGTGACTGTGTTTAGAGATAGGGTCTTTGCAGAAGTAATTAAGTTAAAACAAGGTGACATGGGTGGGCCCTAATCCAATATGACAGGAGTCCTTATAAGAAGAGGAGATGAGGACACAGCCACCCACAGAGGGAAGACCACACAGGGAGAAGATGAAGGTCTACAAGTCAAGGAGAGAGGCTTCTGGAGAAATCAACCCTGCAGACACCTTATCTTGGACTTCCAGCCTTCAGAACTGTGAGATAATAAATTTCTGTTGTTTAAGCCCCCACTCTGTGATACCTTGTCATGGCAGCCCAAGCAGATACAATAGGCGGATTTAGAGGTTCTTCATTTTGATCCTGATTCTTTCATTTTTATACTTAAGGAACAACTCAGAAATCTGAACAGGTTAAATTCTCTTTTAAGTATAATGAAGCAGGATGGTAATTCTCACTACATAGTGTTTTCATATTCCCTACAATATGTCAGGATAATCATGTTTTTAGAGAGGTGATAAAGAATATGCATTACCTCTCCTCATCACATCTCTCTGTTTACAGCATTTACTACAAACCTGAGGCAGATTAAATACATGGTGTGGATCAGTACCTTGGAACTGCAGTGAACTTGTATTTAGTGGGAAAGAATGGCAAAATTTCCTTCCTTCCTTTCCTTCCTTTCCTTCCTGCTTGCTTGCTTGCTTTCTTTTTCTTTCTTTCTTTCTTTCTTTCTTTCTTTCTTTCTTTCTTTCTTTCTTTCTTTCTTTCTTTCTTTTTCTTTCTTTCTCTTTTTTGAGACAGAGTCTTGCTCTATCACCCACACAGGAGTGCAGTAGCGTGATCTGGGCTCACTGCAACCTTCACCTCCCGGGTTCAAGCAATTCTCCTGCCTCAGCCTCCGGAGTAGCTGGGATTACAGGTGCACACCACCATGCCTGGCTAATTTTTGTATTTTTAATAGAGACATGGTTTCGCCATCTTGCCCAGGCTGGTCTCGAACTCCTGACTTCAGGCGATCCACCCACCTCGGCCTCCCAAAGTGCTGGTATTATAGGCGTGAGCCATCTCGCCCAGCCGATTTGGCTTTTTTTCTTTAGATAAACTATAACACGCCATGCCTGGCTGCTGGCTTCCCGCCCTAATGCAAATGTGAAAAAGCTTTGCAGTTTAATTATTATTATTTTTTTTTTGGTTTTCATTTTTTTCTGAGCCAGCCCCTTTATCCTTTATTGTCTCCAGTGGAGCAATGGTAAATGTTTAACTACCAGCTCTTTGAAAATGAAATAAAACAGAACCATCCGGGAAAAGAATGCTGCAGGGTGCCAGCCTCTCTGCAGCCAGGGACTGCTCTCCAGGTGTGGGGAGACCTCTCCGCCTTCCTCCTCACACTGGTATTAGTGCAGTTCCCTCAGGGCTTGCTTTTATTTGCTGAGGCTTCTTGTAAGGGGTTTACTTTTAAGAGTATTTATGAGTTTAGCACAGGCTTCCCCAGTGAATTTTTCTGTCCATGCCTTCATTCATGGTGTCTTCATTGTCACCTCTGGATCCAGAAAAGTCACAGCTTAAGGAAGCTCAGGTGAGTGACCAAGTCTAGCCCCATCCAGATTCCCAAGGCTCATTCTCCCACCAGGCCTTTCCTTATGCTCTGCGTCTCTCATCTTCTCCCTTCAATGATTTCTTTTAGCTGCACTGACTTGACTTTTTATGTGCTATAAAACTCAGGAAGCTTCCATTGAGGGCTTAGTACGTGCCAAACACAATTCTAAGCAACATGCATGTTTAATCATCACAAACCCTTTGAGGTAGGTAGTATTCTCACTTTGTAGATGAAGAAACTGAGGCACAAAGAGGGTTAATAACTTGTTCAAGGCCCTATTACTTAATAGAGGCAGGACTGGGATTCAAACTAGGCAGTACGGCTTCCAGTTCGTATTTTTTTTTTTCTTTTTTTTCTTTTTGGAGACAGTCTTGCTTTGTTGCCCAGGCTGGAGTGCAGTGGTGCAATCACAGCTCACTGCAACCTCTGCCTCTGGGGTTCAAGCAATTCTTGTGCCTCAGCCTCCTGAATAGCTGGTACTATAGGTGCGCACCACTACACCCAGCTAATTTTTCTATTTTTAGTAGAGATGGGGTTTCACCCTGTTGGTCAGGCTGCTCTCGAACACCTGACCTCAACTCATCTGCCTGCCTTGACCTCCCAAAGTGCTGGGATTACAGGCGTGAGCCACTGCACCCAGCCCCAGTCCGTATTTTTAACCAGCACCCTACCTGAAAAAGAGCAGTAGGAATATACGTATGCATAGTGTGAAGTGATGTGTGTGTGTGAGTGTGCGTATCTGTGTGTATGAAAAGTTAAAATAAAGTTTAATAATGGGGGAAAAAATCACCCAGAAGTCATGAAATTAAAGACCTCAAAGGCCCTTTTGACTCAACATAGATAATTCTAAAGCAAATTAAAAAATTGAGGTGGTGAAATTATATGGTTTTTAGGTCTAGAATTCCAAAAGTTGAGAATCAGCATGTATTGGAAATACCATAGAACTAATGTTAATTGCAGAGATACAGCTGGAATGAAATACTGACTTGCTTCAGGGAATGTTTTTTCTCCCTGTATCTCTCTGTTTTTGTCTCAGTTTAGTAATGCTGGCTGAGTAGGTATAACAAATGAGAAGAGAGACATTTTTTGTTTCACTATTCACAGAGAAATTGGTATTTATATTAGATGGATTGAGGATTCACAAATAAATATAGTTTGTTCCAGTTTGGATTACTAATTTGGTTTGGTGGAAGCCTCTGAAGTATCCGGTTCTGTGACAGACTTTTGCCATAGAATCTAGTACTAGGGAGGATTGTTAAGAGGTCATTACCTTGACCTTAAAACATCACAGTGAGTGGGCTATTGTCCAAGATGGATGAATAGGAACAGCTCCGGTCTGCAGCTCCCAGCAAGATTGATGCAAAGATGGGTGATTTCTGCATTTCCAACTGAGGTACCTGATTCATCTCATTGGGACCAGTTGGACAGTGGGTGCAGCCCATGGAGGGTGAGCTGAAGCAGGGCGGGGCATCGCCTCATCAGGGAAATGCAAGGGGTCGGGGTATTTCCCTTTCCTAGCCAAGGGAAGCCATGACAGACTGTACCTGGAGAAACAGTACACTCTCGACCAAATATTGTGCTTTTCCCACAGTCTTAGCAACCAGCAGACAAGAAGATACCCTCCTGTGCCTGGCTCAGTGGGTCCCACACCCACAGAGCCTTGCTCACTGCTAGCGCTGCAGTCTGAGATCGACCTGCGATGCTGCAGCTTGATGGGGGGAGGGGCATCTGCCATTGCTGAGGCTTGCGTAAACAAACTGTCACAGTGAAAACAAAGAGGCCAGGAAGTACAAACTGGGCAGAGCCCACTACAGCTCAGTAAGGCCTACTGCTTCTACAGATTCCACCTCTGGGGGCAGGGCATAGGAGAACAAAAGGCAGCAGACAGCTTCTGCAGACTTAAACGTCCCTGTCTGACAACTCTGAAGAGAGCAGTGGTTCTCTCATCATGGCATTTGAGCTCCAAGAATGGACAGACTGCCTCCTCAAGCGGGTCCTTGACCCCTGTGTAGCCTGACTGGGAAACACTTCCCAGTAGGGGCCAACAGACACCTCAAACAGGTGAGTGCCCCTCTAGGACGAAGCTTCCAGAGGAAGGATCAGGCAGCAATATTTGCTGTTCTGCAGCCTCCGCTGGTGATACCCAGGCAAACAGGGTCTGGATTAGACCTCCAGCAAATTCCAACAGACCTGAAGCTGAGGGGTCTGTAAGAAGGAAAACTAACAAACAGAAAGAAATAGCATCAACATCAACAAAAAGGACATCCACAGCAAAACTCCCTCTGTAGGTCACCAATGTCAAAGACCAAAGGTAGATACAACCACAAAGATAGAGAGAAATCAGAGCAGAAAAGCTGAAAATTCCAAAAAACAGAGTGCCTCTTCTCCTCCAAAGGATCACAGCCCCTTACCAGCAAGGGAACAAAACTGGACAGAGAATGAGTTTGACGAGTTGACAGAAGTAGGCTTCAGAAGGTCGGGGATAACAAACTTCTCTGAGCTAAAGGAGCATGTTCTAACCCATCGCAAGAAAGCTAAAAATCTTGAAAATAGATTAGATGAATGGCTATCTAGAATAAACAGTGTAGAGAAGACCTTAAATGACCTGATGGAGCTGAAAACCATGGCATGAGAACTTCGTGATGCATGCACAAGATTCAATAGCCTATTCGATCAAGTAGAAGAAAGGATATCAGTGATTGAAGATTAAATTAACGAAATAAAGCAACAAAAGAAGTTTAGAGAAAAAAAGAGTAAAAGGAAATGAACAAAGCCTCCAGGAAATATAAGACTATGTGAAAAGACCAAATCTACGTTTGATTGGTGTACCTGAAAGTGACGGGGAGAATGGAATCAAGTT
Source organism: Pongo pygmaeus (assembly GCF_028885625.2). Taxonomy (NCBI): domain Eukaryota; kingdom Metazoa; phylum Chordata; class Mammalia; order Primates; family Hominidae; genus Pongo; species Pongo pygmaeus. The sequence goes on from NC_072378.2 coordinate 11,227,578, forward strand.
GGAAAACCCTCTTCAGGATATTATCCTGGAAAACTTCTTCCACCTAGCAAGGTAGGCCAACATTCAAATTCAGGAAATACAAAGAACACCACAAAGATACTCCTCAAGAAGAGTAACCCCAAGACACATAATTGTCAGATTCACCAAGGTTGAAATGAAAGAAAAAATGTTAAGGCAGCCAGAGAGAAAGGTCGGGTTACCCACAAAGGGAAGCCCATCAGACTAACAGCAGATCTGTTGGCAGAAACCCTACAAGCCAGAAGATAGTGGGGGTCAATATTCAACATTTTTAAAGAAAAGAATTTTCAACCCAGAATTTCATATCCAGCCAAACTAAGTTTCATAAGTGAAGGAGAAATAAAATCCTTTATAGACAAGGAAATGCTGAGAGATTTTGTCACTACCAGGCCTGCCTTACAAGAAGAGCTCCTGAAGGAAGCACTAAGCATGGAAAGGAATAACTGGTACTAGCCACTGCAAAAACATGCCAAATGGTAAAGACCATTGATGCTATGAAGAAACTGCATCAATTAACAGGCAAAATAACCAACTAACATCATAATGACAGGATCAAATTCACACATAACTATATTAACCTTAAAGGAAAATGGGCTAAATGCCCCAATTAAAAGATACAGACTGGCAAATTGGATAAAGAGTCAAGACCCATCAGTGTGCTGTATTCAGGAGACCCATCTGACGTGTAGAGACACACATAGTCTCAAAGGGATGGAGGAAGATCTACCAAACAAATGGAAAGCAAAAAAAAAGCAGGGGTTACAATCCTAGTCTCTGATAAAACAGACTTTAAACCAACAAAGATCAAAAGAGACAAAGAAGGCCACCACATAATGGTAAGGGGATCAATTCACCAAGAAGAACTAACTATCCTAAATATATATGCACCCAATACAGGAGCACCCAGATTCATAAAGCAAGTCCTTGGAGATCTACAAAGAGACTTAGACGCCCACAGAATAATAATGGGAGACTTTAACATCCCACTGCCAATATTAGACAGATCAATGAGACAGAAAGTTAACAAGGATATCCAGGGCTTGAACTCACCTCTGCACCAAGTAGACCTAATAGACATCTACAGAACTCTCCACCCCAAATCAACAGAATATACATTCTTCTCAGCACCACATCCCACTTATTCTAAAATTGACCACATAGTTGGAAGTAAAGCACTCCTCAGCAAATGTAAAAGAACAGAAATCACAACAAACTCTCTCAGACTACAGTGCAATCAAGTTAGAACTCAGAATTAATAAACCCACTCAAAACCACAAAACTACATGGAAACTGAACAACCGTTCCTGAATGACTACTGGGTAAATAACAAAATGAAGGCAGAAATAAAGATGTTCTTTGAAACCAATGAGAACAAAGACACAACATACCAGAATCTCTGGGACACATTTAAAGCAGTGTGTAGAGGGAAATTTGTAGCACCAAATGCATACAAGAGAAAGCAGGAAAGATCTAAGATCGACACTCTAACATCACAATTAAAAGAACTAGAGAAGCAAGAGCAAACAAATTCAACAGCTAGCAGAAGGCAAGAAATAACAAAGATCAGAGCAGAACCGAAGGAGAGAGAGACACAAAAAACCCTTCAAAAAAATCAATGAATCCAGGAGCTGTTTTTTTTTTTAGAAGATCAACAAAATAGATAGACTGCTAGCAAAACTAATAAAGAAGAAAAGAGAGAAGAATCAAATAGATGCAATGAAAAATGATAAAGGGGATATCACCACCGATCCCACAGAAATACAAACTACCATCAGAGAATACTATAAACACCTCTATGCAAATAAACTAGAAAATCTAGAAGAAATGGATAAATTCCTGGACACATACTAAACCTGGTTTAGCCTCAAGACTAAATTCAGGAAGAAATTGAATCTCTGGATAGACCAATAACAGGCTCTGAAATTGAGGCAATAATTAATAGCCTACCAACCAAAAACATTCCAGGACCAGACAGATTCACAGCCGAATTCTACCAGAAGTACAAAGAGGAGCTGGTACCATTCCTTCTGAAACTATTTCAATCAATAGGAAAAAGGGGAATCCTCCCTAACTCATTTTATGAGGCTAGCATCATCCTGATACCAAAGCCTGGTAGAGACACAACAAAAAAAGAGAATTTTAGGCCAATATCCCTGATGAACATTGATGCAAAAATCCTCAATAAAATACTGGCAAACTGAATCCAGCAGCACATCAAGAAGCTTATCCACCAGGATCACATTGGCTACACCTCTGGGATGCATGGCTGGTTCAACACACACAAATCTGTAAATGTAATCCATCACATAAACAGAACCAATGACAAAAACCACATGATTATCTCAATAGATGCAGAAAAGGCCTTCGATAAAATTCAACAGCACTTCATGCTAAAAACTCTCAATAAAATAGGTATTGGTGGAACGTACCTCAAAATAATAAGAGCTATTTATGACAAACCCACAGCCAATATCATACTGAATGGACAAAAGCTGGAAGCATTCCCTTTGAAAACTGGCACAAGAAAAGGATGCCCTCTCTCACCACTCCTATTCAACATAGTGTTGGAAGTTCTGGCTAGGGAAATCAGGTAACAGAAAGAAATGAAGGGTATTCAATTAGGAAAAGAGATAGTCAAATTGTCCCTGCTTGCAGATGACATGATTGTATATTTAGAAAACCCCATTATCTCAGCCCAAAATCTCCTTAAGCTAATAAGCAACTTCAGCAAAGTCTCAGGATACAAAATCAATGTGCAAAAATCACAAGCATTCCTATACACTGATAATAGAGAGCCAAATCATTAGTGAACTCCCATTCACAATTACTACAAAAAGAATAAAATACCTGGGAATCCAACTGACAAGGGATGTGAAGGAACTCTTCAAGGAGAACTACAAACCACTGCTCAATGAAATAAAAGAGGACACAAACAAATGGAAGAACATTCCATGTTCATGGATAGGAAGAATCAATATTATGAAAACGTCTGTACTTTCCAAGGTAATTTATAGATTCAATGCCATCCCCATCAAGCTACCACTGGCTTTCTTTACATAATTGGAAAAAACTACTTAAAAGAACAAAGCTGGAGGCATCCCGCTACCTGACTTCAAACTATACTACAAACTAGAGTAACCAAAACGCATGGTACTGGTACCGAAACAGATATATAGATCAATGGAACAGAACAGAGGCCTCAGAAATAACATCACACATCTACAACCATCTGATCTTTGACAAACCTGAAAAAAACAAGCAATATGGAAAGGGTTCCCTATTTAATACATGGTGCTGGGAAAACTGGCTAGCCATATGTAGAAAGCTGAAACTGGATCCCTTCCTTACACCGTATACAAAAATTAACTCAAGATGCATTAAATACTTAAATGTAAGACCTAACACTGTAAAAATCCTAGAAGAAAACCTAGGTGATACCATTCAGGACATAGACATGGGCAAGGTCTTCATGGCTAAAATACCAAAAACAATGGCAACAAAAGCCAAAATAGACAAATGGGATCTAATTAAACTAAAGAGCTTCTGCACAGCAAAAGAAACTACCATCAGAGTGAACAGGCAGCCTACAGAATGGGAGAAAATCTTTGCAGTCTACCCATCTGAAAAAGGGCTAATACTCAGAATCTACAAAGAACTTAAACAAATTTACAAGAAATAAACAAACAACCCCATCAAAAAGTGGGCAAAGGATATGAACAGACACTTCTCAAAAGAAGACATTTATGCAGCCAACAGACATATGAAAAAATGCTCATCACTGGCCATCAGAGAAATGCATATCAAAACCACAATGAGATACCATCTCACACCAGTTAGAATGGCCATCATTAAAAAGTCAGGAAACAACAGATGCTGGAGAGGATGTGGAGAAATAGGAATGGTTTTGCACTGTTGGTGGGAGTGTAAACTAGTTCAACCATTGTGGAAGACAGTGTGGCGATTCCTCAAGGATCTAGAACTAGAAATACCATTTGACCCAGCAATCCCATTACTGGGTATATACCCAAAAGATTATAAATCATGCTACTATAAGGACACACACATATGTTTATTGTGGCACTATTCACAATAGCAAAGACTTGGAACCAACCCAAATATCCATCAATGATAGACTGGATTGAGAAAATGTAGCACATATACACCATGGAATACTATGCAGCCATAAAAAAGGATGAGTTCATGTCCTTTGTAGGGACATGGATAAAGCTGGAAACCATCATTCTAAGCAAACTATCACAAGGACAGAAAACCAAACACTGCATGTTCTCACTCATAGGTGGGAGTTGAACAATGAGAACACATGGACACAGGGTGGGGAACCTCACACACCAGGGCCTGTCAGTGGGTGGGGGCCTGGGGGAGGCATAGCATTAGGAGAAATACCTAATGTAAATGACGAATTGACGGGTGCAGCAAACCAACATGGCACATGTATACCTATGTAACAAACCTGCACATTGTGCACATGTACCCTAGAACTTAAAATATAATAAAAAAATCACAGTGATATGACAATCAAACTTGTTTTTAATGCCTTCCAGGGAAATCCTCTTGTTACTTATCAAATTATTTAAAGAAAGCATTTCTCATTATATTTACCTTGGAACCTTTCCCCAGAAAGGAGATGGGGCTGTTCTTGGCTTGATACAGCGCCCAGAGCTTTTTTATTTGTGTGCAGTTGATGGTTGATTCTCTGAGATACAGAAAACAGTTGATCGATCTCAATAGATAAGAGAATTTACCTTTTCTCTTTTTGAGCACGAGTTACTCTATGTGCATTTTCTCATTTCATCCTCTGAAAAATCTTCCTGTCACCATTTTATAAACGCAGAAACAGAGATTCAAAAGGGTCAGGTTACTGGCTCAAGGACAACTCTACTACTAAACAGAAAAGCAAGGACCAAAATTCAGATCTTTGTGACCCTCAATGCCACTATGCCATGCGACGATGCCTGTCTCCTTTAGAGGCCAACTAATAGGTAAAATTACATATCATTTCTTCTACTGAATTTTCATAAAACCTTTAGGAAGCCTTGGTTAGATAGAAAAATTGATTATTTTAATCCTACACTCTACCCCAGGCCAACTTGATTTTCTTGAGGAATGGCCGAATGGAAGTTGAATGGTTTGAAAGTGACTGGCAAACAGAGAAACAAGGCACCAAGAACTGGCTATTTCCAAACATGGGCAATCAGCTTCTGAATGAATAGTTCAGTGAGTGTAACTTCCAGGCTTGCTCGGGCACCATTATGCTAAGTGGAATAATCTATCTGCATCCCAGAAGACTGCTTCCGCAGAGATTTCTGGATGGAATAGGATGCCCTGTGGGCATCAGTGTATCCATGTAAAAAATTCACCTAACAGAGCAAAATCTGGCAGTCTAAACTTAACAGTATTTTCCCCAAATGTTAGTTGCAGGCCTGTATGACAAAAAAACATGATTTGTATTATTATTGCAGAGAATTTAGGCTGAGCAAACTGGAAGAAGGGGAATCACAAATTGTCTGTTTTTTTCTATCAGTACTCACCCTTGTCCACATTTTGCCCCAAGGAATGTTGCAGCTCTGGATCTTGGAAAGGACAATTCCGGCGTTTTACTCTTCCGACCGGTTTCTCCGTTTTCATAACTCTACTTGAAGAACATGTGATGTTTGCCAGTGTCTGACATTGCGGACCTCACAGCTTACTGCATCTGAAAACAGGAGATAGAGATGGAAAAGTTGGTAAACTCTGAAAAAAACTGAGATGCTTTTCATCATTTAAGGGTTGCATCATAGCAGTTGGAAAAGCCAAATCCATAGTCTAGTGAATGGAATCCATCATCCGTTCATTCATGCAATCAAAGAAAGCATTTATGGGGTTGTTACTATGCTTTAGTTGGAACTTCAAAGACACATAAAATATAGTCCTGTCCTCAAGGATCCCACAGTCTCACTGAACAAACAAAAATACAGCACAATAAAATTTTACATCACTTCAGGTCAAATGTGCAGTGGGTCTGGTGAGGGCGCAAAGGAAGGTCAATCTTGGGTGGAGTCTTGAGAGATGGGTAGACGTTTGCCAGGTGTTTTGTATGGATAGTAGAGGTGAGTGTGAAATTTCCTTGCCTATAACCTACAGTTTTAGTCTTGTCATTGATTTCATTGATTGTTTTCTACTCTCCCATCCCTGAGGCCCCACCATCCCCCTTTAAACCAACTTAATATGTTACTGCTTTTATCATTTTGAAGCCACAAAATGTGCCTGACTCTACCTCTTACCAGCAGCTTGGGAAGGTCACTGGAGTCATATGCTTTTCTTTTTTCCAGAAAAGGAGAAAAGCTAGTGTTTTGGAAATGTGGCTTTTAAATAGCTTAGATGCAAAGCCCAGAATTTGATTTTTGGGGAAAAACATGGACTGGGCTTTCGGTGAGTTAGTACTGGCCAATTTTTCACTCTCTCAACATCTTGCAGCTGTAAGGCTGTTTTGAGATGGTGTGTGTGTATGTATGTGTATGTATTTGTAGGCTATAGTTGGGATATATATCCTTAGAAAAACCCTGATATTTAAACCACATGGGGCACGTGAATATCTTTTTGAGAATTGGTAATGTAAAATCTTTGTAAAAGGACAGTGTTTTCCTATCAAGAATAAGTAAGAGGTTGTTTTAAAAGGGGAAGCAGAAAAATAAGAAGTGTGTCTGGCACATAGTAGAAGCTCAGCAAAAAAATTAATGAACCTATGCAGCTGCCCTTAGGAGGAAGAGAAGTCCTCCTAGAACTCCTTTCCAAACAGGATAATTGGGAGTTGGTCTCCTTTCGCTTCTACCAGGATGGGAACAGCCTCCTGTAATTTCAGTTTGATAAACACAGTATTTATAATCTTGGCTAAGAGGGGGGAAAAGGAATTTTCCTCTGAGGCATTTGCAGTGGCTAGGCAAGGGGACACGGGCCCATGACTCATTTGCTCTGCCTGAACCCCTGTGCAGTTACCCCAGTATCTTGGCCCCACACAGAATGGAGAACCAGAAGGGAGAGTTACTGCGTTTCCAGCGCCCTGTCTATTGCTTCTTTAGGTACTCACACCTTGAGGCATTTTAACTGCCCAAGGTGTCTGTGCTTATAAGACAACTTCTCAGAGCTGATTTGTCTATGGGGATACCATAAACTACAGTACCAGAAATTATATGTATACATGCACATATGTCATTAATTCTTTACTGGGAAATATAACACACATATAGAAACTGTATAAAATAAATGTATAGCTTAATAAATTGTTATAAATTTAACTGCCACCCAGGTCAAGACATAGAGTACTGCCAGGACTCCAGAAGCTTTCCAAGTGCTCTTTCCAGTGCAACCCCTTTCTTTCCCATAAAGGCAGTACTACGCTTATCCCCGTGCACGGGGGACTCTGTGTTGGGCCTTGTGCTTTTGGGCTTCCGGCTGTCCTCCAGCCATGCACTTTCTCAAGGGGAAAGAGGTCTGTGGGGCCAAGAGACCATGCCCACCTGAGATCCATGTCTCCCTTTCTAGACCCCGTGCCAAGGACCAGGACATTGGGACTTCCTGTTCAAACCATTCCAAGCCTACTTCCTGGTCTTTGTGGGCTCTTCCTTAAGTCCTTCTTCCTGAAGGGGGGCCTGGAAGCAGATATTCGTAAAAGGCCATGGGTGAAGGTAGACTTGAGGGCTCAAGAGTGATATATATGAGCACCAAGGCCCTTGGGTTATGGGATGGAGCAGGGGTGGGGCATGAGGGTGGATGGCTGGGTCTAGGGGCGGCTTCTTCCTGTGGCACATGTTACAGCAGGAAGACCCAAGCAGTCCAAGAATTCTAAGGCCCAACGTGGTTTCTCAGGTCACTATGAAGAGATATTTGTCCAAGTACAGCTTGTTAGTTTAATTTATAATTTTACAATATTTAGGCCCATAATATGCAGCTCTCCATCTGTACTTCTACCTTAAGCCCCACAAAAAAATGTTTTTTTGTAATGCTCCAAGGAATCCTGATAATTTATTATTTGGGAGAATATCAGACATTGATTCTTTGTTTTAAACTCATGATAAGAATCAGATAATATATATTTTGAAGTGATGTCAAAGAAAAGAATAATTCCATATGACATACATTGCAGATTTTTATTTGTATATAAGCAAAGCAGTGTCTAAAGTATATTTACGTGTCCTCAATTACTGAATGTGCCAGTTTTCTCTTAACGGTGGGCCTGCATACAGGTGACTATCTGGACTGTTCTGGTCTTTCCCTCCTTAGTTTTCTCTGTGCTTTACTATGTCACTTGGCACTCCTGTACAATAAAGTGACTTCCCCTGTTTTTAAACTTTGGATAAATGGATCACAGCATATGTTCTTTTGTGTCAGCTTCTCCCACTCAGCATTATGTTTGAGCAATGCATCTATGTTATTGCCTGTAGTTGTAGTTTGTAATTTGCACTGCTGTATGGTATTCCACTGTATGGATATACCAGCATTTTTCCATCCTATTAATAATGTTCACGGACAATTTTGTTGTTTCCAGTACTAGCCCATTATGAATAATAACGCTATGTAGATCTTTATCTGTTTCTGTTGTGTTTATGTGGAATTGCTGGATGATAGGTTTCCCTCCATCCCTCCCTGCCTTCCTGCCTTCCTTGTTTCTTTGTGTTGCCCAGGCTGCCTCAAGGGATTCTCTTGCCTCAGCCTCCCCGAGTAGCTGGGACTACAGGCTCACAGCACCTTGCCTGCTTTGTTTTCAGCTTTAACAGAAAATACCAAACTGTTTCCAAAGTGGTTGTATCAATAGATATTCTCGTCAACAAGGTATAATAGCTCCCATTGCTTCTGACAATGTTTAGTATTTTTTTTAAATGTTGACCATTTTGTACTAGGAATAACATTAGTGTGTCACCACCCCTCTAAAATGTTTATGGGTTTTTCTTCTCCTTTATTTGTATATGAAGATACTGAAGTGAACATGGTAACTTGGAGTTTCAAGTTGACTGCTAATAATATCAGTAGAGGTATAGAATAGTAATATCAATAATATTTATAATAATATCTATAGTTTTTATTTGAAATATGGCAGCTAAGGGAAGATTGGTAGTCTTAGAAGATTACAGTAATAAAATCCAAGATGTAAACAGAGTCAGTCCTTACAGCATTTTAAAGTAACAGAGAGATGAGCTGACTGACCCAGGGATACATCGACACGCCACTAGGAAGGCAGCTGGTACCAACCTCATCCTTTCACAGGGGTGTGTGTCCCCAGAACATGCTCTGGGAGTTGTGGCAGCACTGAGCACAAATTGCTGAATTGCCCAGCTGGGACCAGTCAGGACCACGGCAGAGGAGGGAGAGAGACCAGCTGGGGAGCCTGTCAGCCTGCAGCTCATTAGTATGGCACTTCTGGCAGCATCTGTTCCTCCAGGAAGCAGCAACAGCCATGCGCTCCGAAAGCAAGGGGCATGAGCAGGCATCTTCAGCAGAAATAGCCACAGCCTCCTCACATGCCCACTTCCCTCTCTGCCCACTGAAACGCCTGAGCTTCCCTACTTCACCCTCCTTTTGCCAATATGCTCAACCTCCTTGCCATTTGTCCTTTTAATGCATTGCCCTGGCCAAAGCCCAGCTTTGGATGAACTCAACTGTTTACTTACTCTGCATCAATTGCCCAGCTATTGAGCATGGCTGGCAAAACCACACACACTGCAACCTCAGTGCCACCAATGCCATCTAGACCCTTGTTACTGTCAGGCAGCCTTCTGTAGTTCCCTGGCCAGCTCACCCTCCTGTTCTCCTATTTTTCTAATTAAAATGAGAGCAGATTATCTTCTGCAATGCTACGCTGAATGGGGCCTAGTCTAGAAACAGCAGGCTGTTGCAGTTTATACACAGCGGATGTTTCAAACTTTCCCCACATTTTTCAATGTCTCTGGTTTTATTGCCTGTCCCTCTTCTGAGCCCCAATCTTAAACCCTGCTGTTAACTTCAGTAGGCAGTCTCCCCACCTGCTCCACAAAGAAAGCAGGGGCCCTCTGAAATGAACTTCCTCAACTTCCCTCCTCCACATCTGCAGATTCACTTCACATTTCAACTCATCCCTTTTTCCTTCTCTCATCCTTGTGACAATAAGGAAAATGTGTCCTCTCATGCCCAGGTGAATCCCTCCACCTGTCACTCAATGCCATCCTGTCTCACCTTCTACGAGACTTTTCTCCATATATGACCTCTCTCCTGACTTGCTCCCAGCAGTCACGCCTTTCGTTTAAGACCCTGAAGTCAGGTTTTCCCCTAGCTGACTGAGTCCTTCAGCTCACACGGCCTTCATCCAAGCAGGGCAGGAGGGTTGAATTGTGTCCGCCCAAATTCATATGATAAATTCCTAACCTCCAGTATCTCAGAATGGGACCTTATTTGGAAATAAAGTCAGTGCAGATGTAATTAGTTAAGATGAGGTCCTACTAGAGCAGGGTGGGCCCCTCATCCAACTGGACTGATGTCCTTATAAAGAGGAGCAATATGGAGAGGAAAGCTGATATGAAGAAACATGGGCAGATTCTTTCCTTATAGCCCTCTCAAGCCACCAACCCTACTGACCCATTGGTCTCTCCCAGCCTCCCGAGCTGTGAAACGATCGATTTCTGTTTAAGCCCTGCAGTCTGTGGCGCTTTGTGACAGCATCTCTGGGAAACTGCATTAGAATTTTGCTTACTGACTTTTCCACCTTATGCAAGTTAGTTTGTTTCCCTCTCTAAGCTTTAATCTCTTCATCAAGAAAAGGAGATACAGCAGCACTTACTGCAGGAGATTTTTGTGAATATTAAATAAAAAGAAGGAAGTAACATGTTAATCACAGTGCCTGGCTGTATTAGTTTGCTAGAGCTGCCATAATAAAATATCACAGACTGGGTTGGGTGCAGTGGCTCACGCCTGTAATCCTAGCACTTTGGGTCAGGCACAGAAGAAATTCCAGTTCCTCCGTTTTCACTGGTGACAGTCTGGTGTGTGTTTTCTCTCCCTCACCAAAGGGGCTCTTCCCAACATCCCTTATTCTGAATCCTTTTTCCTAAACCCAGTGGACCACTTTGAGTCTGACTTGACTTGACATCTCTGCAAGATTTCACACCATTGACCATGTTTCCCCTTTTAAATGATGCTCTTTCCTTGGTGCTAGTCTGTCTGGGTGTTTCTCTTCGCCTCCCATCATGGCACTGAGCCTCCAGTTCTGTCCTCAGCCTCCTCTACTTTCACCACCTGCAACCACAACTTCAGTTTCCACCTACAGCTTCAGGACTCCTGAACCTGCCTCTCCAGCCCAGGCCTTCTCTTCAACTGGCCCTGGACAGCTCCCCTTGATGCCCCTCTCCCACCTTGTGCTCCACCTCTCCAAAAGACACACCCCATCTGCTAATCCAAATGGATATTTTCAGCTTTGGTCTCCTCTTAGTGAATGGCACCACCACCCACACTAGATGCTGGGCCTCATCCTAATGGTTTCCATTGTCCATCTTCCCCATGGCTTTCAAGATGTCCTCTCAACGATGCCTCCTGCACTGCTCTTGTACCTCTCCATGCCTCTCTGTCCCTACTGCTGTCATGTTCAGGCCACTTCCCTTCTCATCTGGGTTACTGCATTGGCCCTTGAGACTTGGCTCTTCTCTCTATAACCTTTCTTCATGCTGTAGCCAGAGCTGATATCTCTAAAATGTTAACTGTGTCATGTGAGTTCCCAATCCCTGAAGTTTTTTTAGTCAACTAATGGAATTTTTAATATTATGGAATTACTATGGAAATGTTTTAAGTGTGATAATGGTATTATGATTTTATATTATACATATATATATTTTAAAGAGTCCTTATCTTTTGAAGATTCATACTGAGTATTTGCAGGCCAATAACCCAATGGAGTGGGGAGAGTGGGGAGACAAGGTTTTCCATGTGCTGATAATTATTGAAGCTAGATAATTGATACTACTCTTTCTACTTTTGAAACATTCTACAATAAAATGTTTTTAAAAGAAAATCCCTAAACTCAAGCAAAGCAAAAAGTACTGCAGTGTCTTTCTTATTGTTCTTAAGACAATGTCCAAAATTCTTAAGATGACTCATAAGGCCGTGCATGGTCTGGCCTCTGTCTACCTTTCTTTCAAGTGCAGGACCCCCAGGGCTTATTGAAGATTTGTGAAGTGGATGGATGGGTAGATGGATTAGTGGGTAGATAGATGGGTGGGTAGATGAATGGATGGATGAATAGGTGGATGGTGGGTGGATGGGTAGACAGATGAATATCTAGATGGGTGGATGGATCAATGGGTAGATATATGATGGATGGATGGATAAATGAATAGATAGATGGTGGGTGGATGGACTGATGGATGGATGAATAGAAAATTGGGTGGATGGTTGAATGGATGGGTGGATTAATGAACAGACGGTTGGGTGGATAGATAGTGGATGGATGGCTGAGTGGGTGGATGGTGGATGGGTGGATGGATAGGTGAATGGGTGGATGGATGGATAGATGAGTGGGTAGATGGATGGATGGATGGCAGATGAATGAATAGATGGATGGGTGGATGGATAGGTGAATGGGTGAATGGATGGATAGATGGGTGGATAGATGAATAGATGGATGGGTGGGTGGGTGGATGGATGGATGAATGGATGGATGAGTGGATGGATGGACAGATGGATGAGTGGATGGATGGATGGATGGATGGACGGATGGATGGATGAGTGGATGGATGGATGGATGGATGGATGAGTGGATGGATGGATGGATGGATGGATGGATAGATGGGTGGATAGATGAATAGATGGATGGGTGGGTGGGTGGATGGATGGATGGGTGGATGGATGGATGGGTGGATGGATGGATGGATGGATGGATGAGTGGATGGATGGATGGGTGGAAAGAGAATAGGAAAGGATCCTATGTTCCTACCCTCGCTCTGCAGGTAACTTTCTTTGAGACCTTTGACCTCTCACTCTTTTTGGATCTCAGTTTCCTCATTTGCGAAAGGAAGAGTAAACAAGCTCATTTTTTAGGAAAGAGGTGCCAATTTTAATTCTTTTATTATTTGGAAGTCATGGTAATATTTGTTTTTAAAAATTGTTTCATTGTTAAAAAATAAAAAAATTACATCTTCTGGATTAGGTGACATTTCAGATCCTTCCCAACTGCAATAGACTGTGATTATAGGGAGGTTTTACAAGTTAAAACATATGGATTTGGAGAACACATAGCACAGATTTTCTCAAAAATCCTGATTTAATAAAATTTATTTTTTTCTAGTAAAGGAACTTGTTATAGGACTTACTAACGCAATTCAATTTGTAAGCTTTTTAAAGACACTCTTATAAAACATTCACAAATTAGAAAAGCAGTCTTTTCTTGAACCATATGTTGAGATTTGGGGTTTAGAAGTATACTCACTGTCCACATGGTGCAAGCAAGCACTCTACATAAACAGGACCTTTGGATGAGGAGATCCTTGTGGATTATAACTGTGGCTGCTCCATCTTTGTTACCCCAGCTCAGCACCTGGTGCATAGTAAGTGCTCAGTAAAATTTTGCTTTAAATGAGGACCTAGGATGAAGAAGACTCTCAGTGGGGCTCTGTTAGAATTTTCAGTGATAGGAAAGCAAAATAACTTCCTTCCAAAGAAAGTAGTGGGTGGGGAGAAAGCTAGAAATATGGATGAAGGAAGGCGTACTCTTGGTCCAGGCATGGGTAAAAATGGCAGGGCTTCTGCCTGTAGGGTGGTTCTCTCTGTAGATTGAAATAAGCAGGATTGAGCAAGGCAGCTTTTATGCCCCCCTCAAAACAGCCTAGGTTCCTGATTTCCTGGCTAATCCACTTCATTTCCTACACTGAGGCTTGTGGACCATCCAGTCTACGTTTTTTCTCACCTCTCTTTGGATGTTTCTCTAGTCTGATATCTGACCCTTATATTTAAGATCCTTGATGGAAAGCCATATGGCAGCTGCAGAGATACACCAGGTTTTCCAAACTTCTGTAACTCCCATTCAGCCATGTGCAGGTGGCAGCGTGTGATGGTATTCACAGCAGGAGGAACAGTGGCCTGCAAGTCAGGAGACCTGCGCTCTACTCTCAGGTGTGCAACTTCGGGCAATTCAGCCATTCCTGAGTCTCAGTTTCCTCATGCGTAAAATAAAGAGATCAGACAAAAATGCATCCTCAGTTTTGTATCTTATTTAGGTTATAACCTGGATATATAATTAGTGGGATACCAGAAAAGGCCTTTGTCGGTTATGGATGTTATAAATTGAGTGAAGCTCTCTGGTTAGCTTGTTGCCAAATGAGTAGTGTCCTAAGGGAATGGAGACTGATCTAGCTCTGTCTCGCTGATGGTTCTGCCTGAGGGTAATTCTGGGCCCAGGATCAATGCAGCCAACAGAGCTACTTCCTGGGCTGCTAACAGTATCTGAAGCAGAGGTCTGTTGAAACTACAGAATCACTGACTTGTCTTCCTTAGCAACTTTATTTCCCTAGGCTGTGGAGCCCTACCAAGATTTTGCTTGACAGTTAATGAGGGAGTCCTACCACGTTGGGATTCACACAGTTTATTTTGGTAGGTAACTAAGGCAGACAGAGATCATTAAACCCTTCATAAAACAGCCCATCAGCCACCTGCTTGCAGAGCAAAAGGCTGCTCTTTGGCAGGAAAGATTGTGTTCTTCAGCCCACTCTTGGGTCCCATGCAAGATTCTAACGAGGTTGCCTGTGAAAACTTTTTGGTTATGATATATTTCTTTCCATTTGTATAAAAGCAACCAATAAATACCAGCGATCTTGTCAGGCCATGCGAAAGAAGAATTTGTTGGGGATTTAATATCCCAATGCATTGGACATACTTGAATTTGGCCGAACAGTCAAATTGGGTGGTTTGGCTCAATGTAACCAGTTTAAATGTTGTTGGTGTATAGCTTTGCAAATTACTTTGGTTCTTACTGAATGATCACTGGAGGGGATTGGCTTATAAATGAATTCAAAATCCTCAGGTGTGTTTTAAAGATCTACAAAACAAGCCTCTCCTTTGTTGTAAATGGGCAAGACTCAATAAAGACAGTGAGATGAAAAGAGCTATTAGTTCATCTGTTAGGGCATCCAAATATGCACCCAGAAGGCATAGCAACAAATAATTCATGCTTTAACATGTTCTACAAACAGCAAGATATTCCAAACTACTGCCAACCACCTGACCAGGAAAAAGGGTATGGTGGTGATCATGAAATAATTGAGGGTAAAAGGCAGGGTTATAAGTCCTTTAAACCCTTTTGAGCTTAGGTAATGTCTTGCTGGGCACATGGCTCTGATTCTTTCTCTGTCTTTGCCAGAAGATTTTTAGGAATCTCCTGGCAGAAAAGCATTGTTTGTGGCACCTTCCACTCCTGCAGCACTCTTGGATGCTGACTATTTACAAGGACTTTCAACTGCCTCCTTCACCCATCTGGTATTAATTTTTATTTCTTTGTTATTGAGTCTCTGATTCATCTCTATACAGACCTTTGAGTTTCCTGAAGGCTTTGCTTCCCCAGACAGAGTGCCCCACCCAAGTAAGTTCACTTGCTGTTTGCCTTGAGGAAAGTCAGGATCTAGAGTTCCCCAGCTCAGAGAACAAGACTATGATTCACTTCATCATCAAAGTCAGGATGGAGAGGATTTCCTTCATCTCCCTTTACTCTCACTCCCACGTCTGATCGTGTCATCGGTAATGGGGTCTTGGCATTTCTAGCTTGTAAGATCTCCCAGCTCCCTTCATTCTGTCCTGTGTCTCCATCTCAGTTACCTCTGTCTTAGCTCACAGTCTCTCTCCCGGACTGTTGCAATTGTCTTCATATTGTATCCTAAAGGCAATGGGGTAGGCTTGGAAATGCTTTCATTGGGAATTAACTCGATCACGTTTTCTTGCCTAAGAATCACACTGAAAATAGTCACTAACTCATTGAAGGGGCGGTTGAAATGGAAGTGGAGAGAAATCCATTATAAAGCTGTGCTCCAGATGAGAATTATAAGGAAGGTTCGGATTAAGCTGGAGACAGGGACAGTGAAGAGGAGAGGAAATGGATATTTAGCAAGGAGAACCAAAAGAGCATAGTAACTGATTTGAATTACAAGGTAAGAGAGGGAGCCGTTGGTAATAAATGTCTCCTGGATAAAACCTTTGGAGACTGCATGGATGCTAGTATCATTCTGAGAAAGAAGAAATTAAGAATTAAGTCTATGGGGGAAATGGTGAATTTGAATGCGGCATGTTAAGTTCCAGTTTCATGTGGAGACTGTCCAATGGGGAGAGAATCTGTAAGCAGTTATATATATCAAGTCTGAGATTCAGAGAGAGAGAATGTTGAAGACAGAGATTCTATAGTCATGAGCTTAGAGCTGGCAGTTAAAGCAAGAGTGCTTATAACATCTGCCAGACAGAGCTTGTTAAATAAGATAGGGGGCCAGGCGCAGTGGCTCACGCTTGTAATCCCAGCACTCTGGGAGGCCGAGGCGGGCAGATCACCTGAGGTCAGGAGTTTGAGACCAGCCTGGCCAACATGGTGAAAACCCGTCTCTACTAAAAATACAAAAATTAGCTGGGTATGGGGGTGCGGGCCTGTGATCCCAGCTACTCTGGAGGCTGAGGAAGGAGAATTGCTTGAACCTGGAAGGTGGAGGTAGCAGTGAGCACTCCAGCCTGGGCTATAGGGTGAGGCTCCATCTCAAAAAAATAAAAAAAAAAGAGATAGGAAGATAGCAGGATCCTGGGGACTATCACTCCTAGAGGGCCACACAGAGGAGACAGGCCTCGAGGAGATTCAGGATGGTGCATTATTACACAAAGAACAGAGGAAAGAACTTGACAATTAGATTATGGAGATTCTTGAGATCAGTTTCAACAAAATGATGGGGACAGGCGCCAGCTGCTGCTGGGTTGACCTGTGAATGACAGATGAGAAACTGCAGACAGAGTCTAGACTTCTCTTTCTAGAAACTTGGCTGTAAAGAAAAGATGATAAACGGGAAACGGGTGATAGCTTGCGTGGCCAGTGCACCCGAGAACAGGAAGGCATGTGTGATAGTTAATTCTATGTGTCCATCTGTCTAGGCCACAGGATGTCCAGACATTTGGGCAAACATTATTCTGGGTGTTCTGAGGGTGTTTTGAGATGAGATTAACGTGTAAATCAGTAGACTGGGTAAAGCGGGTGGCTCTCCAAATGTGGGTGGGCCTTGTTCAATCAGTTGAAGGCCTGACTAGAACAAAAAGGTGGTCCTTCCCCTGAGCAAGAGAGACATCCTCCTGCTTGGTCGTCTTTGAACTAGAACATTGGCTTTTTCTCACCTTTGGACTTAAATAGAGGTATCAGATCTTCCTGGGTCTCAAGTCTGCTGGCCTTTATGCTAGAGCTATGTGATCAGCTCTCCTGAGTCCCAGACCCTCAGACGCAGACAGGAACCACACCATCAGCTCTCTTGGGTCCCCAGTTTGCCGACTCATCCTGCAGATCTTGGGACCTGCCCGCCTCCATGATCACATGAGCCAAGTTCTTACAAGAAATTGCTTTCTAAATATATATGTGCATCCTATTGGTTCTGAGAACCCTGAGTAATGCAGCACAAAATGGCAAAGAAAAGAGAAAAATAGAAAAGAAGGAAGGAAGGAGGGGTGAGAGGAAGGTGTGGAGCGGGGGATGAGAAACAGAGCCTCCGTGCTTTGCAAGTGTGGGGAGACGGCGGGTCACTGCTTCATTGTCTGTGATCTCTGACGGTGTTGATGACTCATTCATGTTACATAATTAGAATTCACCTTCAGACTTTGCTGTCTTACCATTTTGTCTCATAGTAACAAGGCTTCCTAGCTTGGCTTGTTTTCTTGTTACTCAGGGGCTGTTGCTAGCATAAGGTCATACTTAGAAAACTGAACCCTCAATAAGATTACTCAGAGACTTGGCAGCTTTTTCCCTGGCCATTTTGTCTTTAAGTTAAAAAAAAAAACAAAAACAGCTCACTCTTCTAAAATGACATTACACCTCACTTTGAAATATGTCCTGTAGGCCGGCCCTGAAATGTATGGTCTTTCTGGACATTCATAGAAGAGAAGCTTTGTTTTTAAAAATGTAAAAAAAAAATTGTTTTACTCTAAAAGAGCGTCTCTGATAACCCAGTTTTTAGGAAACTATTGGCTGAAAAGAAACAACAGGAGAGGTGAGAATTTGTCCAGTTTATACCTAATTCATTTCTGCCATTATCCCATTCTGGGATAACTTCAGAAACCACGAGGGCCATTTAACCAAGAGATTTATTGGGCCTTAGAGTTCATTATGTTTCCACCTTGTTTTTATAATATTTTTGTTATAATATTAAAGTGACAAAGAGAAACAACTTTATTTGTGGTTGTGCAGATGCCATGTGGAATATCTGCCCAGCTTGAAAAGATTCTCCTGGCTCTTCTGCCCACTCAGAACAGCGGGACCTACATTTCAGCTTGGACAACATGACCAAGCTCTGCTGTTCACAGCTGCCTGGCCCAGGCATGAGCGCCTGGCCCCAAGTTCAGGGCCAACGCCCTTTTCTGGGAATGGGGAATCAAAGCAGAAAAGCATCCTGTGCACTCACACTGTCACACACCCACACACTCACATGCACACTAACATACATACACTCTCTCACACTCACGCACACTTGTGCACACTCACACATGCACACTCACACACTCACACATGCACACTTACACACTCACATACTCATGCACACTCACATGGAGTCACACATGCACACTAACACACTAACATGTACACTCACACACTGGTACACACTCGCACTAACAAGCAAATAATCTCACACATACTCATGCACATTCCCACACACTAACATGCACACTCACACACTAACATGCACACACACACACACTCACACACTAACATGCACACACACACACTAACACGCACACTCTCACACACTAACACGCACACTCACACACACTAACATGCACACACACTAACATGCACACTCACACACTAACAATGCACACTCTCTCACACACTAACATGCACACACACCCACACTAACACACACCCACTAACATGCACACTCACTAACATGCACTCACACACTAACATGCACACTCTCACACACTCACACACTAACATGCACACTCTCACACACTAACATGCACACTCACACACTAACATGCACTCACACACTATGCACTCACACACTAACATGCACACTCTCACACACTCACACACATGCACACTCACACACATGCACACTCACACACTAACATGCACACTCTCACACACACACTAACATGCACACTCTCACACACTCACACACACTAACATGCACACGTGCACACAAAGTCAGTCTCTCTCCAACTGTGAATTTGGTCGCTGTGAGCTTCCACCTTTACCTGTTGTGAGGACTGAATAGAAGAGAGGAAAAAAATATTTCAAGAAAGAAGATCCAAATAGAAGCAGCAATGGGTGACAGGCCCTGTATCCTCGGCTGTCCTGTGGTCTCCCAGCTCCTGGATGCTGTCCCTTCTGGGAGCACGGCTGCACTCCTACCTACTGTACCATGAGATGTGTCCTTCTTACAGTGACCATGCCCTGCCGCTCTTTCTCCCCCAGCCCACCGCCAAGCTGAGTTGAACTGTATTTTGTTACTCACAGTCAAAAAAATCCTAATTCATTAGGTTACAATTTTAAACATAAAAATATATCTTTCTTGGGTTGTATCATAAGGAATCAGGTTTGAGAATTCTGATGGTTGTGGCTTGGGAAGTGAGAGGGGGAACCTGGTCTTCTAATTAAATAACCTTCTATACTCTCCCGCCTTTTTCTTATCCCAGGAAAGGAACTTGTTGCAATAGAGACTGCCATGCCCTGTTGCGCTATTGGTGGAAGAGAGGTCCACACAGTGCCTACGATGAGCGATTTGTTTATATCTATCCAGACTGCACTTGCATACAGCCACTCATCCTCAAATGCCATCCTCAGGAGTTTATGCTGCACACAGAATGGCACATGTGCAGAAAGACATAGTCCAGGGCTACTTGCTACAACATTGTTGGTGATAGCAACATATTGGAAGCAACCTGAATTTTTGTTAATAGAGGATTGGCTACATAAATTATGCTAATCTATACAACTGGAGTACTATGATGCCATAAAAAAGAATGTACAAGGTCTTTATGTTTGGAAAGATCTCTAAGATATAATGGCGAGTGAAAAGTGTAAGATGCAGAGCACTGTGTTTTACAGGCTGTCATTTGGGGGCTGACAACATCTATTCAAATGTGCTTACATATATATTGAAAGCACTTTGGAAGGAAAAATATTCAATCAGTACCAATGGTTTACTTGTGTGTATGAATGTGTGTATGGCAGGGGTGGGGTGGGGGTAGGTGGCTTAGGTACAAAACAGGAATAGCAAAGAGACTTTTTAACCATATACCTCTTAAGAGGTTAAAAGAACCTGTTGAAGCATGTGTTGTTAACTATGACAGAGAGAGAGAGAGAATGAAGGGAGGGAGATAGGGAATGAAGGAAAAAGAGAAGAAAAAGAGGGAGAGAAATGGAGGGGCAAAGAAAGGAAGGAAGGAAGAAGGGAGGGACAGAAGGAAGGAGGGAGGGAAAGAAGGAATGAGGGAGGAAGGAAGGGAGGGAGGGAAGGAATTGGCTCTTTCCTGAAGCTACAGCTTAACAAATAAAGGCGAAGGCCACCAGCAGCAATGGTTTGAGCAGCGAAGGACGATGTAGTCATGACTCTGAGAGCTGAATTCCCTGCGCATAGTGTGAGTGAAAACCTGTGTGCGTTACATCACAGGAAGCTATTCAAAGTGCCATGAGCCCAGTGAGGTCTGTAGGACAGACATACAATTGCTTGCAAACAAGTAGCAGGGCAATGAGCTTTGTTTTGTGTTTATCAGCAGATTTTCTTTGTCTCTCAAGGGAGCTGGGAGAAACTCAAGTCTGAAACTCAAACCCATCTCAGTCATTCCTTTCCCTTCAACTTGACCTGAACCTCAGGAGATCTGGAGTCTGTGCTGAATTCTACTGGGAACTGAGCACTCTGAATATTATTATTGTTTTGCTAATACTTTTTGCTGGAAAATACATCAAACCAGGATGTGTTGTACCTCTTGCTTTGCCAGACTATTTAAAAGCAAATGTGACCAGATACCCAACTTAAGGCTGATCCAGGTTTTTCATGATCTAGCCAGGGGAGACAAAGATTCCAGGAAAGTCTCTAGGGAAGGCCAAGGATTTTAGAAAGTATCTATGGACAAAGAAATGCAATGTTAGTGGGCTAATTTCCATAATCAAATGAAAGCTGATGCAAGTGCTTTGTGAATTGATGCCCATCAACGAGAGACTGGATAAAGAAAATGTGGCACATCTACACCATGGAATACTATGTAGCCATAAAAATGAACGAGTTCATGTCCTTTACAGGAACATGGATGAAGCTGGAAATCATCATCCTCAGCAAATTAACCCAGGAACAGAAAACCAAACACCACATGTTCTCACTCATAAGTGGGAGCCGAACAATAAGAACATGTGGACGCAGGGAGGGGAACATCACATAGCAGGGCCTGTTGGGGGGTCGGGGGCAAGGGGAGGGAGAGCATTAGGACAAACATCTAATGCATGCAGGGCTTAAAACCTAGATGACAGGTTGATAGGTGCAGCAAACAACCATGGCACATGTATACCTATGTAATAAACCTGTATGTTTTGAACATGTATCCCAGAACTTAAAAAAAAAAAAAAAAAAAGAAATGCTTTGTGAATTAGTGATGGGAGCTTGGGTCCTGGCACCTGAGGACTGAGCTGGGGGAACCCACACCCAGGCTGCCCAAACACACAGAGGCAGGAGAGGTCAAGGGGGATCTCATGGGTGCGGAGTTTTGGACACGGTATTGCCATTGTCAGACATGTGGCTAAGCCTGCAAGGATGAGAGAGGAAGGAGGGAGCCAACTCCTCTCACCCTGCATCAGCCTGAGTGCTTTCAGTCTCTCTCAACCCTTCTCCTCTCTTTTCTCTTCTCTCCTTACCTGATAGTTTGCCCGGAATCACAGAATAATGGAGTTCAGTGTTTCTCAAGGGGCCGTTACCTGCACCGTCATCACCGGAATGACGTGTCTCATCGGATGTTTCCAATCCTGATTCTTGGGGCCTGCTCTAAACCTGCCTACCAAGGCTCTGGGGGAGAGGCCTGGGAACCTGCATTGTTTGCAAACACCCACAGGCGATTCTTACGTGCACGAAGCCAGGGAAGCATTGATAGAAAAGGTCTTAGATCAGCAGCCAAAAAACCCAAGTTCACATCCATTTACTACTTGGGTGGTCTTGGGCAAGTTACTTATTAATTCCCAGCATGGGAGTCAATACTATTTTATAGGAATTTTTTATAAGTTATAGGAGATATGCTGTTATGTTATAGGAGTTTTTTTTTTCTCTTTGAAGATTAAAAGATACAAAACATATGACAAGGCTGGCAAACATTGAGCTCTTGCTACATAGTAGTACACAGTGTCCTAGAGAGTTAGAAAAGGGATGGTGAGCTCACAAAAATCTTTGTAGGCCTCAGGATATATATATTTTGCAGTGACTTTCAAGGCTGATCTAACTCTTTTTGGATGAACACAGAGCAAGGAGACTTGCCCACTGAGTGACTTTACTATACCCCCAGGCCTTACTAACTTGCCCAGAAGTGGGGAATATAGTGCTAGAAGGAAGACAAAGCAATAAAGAGACACTTTCAGAAAAGCAGGCACTGCAAAGATGAAGAACCATTCCAGCTGGAAGAGCACGTGGTGGGAGTGGCGTCCTCTCAGACATGATCCTCTGCAGGGCTCATGTGCTCAAAGTCACAGGTTCTCACCAAGGGTGATGATTTCCCACAGGGAGCATCTAGCAATGTCTGGAGACATTTTTGATTGTCACATGGTAGGGAAAGGGGGTTGCTGCTAGCATGTAGTAAGCAGAGGCCAGAGAGGCTGCTAAACATCCTACGGTACACTGGACAGTCTTCCACAACAGAAAACTGTCAGGCCCCAAATGTTCATGGTTTCAAGGCTGAAAAACCCTGCTCTAAGCTAACGCAGAAGACTTAGTCATCGGTGATAGAAGGAGGCCCCTAGGTGGCTACAAACCTCTGAGGGACAGCCTTCCGCTGCGGTGTTGCAAAGTCTCACAGTTGCACAAGGTCCTGGCGTCCTGCTCATTGGTGGGTCACCATTAACCACCTTGCACGTCACATGTTCAACATAGCTAGTTTCCCGCCTGTTCTTATGATGATAAATCAGGAAAAGTATTCTTAGAACACTAGAAAAGCAGAAGTGTGGCTCTCTACAGGGCAGCAGGGAGGTTGCCTCACTCCTAGAAGATGTCTTGTTTTTACCAAGAGGGTAGAGGGATGAGAGGAGCTGGAAGGCCACGCTGAGGAGCCACGTCCAGACACATGAAACGAACCTCACAGCCCCACAGGGATGCCGGGGAGGGCACTCAGTGCTTGGGATCAGAGCCACGTGGCCACTGGTTTCCGATGCCCCCTTGCTAGTATCTCGCTTCCGTGATTCCCTTGCCTTCATTTTGTGGCTCTCTCCCGACACTGCCGGCTGAGTATGTTAGTTAACCAGTACTCTGGCTTTTCTCCCTCCACTTTGATCTTCCTTTCTCTTCCTGTCTCCTCCTTCCTGGCATGGCATGTGCTCTCGGGCCGTACCTCTGGTAGTGAATCTCTGGCTGCCCTGGACTCCTGCTGTGCACACTGTGTGCACCTGTGTGCACCTGTGTGCAGGTCTGGATGCCCGGTGTTCCTTCTCAGTGCACCGCCCGATCCCCTGGGATCTCTTCACCATTTTCATGCATGCTGCCACCCCATGTGCAGGGCCAGCTTCATGGCACGTCACCTGTGTGCTTGCATAGGACTTGGTGCTCAGAAGGACTTCTTGATTGGTTTCATGCTCTGCGGCCACCGTATTAAAATTGTAATAATTTCCTCTTGAAACTTGTATTTTGTAAGTGACTTCTGATGAGACAACATGGAATGAGCAGAAACACAGGAGATATGTGTGCCGGTCTTTTCTTTCACCCCATTCACATGGAGCATTCGCCGTGAACTCAGAATTCTGGTGTATTCACAATGTGTGGGAGTTCATGAAGCTTCTAAGTGACTCCAAAGTGTGTTTTGTCTATGATGAGTTAGCTAGGGAGGGGGAGGGACACTAACAGCCCTGAGAGGCCACACTTTCCATTTGAAAACCAAAACTTGCTTCAAACACAAAGGCAGCAGTGGTATTCTAAGAAACACATATGACCAAGGAAACTTGGTTTGACCTTTCTTACTCATGTTACTTCTTTGCATTTGCAAACAACTTAAACTGAAAATGAAGACGCAGAAAGAAATGGAAAGATAAGGCAACCCATAGGCCTTTGTTTTCAATTCTTCCTTATTTGTCAGTAAGCCAAAGGTAGAGCGTTGATAGAATGTGCATGTATCAGGCCGGGCACGGTGGATTACACCTGTAATCCCAGCACTTTGGGAGGCCGAGGTGGTGGATCACCTGAGGTCAGGAGTTTGAGACTAGCCTGGCCAACATGGCAAAACCCTGTCTCTACTAAAAATACAAAAATTAGCAGGGTGTGGTGCCGGGTGCCTGTAATCCCAGTTTACTCAGGAGGCTGAAGCATGAGAATCGTTTGAACCCAGGAGGCAGAGGTTGCAGTGAACTGAGATCATGCCACTACACTCCAGCCTGTGTGACAGAGCGAGACTCTGTCTCAAAAAAAAAAAAAAGAATGTGCATTATTGAGAAGTGAAATAAAAGCATTGAATTAGTTTTGTGCAGCGTTTTCCACTGTTCTGATAAGAATGAAATATGCAAATTGCATCATTTTGAACAATTTAGCATACAAATTAAATGCTCTTACATTTTCGTTTAAAGCTGGCTTTGCACAATATAAAGATGAAAGGTAAGATTCATGCTAACAATTTAAAATTTTAATTTTCCTTTACTTAGAGTGGCATTAAATAGCAAATAAGAATGATTTTAAAAGCCTTGTGACAAGTCAAAAGAGAGACTGCAGAAGAAAAAAAGCGGCTTTTATTTTAGTACCTTTCACAGCAGAGGTTGTTGTTTTTGTTCCTGCTTTTTAAAAAGGGCTCCTACATTTTCAGTTTGCACTGGCAAACCTTTTAATGAAACAGTAAAGCAAAGTTCCTTATATTAAAAAGGAGTCATTTTTAATCTCCCAGTCTACATAGACCCAATTTTCATTTTAACAAGTTTCTCGGCTGGGTTGCAGAGGCTCACGCCTGTAATCCCAGCACTTTGGGAGGCCGAGGCGGGTGGATCACCTGAGGCCAGGAGTTCGAGATCAGTCTGGCCAACATGATGAAACCCCGTCTCTACTAAAAATACAGAAATTAGACAGGTGTCGTGGCACACGCCTGTAATCCCAGATACTTGGGAGGTTGAGGTAGGAGAATCACTTGAACCCTGGAGGTGGAGGTTGCAGTGAACCGAGATCTTACCACTGTACTCTAGCCTGGGCAACAGAGCAAAAACTCCATCTCAAAAAAAAAAAAAAAAGGAAAAACAAAACAAAAAAAACCCAAGTTTCTCCCAAGTCCACTGGACTTTGCTATCAGAAGGTCTTATGAGCTGGGAATTTAGCTCTGCTGTGAGTTCAAAGCAACACAGGAACAAAGCACAGCTGCTGAACCCAGGTCCTCCCCGCTCATGATTATAGCTTGCTGTGGGACTCCACCAAAATTGCCTTCTGTGTTTATGGTATCTAAGAAATTCTTGAGAGTGGTACTGATCTACCAATTAAACACACTGGTATGTTTGGCCCCATGTGGCAGACAAGGAAAAGGGTTTACATTTTCTTATGGGAAATATTTTCTTTCTCATGCTTAACTTTTATTGTTCACAGAGGTTTTCAAAGTATTGCCAAAGTCTATGAACACCATACTGGAGTCACCTGGGCATTCTAGACTTTCAGAGCTGCATGGGTGGTGTTTTACATTGTATTTTTTTCTATCCAGTGTGGATTCATATTTTTTAAATCATAAAAATACACCAGCTTCCCTCTGCCCCTCCCGGCGTTTGTCACTGAGAACATAGGAGCACGTGGGTGGCTGTCTGAGGCTTGGGCAAGGCCCTGGGCTTGCCTGGGGCCCAGCTGCCCCTGCCCCTGTAGCATCTTCCTTCCTCCTCCACTCAGGAACAAAAGGTCCCACGTTTCAGGCCATCTGGAGTTGGAGCTGTCATTTATAGTCACCCAAACTTTGAGGATGACTTACTTGTGAAAAGATAAGAGATGGAATCAGATAGGAGAAACAATTTTGAGAACCAGGAAAAAGAGAGAAAGAGGTAGAGTTGTGTGGTGAGAAAAGGGATGAACTGGCAGTTGGAGACTTGGGTTTTAGGTAGAGTGACCGTGTAACTTATTAATCAAACTGGATTTCTTTTGAGAGCGACAGGGATTCCTATTGGTGATGATGCTGGGGCAACAGGAGCACATAGGGACTGTACTGGTGTGGCATGGCCACCATAGTTCTAGGGCATTAATCATCCAACTGTCAGCAAGTCACTTAACATCTCTGGGCCTCAACTTTTGAAGAAAGAGACAATCAGACTACAATTTCCTTAGTCCTTTTACCACTAAGGACCTCTTACTAATCTCTCTCCACAGTCTTCCTGATTTCAAAATTATCATATCAATTAGGTACTGAGTGATATATAATGAGTGCAAGTTCTGTCAGTCAGAACTTTTGTCAGCATTGAAATAACCAGTTACTGCACCATGTTCATACAGTTTTAGGCAAAAGAAAACTTGACATTTTAATACACCTGTGAGTCCTATTTAAAGTACATTGAACAGTTCTGACACCATTTTTGAAAATGATAATAGCTTTTGAGTCCCCTCCAGTATCTTCACAGTCAATAGACCTCGAAGTCTGGAGGTTGAAAGCCACGTTACTAGATGATCTGTTGGTTTATATCCAGTTCTAGTCTTCTCTGATCACCTGATAACTTCAGTGCCTCATGCTATAAAATACAGACAGAGAAAGATGATGAAAAATGAAAGAGGGCCTGCTGGAAGTCAGAAGCTGCAGTCCATTAATGTGGGTCCAGCAGGAGGGCCTGTATGAGGATGTAAGATGGGGAGGCAATCCCTCATGCTAGGGTGCCTGGACAAAGTTTCTGCAGAGGGAAAAGAGGATGTTTTGCCTTGGGGCAAATTTCTTCCTGGCTTAAGTCATCTTAATCCACACCTGGGAGAATTCTTAGGGTGTATTCACAACATTAGGAGATGAACAGGGAGCAGGAATGGAACAGCTGTGCAACAGCTATCTCTTTGCTTCTCTTCCACTCATATGAGCTCACCCTAGGGGAAAATGGACAGTCAAAAGCCTTCCACAGATCAACAGTGGGTAAATCTGAGGTCTGCAGAATCATAGAGTGAAATAAATAAAGAACAGGCCTGCTGCCTGCTCCCATGGGTAGTACTAGCATTCTAGTTTCTATGGCAATAAGCTTGCAATGTGCTCAGTGGGGGCAGTGCCACCCACCATGTGGTGCCCGGGAATGCATGCATTGGTGGGTGGATGGTTGTGACAATGACCAGAGGAGGACACCACTTGCATTTTGTGCCCTGTTGTGTGCTGGAGACACTCCCATAAGGAAGATTCATCCCACCCAAAATGTCAAAAGTATCTCCACTGAGAAACGCTGAATACAAGAGTGGGCTTTACATTCATACATATCAGGAATTACTTGGATCCTGTAACAGGGTTAAAATCATCCTGGACAACTTCCTATGGTGCCAGACCCTTGGGAAGAACTTCCAGATGAAGCAGATTGATTCTAATTGGTCCTGGATAAAAGAAAAGAGCACAGGTCATCCCAGAAGGCACTGGGCAACCCACCCCAACCAAGCCTAACAATATATTAAGTGTTGGGTGTAGGGATGGCTTCTCTTTTCTCTCAAACTTGACAGCATTGTTGAATCATTGTCTTCATTTACTCATGAGATGATTGGCATTGTCCTTTAAAGCAGAACAACTTGAGCTAAAGCTAAAGGTCTGTGTGAAGCAGCCAGGCGACCCTTCGTCTCTACTTTGCCTTCCATGCTAAGTATTGACTTCTGCTGAGTTTGATTTCATTCATTTCAGCTAGATGTGTGTGGTGAATAAACTTTTTACCAGTCTTCCCCTGGAATGGTTGAGTCAGCTCTGGTGTGAGTTAGTGGCCCCAGAGGGGAGCAGGCCAAGACACCCTCTCCATGAGATACCTCCTAAAAGGAAAGAGGTCATTGATGACCCACAAAGGAGGCCAGGACCATAAACATTTCAGAATTCAGTTTTCTTAAAATCTTAAATAATGGAAAACATTTGCTTGTTTAAGCCTTTTAAGTCCTCCCATCTTTGGACTTGAGCCCCAGTGCCTGGCTGCAGAATTCCATGGTGAGGCACAAGCATGACATCATGTTCAGGAGGAATGCACAGCACATAAAGTCTTGCCTGGGTCAGAGAGAAGTGCTAAGCTCTCAACAGGGCCCTAAGACAAATACACAAATATGGTGAGGCACAAGCATGACATCATGTTCAGGAGGAATGCACAGCACATAAAGTCTTGCCTGGGTCAGAGAGAAGTGCTAAGCTCTCAACAGGGCCCTAAGACAAATACACAAATATGGCCTAGCACATGTCAAACACCCGTGCAAGGGCAAACATCTTTATGACTTTGGTCCTGGGAAGAGAGACCCGGCCTGGGATTAGAATTTACAGCTGACAAGCTGCTGATGAGGCAGTAATGCCATTCAGCGTGGGAATGGTCACTTTGGGAACCGGGAGCTTAGCACACTAGGCTGCAAGTCTCAGAGTGAAGCCCGGGGGCAACTCCTTCACCTTGGCTGGAATAAGTTAACTCACCCCACAACCTGTCCCCCGGGACCTTTCTCTGCCTTCCTTTGGAGTTATAGGCTTCCCTGCAGTTCTTTAGGGTTTTGACCCACATGACAATTTAACATCAGGGAATGCCCAAGTCAGGGGAAGAATATCTTTCTTGGCTATAAATGTCACCCTGAAATTCTTCTCAAGTGTAATGTTTTAAGAGCACTTACAATGTGCCTGACCTGCCCTGTGCAATGTCCCTCCCATCTTAGAGTTTACAACTCATAAGCACGCTTATAGATGTCCTCCCTGATCCCCAGAGCTCCAGCCAGCTTCAGCGTAGAGGTCCCCTAGGGGACATTTGGCAATGTCTCGAGTTGTTTTTTGATTGCCACAACTGGGTAGTGGGGGTGACTGTTACTGGCATGTAGGGGATAGAGGCCAGGGATGCTTCTAAACATCCTATAATGAACAGGACGCCCCCACCCACAACAAAGAGGAATCCAGTCCAAGATGGCAATAGTGCTAAGCCTGAGCAACACTGCACTGGGGAAGGCCTTGCCTCCACATAAGCCAAGAAGGAAATTATTTAGATTTGCACCATCCGATGGGGAGCTTCCTGTGAGACGAGAAATGATCAGTATCTGTGCTGTCCGATGTGGGAGCTACCAGCCACATGTGGTTATTGAGTGGGTCAAATGTGGCCAGTGTGACTGAGGAAGCGAGTTTTTTATTTTATGTAATTTTAATTAATTAAATTGTAATGGTCCCATGCAACTGGTGGCTACTCTGTTAGGCAGCACAAGTCCATACAATGGGAGCTTAGAAGCACTGAGATCACCTGCCCCTAGTCAGATGTCCTTTCCACTGGTTTATGACTGAAAATCCACAGTTAGACACTCCTTCTTTAGCTAAGACTTTAACCCATGTTGGTATGACATTATCTGTGGGAGGGAGAAGACCTTTAACTTGTAAAGAGCTGTTGCTGATTTAATATGACTAATGGATCTGAAAGATATTTTGGCACTAAGAGGCTAGGGTAAAAAACAGGACCCCATGAGAATGACCAGGGGGTAAACTTGGGGAGGGGCTAACTAGGATACACGGGGGGAGGTGGAGACATAGGCTAGAGGTAGCAAAGGCAACCCGTGCTTTCTTTCCTCATATACACTCTGCTGAGACTGGAAGCCAATTACTCAGCATTCTCATCAGACTCATGTCTGTGAAAACTAGAGCCAAAGAGTGCCAGGAAAGACAAGTCCGTGACAAAGGGCAGCCTGTTTCCTGCTCTCTCTCCACCTCCTTGTGGCTTTTAGTCTAAGTCCCCAAGCACTGAAATATTTTGGTGCCTCCTCCCATATATAAACCCAGATTAAAGCAATACTAAACCACAAAACATAAAATGATTTCTTTTTATCAATTATAAAATTCTGGATAAGTCCATGAAAGCCTCATTGTTCTAACTTTGGCTGGCACCCCAAGCAAGTAAGTACCTTGTTGTTAACCTAGCACTGCTTTAGGGTCTGAGTATTGGGGCTGTTTTCTCCATAATCCATTGTTTATCTAGTCTATTGTGCAAATTTTCAGAGATGGAATATTGTGTAGATACTCTACTCTAAAGATTCTAGAGAAGAAAGTCACCAACCTCACCTGGTAAGCTCCATCTACCCATGTTTCTAGAGAGGGGAAGAAATACCTGAAACAAATCAAACCAAACCCAAAATGCTGTCTTCCTCAATGTTCTGCAGGGCTCAAATGCGAGTTTCTGGTAGTATCAGCTTTGGTGATCTCCATGGGGGACAATGGAGACTGATCTCAAACAGTGAGTTCACCAGAATTATGGCAGTGAAGGGGAATTGCGGTATAAGAATTGCTAAAAAGATAAAAATTGTTTTGTCCAGAGAGACGCAAGTTGAGAGAGATGTAGGGCTGAGAGAATAGATAGTTGTGAGCATTTACTCCTCCACAAATCATGAGTTTTTCTGAAGCAACAGGGTGAGGCGGGGGTGGGGGGTGTGGACAGGAAGGTAGATAAATTTAAAACAGTAAAATAGTAAAAGGAAGTATTATATAAAACAGTGTGGTGGTGGTGGGAGTGGGGAGGAGATATGACTTAAGAGTTTTTTATCCCAATGCTAAAGGGTGCAAAAATAAAAGAGTTCAAAAAATGTTTAAATGTAAGATGACAGTTCCTTAACAAATTATTGACTGGAGGAAACTGAAGATGTTTAAAGCTAATCTCACGAGATTAGCATAGGAAGGTGCTCCATCTCCTTCCCAAAACGACCTCTTGCCATTCTCCAAAATGCAACACTTAGACCTGCCTGATCATGAATCTTTGGGTTTATTTCATATGGGCACCCTTGTTGTGGAATAAGATCAATTAAACCTCACGGGTAAGTTTGCAATTTACTGACATTTGACATAAGCAGCTTTTACGGGTTGGTGCTGAAACAGGCTGAGAAACACAATCCCTCCCTGGGTAGAACTGGGAGCTTTCCTGTGGCAGCAGCAAGCCCAGACATACGGAGGGCTGGAGGGGAACTGTAGTTCAAATGCAGTAATAGCTGTTTTTAAACTGATCTGCTCTAAGTCTTTGAGTGCAATGGCTGATTATTGGGTCAACAAACATGAAAAGCATTGTCATTGGCCCAAGTTTGAACCAGAAGCAGCATGTCTTTCATGAGCATTTAGGATGAAAGATGTAAGATTAGAAAAAAATGTTGGTAACAGTGAGCATCATTTGAGGGTCTTTGTAATGTGTATTTTGCCCTAAGAGGAAAAGTAAGGCAAGATCTATGAAATGTCCTTGATCTTTTTGCAACCTAGAGTTGTAGGCCCTGCATTACCTTCATGTTTCCATTGCAAGAACTGCCAGGTTGGTTTTCCAATGAAACTTTCAACTCTCAGCCTAATAAGACTGTGACCATGTGGCGCAGTGAACAATGGTTCAAGGACTACTTCACTGAATGTGAATTTGACTACATTATGCCTATTCTTAAAATCCTTAAAATTCATCAATTGTTCTCCATTACCTCCAAGACTGGGAGTTTCCTTGCTAGGATGTACCACTTTCATCTCTCGCCTCACATTGTGCTACGTCCACTTCTCCAAATGCTCCATGTTCTCTTGTAACACCACAGCCTTGCACATGCCATGCCCTCATTTTAGAATCATACACGCCTTCTCTACGAAACCATCGTAAGCAGCTCTTGAATTAGATGCTCCTTTGCGCTCTGTGCTTAACTTGTTTACAGCACACATCGTGTTCTATTTAAGTGAACTCCCAACTAACCTGTGAGATTCCAGAAGCTGGAGGAGTGTGCTCTGGAACTGATTCTTCTGCTAGATGCTGAGAACATGTGGGCAATGGCACATTCTCAGCATCTAGCACCATCCCAGGCACAAGTGGAGCAGAGGTAGATCTGTGCTTGATGATTGAATGGATGAGTTTCAGTGAACTGTGAATGATGGGGAGTTTTTCAATAAAGCCACACCACATGTCTTCTCTTCAGCAGAATAAATGCTGCATAGAAGCAGTTAATAGTCCCCCTTATGTCAGCTCAGCACATAGATATATGAGAAGTCCCATTGTTTTCCATAAGCCAAATAAGACAAAGTAAAAGCAATAATGGTCCATACACTTGAGAAAAAGGAAGGAAGGAAGGAAGGAAGGAAGGAAGGAAAGAAGGAAGGAAGGGAGGGAGGGAGGGAGGGAAGGAAGGACAATTTTCCCATGAGTCTACTGTCAGTGAAAGGTATTATTTAAATATCATTTTTTTCTGAGGCTTTGTCTATGAGCACAAAGAAGAAAGTGAAATATATTGGGCTCCATCCATGAGATTAAAAGAGGAACATCTTTCAGTTCCCAATCAATCAAAAGACACAGGTTGTGTTTCAACCAGAAGCCATTTCTGAAGAGGCACAGGAGCGTAGGAGAGTTGCGTTAGGCAATGGAAACCAAACTGAGCCTGAAATGAAAGCCTGGGTTAATTAGTCAGTTTCTTTCCCAATATCTGCCCTAACATTGTCTTTTAAGTTTTTGGAAATGAATACGCTTTATTTTTCACCTCAGTTGGATTTATTGTGCCTCACAGGTATTGACTCCTTTTGCTCTTCCTCCTCTCGCTATGGAAAGACTGAGCAGAGGAAGTGCTCGGACAGGCATGCCCTCCCAGAGTGCAAGAAAGCCATCAGGCAAGTGGCAGGTGCAGAGACCACAGCCAGGGCCACACAGCCTGGAGAGGGCCTCCCTCCTGGCAGGGAAGGCTGTCTCTACTTGCTCCTCTCTGAGAATGCTCACCAGGTGTGGCTGGGGGTTTTGGCAGCCTGCAGCTGTGTTTAGGAGGGCATTTGCTTTATCTACCACATCCTTTGAGGATTTCATTGCAGGCCATTTTATCCACTTTAATGGATGTTCTGGCAGCTTGTGAACGTGGGGCTGTGTCTGCATGCCCTGAACAGTGATTATGTTCACCATTGTTGAGGTTGAATGTAATATATATTCACAGATCCTTCTGCCACCTCCTTTTCACAGGATGGACCCTTCAGTTCTGGCCAAAACAAGAAGAAAGCTGTAAAAAGAAGGGCTTTAGCCCAAAAGTTGGGGTTGCTCAGTTTTTTTCCTTTCCCTCATACCCCATCAGCTAATTAATCACCTCCTACTGCTATTTATAATTCCTTAACAGTTTTCGAATCTGTCCTCTAGATTAGCTAAATAAATATAGCACATCAACCAAAAATCAAGTTCTATAAAGTTACTAATAGGGAAATATATAAAGTGGAAAAAGCTGTTTATAAAAGTTTGAGTAAATGACTATATATGTACATAGATATGATTTTGAAAAGAACTTAATCGGATACACAAACATTAATAAGAATGCTTATTTCTGGATAATTAAGGGGCGATTTTGTTGTATTCCTTATACATTTTAAATGTTTTAATCCAAAATTTTTTACAGTGAGGATGTATTATCTTTTGTCATCTGAAAAATAACACAAATAAAGAAGTTAAAATAGAATTAACTGAATTTGTACAAATAGGGGAAGATAAGGGTGCCCCTGTTTTCTCTATTCATGCCACCACTACCACTGTTTAGACTATTGGTCATAATTTTTTTCTCACCTGCAAATATCCCCTTGCCTGTTACTTTCTCTTCAATTTCTTTCCCCATTATTCATTCTCTCTGAAAATATTAGGTTGGAGAAAACGTAACTGCATTTTTGCATTGTTGGAATTTGCTGTTTGATATTGGAATACATTCTTAAATAAATGTGGTTATGTTATACATCATTTTAACGGGCATTATTTCTCGCTTTATGTTTTTTTGCTAATGACTTATTACTTGCTGTTTATTTTATGTTTATTTTAGACTATGGAAATGATGTTAAACAAAAAGCAAATTCAAGCAATTTTTTAATTCAAGTTCAAAATGAGTTGTAAAGCAGCAGAGACAGCTGGCAACATCAACAACACATTTGGCCCAGGAACCGCTAAAAAATGTACAGTGCAGTGGTGGTTCAAGAAGTTTTGCAAAGAAGACGAGAGCCTTGAAGATGAGGAGTGTAGTGGCCAGCTATTGGAAGTTGACAATGACCAACTGAGAGCAATCATTAAAGCTGATCCTCTTACAACTACATGAGAAGTTGCTGAAGAACTCAACGTCGACTATTCTACTGTCCTTTGGCATTTGAAGCAAATTCAAAGGGTGAAAAAGCTAGGTAAGTGGGTGCCTCATGAGTTGACCGAAAGCAAAAAAAAAATCACCATTTGGTGGTGTTGTCTTTTCTTATTCCACACAACAACAATGAACCATTTCTTGATCATATTGTGACACGCAAAGAAAAGTGGATTTTATACAACAACCGGTGATGACCAGGTGAGTGGTTGGACCGAGAAGAAGCTCCAAAGCACTTTCCAAAGCCAAACTTGCACCAAAAAATGGTCATCTTCACTGTTTGGTAGTCTGCTGCCAATCTGATCCACTACAGCTTTCTGAATCCTGGCGAAATCACTACATCTGAGAAGTCTGCTCAGCAAATCAATGAGATGCACTGAAAACTGCAATGGCTGCAGCTGGCATTGGTCAACAGAAAGGGATCAATTCTTCTCCACAACGACGCCTGACTGCACGTCGTACAACCAATCCTTCAAAAGTTGAACGAATTGAGCTACAAAGTTTTGCCTCACCCACTGTATTCACCTGACCTCTCGCCAACCGACCACCACTTCTTCAAGCATCTCAACAACTTTTTGCTTCCACAACCAGCAGTGTGCAGAAAATGCTTTCCAAGTGTTTGTTGAATCCCATAGCACAGACCTTTATGCTACAGGAATAAACAAACTTATTTCTCATTGGCAAAAATGTGTTGATAGTAATTGTTCCTACTTTAATTAATAAAGATGTGTTTGAGTCTAGTTATAAGGATCTAAAATTCACAGTCCCAAACCACAATTCCTTTTGCACCAATCTAATATCTTTCAAAGAAGGAAATCTGACCAAGTGG
Source organism: Pongo pygmaeus (assembly GCF_028885625.2). Lineage (NCBI taxonomy): Eukaryota > Metazoa > Chordata > Mammalia > Primates > Hominidae > Pongo > Pongo pygmaeus. Next base: position 11,263,041 of record NC_072378.2, read on the forward strand.
CTCCTTTAAATCTTCCAGGGTTTCCTGGAGGATAAAGAAGTCCCAAATCCTCAGGCTGAAGATAAGATCCTTCAGAAGCTCATCTGCACTTGAGATTTACTTCCAACTCCTGTCTCCATTCCTGGTAACCAGGAGTCTGTCTGGGCTCCCCCGCTTGAGACGTGACATGCCCCAGGACTCCCTTTTCCCTCCTCACCTCCTCCTGCCTTCACCTCCCTCAGAGTCAGCCTTTCACAGTCATCTCTTATGACACTTCTCATAGGGCACCTTCCTTGGCATCGCCAGGTGGAGTTAAGGGTTTTGTTTCTGCCTTGGTCATGGCTCTACATTTACTATAATATATTGATATAATTATAGCCATGTGCCACTTGACGATGGGAATGTGTTCTGAGAAATGCATTGTTAGATGATTTTGTCATTGTACAAAGTGCATAGAGTATACTCACACAAACCCAGATGGTAGAGCCTACTACTCACCCAGGCTATTTGGTCTAGCCTATTGCTCCTAGGCTACAAAAGTAGACAGCATGTCACTGTACTGAATATTGTAGTCAATGGCAACACAATGGTAAGTACTTGTGTATGTAAATACTTCCTATCTAAACATGGAAAATGTTAAGTAAGAATATGGATATGAAAGGTAAAAAGTGGCACACCTGTATAGAGCAGTTACCATGAATGGTGCTTGCAGGACTGGAAATTGCTCTGGGTGAGTCAGTGAGTGAATGTGAAGGCCTTGGACATTACCGTACACTACTGTAGACTTTATAAATACTGTACACTTAGGCTACACTACATTTATCAAACAATTTTTCTTACTCCAATAATAAATTACCCTTAGCTTACTACAACTTTTTTTACTTTATAAACTTAAGAAAAATTAAAACTTCTTTACTCTTTTGTAATTAAAAAGAAAGACACTAGAACATGTATTAGCCTAGCCCTACATGGGGTCAGGATCAGCAGTATCGCTGTCTTCCACCTCCACATCTTGCCCTGCTGGAGGATCTTCAGGGGCTATGACACACAGGGACCTGCCATCTCCTAGAATGCCTTCTTGGCTGGGCGTGGTGGCTCACACCTGTAATCCCAGCACTTTGGGAGGCTGAGGCAGGCGGATCACGAGGTCAGGAGTTCGAGACCAGCCTGGCCAATAGTTGAAACCCTGTCTCTACTAAAAATACAAAAATCATCTGGACATGGTGGAGCATGCCTGTGGTCCCAGCTACTCAGGAGGCTGAGGCAGAGGAATCTCTTGAACCCAGGAGGCGGAGGTTGCAGTGAGCCGAGATCATGCCACTGTACTCCAGCCTGGGTGACAGAGTGAGATTCTGTCTCAAAAACAAAAACAAAACAAAACAATGCCTTCTTCTTGAATACTTCCTGAAGGACTTGTCTGAGACTGTTCTAAAGTTAATTTTTAAAAATAAGGAGAAAGCGTACACTCTAAAATAATGATTAAAAGTATACTATAGTAAAAACAAACTAGTAACATAGTAATTCACTATCATCAAATATTATAGACTGTACACAATTATATGTTGTGGCGATGCAGTAGTTTTGTTGATACCAGCGTCACCACAAATGTGTGAGTAATGCGTTATTATGTGATGTTAGGATGGCTACAATGCCACTAGGTGATAGGAAATTTTCAGCTTCATCATAGTCTTGTGGGACCACGGTCCTATATACAGTCTGTCGTTGACTGAAGCGTCGTCACTTGGTGCATGCCTGCATTACTTTATGTGTCTTTTCTCCACCTGAAGGGCAGGAGGATGTTCTGTCCACCTCTGTGCCTGGCTCTCAGTACAGCATCGGGCGTCAGTAGGTGTTTAATAAACATTGCTGCGTGCACATGCCTTTAGCTGGCATGGATGGGGAGGGAAGAGCAGGGGATCTGTGTTTTGTTTCATGGATTTATTGCTGTAACAAGCTGTTGTTCTTAGTTAAGCAAGTTTAAGCTCTCTTCTTTCCTCAGAGGATGGTAAAGCAAGTTTAAGCTCTCTTCTTTCCTCAGAGGATGGTAGTGCATTAAAAAATATTAAGGTATTCAATCATACCAGCGTGTACTCACTTTATACATCTGGGGCATGAGGAGATGCATGTTACTACCTGTGCTTCATAGACACATAGCAAAATACCTCCCCTCAGTAAGCAATTTAACCTGGGTAAGTGTCCCTCGGTGTCATGAGTTGAGTGCTGTCCCTCCAAATTCTTATGCTGAAGTCCTAAGCCCCAGTGCCTCAGAATGTGATCTTATCTGGAAATAGGGTTGTTGCAGATGTAATTGGTTAACGTGAAGTCACTAGAGCACACCCCTAATACAACGACTGGTGTCCTTATAAAAGTGGAAAATTTGGACATAAACACACATGCACACAAGGACAGTGACACGTGAACATGAAAGCAGAGATTAGGGTGATGCCTCTACAAGCCAAGGAATGCCAAAGATGGCCAGCAAACACCAGAAGTTAGGAGAGAGCCACAGGTTCTCCCTTGCAGCCCTCGAAAGGAGCCAATCCTCCTGACACCCTTGATCTCAGCCTTTTAGTCTCCAGAACTGGGAGACAATAAATGTTTGCCGTTTAAGTCACTCAGTTTGTGTTTTTGTTTTTTAACAACAGCCCTAGCAAACTAATACTCTCAGGGACCCTTAAGTGAAGCATCAGAAAGAAGCACTTTATCCTAAATCTCCCTTATTGAACTATCATTTTGAAAGCCATCATCTGGGATGATTCTGGAGCCGTTTGCAAATGGGAAAGGAATGGATGTATTCCAGCTCCTTTAAAAATTAAATTAGGCCAGGTGCAGTGGCTCACATCTGTAATCCCAGCACTTTGGGAGGTCAAGGCAGGCGGATCACAAGGTCAAGAGATTGAGACCATCCTGGACAACATGGTGAAACCCCGTATCTACTAAAAATACAAAAATTAGCTGGGCGTGGTGGTGTGTGCCTGTAATCCCAGCTACTCGGGAGGTTGAGGCAGGAGAATTGCTTGAACCTGGAGGGCAGAGGTTGCAGTCATTAGAGATCGTGCCACTGCACTCCAGCCTGGCAACAGAGTGAGACTCTCTCTCTCAAAAAAAAAAAAAAAAAAAAAATTAAATTATGGTTGTTATTTCCTTTTTTTCCTATTCTTTTTTAATTTTTTCAACTGAGAAATAAAACTATCTGAATCTAGGTGCATATAGAAATAAATTCAAAAGATATAGACTGAAACATAAGTCTCCTGTTTATCTTCATCTTCAGTCCTAGCTACCCAATTTCCCTCCCCCAAAGGCATCCTTTGTGTGTGCAACCTTATGTATGTGCAAATGTATATTTCATTTTTCTCATAATTGTCATACACTATACAATTATCTACATGTTGCATTTATAATTTTGTTATAGACATTGGAGATAACTCTCTATTAAAATACCAAACATGCCTCATTCTTTTTGATGACTGCATAGGATTTCTTTGATGGATGTATTTTCTGCCCATTTAAAATACATTCTCAGCTGATTTTCTCAATCAAAACAAACAACATTTCCAAGGTAATCATTTCTCAGCCTGGATGAGGCTGAGCCTTTCCACTGCTCTCTCCTCCATTAAATAAATGCATACTCTTTTTCTACCTGAGGTTGTTAGATATGCCTCAAACTCGATGAAAACCTACTTTTCTCATGTTTTATACAGGTGTGGCCAAAGCGGAGAAGCTTATGTCTGTTGTGCAACAGGTGTATCCTGCCCCACTAGATCATAGTTCACCAAGTTTTTCTCCTCTGATGAGCTATGCTAAACATGATCAATTGGATACATGTTATGCCAGATGAAATGTGAGACAACATACATTAATCACAACCTTTGATTAGTGTATTCATTGCCTTCCTGTGACCTGTGGGCCATTATTCACTTTCTGAATTCTGCTGCACTGAGATTTCAGGACTTGCCTGGGTTCTCTCTATTTGCATTTCTAGAACCTTTCTTAAATTCTCATAGAAACAACTGGGAAATGCTTCTTGTTAAACAAGACTGTGCTTGCATTTGTCATCTAATTTCCAAAAATAAGTTAATAAAGCCATTCAGCTGTAGGGTAATGATATCCTACTTCATATGGTTGATTCCAAATGTGAGCTTAAGGGGATAATAACTATGTTGAACTCATAATTTTTCACTTTGAATTTAAGAAGCTCTTTAAACATTAGTGATGGCCGCAAGTTCAGATGACCTTCAGATTCCCTTCCCTTTCCACAGTCTCTGTATCTAATCCATTCTTCAAACCCTAACTCATTGCCTCTCAATAGTCTTCAAAGATCTCCTCAGCCTGAATGAATAATGCCTCAGCCTCCCCACCTGATGCAAGAGCTGACAGTATGGAACTCTACTTGGCCCTTATTTCCTTCAGTCTTGTTTTTGAGAGATTTTTTCTATGCCAGCTGCACATATCTCTTGAGAATCAGAATTGAGTGTGGTACCCTTTATTCACAGAGTAAATCAATGTCAATGTCCACAGGGTACAGTAATAATCATCAGACATTCAGCCTCTCAGATAGTAATAGTTAACATTTGTAGAACACTTACTTCATATGCACCAGGTATCATTTAGAGAATTTTACAGGAATTATCTCATTTAATTGTCATACTATCTTTTATGTAATGGGTATTCTTATTATTTCCATTGTATAGAAATAAAGAAAGACAGTTGAAATCATTTGCCTAAAGTCACACAGCCAATCAGACTTCAGATGATGTGATCTTCCACACTAAGGTACCTGTCTCCTCGTGAGCCCCAAACTCTAGGAAACGAATAAAAACTCAGCCATCGACCTTGAATAATTCAGAATTGTAATTAGATTTGCAAGTTTAGTTAATAGATTCTCTCAATGGCCTTCTAATTCAGCACCCTGCTTTTGTCCTGGAGGCGTTTCCAAGAGCTAGTGTGATCCTGTTAAAAACTAAATCAGTTCTTGGCCCCAAACTTTCCAGTGACTTTTCATCTCACTAGAGTAAAAGCTAGAGTTCTGATAATGGCCTATAAAGCCAAACAGTGTCTTTCCCACCACCATGCCTCTCTGACCTCCTGTCCTACTCTCTCTGTCCTTAGCTCCCGTGCTCAGCCATGTTGCCTCCTTACCGTTCTAAGTCAGGCATGCTTCTGCCTCCCACCCTTTCCATTGACGTCTCCCTGTTTGAAACTCTCTTCCCTTAGTTAGTTACCCCATAATCTTCTTTGGATTATGACCTGAAGGGACACTTCTCAGGCTACTGACTGTGATGGAATGACTAGTTTCAGACTATTTTGTCCCCTGTAAACAATTAGAAAACAGGACAAGGTATGTGAAGCAAGATAGTTTTCAGGTAATGGAAAATAAACAACACCAGACTGCAAAAATGGGGAGAGGGGAGTGTGAGGTGAGCCCCACAGTAGTCCAGCTGTCTGCCTGGAGACTTGAGTTTGAGCAGAGCACAGGACTCTTGCTGGGCTGAAGAGGAAGGGATCAGAGTTTGAGGCAACTGAAATAGCTGGAATCTGTGCAAAGACAAAGCCCTAGAAGTCTGTGCATGCGTATGGGAAGCCCCTCCATCAGTCCACGACTGAGGGCTTGACTGTATATGTGCAGGGAAAACCATCAGAGGCTTGCCAGATGTCAGCTGCTATAAGGTTGAGACTGAAACAGTATAACAGAGGTTGAGCAGTTCTGGGGGTAAATATGCGAGCATTTAGATTAAAATTAAAATTGAGTTCCTCAGTCACACTAGTCACATTGAAGTGTTCAATAGCCACATGTGGCCAGCAGCTGTCCTATTGGATGGTGCAGACATAGAACACTTTCTTCATTGTAGGTACTATTGACGAGTGCTGAGCTAGAGCTTCTACAATGTAGCATTCACAATGCCCAGTATTCAATGATAAATCACTAGACATAAAAACCAACAAAAACCATACAAGGGTAGTGTAATCCATAGTAAAAAATAAAAGCAAAGGAACTATTCTAAGATGGACCAAATGTTGGACTTAGAAAATAAAGACATTAAAACATAAATGTTTTACAACATATATTCAAAAAATATATTAATTAATTAGAGACAAATGGTCCTAAGTTGCGATTAAATTAGGAATTTTTAGTAGATAAATGGGAACCCTAAAAAGAAACAAATGGAAATTCTAGAATTTTGCAATGCCTGAAGTGAATCATTCACTGGAGGAGCTTGCCAGCGGGTTGGAGATGATAGAAGAAAAAGTGAAGTTGGAGACATAGCAGTAGAAAATATCAAATCTGAAAAACAGAAATAAAAAATCTTAAGGAAAAATGAACAAAGGGTCAAAGACCTATGGAACAATATCAGACAGTCTAAGTTACGTCTATTTGGTGTCCTAGAAGGAGGAGAGAGAGAGAGAGAGAGAGAGAGAGAGAGAGCAGAAAAAAATATCTGAAGAAATAGTGGCCAAGAGCTTCCCAAAATTTTAAAAAATGACTTAAAAATCCACGAAGCCCAAGCAGGATGAAGATAAAGGGAGCCCACCTAAGTACATCAGTCAAATGACTGAACACTGAAGATAAAGATAGAATGTTAAAAGCAGCCAAAGAAAAAGACACATACAAGGGAACAAAGTTAAGAATTATTACTAATGCTCATCAGAAACAGTAGAGGCTAGAAGACAATGAAACATCTTTGGAGTATTGAAGTAAAAATCCTGTTCACACAGAATTCTATACAAATTGAATAAAAATAGTCTTCAAAATTGAAGGTGAAAAGAAGACATTTTCAGATAAGCAAAATCTGAGAAGATTCATCACAAGCAGATCTGAACTACAGGCAATGCTAAAGGATGCTCTTCAGTATAAAGAGAATAGTACCAGGAAGAAACCACACAAAGAACGAAGAATATTAGGAACAATAAGTAACTGAGTAAACAAATTATAAAACATTCATACAATAGACTCAGTAATAAAAAAAAAATGACTGATAAATGCGGTAACATGGCTTCAACTAACCAAAGGAAGCCACATTCAAAAGACTTAACATGCATAGTTGCATTTATATTAAATTCTAGGACAGGAAGAACTAACCTATAATGATGTAAATAGTATCTGTGGTAGCTTGAGTGGGAGTAGGAGACTAAATATGAAAGAGAAAGAGGGACATTTCAAGGAAATGGAAATTTTCTGTAGCTTGATTAGGGTAGTGGATGTATACATTAGTCAAAAGCCACTCATCTGTACACTTAAAATGTGGGAATTTTACAGAAGATAAATTATACCATGGTAACATTGGCTGAAAAAAAAAAAAAAAACCTTAAAAAAGGTAACTTCGGCCCAGTGCCGTGGCTCACGCCTGTAATCCCAGCACTTTGGGAGGCTGAGGTGGGTGGATAATGAAGTCAGGAGTTCGAGACCAGCCTGACTAACATGGTGAAACCCAATTTCTACTAAAAGTACAAAAAATTAGCTGGGTGTGGTGGCGTGTGCCTGTAATCCCAGCTACTCAGGAGGCTGAGGCAGGAGAATTGCTTGAATCTGGGAGGCAGAGGTTGCACTGAGTGGAGATGGTGCCACTGCACTCTAGCCTGGGCAACAGAAGGTGGCTCTGTCTCAAAAAAAAAAAAAGCACCTTCTTAATGAGGCTTTCCCTGAGCACCCTATTTAAAATTGCACCCCACTACTCCACTACTCCCTAGCACATATCTCTGTCTAACACACTGGATATTTTTGTCTTGCTTTATATTACCTCCTAGAATGTAACTTCCATTTGGGCAAGAACTTTTGCCTGTTATGTTCAGAGCTGTGGACCATACCAAGAACAGTGCCTAGCACATAATGCATGCTCAATAAATTTACATGAATGAATGAATAAAGGAATATATGAATGAATGAATTTACCTTCTTTACTGTTATCAGATATAAGATGAGTAGACAGGCTAAAATCATACTACACTAATATGCTGTGAAACTCAAGACAACAGATTTTAGTCTAATTCCAATTTACAGGGCAAGAAACCTAAGTAAAATGGTATTAAACATAGACTAAACACACGGGCCAGCAGTTGGCATGCTATGTGAGGTGCTTCATCTAGGCTCTTGGGTGAACTGTAGATGTTTACAAAAAAGGTAACCAGATATCTGTCTGTACTTTATCCATTGGAAGATAGGGGTGTTTTAGAGAATTAGGATAAGGGAGAGAGAAGTGAAGTTATTTCTCAAGAGACAGGGTGAGTAGGCTGCTATCTATCACCAAGCAATCTACTACATCCTGGCCTCTTTTCAGTTCTCAGGGAACTAGTAAGTCTAAACTCTTAGGTGTAGTGGGCTCATGACACTTGGGTTGCATACATCTCTGGCTATAAAAATGTGCTGATAAGAATGTGTGATAGACATAATACTCTAACATGAATGTGAGCGCAATTCCACAGTTAGAAATCTCACATAGCATCAGATTCCAGAGAATTAAAAACATTCACCTGGTCTAGTCTGTTGGAAAGTCCCTGCTGTTGAAGATGTTTATCCTGGAGAAAGAGGGCACCTTCAAAGTGGCGAAAGGCTCAGATAGGAGTGTGGACAAAATAGCAGCAGCATCCCATGGCAACACATTCCTGTCCTAAGCATCACACTCTTCCAAAGAAAAGATCAAGCTGCATTTAAGTTTCAGGTGGGGCATGTTTATTTCAGGTAGGCAGTTGATAAGATTCCAATCTACAAAGTCATGTGGATGACTCTGCAGTGTGTCACCTCAATGCCACCTCCTTCGGGGCAAACTCCAGCCTATGGCTCATCTCTACTGCACTTAGATGGCATAGCACACACTTTAGCACATAACTACAATCTGCTTGGTGCTGTGTCCAGGTTGTTAGCCAGCACTGCACCTCTCCTCCTGTGTCCATCATGAGCATCAGCCTCTCCAGCCCTGATGTTCAGAACACAGCTACCTTATCTCCTCATTTGCTTTTATTACTACAAATCCCTTTCCTTCCTTGTTTTCCCATCTCTCTTTCTTTTTCCCTACTCTCCACCCATTATAGAGTCCGTATTAAAAAAAAACTGGAGATTGGGAATCAGGTGTGGAAAAGAGTCGAGAGTACTCATACTTCTCATTCCAAGCCCTTCTGCTGGTTAAAATTATAAATGCCAGGAGTCAGCCCTTTCAATAAAAAGGAAAGGAATCTGGGGGAATTCTTGTGGAAGTAGAGAAGATATTATGGAAGAAAGGTATTTTTGTAAGATCTTGTCTAGAATAGGGTGGCGGAGAAGAGGGCTTAGAAAGAGGGACCAGGGTGAGGCAGGATGAGAAGGGAAGTGAGAGTAAGAGAGAAAATAAACTTAGAGATTCTTAGAGAAGAAGGAGGGAGAAGAAATCCACCCAAGGGAATACTGAAGATAACTCAGCAGGGAAGAACTGGGGCTGGGGAATGAGAGATGAAGATGAGCTGATTTAATGCTTTAAATCTGAGCCAAGAAAACTCAAGGAACTGTGACATCTGTGACTTATTTTGACAGTGTCTTGTTTTGGGCAGTGTGAGGGAGTGTCAGGGTTTTGAGTTACTTGTACATGGAGCTCTCTTGGTTCTCAGGACATCAATAGAAGAGATGGAGCATCGAGCAAGACAGCAGGTGAGAGAGAGAGAGTGTGTGTGTGTGTGTGTGTGTGCTACATTTGAACACCTTCAAGGAGACTCACCTCCTGCCAACTATATGTGGAGCCAGGATCTCCCCACATCCCTATGCTCTGATAGCTGTAGGGGATCGTGGCTTCACATCCAGGGGAACCTTAGATCACACAAGATGGGAACTGCTCTTAGCTCTCCTGTCTTCTGCCACCAAGTTTCCAAAGAGACTTCCTGGAGTAGGAATGATCTTTTCACCCTCATCAACACTGGTAGAGGACTTTTCTCTGAGTAGAAAGTACATGACACATCATGCATTGATTGCAAACACCAATACAGTAGGAAGTAAAGCAGCATTTTAGATGAGATCGAAGGCCAAGTCAGTGTGAGAGATAGAGCATAAACAATTTCCAAGCTTATCTTGTACCACCGTTCCCTGGCTCATGCCTTGCAGGCCAACTGGCCTCCTGGCTGTTCCTCAAACACAACTTCTGCACCTGCTCTGTTTACGTAAAAGCTCTGATCTCAGACCTCCAGGTACTTTGCCCCCAGGACCTCCCTATCTAAGGCATCTCCTACAACACCATGTCTCATTTTCAGGTTCTTCATGGCACTTGCCACTCTCTGACATGGTCTAGTGTGTTTATTTATTTCTCTGGCTTTTTTGTGTCTCCACCATTAGCATATAAGCTCCATGATAACAGGGATCTTGTCTATTTTCTCCAGCACTGGGGACAGTGTCTGGCACACAGAAAGTGCTCAGAAGATGCTCTTTGAATGAACAAACACAGCTGTGAATGTAATATTTGTAGCTTTTATGTTCCATGGAAGGGTTTTGTTCTGCACTAGGTACTGATTCAGTAAATTCTCCCAGTCCTACTATTCCACATCATGATGGTGGCAGCCCTTAACTGACTAAAGAATGTGGGAGACCAGTGCTAACAGTTCAAGACCCACCCAAAAGAGCAATGCTGTTAATTAAGGGAGCGAATGTCTGTGGTTCACTTTTGTTGTGCTGTTATAAGAAGGCTCAGAAGCCTCCCAGGTGAGTTGAAAGCCCTCTCTTTACTGGGTAAAATAAACCCAATTATGATGGGTACACTAGAATTCACAAGCAAAGATGTCTTGGCTCTGTCTTTGATTCATCTCCATAGTTTCTGTTTGAGGTTGGCCTGGACTCTCATCAGGGAAGGAGGGGGCTGGGGAGGACTGGAGTTACAGATAGGATCTGGACTGGCTGCTGGCTGAGCAGCCACCTTCAACTTTTCAAGGCTCTTGACTTGCTTTGATCACTCAGCCAGTAGCTGCTTAGGGCAGCAACCCTGAGTTTGTGCTTAGTAGGGTCCCGGCTCATGGGCACCCATATGGAGAGGATGTGCAAACCCCTTTTCTCTATGGGAGCTCATGCTCAGCTGTCTTCGGCCCAGAGCATCTTAGTCAGGACTGGCCTGAAAGTTGTGTTGTGAAATGTCAGCCAGCTTCTCCTGTTACCTGCTCCCCAAACTCCATTTCTATGCTCCAACTCCTTCCCCTCGTCCTTCATGTTCTCCATGGGCTAAGAGGCCCCAAAGCACAACTCACCAGCCTGCTCTCCTCAGCCCTCTCCACCATCCCCTCCACTTTCCAGCTTCACCTCAAGTCCTTGTGTTTCCACTAGAAGAGCAGGCCCAAGAGGTGCGGGGTGGAGAGCACTGGGGTACAAATTGGAGAGGAGCACTGGGGTACAAAGATTGGATGTCTGGCCACTTCTTTTTATCTTCATGAGCTGCAACTTTGGGCAAGTCAATTCTCTCTGAGACTCAGTTTCTTTATTTATAAATCTGGGATAAAAATCCCCGGCCTACTACAAACCAAAAAAAGCCCAGGGCCAGACGGATTCACAGCCAAATTCTACCAGCTGTACAAAGAAGAGCTGATACTGAAACTGTTCCCAAAAATTGAGGAGGAGGGACTCCTTCCCAACTCATTCTATGAAGCCAGCATCATCCTGATACCAAAACCTGTCAGAGACACAACAAGAAAAACAAACAAACAAAAATAACCAGTTCAGGCCAATATCCTTGATGAACATTGATGCAAAAGCCCTCAGCAAAATACTAGCAAATCTCATCCAGCAGCCATCAAAAAGCTAATCAACCACAATCAAGTAGGCTTTATCCCTGGGACGCAAGGCTTGTTCAACATGTGCAAATCAGTAAATGTGATGAGTCACATAGAACTAAAGACAAGACCCACGTGATCAACTCAATAGATGAAGAAAAAGCTTTCAATAAAATTCAACATCCCTTCATGTTAAAAACTCTCAACAAACTAGGTACTAAAGAAACATGCCTCAAAATAATAAGAGCCATCTGTGACAAACTCACAGCCGGCACATCACTGAATGGGCAAAAGCTGGAAGCATTCCCCTTGAAAACTGGAGCAAGACAAGCATGCCCTCTCTCATCACTCCTATGCAATATAGTATTGGAAGCTCTGGCCAGGGCAATAAGGCAAGAGAAGAAATAAAGGGCATCCAAATAGGAAGAGAAGAAGTGTATCTCTGTTTGCAGATGGCATGATCCTATAGCTAGAAAACCCCATAGTCTCTGCCCAAACACTCCTTGAGCTGATAAGCAACTTCATCAAAGTTTCAGGATACAAAATTGATGTACAAAAATTACTAGCATTCCTGTACACCAACAACAGTCAAGCTGAGAGCAGAACACAATCCCATTAACAACCGCTACAAAGAGAATAAAATACCTAGGAAACAGCTAACCAGAGAGGTGAAAGATCTCTACAATGAGAACTATAAAACACTGCTCAAAGAAATCAGAGATTACACAAACAAATAGAAAAATATTCCGTACTCATAGATAGAAAGAATCAACATCATTAAAATGGACATACTGCCCAAAGCAATTTACAGATTCAATGCGATTCCTATCAAACTACCAATGACATTCTTCACAGAACTAGAAAAAACTGTTTTAAAATTAGTATGGAACCAAAAAAAGAGTCTGAATTGCCAAAGCAATCCTAAGTAAAAAGAACAAAGCAGGAGGTAACACACTACCCAACTTCAAACTATACTACAGGGCTACAGTAACCAAAACAGCATGGTACAAAAACAGACACGCAGGCCAATGGAACAGAATGGAGAGCTCAGAAATAAAGCTGTGCACCTACAATCATCTGATCTTTGATAAAGTTGACAAAAACAAGCAACAGGGAAAGGAGTGCTGTTCAATAAAGGTGCTGGAATAACTGGCTAGGCATTTGCAGAAGATTGAAACTGGATCCCTTCCTTACACTATATACAAATATCAACTCAAGATGGACTGAAGAGTTAAATGTAAAACCCAAAACTATAAAAACCCTGAAAGACAACCTAGGAAATACCATTCTGGGCTTAGGAACTGGCAAAGATTTCATGACAAAGATGCCAAAAGCAATCTCAACAAAAGCAAAAATTGACAAATGGGATCTAATTAAACTAATGAGCTTCTGCACAGCAAAAGAAACTATCACCATAGGGAACAGACGACCTACACAATGGGAGAAAATATTTGCAAACTATGCATCTGACAAAGGTCTAATATCCAGAACCCATAAGAAACTTTAACAAATTTACAAGAAAAAACAACGCCATTAAAAATTTGGCAAAGGACATAAAAAGACACTTTTCAAAAGAAGACATACATGTGACCAACAAGCATATGAAAAAAGCTTAATGCCACTAATCATCAGAGAAAGGCACATCAAAACTACAATGAGATACTATCTCACACCAGTCAGAATGGCTATTAACAAAAAATAAAAAAATAACAGATGCAGGCAAGATTGTGGAGAAAAGGGAATGCTTATATACCATTGGTGGGAGTGTAAATTAGTTCAACCATTGTGGAAAGCAGCGTGGTGATTTCTCAAAGGCCTAAAGGCAGACATACCCTTTGACCCAGCAATTCCATTACTGGGTATATACCCAAAGAAATAGAAATCATTCCATCATAAAGACACATGCACATGTTGTGTTTATTGTAGCACTATTCACAATAGCCAAGACGTGGAATCAACCAAAATGGCCATCAATGATAGACTGGATAAAGAAAATGTGGTACATATACACCATGGAATGCTATGCAGCCATATTAAAGAATGAGAGCATGTTCTTTGCAGAAACATGGATGGAACTGGAAGCCATTATCCTCAGCATACTGATCAGGAACAGAAAACCAAACACTGCATATTCTTACTTATAAGTGGGAGCTAAATGATAAGAACACATGGACACATGTGGTGAAACAACACACACTGGGAACTAACTGAGGGTGGAGGGTGAGAGGAGGGAGAGGAGCAGAAAAAACAACTAATGGGTACTAGGTTTAGTACCTGGGTCACCAAATAATCTATACAAAATCCCTCATGACATGAGTTTACCTATGTAACAAACCTGTATATGTACCCCTGAACCTAAAATAAAAGTTAAAAAAAAAAATCCCTGGCCTATCTAGCTTAGAGAGGCTCTTAATTTGAAAGAGACAATGGATGGTGTGCAAATTGAAGGTCACATTATCCTTCTAGGCTGAGATGTTCACAGTTCACAGTTCTTCAGGAGCTGGCCTGGGCAATACAGTTTGATCTAATACACAATAAACTAATTGACAATTGGCCGTTAATGGCCAAAGAGTGCAAGGGTTATACCGTTTACATGGCACATAAAAAAGGTAACATATGTATCTCCAATCTTTTCATGTATATCCAGTCCTAAGGAGGAAATTATTGGAGGTACAGGATTTCAGCCTGACCTCAAGAGGCAACACCTTATGGGAAAAGAGGCTTTCGAATACTCAAGCCATGGTTTTGACAATTGTCCTCTTGGCCGTGCTCAAGGGTATACATACAAAGTCTTGTAACATCTGGGCAGGGCCAAAGATGCTACCACAGGCCACCATCACCATTACATAACTCATTATTTTGCAACTCTTACCTCATCCAGTTCAGTTTCTCTCTAAGTTCAGTTTCTCTTTCAAATAACCTGATTACAAATTGCAAAGGCCAGGCAGACCTGGGCAACCCCAAACAGAAGTCTCATCATCTGCTTTGGCAACTTCCTCCGTGACTGTGGGAGCAGAAATACAGACTCACAGACTCTCAGAATGGACAGGATCTTAGAGGTCGGCGAGCCTAGTCTTCTCTCAATGTCACTGGTACATCAACACAATGATTGGCTTATTGAGCCCCTACTTAGTGCCAGAGGTCATGGTGGGTGCCGGAGGGGATATGACTAAGACACTGAACAAGGCCCTGCCGCTGACCTCACAGTGCAGAGACAGGTGAGTGAGCAAGTGGTCGGGATGCCCTGATACACATAGCGTAGGTAAACACCCAGGGGCTCATGTGAGGGAATGTCATCCAGGGTCGGGGGGTGGTCAGAAAGGCGTCTTGACAGAGGTGCAGTCTTTCCACACCTCCTTGTCTTTCTTCATATATAATTGACAAACATAAATTTATACATGGTAATGTGTACAACTTGTTTTATGTATACATTGTGGACACCACAATGATCAAGCGAATCAGCATTTCT
Source organism: Pongo pygmaeus (assembly GCF_028885625.2). Taxonomy (NCBI): domain Eukaryota; kingdom Metazoa; phylum Chordata; class Mammalia; order Primates; family Hominidae; genus Pongo; species Pongo pygmaeus. The sequence continues at coordinate 11,278,195 of NC_072378.2, forward strand.
ATCACCTCACAGAGTTGCCATTTTCTTTTGATAAGTGGATTCTTAAAGGGAGAAAAGAAGTGAGCTGGCAAGAGATTCACAGGTGGAAGGGAGATGTTCCAGGAGGAGTTTACAGCATGTGCGAAGGACCACAGGTGGAAGGGAGATGATCCAGGAAGAGTTTACAGCATGTGGGAAGGACATGAGCCAGAAAGGAAGAGAGATGGGAAGAAGGAGGGGGAAGTCAGAGAGGGCCAAGTTACCAGGACCAGGACCAGGAAAGAAAGCTGAGCGCTTTGCATATTTAGGGAACTGCCAGGAGTCCCCAGGCTGGAATGTGAAGTTCAAGGCCCGGAGCAGAGGGAGCTGAGGCTGGAACAGTAGGATGGACCAGTTCAGGAGGGGCTTCATGGAGCTGGGGCTTCATCCTGATGGGGTTCAGGACATATTGCCCCTGAAAATAGAACATTGGCATTTGAGAAAACAGCAAAAGCAGAAAGGCCACTCTCACCTTCCCTTGTTCTACCCTTCTCTCTGAGGCAGGTCATCAGTCCCAGGAAGGATTTCCTGACTTTCCCCTGAAGTAGGATGTTGGACCCTGGTGTGAGTGATGCCCGCATACTCAGAGGAAAGGAACATCCTTTTTCTAAAGACACAAGGACACAGAGGAGAATCTGAGCCAAGAGATGTGGTGACATTCCCTCCAGGTTATCACCTGCTTTGCTCGGTCACGCCTCTCCATGACTGTCCACTCTTCATCCGACCTAGCATAGCAAATACACAGGTTTCCCTGTTTCTCTGGCTCTTCATTTCCCCTCAAACGCTTCTATGTCGTGTAAAACTTATATTCTATGCATTTGTATGTTCTTCTCTTGTTCATCTGTCCTTCATTATAGGGGCCTTAGCCATGAATCTAGCAGTGGGTGAAGACATCTTGCCAGCCCTACAATCCCAAAAGCAACAAAGGACCCTTGAGGGTTGTGAACAACACAGTCATTGGGGAACACCAGATGGCTACTGAGGTTTCTCCAGTGGCCCATGGGCGCCAGCTTCTTTCACTGTAAGGTGGGTCAAGTGGTTCACCCATGTGTGTTCAAGTGGGGCCCAGAGATGCCTCCACAGGTGGGGGCCCTTTCCAGTCTACCTGCTCTTCCACAGGCCACGTTCCCAACCTCTGAAGACTTTTTGAGCCTGCCCTGCCCCAAGTTTCCTTTTCTTCATGGTTAAAGTGTCTAATCCCTTCTCCATTTCTCTAGAAAAGTGAGTTGTCTACACCACAGGCATTCCTTCAGCCTCTGGATATAGATGGAGCATACAGATCTTGTCCTCGTGGGCAGTGTAGATGTTTACAGACACCGAGCCCACTTGCTCTGCTGTTTCATGATCCAACTCGGACATTTGCTCTTTGGTTAACTCATTCACCCACAGCCGCTTGGTGGCCGGCCTCTTTCTCTTCTGTTTTGCCCATTCCTCCAAGAACATACACTTTTTATATTGCTTTAGTTAAGCCTCAAGTATAATCATTTGGTTTCTTTATACAGCTTCTTTCTCTGAAGCTAGGACTACCCTAGTTTTGATACCCTAATGTCCACCAGCAACATGGCATCATGGTAAGGAATGGTCCTGCCAGTCAAAGACCAGAGTTTAAATTTTGGCTCAATTATGTAATACTTGTGTGACTTCAGGCAAGTGATTGAACCTCTTTGAGCTTCTGTTTCTTCATCTCTATAAGGCCATCAATATCTAGCTTTGTGAGCTGTGAAGATCTCAGTTAATATAGGTAACATCCTTGGTATATAGTAGCACAAGAGATCCAATGCCTATTAAAAACAGAAGTGACAGCGGTAATAGCAATAATGATCTTGCTCTTCTACTTATAGGTGTATAATCTGGGTCTCATTATTTAATCAGAGCCTCAGTTTCTCCATGTATTAAAAAAGAATAATAGCAACTGTTTGGCAGAGTTATTTGAGGATTCAATGGGATAAAGGCACATGCCGCACACACAGTAGGCTCTTCAAGCACAAATGTGTCCTTGGCTTTTGCCCTCCAGTGGATTCTCCTGCCCTCTTGAGCGATCACCTTTGTTGCTAGGCTTTCACCTCCATCTCCAGATGTTCCTATTGGGGTCCCAGGCTCTTTCTGGGTGAACATCCTCTGAGAACATCAGGATCCCCTTTTTGGTCGACCAAGATCAAAGAGTTATTTTTCTGTCCCTGTTTTTCTCTTTCCTGGCTGCTAGGGGTTGAATTGTGTCTTCCTTCCCCATGAAAGGGTATGTGGGAGTCCTATCTCCCTGCACCTGCGAATGTGACTTTATTTGGAAATAAGGTCTTTGCAGATTTCATCAAGTTAAGATGAGGTCATGAAGGTGAGCCCTGATCCAATATGACTGCTGTTTTTGTAAAAGGGGAAGAGAACGCTGTGTGAAAGAGACGCAGAGGGAGAAGGCAGCCCTGTGAAGATGGAGGCACAGGTGTAAGAGATGCTGCCACAAGCCCAGGAATGCCTGGGGCTGCTGGAAGCTGAAAGAGGTAAGGAAGGATCCTCCCCTTGAAGGTTCAGAAAGAGCGTGGCCCTGCCAGCACCTTGATTTCAGACTGCTGGCCTCCAGAACTGTAAGAAAATCTATTTCTGTCATCTGAAGTCACCCAGTTTATGGTACTTTGTAACAGCAGCTCTGGGAAGCTGACACTGTGGCCCCACTACTACTTAGAGCCCATAGGACCAGAAGTTTTATTAGTTTGTAAAATAAACATTCCTAAAGCCCACCTTTAACATGGAAAACCTGGTGACTCAAATTAGAGATGTATTACCTGATTACATAGAAATTAAAATAGATTGGCTGGAATAGGGGCAGGATGATTAAGAAGAAAAGAAAATTGCTTAAAAAGACCCAAGCCACCACCTTGCTCATGGATAAGAGAAAACAACTTGTAAAAGTTGAAAGGGACTTAAATGAATGTCAGGGCAGGAAGAGTGATGGGGGCCATAATTCAACGGTCTTGGGGGAGCTGGCATTTTCATGCTGATTTAATCTAAGATTTCGACTTGAACAAGGGATAAGGTTTACAGACTAAAAATTAGCCACAAGGTATAACTTTACCTCTGGCTTAACAGAAGACTGAAAGAATAAAGCAAGCAGCTGTGTCAGAACTTGCCAGGCAACGTGAAATACTGTGGTTTGAACAAAGCCGAGTTGGGCTGAGAATGAATTACAGGAAGAAAGGCAGGAAGAAAAAGAAAGAGCTCCGGGGCTATTTATTCTTTGTGTACAGGACGCATTGAAGAAAGTACTGAGTCCCACGTCACCAACCCAGCTGGAAAACGTGGGGGCAACCAAAGCACAGAGAACATGAGTCACCAGCTCCTCACTCTCAGGAGCTCCATATTTGGGAGCCCAGCAAAGGGCTTATCATTTTTCGGATGGAGTCCCTTGGGTTATGGGGCTGCTGCTAGCTTCAGCTAAATGTGGTGCGTGTCTTCAAAATTAGAACTGACAATGATGGCCTTGGAGTCGTGCAACCTAGTGTTTCAGGGGAAAATAGTACCTAGATCTCAGCAGAGTGGGGATAGAAGAAGACTTGGGGCTGCACGCTGTTGCCCGTGCATCAGCCAGTCAGTTGGTCACCCTCTTGAACTGTTTAAGACTACCATGGACATTCGCTGTTTTCACCTATCTGTTGCTCTTCTGCTTCTAGGAACCATCTTCTGACTTTCTTCTGGGGGACTTGCATTTCTCTATTCTTAGACCCTGGTGCCAGGGGTGGGTGCATGGCCACAGTCTGGACAATCAGAGTATTCCATTGTCCTGGGGGCTGCAACTGGTTTAGGGAAGGGGCATAGCACAAGTCAGACCAAACAGAGTCCATCCTAGGGACTTTTACAAAAGCTACCGGGGACGAGATGCTGTCAGCTGGGTTGCTGGGAGGATGGGGGTGTGTGGAGCTGCATGTGACCATCTTGCTATGGGTTCAAAGAGGGACCATGTCCTGATGAGGTGGAGCCCCTGTGTCCACTTGTGCCTGAAGCTCTTTTCTGCTACCTAAGCTGATACACTCCATCCTTTTGTTTTCTTTTACTGGCAAACTAAAGAGTTCTGACTAATACACAGATCTCAGTAGGGCACAGTAGGTACCATAGCAAACATCACACAAATATATGGAAGCCAAAGAGAAAATGCACATGGTATGGTGGGTCTGAAGTCAGATAGAAGAGACATGGACACAGGAATAGTCCAGAGTATTTTAGAATACTTACAAGTATTTCAAAACACATAAAGTAAGGGTATTACTCCCTTAAATCCTTCTGGAATGAGGGAATAAAAACAAATATGGTTTTTAAAAGAAAACCATAGTAATTTAGTAAGAACTTCTCAAGGGGCTAGAAAAATAAAAAAAAAAAATTAAAACCAACAGTAATTTGAATTCTTCTTGCAGTAATATGGCATAATGGCAACAACAACAACAATAATAAATCAGCCAAAACGCAAGAACTGTGGGTGTAGTGAAGTCTCCGACCTAGGGTGACGAATTCATCCTGGTTGGTCTGGGACTGTCCCTGTTTTAAAACTGAACGCTCTGATTTCTGGGATGCCTTTAGTCTTGGGCAGACCTGAATGGTCAGTCACACGTTTTCAGGTCATTTTACTTTTCTGAGCCTTGGTTTCTTCATCAATGAATGGAGCCTATGTGGCAGGAGGAGGAGGTGGTGGTAGAACCATCCATGGTTTTCAAACCATATTTTTGAGAGCTTTAGATTTTTTTTTAAATTATTTTTTTGAGACAGAGTCTCGCTCTGTCGCCCAGGCTGGAGTGCAGCGGTGCAATCTCCGCTCACTGCAAGCTCCGCCTCCTGTGTTCACACCATTCTCCTGCCTCAGCCTCCCCAGTAGCTGGGACTACAGGCGCCCGCCACTAGGCCCGGCTAATTTTTTGTATTTTTTAGTAGAGACGGGGTTTCACCATGTTAGCCAGGATGGTCTCGTGATCTGCCCGCCTTGGCCTCCCAAAGTCCTGGGATTGCAGGCGTGAGCCACCATGCCCAGCCGAGAGCCCTAGATTTTTACTAAGGGCTGCAACAGCTACTGCAGAAAGGAAGTATGAAGCAACCTCCACTCCTTTTCTGCTGTAGTCAGAGTTTCTCTTGTATGTGTTTCAACCGAGATCTGCCTAACATTTGTTAGGGGAGTGGGGAAACCTGCTCTCCGAGGGACCTCCCTCTAGAATTCCATGATTTTTTCTCTTTGTTATGGGGCAAATGGCTCTTATAGACCACTGGTTCCCACACCTGGCTGATCCTAAGAGTCACCTGGGAAGACTTAAAACTAAATACTGGCTACCACACCTGGATATTTCTACTCCGTCGGAATTGGGTGGAGCCAGGGATCTGTATTTTTAAAAAATCTTTGCAGGTGACATACATATAAATTATTCACGAATGTCAGTATGCTAACTATCATTAATAATATATTACTTTCCACACATCTTGCAAATGGCCAGGACACATCATTGTTTGAGACACCATGTTCCCATACATCTTAAATTTTCCGTGCATCAGGAAAGCTTGTTAAAACACAGATGGCTGGGCCCCACCCCCAGGGTTTCTGTTTCAGTAAGGCTGGGCAGGGCTGGAATTTGCATTTCTAAGATACTCCCAGGTGGGCATCTGCCACCTTCAGTAGCATCATTTTAGACCACAGGCTCACTTGAGTGCCTTGACTGGTCTCTTTAATCGTTGTCATCGTTATAACCCACCGCCCCCCACCCTTTCTCCTGCCCCTGGTATAGCACTCAGTAAATTATTGATGAATAAATGTGTGGATAAATGTTTTATGGCCTGAATGACGTGACCTTTCAACCATCTTTCTAAAGAATATTGTGAATTACACCCTTCACATGTAAGAAAAGTTTCTGCTGGTATCTAAGGAATATTGTCTCATGGGACCTCAGCTGAGGACATGGGTAGGGCAACAGGATTTCCTGCTCTTAGCTTTAGAGACTGTGCTGAATACAATGAGGCGACTGCTGCCTGGTGTTCTGGAGCCTCTAGCCAAGCCCACTGGGGTCTCGTTGAGGCTTCATTTTTTGGAGCTCCATTTTGCTTCGTTTTTCACTTTTGAAGGCTGGCAGATTTCCTTTTCACCCACCAATTCCTTTCAGGCTTTCTTTAGCATGTTGTCATATTTAAGTCTTTAAATTGATTTGCTGGGACATTACACAAGCGTCTTCTGGCTGCTTTAACACTTTACTCCTGTGGATAAACTTGTCATTATCCCTCTGGAAGCCCCAAATGACCACTCCAATCCTTGCAGGCCCTGATCACACCCGCATCCTTTGGCTTGTTTTTCTTCTCCGTTGGTGCTGCCACAGCAGCAGGCAGCTTGGCACTGTCTTTCCACACATCTTCCGTAGTCTGAGAAATGTTTCTTGGACTACAGAGACCTATTCATGGCAGCAACCCAGACCTCAAGGCTAGGCACACCCCAAATAAAGTTAAAAAGGAAGAGAAAGCCACTGACCATTATTAACCACTAAATAGGGAGCACCCCGTCCAAGTTCTGCAGGAACATTCAGAGGGTGTTTAACTGGCTTTGCAACTTTTATGTAACTACTTGGAATCAGAAGCAACACCCAGAAAATAAATACAAATAATAAAGTAACTTTTAAAAAAGATTCACTCTCTTTTCAGGCGCTTGCTTCCGTGCTGATCATGCAGACAGTCGATTAATTAGTGTTTAGTCCCATTGCCCCTAAGAAAACAAGATGTGTGCACAAACAGGCAGGAAGCAGGGGGCCTTCCCAACTAGTCCTCGGAAAGAGAGTTTGGTTCTGACCAGAACCTATACTTATGGAGAAGTAACCTTTTCTACGTCAGTTCTACAAGATCGGCCTAGCTGAATGGCAGTGAGTCTGCGGTGATGAGTGAAAGCAGCCTTCTCTGCCTTTCTTCCACCCAGGCAGTCCCTGCGGGTCCCGCCTCCAGAGGCAGCCATTCAACTAAAGAAGCTATGGGGCCTCATGGTGGCTCCCGCCTGTAATCTCAGCACTTTGGGAGGCCGAGGTGGGCGGATCACGAGGTCAGGAGATCGAGATCATCCTGGCCAACATGGTGAAACCCCGTCTCTACTAAAATACAAAAAATTAGCCAGGCGTGCGCGCTGCGTGCCTGTAGTCCCAGCTACTTGGGAAGCTGAGGCAGGGGAATTGCTTGAATCCGGAAGGCGGAGGTTGCAGTGAGCTGAGATCACGCCACTGCACTCCCAGCCCGGTGACAGAGCAAGACTCCGTCAAAAAAAAAAAAAAAAAAAAAGCAATGGCTCTGCTGTTACATAACGTCAGCAGCACTGCAGGAATAACACCTTTTCCCTGACGTCAGAAGCTGCAGAAATGCTTGCCAGTGCAGAACGCTCCTCCAGTGCAAACTGGTCTGGAAGGCTTGGCCATGTGTGCCCTGGAAAGTTCTGGAATCTTTTTGGTGTTGGATTAATGGCATTCATGTTTCAGAAAACACCTCCAAACCTGGTTGACAGAAAAACTGTTAGAGACTAAATAAAATGGAGCGTTTAAAAAGTTTTCCGCTGAGAAGCAGTTTGAAGAGTCAAGTCACCCTAGAGGAAAGCTGGGTATTTTCTTGCAGGTAGCCTTGGAGGCTTTTGTGAACATGGCGGGTGGTGGTTGACAGGGTGGTTGGAGGAAGGACGAAAAATGACCTGCGTGCTACTCTTAATAATTGCCTCTTGATTTAGAATCAGGACTTTTCCCCCGGTTTTACAAAATACGTGCAGTCTTCCATGTGAAAGATTATGGGATGATGGGTGGGTGGGGGAGTGCCGCAAGGAGAGACTTAAACAACTCTTACCATTCATAAAGACCGAGGAAATTCAAATACTGAGAGAGGGGCTAAGATCACACCATCAGCAGGCAACAAGAATGAGAAAGGTAGCCATGCTGTGGCTTAGCTATGCATATTATCATGGGGGAGAGGCAAACTGTGCAATTCTTAAAGTTCATCTTCCTAATGGTGAGTCAGGAACAAGTATTTTGTAAGAGACATGTTAAGTCTGAAAATCTTAGAGAGACTTGAGAGAGCTTCTGTATATAAAGGAGAGAATTGAAAATTCCTTTTCCACTCCATCCTGTTCTGTTCTCCAGGTGGAATAGCAAGCTGGCAAGCCCCCCAGAAAGGAAAGGCTAGAGGGGTTACAGAGACAGAGAGCCAGCAAGGGTTTCACGTGGGACAGGGTGGAGAGATGTCAGGGGAAGGTATATATTTATCTCTGTGTTAGGAAACTCTTGGAGAAACAAGCTGAAGCTTTCTATAAAGCCTTCCTGTTTACCCTTGAAAGAATCAGAAGCAAATGGGCCTTTGCCCAGGAAGCTACAGGGGTCATTTGCCATATTTGGATTTCTCTGAGAAAGAGGATAGAGGAAGCCTCTGCCCAATGTCCTGGGATTATGAAGACATACCCAAATGGCTTCAGAGAACAAATGCCTATCTGTCCCTATTTCACTAGTTAACTTTTTGTAAATTCACATTAATAGAGATAACTACAGATATGCCAGTTCAAAGTTATCTGTAAGTTCCTCTCATTCTCTGTACAAACTTCACGTTTGCCCCACGTTCTTCTAGACATCTTCCTTTAGAAGGATGACTGGAAGTCATTACAGCAGCTCCTCAAGGGCTGCTTCCGCCGTGGTTAAGGCAGAATTGAATACTTTTCTCTTTCATAATATCCCAAACAAGTTGCCACATGTTGTTAACCCTGGACTCCAAGGAAACCCATCCTAGAAGATTGGCATCCAACCTGCGAACCACTGTCTTTGTCATGAAGATGTTCTCTTGTTGAGGGAGTTTAATGTGTTGGTGCACCATTTTGTTGCCGGATAGCAAGTCGTTTGAGACCTGTTTCATGCCATGAGGGACAAACCACATCTTGAAGTGGCGTGGTTGACGATTGTGTCAAAAAAATAAAATAAGGCATTATCAAATAATCTTCTGAAATTCCTGCCTATATCATGAAAGGAGGATGTTTGATGAGCAGTAGTTGGTGTGGGATCCATAACTAAACTGTACATCTGTGGGAGAATTCTGCAGGCTTCCATCACTAGTGTGTGACACAGCAAAGAGATGACAGTCCTATTCAGTTCCCAAATCTGTGGTTCCAGGGCACTGCTATTAGCACAAGGCTCAGTCTTGGGTGCCACTCAAAAGGGAAAGTACGGATGGATTAAAGAGCGATCAAGCAAAAGAAACCCTCATCAGGGTGAAGAGGGTGTGACATATGAGGAAGCGGTTCAAATACAGAAAGCATCATAGAGTAGAAGAAGAACTCCCAAAGGGAGCATGAGTAAGAGTCTGCCAGGAATTTAAGGAGAGTCTTAGGGAAGAGCAGAAAATGAATAACCCACACACAGGTGAGAACAGTGTGGTCACCACTTGGCCAGGTGACATGGTTTCCTCTGTGTCCCCACCCAAATCTCACGTCAAAATGTAATTCCCAGCGTTGGAGGTGGGGCCTGATGGGAGGTGATTGGATCATGGGGGCAGATTTTTCCCTGGTTGCTGTTCTCTGGATAGTGAGTGAGTTTTCATGAGATCTGATTGGTTAAAAGTGTGTGGCACCTCCCTGCTCTCTCTCTTCCTCCTGCTCCAGTCATGGAAGACGAGCTTTCTCCCCTTTCACCTTCTGCCAGTTTTGAAAGTTTCCTGAGGCCTCCCTAGAAGCTGAGCAGATGCCAGCATCATGCTTCCTGTACAGCCTGCAGAACCATGGGACAATTAAACATCTTTTCTTTATAAACTACCCAGTCTCAGGTATTTCTTTATAGCAGTGTGAGAACTGACTAATACTTCAGGGAAGGCTACCACTCCTTGCCTGCATGGAGCATTCGAGAAGCAACAATGAGCACTTTGGTCCTCATATTCTGTGGACAATGGAAGAGAAAGAACAGAAAAGGCATAGAGCAGAGTGTCCACCCAGATCCTAGAGATGGGCCAAAGTAAAACTAATGTATCAGCTTGTTTGTGTGTATGACTGTGTGCGGACATGTGTGTGAGGCATGTATGGTACATTTTTCTTATTGCCATTTACTTTTGGGGTACTCAAGCTTTATTCAAAAAGTGAAATAGTGGAAGAATGGTCTCCAGAAATAAGCAGCTTGTTCTGGAAATAAGAAAACAAACTTTGACAAGGCCAAAGGTGCTAAACGACACCTGTGTGCTCAGACAGCAGTGTCATGGGGTCAGAGTTGTAGGGATGGGGGCTCTGGTTAAAGTCTGGCCAAACTCTAGATCATATCCTCTTTATCTTCTGTATTAGGCCATTCTTGCATTGTTATAAGGAAATGCCCTAGACTAGGCTAAATTGGCTCATGGTTCTGCAGGCTGTACAGAAATCACAGAGGCTTCTGCTTCTAGGGAGGTGTCAGGAGGCTTACAATCATGGCAAAAGGTGGAATAGGAACAGGTACATCACATGGTGAAAGCAGGAGCAAGAGAGAGAGACAGAGTGGCAGGGAGCAGGGAGGAGGTGCCACACACTTTTACACAACCAGATCTCACAAGATCTCACTATCACAAATACAGCACCAAGCCATGAGGGATCCACCACCATGATCCAAACACCACTTACCAGGCCCCACCTTCAGCACTGGAGATTACAATTCAACATGAGATTTTTGGGTGGGGACAAAAACCTAAACTATATCATCCCTATTCACAGCAGATGGTTAAGAAATGCTTATAGCTGGTGAGAGAACAAAATCCATGTCATTTTTATTTAAGAAACTTAGGAGTACACAAAGAACATCTATACAATCTAATTGCAACCCTAAAGAACAACATTCAACATTACAATGGAAGCTCTAGGAGTTTATAGGAGGTAGAAAGCATTGGGGGCTGAGATGGGCTGGGGTGTTCAAGAAGTAGGTGGTGTGTGAGCTGAGCGTGGCATATGGAGAGAAAGGAGAAATTAGTCTGAGCAAAGGCAGAGGTACAGATATTCAAGGAATATTTGGGAGATTGCATAGAAGAAAAAAGTCTTCATGAATTGTGCTGTGCTGGTTGCAATGAACTGAATGCTTGTATCACCCCCAAATTTATATGTTGAAGTCCCAACCCCCAATGTGATGGTGATAGGAGGGGAGGGCTTTGAGAGGTGATTACGTCAGGAGGGTGAAGCCTCCTGAATGGATGTAGTGCCCTTATGAAAGAGATCCCGGAGAGCTCTCTACCTCTTTTGCTACCATGTAAGGATACAATGAGAAGGCAGCAATCTGCAACCCAGAAGAGGGTCCTCAACAGGCACCCTGATTTCAGAATGTGATTTCAGGGCCCTCAACAGGCACCCTGATTTCAGAATTTCAGTTCAGAATGATTCCAGAACTGTGAGAAATAAATGTATGTTGTTTACAAGCTGCCTAGTCTATGGTACTTGGTTCTAGCAGCCCAAACTGATGAGGACACTGACATAATTCCATTTTCATCCCTCTCTTTCTCTCTCTGTTCTGTGTGTTCTGCCTCTTGCTTTGCCTTTACATGTCTTCCACCATTTAGTAGCATCTGCAGACTCAGCTAGTAGCAACCAGGGCTACCATGAGCACTTTGATTCTTATATTCTATGAGCTTCACATCTTATTTTTTTCTAGATGCCATTATTTGTTCTTCAAATTATGGTATTAGCTGCAGTCACACTATTCTTTCACTATAACTCTTGCTTGCTTTTCTCACCAAAGGGAGATATTTGTGTAGGTGTCAAAATCTGGCACTGCGTTGACTATAGTCATCCAGGAAATAGTCACCTACTCACTTGGAATATGTGATGAGCTGCCAGACCCAAAGATGAAGCTCTTTTATTAAGTGGAAGTGCATTAGCATTTGAATGTTAATGGAGCAGACCTTTAATAAACAGTCACCATGTGTGAATTCTATTCTTGGATCTATGGGGACAGAAATGACTAAGAAGTTTACAAAATCTTCATTTATTGGAAGGGACAGATGTATAACAACTAACAATGCTAATGTAGAAATAAACTATTGCTCTAAGACTCTGTTTCATCTTACTCTACGACCATATGGCAATCTGCATTGATGACGCATATTTTTTAACTTAAAATTGAAAGGATTCTTCTAGCCCTGTTCCCATTTTGAAATCCTTCTTTAAAAAAAATACTAAAAGATACCTCTAAATTGGTTGCAGTCAATGACTTCATTTCAATGCATAGACTTCGGTGGTGCAACTGATTTGACATCTACTACAGCTGCTTAGCATTCACAGCTAGCTATTGGACATTCTGCTGCCCTGCCCATTGACATAACCAAAGACCAGAAAACCTGGTGAAAGATAAGATAGAAGTAATCCCATGATTAAAGAGATTGATTAACTACTTTGCATTGGGAGAAGTAGGTGGGAGAAATTTCTTTGTCAGTTTTTTTTTTAAGCCTAAAAATGGTCTACAATGGGATGACTTCAATTACAGTGAGATGATTCACTATCTAGATCTTATGGAAGAAAATTCTTATGGCTTTGTGGATACGTATCCTGAAAAATGAAGGACATCAACAAAGCATGCCTCATGGAGTAGGGGGGATGTCTAAAATATGCTCGTGTGGGGCATTAAGTACCAGACCATAAATGCACTCTGAGTGGGTTTAACCTGAGAAAGAAGCAACCTGATGGTGCTTATAGCTCCAAGAAGCTCTGTCTTCAAAACACAGCTGGACTGAAAGGCTCCATCTGCTGTGAACCTGAAAAGGGAGGGACCCACCAACTCCATCCCCAGTTACGATTTGAAGAAGGATGCTACTTTGCTCATGTTAGGGTGATGTGAGTAGATGCATGAACCTTTTTTGGGGATATGTGAATTCAGATTCCAGTTGGTTCAATTTTGACCGTGTAGTCATTCTAAACCTCAGTATTTTTTTTCCACATAATAGTAAGGGCTAAAAAAATCTGTAGGGCTTCCCATAAATTAGGCACCATTGTAAGCAATGGATATATATATTACCTTATGTAATCTCACAGCAATCAAAAGGTAGCAAGCAGAAAAGAGTTCACATAGCAGGTCTGAGACTGCTCTCTCAATCCTGCTTGCAAGGCTGGCCCTTGGCTGGCATCTGGGAACATGTGAGGGGTTCCTGCTGGTCCATGATATGAGTGGCTCACTGTGACTAAACTGTGTGTGCAAACAACACGGTTTATGCTGAACACCTGCTTTCCTTCTGGGAGTCTGGAATTTGTGTACATGCCAGACAGAGGGTGTCTAAGTGACCAGCTCCAAATCAAAACTCTGACACTAAGTCTCTACTGAGCTTCCCTAGTAGACAACATTTCATACCTGTCATAACTCGTTGCTGGAGGAGTTAAGTATGTTCTGTGTGACTCCCCTAGGAGAGGACTCTTGGTAGCTCATGCCTGGTTTCTTCTGTTGCTTTCCCCTTTGCTGATTCTGATTTATGTCTTTGAGGTAATAGAACTTAGCTGTGGGTATGACTCTATGATGAATCCTGTGGGTCCTCCTAATGAGTCATTGAACCTGGGAGTGGCCTTGGGAATTCCCCCCAAAGGTGTGTGACATTATAATTATCTCCATTTTAAGGTGAGGAAGCTGATTCATGGAGAGGTTAAGTAACTATACCAAGGCCACACAGCAGGTACATGGCACAACCAGGATTTGAACCCAGGCAAGCTGGCTCCACAGTTTTTGCTTCTAATCCTTAAGGAGGCTCCAAAGTTCCCTCATTAAGTGGTTGTGAATCAAAGCAGGTGTGTTCACTCAGTACATATTAAGTGCTCAATAAAACATAGTTACCCTACTATATTAGGATGTAATCTCCCATCCCTTCTACCTGCTAACTAGAAATCTATCATGCATTTTTCACCATCCCACTAACAAGCAGAAAGTCCCTGAGGCTGAAATATCTTTGAAGAAGAGGGAGAGAAATGGAATGGATGTCATGCTATTTTTTTAAACAATAATATCTATTATGGTACAGTTCCTTTATAAGCCAAATGGAGCCTCTGTATTTCCTCTCCTCTTTCCTTACCTGCTCCCTGGCCTCCCTCACCCTGGCACAGGGGTAAGAGCGGTGAGGGTCAGTGTAGCAGGCTGGGCATTCAGAAAAACTGACTGGAGCAAGAGTTGGAGGTGGGTGGGCAGATTTAGGGGAGCTCTTCTCATGATGGCGACTATATTTTCTGCCACTCACCCCCCAGATGGGAACACACTGTCTGACAAACAGAGTACTTAATGTTCTGTTTGTTGAAATCATTATTTCTCAATCACCCTCACCCCTCCCTACCTTTCAAGTGTTCTAGTTAATGCAGAAACATCCCGTTTCTTTCCATTGAGGAAACCAAGTGACCCCAGCATTCCATAGACCTATTCTTGTCCCACTTTCAAAGAAAAACAGCTCTTCCTGCTGACCGCCTGCCTATAATAAGTCATAGCTTAGTTAGTAGATCTGAATGTCCTAGTTAGAGATAAGTTGGCTGAAGCACAGTAAATCTATGTGTAGAATTTGGAGGAAAGGACTGAAGAAAGATATCGTGATTTAAAAACCTCATCTTCACCCTACACTCCTTGAAATCAGTAGAGAAGCAAAGCTTCTTATGTATAGTAAGAAATATAGATTAAAAGGTAAATAGCAGAAGAGTGGTGGCTTGGAGTTACATTAATTGAAATCAACGAGACCAAATCCTTCCCTGCAAGCACATTTTGATGAAGTAAAACTGGAAGGAGTCCATGGATATTCAGTACTTAAAAAAAAGGCTTGATCATAACAAATGCCAAGAAAAAGAAGAAAGAAAATAAAATGGGGCCGGGCGCAGTGGCTCACGCCTGTAATCCCCGCACTTTGGGAGGCCGAGGCGGGCAGATCACTTTGAGCTCAGGAATTCAAGACTAGCCTGGCCAACATGGTGAAACCTTGTCTCTACTAAAAATACAAAAATTAGGTGGATGTGATGGCGTGCATCTGTAGACCCAACTACTCGGGGGGCTGAGGCTGGAGAATCGCTTAAGCCCAGGAGGCAGAGGTTGCCGTGAGCCGAGATTGTGCTACTGCACTCCAGCCTGAGTGACAGAGCCAGAGACACTGTCAAAAAAAGAAAGAGGCTGGGCGTGGTGGCTCACACCTGTAATCCCAGCACTTTGGGAGGCCAAGGTGGGCAGATCATGAGGTCAGGAGTTTGAGACCAGCCTGACCAACAAGGTGAAACCCCGTCTGTATTAAAACTACAAAAAGTAACCGGGTGTGGTGGCATGTGCCTGTAACCCCAGCTACTCAGGAGGCTGAAGCAGGAGAATCACTTGAACCTGGGAGGCAGAGGTTGCAGTGAGCCGAGATTGTGCCTGGGTGACAGAGTGAGAGTCTGAGAAAGAAAAAGAAAGAAAGAAAGAGAGAGAGAGAGAGAGAGAAAGAAAGAAAGAAAGAAAGAAAGAAAGAAAGAAAGAAAGAAAGAAAGAAAGAAAGAAAGAAAGAAAGAAAGAAAGAAAGAAAGAAAGAAAGAAAGAAAGAAAGAAAGGAAGGGAAGGAAGGAAGGAAAGAAAGAAAGGAAAGAAAGAGAAGAAAGAAAAGAAAGGAAGGGAGAGAGAGAGAAAGAAAGAAAGAAAGGAAGGAAAGAAAGGAAGGGAGAGATAGAGAAAGAAAAAGAGAGAGAAAGAAAGAAAGAAAGGGAGGAGAAAGAGAGAAAGAAAGAAAGGGAGGAGAAAGAGAGAAAGAAAGAAGAAAGACAGAGAAAGAAAAGGAAAGAAAGAAAGAAAAAAGAAAAAAGAAAGGAAGAAAGGAAGGAAGGAAAGAAGGAAGAAAGAAAGAAAGAAGGAAAGAAAGAAAGAAAGAAAAGGGATTTAGGATGAGAAACTGGTAGTACCAAAGGGTCACTTCATACTTACGGTAGATTTTCTCATAGGATAGCCATTAGAGGTTAGCACTTTAAAAGCAATGTATGAGAGGTGGAAACCAAAACAGAAACTGCCTGTCTTGAAGTAAGATGCATTTTAGTCTGATGAAAACCAGGGTCTTCACACCAACAACGTGTGCTGAAAGGATGCACAGCAAGGAGTTGCCTCGTCATTGAATGAGCTCTAAGCAAATGACCTGGGAGACCCAGGCTTCAGTCCTAGCTGGGTCATCTGATCAGTTGCCCAACTTCATGTGAGTTACCTCATCTTTCCCACCACGATATCCTCAGTTTCACTATCTGTAGAGTGGGAGATACAATAAACATGCCCCAGGACCACTGTGAAAGTGAAATAATATGATGTGAGTCAATGTACTGAGTTAATTGTAAACTAATATCTAAATCTTGGCTGTTAATATTTTGATCCAATGTTGTTACCTAGCACCAAGATCGAAGAGATAAATCAAACATTAAAAAGAAAACCTAGATTATTTTTTGCTGTACTGAACATTAAGAAAGGAGGGTTACCTCGAGAGGAGAGCCTTATAAAGCTTAGTTAAAAATGGAAAGGGCACTGCAGTGGACTCTATGATTGGTCAAAATATTAGCCTTTCTTCATTAATCCTTCCTCCTGGGTTTGTCTGGTTAAAATCACACACAGTGGTCTAAAAGGGCAGTGGGCATCCATTAAGATTTAGGTCAGAGCCTCTGAGGTAGCCAGTGATTTAGTTTCTGGGATTAAGGAAGACAAAACCTTACTGATGGCTGGATGAGAATAACATTCCTTTCTATTGTGATCATCCTACATCAAGGAAATGTTTGAAATTTAGGGAGTCTGTTAAAGTTATTATACGGTCGAACTTTTGAAAAACACAGCAGCACAAATGTGTTTTATCAATCTTTACTGTTGGTAAGAACCCTGGAGAAAGGAAATTTGATCAATCTCCCAATGCAGTTTACTCCAAAATGGATCACTAGTCTAGAGGACCAACTGCGTCTATCAGAGTCAGATCTATCTGCCAAGACTCCCCACTTCCCTTACCATCATTCACACATCCTGTGCTTTCTTTGCAAATGATACAGACTGTCATTAGGTTTAGAGTAAGCTGCAATTAGCAAGTCTCTCAACTTCTCTTACAAGGAACTTATTTTTCAGTGGAAAGTTTTGTAATTGTTCCTGTCTAATGTTTAACTCTTCCCTGGAGACCAAACTCCCCAGCTCAATCACTGACAGCAGGATTCCAGGAGTGAATGGCATTCCTTTGAACCAACTAGTGACTGTAATTGCTTAAACCTAGCTACTAACCATTTCGGCACCTTCTACACAGCACCCCTTGCAAATAAGTCATGCAGAGCTATGAAATTTTGGCCTTCTTGTCTGAACTCTCGGGATTGTATGAGACTGGACCTTGGTTCTTAAAAGGGCTCTTCAGTGTGGTCAGGGCTGGTGATCAAAAGCATCAGTCTCAGCACCTAGTCACATATGTTTTTCGTGTTTTCATGGATGAGGCTGGTCCTGTGTTTGCCAACGTCAAGCAACTCAATTACCAAGGGCCTGCTTGGAAGCTACTGTGCACAGTCTGGCCCTCAGTGGCTTCTTCCCTTGCCCTTGGGCCCTGATGGCTGTTTGCAAGCTGGGAAGAAGACACCAGGGCTAGGGGGTAACCAGAAACCCAAACAGATGGAGAAAAGGTTCAAAAAGGCAAAACAATGAAGATTTGCTTAATTTACAGATAAAATAAAATAAACATAATTTAACCTATCAACTATATTTATTCCTGTGGTTCTTCATTAGCACAGAAAAATTAAGAATTGTTTCTATTTTAAGAGTAATACAATGAATCTTTCTTCTGTTCCTGAATGAGTCACACCGAAGTAACTACCACAACTCTTGGATACGCTACTAATCAACACACAATAAAACAAATGATCGCCATGGTTTTCCAACTTTAAACCCACTTGGAAAAAGTTCCATGCTGTTGGGGGCTACACCACCAAGTAGCTCCATAGGAATTTGTTGACTGATGACTGACACACAGAAGGGTCTACAGAATAATAAAGGAAAGGTAACTCTAAAAAATTTCATTTGAGTGCTTGTACCTATCTGCTTATGTTTATCATCTTGTCATGAAATATCATTTTGGCTTTCTTTACAGAGATTGGGCTGAATTTAACTGGATCATTGCATACATCCTATAAGGCTTTGGGTTTTGTTTTTTTCTTGCTCTTCTGGAATTATTTTTTCTGTCAAACCCTACTCATTCTTTACATCCCTTCTCTTTTACGAAAACGCATTCCCTCTCCTCCTCTTCTTCCCACTAGCTAATATGTATTGAGCACTTAATGCATCAGATACCACTTTAGGTGCTGTGTGTGTGTTGACTCATGTAACATTCAAAATCATCCATTGACTCATAAAACCTTCAAAACCACCGGTGAGGTAGGGCTCTTATTACCTCCTTTGTGCAGATGAGAAACTGAGAAACAGAAAAGTAAAGTAATTTGCTCAATAGCACACGGCAGGTGGGTGGTACAGGTCGGATTTGAACTCAGGCAGTTGGTTCTCTCTTAAGCACTCCAACCTTCTTGAATCTGCCCATTTCCTGAACCCTGATGATCATTTCCCCAACTTATGTTGCTTGATAGTTGTTTTGTGAATGTTCCCATGCTGCAGAGAAAGAATCTCCTTAAAGAGTATGCCCATGACTTTCTTACATTGCTTAGAACTTTTTTTTTGCTTTGCTGTTTATTTTTATCAATTATTTATTAACAAATTAACAAAACAAGAAAACAAGCCAAAACAAAAATGGTCAAAAGATAAGCCTGATGAGGGGAGAAGAATTATTATTTTTAAGTAAAATAATCTTAAAAACACATTCCTACTGTTAAATTTTATTAGGAACTCCCCATTTCTCCAACCATTGCTCCTGTCTACCACACAACCTGGCATGCATGAGTGATTATGCATGTGTACACACACAGAGTTTTTAAAATTTGAGCCAGTTTTCAATCACAAAGCAACATAAATTCATTTTTAAATATCTAAAGACAGACAATGTCTACTGCAGAAAGTGAACCTGTCTTATAATCCCAATCCCAAAACATTTAAAAATATTTGGGGGTCTATATTTTGCTAGACTTTTATTCTACAACGAGATAGATAAAAATGGGCTTATACTGTATGTTCTTTTGCATTTGTTGCTTTGTATTTGATTCACGTCTTTTCATATCTTTGTGTAAATCCTCTTTATTCTTTTTCACCAATAGCACAGTATTCCAAAGTGTGGATTGCCAAATTGTAATAAGGACCCTACTGATGGACTTTTGGATTGTGTTCATGTTTTCAATATCATGCTCAACTGCATTTCACATAGCCTCAAAAGAAAGAAATCTATGCTAGGTTGAACTCAAATAGGGAGTGTTGGGCCAAGTGGCTCTTCTGAGCAATTAAGAAAGAAATTACTCAGCAGATAGAAAGTATGACATAGAAGAGGCTAACACTTCTCTAACTGGGTATTCAGGGAATATCGTTAGGGATGTTAACTGAGGTACATAAAGAGTCTTTTCCCTAAGGAACATTTTGTTTAATGATGAAATAGACACATCTCTCTGCTAAATCATGCTTGCGGGAACCCAGGAGGCCAGCCCCTGAATCACAGGCCTGCTTAGAGTAAAACACTGCACCGAAGCTCTGCTGACGTTTTCCTATGCTGAAGCAAGCAGTGAGGAACATTGTCTTTGAAAAATGCTCTGACCAAAACCATTCTTTGCTCTGCTATGTCGAGTAGAGCTTTGTTTTTCAATCAGGCTGTTATTCAAATGCTGGAGTGGATCCAAATTTGCTTTCCTGAGGAAAAGTCTGCCTTTGCCTACAGCACGCACACACGGCTGGAGGACGGCTCCCACCCCTGTCCTCCCAAGACCTGCATTCCAGTCCAAAGGGTTCCCTCACAGACCCACTAGGTGCACAAGGCTCTCCTCAAGCCGCCTTTTCTTCCCCTCACAATCTCCTCATGATTTTCTATGTCCTTCCTGTTTTGCAAGGGCCATACCAGCTTCACTTTTGAGCAGGCTTCCCTGCTTACAGAGCGCTTCTTTCCCTGCCTGGTAGCACCCGTCCCTCATGCTCACTGGGTGATCCACTCACTGGCTCACTCACTCGTTCCTTCAGCAGATGTCCCTCCAGCACCTCCCATGTGCCAAGAACACAGCAGGGGACAAAACAATGTCCTTCACCCACCCACGGAGCCAACGGTTCAGAGGAAGAAACAGACCATAAGCCAGTACGTCAGTCTGCATGGCGTTGGGTGGTGTCGAGGACAGGTGACAACGGGGAGGGTGACAGAGGTGACCCTGTGGCCATTTTGCATGGCATGTGAGGGAGGGCTGGCGGGTTGGGTGACTTGTGGCCCAGAGCTGAATGAGGAAGGGGACCGAGCCTGGCAGGGATCTCCCAGAAGGTCCTTCCAGGCAGAGGGACCGTCAGTGCAAACGTCCTGTGTTGGGCACTTTCTTGGCCTTTTGGGGGAACATCAAAGAGGCCACTTAGCTCCTTTTAAAAAAAGACAATGTTTTAGAGCACTTTTGGGTTCACAGCGAAATTGAGAAAAATGTACAGAGATTTCCCATATACCTCCTGCTCCCACATACACACAGGCTCTCCCACTATCGACCTCCCTCCACAGACTGGCACATTTGCTACAATCAATAAACCTGCATTGATACATCTTTATGACCCCAAGTCTATAGTTTACAGTAGGGTTCGCACTTGGTGGTGTACATTCTACGGGTTTGGGCAAATGCACAGTGACACGCATCTACCACTATCGTATCATGCAGAGGATTTTCACTGCCCTCAAATCTTCCATGCTTCACCTATTCATCCGTCCCTCCCTGCAGCCCCTGGGAAACCCTGATCTTTTTACTGGTACCATAGTTTTACCTTTTCCAGAACGTTCTAGTTAGAATCATACAATATACAGCTTTTTCAGATTGGCTTCTTTCACTTAGCAACATATTTAGCTATTTTTTAAATGTGATTTTTGTTTTACAAATGTATTTGTTCTTTCTTCAACGCAAATGTAAGATTTTTTAGAGTAATGGGTTGAAGGTTGTAGATAACAGGTGAGAAATCATGATGATGCTTTCTTAGAAGAATTCCCCTCTTTGAGGTACATCAACGTGTGCTACACACCCCTGTGTCCTCCATCCCTTACCTAAAACTTTAATTGGATTATTAGCCCTAGCCTGTGACATGCAAATATTCTAATTAAAGTCTGATTTTTTTTCTTTTTAAAAAAATTCAGTGGATACATAGTAGGTGTATATATTTATGGGTTATATGAGATGTTTTGATACAGGCATGCAATGCGTAATAATCACATCAGGGTACATGGGGTCTCCATCACCTCAAGCATTTATCCTCTGTGTTACAAACAATCTAGTTACAATATTTTAGTTATTTTTTAATGTACAATTAAATTATTTTTGACTACGGTCATCCTATTGTGCTAGCAAATACTAGGTTTTACTCATTCTTTCTATGACTTGTACCCATTATCTATCTCCCCTACCTGCCCCCCATAATCCCCCCCAACGCTACCCCTCCCAGCCCCTGGTAACCATCCCTCTATTGTCTGTCTTTATGAGTTCAATTATTTTAATTTTTAGCTCCCACAAGTAAGTGAGAACATGCGAAATTTGTCTTTCTGTGCCTGGTTTATTTCACTTAACATAATGACCACTAGTTCCATCCATGTTGTTGCAAATGACTGGATCTCATTCTTTTTTATGGGTGAATAGTACTCCATTGTGTATATGTACCACATTTCCTTTACCCATTTGTTTGTTGATGGACACTTAGGTTTCTTCCAAATCTTGGCACTTGTGAAGAGTGCTGCAATAAACACGGGACTGCAGATATGTCTTTAATATATTGACTTCCTTTCTTTTGGGTATATATGAGTGGGATTGCTGGATCATATGACAGCTCTATTTTTAGTTTTTTGAGGAACCTCCAAACTGTTCTCCACAGTGGTTATACTAATTTACATTCCCACTAACAGTATATGAGGGTTCCCTTTTCTTCACATCCTCAGTAGAATTTGTTATTGCCTGACTTTTGTATATAAGCCATTTTAACTGTGGTGAAATGTTATCTCATTGTAGTTTTGATTTGCATTTCTCTGATGATCAGTGATGTTGAGCACCTGTTCATATACCTGCTTGCCATTTGTATTTTTTCTTTTGAGAAATAAGCCTGACATTCTTTCAGGGCATAAATTAAGAATGCAACCCTCCTCTGCCCATGGCTATGTATATCATGTAAGAGCAATCTGGCATAGATACTCCAATACATTTTTTTTAAATGGATTCTCAGTTCTAAACAACATAAACTAATGTCTTTATTTTTAATGCTTGTCTTTGCTTCAGTCAAAAAAACCCCAAAACACAATGAAGGAAGAGGCCAATTGAGTAAACCAGTTACTTAAAGCTAACAAAGAAACAGACATCATCAAGCAGTTCTGTCTTCCCAAATCAATTCTTTTGAAATCAAACACCTTCATTAAGTGGTTCCTTGAACTGTTTTGCCATAAAAATTTAAAAAAAACTCATGAAGAAAATGAAATAACCATGTACAAAATACCTTTGTCACTTTATTTTAAATACAATTGTATGCAATTTGTTAATCTTCATTGTCCTTTATAACTGAATTATATGTGCTTTTGAAAGCTACATAATGAATAACATGTTGTATATAATTGTTAAAATGTGTCTGTGGTCATCATATAATTTAGACCTGAGGTCCTCGGTAGAAGACAGAGTCCAAGAAGTCAGAACCTCTGTTCCTCTTTTCACTGTACCCCAATACCATATGTATATGGGAGAATGGATTTGATTGACTTGAGTTGTATCTGCAGTGTTTCTTGAAGGCATGAAAACTACTGCAAGTGTTTTTAATTACTCGAACCTCCACCCTTCCATATGTAAGCTTCTTGAAAATAGAGATTTTGTCTGGCTGGCTTTCCTGCTGAATCCCCAGCACCTAATATGGTGCCTGGCCCGTACAGAGTCCTTAACAGATGTTCAATAAATATTAATATCTACTAAATTATTTTCTGAAATGGATACAGTATCTGAGATGGTTAATTTTACGTTAAATTGGCTAAGCCAAGGTACCTAGATATTGATCAAACATTCTTCTGGATGTCACTGTGAAGCTATCTTTTTTAAAAGATTAACATTTAAATCAGTAGGCTTTGAGCAAAACAAATGACCTTCCTTAATGTAGGTGGGCCTCCAATCAGTTGAAGGCCTTAATAGAAAAAAGAGCAACATCCACAGCGCAAGAAGGAATTCAGCCAGCAGAGTGCCTTCGAACTCAAGGAGCAATGTCAGTTCTTCCCTGATTTCCAGCTTGCCAGCCTGCCTTGCTGATTTTGTACTTGCCAGTCTCCATAATTGTGTGAACCAACTTCATAAAATAATCTCTCTCTTTCTCTCTCTCTCTCTCTCCATATATATATATATATATACACACACACACACACACACACACATTCCATTGGTTCTGTTTGTCTGGAGAACCCTAATATGCCCACCTTACTCCTTTGTGCACTCAATGAATCAATCAATATATGTCATTTGCCAGAGATCACTCTCACCCATTAAGACCTCACAACTACTAAAGCCAAACCAGTGATACAACCCCTGAAGTACACTCTTGACTTTAACTTCTCCACTCCAGTGGAGTGACAAAGAGCATTACCTCCTCAACGTTTCGATGATTCTATGATGCAAAGCACCTGCATGAGGAACAGGTGCTGAGAGGACACTGTACTTGCTAAAGCCATGTCCTGATAGTGTGACAGAAGGCACCAGCATACTACTGTGCTTTGAGGAGAAAATGCTTCCCATGGTGAAGCTGAGCTGCTGATAGTCTCACTTCCTCTAAATATTTCCACTCTTTACAAGTGAAGCTGTGGGTGGGGAATTTCAGAGTCATGGAAACTAGTCAAAGGTTACTAAGGGTTCATGGACACTACTATTTGATAACTGTGTGGTAGCTGCATAGTTGCATATGCTATAAAAAAATGTGAATATAAAAAATACATCAATGGGAAGCTTATAGATGAGCACTATATGAAGTTTGGTTCTCTTCAGGATCAAGCAAAGTGATGGACCTTCATGGAACCCAATCTGCTGGTCTGGGGAACAATACTTTTGTAAATTAAATATTCATATAGAACTTTTCCCCAAGGGCTTATCTGGAGGGGAAGTGACAGTGAGAGTGAAAGCCTTAATTTGCCCACAATCAGCATGGGCTGGCCCAGTCACAAATTGTCTGTCCAGGAAGATTCTTTTTTTCTTTTCATTTTTATTTTTTAATCTTGGGGAGTCACTTTAGCCCTTTCTTCCTCTCCCATTTAAGTCCCCTTCCCTCCTTTGATGTCCCCTAGCTAAAACCTGTTTCTAACTTGAGGCAAAACTTCACTTCTCTGCTCAAGTAGTTTGTGCATGAAACAGGGATAAATTTGGTGGCAATTGTGCCTTCTTGAAATCCTAACTCTGAACCATCATTTTTGTCAATGACTTAGCACTGTCAACTAATAGAAATGATAGATTGTAATACATTCATGCAATAGGATACTATACAGCTGTGAAAATGAATTATCAACTTCTCTTGGCATCAACATGGATAACACTCAGAAACATCATGTTGACCCTAGAGCAAGTCTTGGAAGAATGCATATGTATCATTATATTTACTTACAGTTCCCAAACAGGCAGAAATTGACTATATGCAAATTGCATATATACCTATGCATATATGTCTATGCATACACTTAGACCTAGGAGGCCAATCAAAAAGTAAAGTAAGGGAATGACTACCAAATTCTAAGACAATAGTTCCTTTTGTGGTGGGTGATATAATTTGGATGTTTGTCTCCTCCAAATCTCATGCTGAAATGTGATCTGCAATGTTAGAGGTAGGGCCTAGTAGGAGGTATTGGATTATGGGGGCGGATCCCTCATGAGTGGCTTAGCGCTGTCCCTTTGATGGTGAGTGAGTTTTCACTCAGTTAATGCACCCAAGATCTGGTTGTTTAAAGGACTCTGGGACCTCTCCCTTCTGTCTCTTTCTCTCTCTCTTGCCATGTCATATGCTGGCTCCTCCATCACCTTCTGCCATGATTGTAACCTTCCTGAGGCCTCACCTGAAGCAGATGCCAGCACCATGCTTTCTGTACACCCTGCAGAACCATAAGTCAACCAACCCTTTTTTCTTTTTTTCTTTCTTTTTTTTTTTGAGAAGGAGTCTCACTCTATCGCCCAGGCTGGAGTGCAGTGGCGTGATCTTGGCTCACTGCAAGCTCTGCCTCCCGGGTTCATGCCATTCTCCTGCCTCAGCCTCTTGAGTAGCTGGGGACTACAGGTGCCCGCCACCATGCCCAGGTAATTTTTTTTGTATTTTTAGTAGAGACAGGGTTTCACCATGTTAGCCAGGAGGGTCTCCATCTCCTGACCTCGTGATCTGCCCGCCTCAGCCTCCCAAAGTGCTGGGATTACTGGCATGAGCCACCATGCCTGGTCCCCACTTTTTTTCTTTATAAATTACCCAGCCTTGGGTATTTCTTTATGGTGATGCAAAACGGACTAACACAGAAAATTGAAAATTGGTACTGAGAAGTGGAGCATTGCTGTAAAGATAACTGAAAATGTGGAAGTGACTTTGGAATGGAGTAAGGGAGAGGCTGGAAGAGTTTAAAGGACTCAGAAAAAGACAGGAAGATGAGGGAAAGTTTGGAACTTCTTAGAGACTGGTTAAATGGTTGTGACCAAAATACTGGTACAGATATGGACAGTGAAGTTCAGGCTGATGAGGTCTCAGATGGAAATGAGAAAGTTTTTGGGAAATGGAGTGGGGTCATTCTTATTATGCCCTAAAAAAGAACTTGGTTGCACTGTATGCTCTAGGGATCTGTGGAAGTTTGAAATTAAGAGTGATGACCCAGGGTACCTGGTAGAAGAAATTTCTAAGCAGCAAAGCATTCAAGAGTTGACTTGGCTACTTCCAGCAACCTAAATCAGATATGGGAGCAAAGAAGTGACTTAACATTGAAATTTATATTTAAAAGGGAAACAGAGTGTAAAAGTTTGTAAAATTTGCAGCCTGGCTCTGTGGTAGAGAAAGAATCCAAGCAGGTTGTGAAACAATCACTTGCTAGAGAGATGAGCATGACTAAAAGGAAGCCAATATCCAAGACAAGGGAAAAACCCTTCAAAGACATTTCAAAAATCTTGAGGACAGCCCCTCCCATCACAGGCCCAGAGGCTTAGGAGAAAAGAACGGTTTCAGGGGCCAGGCCCAGGGCCCTACTGCCCTGCTGAGCTTCAGACTCTGGTTTCAGCCTCAGCTCAAAGGGGCCCGGGTACAGCTCTGGCCACAGTTCTGGAGGACGCAAGCCATAAGCCTCGGTGATTGCCACATGGGGTTAAGTCTGCAGATGCTCAGAATGCAAGTGTAAAGAAGGCTTGGTGGCTTCCACCTAGATTCCAGAGGATGTATGGGAAAGCCTGGGTGCTCAGGCAGAAGCCTACTGCAGAGGCAAAGGCCCCACAGGAAAACTCTACTAGGAAAATGTCAGGGGAAATGTGGGGTTGGAGCTCCCGCACAGAGTCCCCACCAGGGCACTACCTAGTGGAGCTGCGGAAAGGGGGCTGCCACCCTCTAGAACCCAGAATAGCAGAATCACTGGCAGCTTGCACCCTTTGCCTGGAAAAGCAACAAGCACTCAACTTAAACCCATGAGAGCAGCCATGTGGGCTGCATCCTGCAAAGCCACAGGGCCAGAGTTGCTCAAGGCCTTAGGAGTCCACTGTTATAACAGTGTGCCCCAAATGTGGGACTTGGAGTCAAAGGAGATTATATTTTGGACCTTTAAGATTTAATGACTACCCTGCTAGGTTTCAGACTTGTGTGGGGCCCCTACACCCTTTCTTTTGGCCAATTTCTCCTTTTTGGTATGGTAATGTTTGCCCAATATCTGTACCATCATTGTATCTTGGAAGTAACTAACTTGTTTTGATTTTAGAGTCTCACAGTTGGACAGATTTGAGTCTTAGATGAGACAGGACTTTGTACTTGATGCTGGAATCAATTCAGACTTTGGGAGACTACTGGGAGAAGATGATTGTATTTTGCAATGTGAGAAGGACATCAGATTTGGGAAGCCAGGGGCAGAATAATATGGTTTAAACGTTTGTACCCTTCAAGTCTCATGTTGAAATGTGATCCCCAATTTTGGAGGTGGGATCTAGTGGGAGGTATTGGAGCATGGGGGTGGATCCCTTATGAATGAATTAACACCATCTATTTGGTGACGAGTGAGTTCTTCTTCAATTAGTTTACATGAGATCTGGTTGTTTAGGCCAGGCGCAGTTGCTCACGCCTGTAACCCCAGCACTTTGGGAGGCTGAGGTGGGTGGATCACCTGAGGTCAGGAGCTCAAGACCAGCCTGGCCAACATGACAAAACTCCATCTCTACTAAAAATACAAAAATTAGCTGGGTGTGGTGGCACGCACTTGTAATCCCAGCTACTCAGGAGGCTGAGGCAGGAGAATCACTTGAACCCAGGAAGTGGAGGTTGCGGCGAGCCGAGATTGCACCACTTCACTCCAGCCTGGGTGACAGAGTGAGATTCTGTCTCAAAAAAAAAAAAAAAAAGATCTGATTGTTTAAAAGAGTATGGCACCTCCCACCTTTCTTGCTCCCTCTCTTGCCATGTGATGCTGGCTCCCCCTTCATCTTTCACCATGACTGTAAGCTTCCAGAGGCCTCACCAGAAGCAGATGCCAGCACCATGCTTCCTATACAGCCTGTAGAACCACGAGCCAATTAAACCTTTTTTCTTTGCAAATTACCCAGCCTCAGGTATTCATAGCCACACAAACATAGACCAACCCACTGGGCATTGGGGGAGATGGATACAATTGTTTAGGGGCACACAGCAGGCTTTCTGGGTGGGTAGTGGGGTAACAGGTGGATGTGTATTTATGTTTTTATTCCTATCATTATTTAGAATATATGGATACCTTATATATACTTTTTTGTAGTATAAAATGTTACAATATTTAAAAAATTTCTCAAGGTAAATTTATCTAAATTATTCACCCTCATGTATCACTTTCCTTGGAAAGTAGAGGGTTTTGTAGCTGTTTAAAAAAATTTCTCATTCATTGACCTCTAGTTAAGTGAATTACAGACCTTCACGAACCAGAGCTTCTAATCTGAAGCAAAAGTGAAAAGGAATGCAGATGAACAAATACCTCCACCCGTCCCCTCGGCTCACATTGCTGAGTTACGTTGGAGCCCCGTGAATTCTTACTTAGGGTGGAACTACTGTACAATGGAGCTTGTGTTGTACCCATTTTTAGGTGTCTATACTACCCTGCATCTCTGCTGGGACATTTGGGAGCCACTGAGGGCAAAGTGAAGTTGTATATTTTGAAGACCAAAAAAGCCTGTGGCTAACAAGGGCAGCTTGGACCCCTGCTTCCTGAGATATCCACAATCCACACAATTCCAGCCCAGTGGCACAGGCCAGGCAGGCCCTGAGTGGAAGGCACTGGGAGATGCAGCCGTGCCCTTGAGGAGCCTGCGTTCTAGAGGGGCTTTCCTAGTCTTCTCTTAGTCAAACCCCATTTTCCAGGGTTTGCCATATTCTGTGTGCTGTCAGGACTGTCAGCAACGTTTTTTCTTTGAATTAACTCACTTTTGGGCCGGGCACAGTGGTTCATGCCTGTAATCCCAGCGCTTTGGGAGGCAAAGGTGGGTGGGTCACTTGAGGTCAGGAGTTCGAGACCAGCTTGGCCAATATGGTGAAACCCCATCTCTACTAAAAACACAAAAATTAGCCAGGCGTGGTGGTGGGCACCTGCAATCCCAGCTACTTGGGAGGCTGAGGCAAGAGAATCACTTGAACCTGGGAGGCAGAAGTTGCAGTGAGCCACACTGCACTCTAGCCTAGGTGACAGAGTGTGACTTTGTCTCAATAATAATAATAAATTCACTTTTTTAAACCTTAAAGACATTTATATTTTAAAAGAAATGTTTATACCATTCCTACAAATAAAAAAAAAACCAGGCCATAGTGGTTTAATATAAGGTAATCATAAAAAGCAAATACAGGAAAATAAAGCCATGCTATTAATTTGTAGCTAGCTACCAGTGCCTGTTGATGGCTCCTAGCTTCAGATCAACTTTCTCTTGTTAAAACAGTAAGGAGCCAAGAGTTACAGTAGCTTTAAGATCAAGCTCAATGTGATTTCATGCTCTACCTATGTATCTTGTGCTGTATAAAATTCTCCTATTTGTGTTCCACACTTCAGAAATTTTGATCAAATGAGTTGTGAAGGTGACAGATAAGCAGGACAAAGTGAAGGTCATTTGCAGTAGGATGCATCTTCGTGCTGTGCGGGTTTGCATGGAGACATGTCAAGACTAAGGTGCTCTCTATGCTGTGCCTGTGCCCTTTCTCCAAGCCAAATCCAGAAGAGGAGGAGGAGGATCATCCTCCACTACAATCTTTGAATGGATATATGGGAAATCAAAACTCAGAGTCTAAGGTCAAATGGAGATGGAGCTGATCATTGGAGAACAGACGACTAAACTCTTTAAGTACCTACAGTAGGAGGTGGCCGGCGGTCTTAGCTTGGGTTCCCCCAGAAGTAGACCCCAGTGCAGAGTTCGAGGACATGTAGTTTAAGAAATGATCCCAGGAAGCATTGATGGGGAATGAAGGAGTATCCGGGGAAGGAGGGAAGCCAATGAAGGGCCCCGCCACTGTGGGCAACTGGAGCTTGATTCCATGTAGATTATTCCACTCAAGACTGAGGGAGCTGGAATATTTATAGCCTTTGAGGAGTTCATTTCTGGGAATTTTTGTCTGTCCTTTGGGCAATTACAGTTGTCCCTGTGTGGCTTGGAGAAAGCTCTCAGGTCATGAGATCAAGACTCAAGTTGTCAGCAGCCAGCTCTGTCACAGTGAGGCCTGGAGGAGGGAGGTAGGACACTTTGGATACCCCTTCTCTGCCAGATGCTTAAATGTTTGCTATCCAATCTAATCCTTACCACAGCCATTCAAGATAGCTCTTTTCCCCTTATTTACACGTAGAGGAAGAGGCACCGGGAATTACATCATGTGACCCTTACAGCCTGTCCTCTCCTTCACCTCTGCTTTTATATCTTCCTAGTCTTCTTCTTCTTCTTTTTTTTTCTTTTTCTTTTTTTTTTTTTTTGAGACAGGATCTCACTCTGTCACCCAAGCTGCAGTGCAGCTCACAGCAGCCTTGACCTCCTGGGCTCAAGCAATCCTCCCGCCTTAGCCTCCTGCATAGCTGGGACTATAGGCACACACCACCATGCCCAGCTGTCTTGTTTAAGTGGTGACGTACAAAGTGACAGCCACTAAATAGCTGTTAAATAAATTAACGGATTAACAAGAAATGGTGGAGCACTAGCTAAACACTGATTTCATATCCTTTCTTTTCCACCAACTCCACTTTCCACATTCTTAGAACAGAAATGTCCTTGAAAGTAACCAAGCTTGGAAGAAAACAGAAACAAAGAAGAAAGCTATTTGGCTGATTCCCAGGATTCTGTCATGGACAGTTGCTCTTCACACACAATGCTGGGTGGGAAACCAGCTTCTGGGCAGGGGAAGGAGGGACTCCCCATGCAGGAGTTTAAATGACTAGAGCGCCTACTCTCACTTCTCAACACAAGCAAAGGGAAAAGATTGGTGGCCGATCTCTGCATAGCTTAGAATTATGTATAACCCTTTCAGAACGATTGTCCCCTTTATGATTATAGATGGTCTTTGTTTTGAAATAATTTCAGCAAGATAAAAAGTTTGCCTCAAGTCCTTTGTGGAAGAAAGGCAATTGAATGAATGAAGGAAGGAAGAAATGAATGAATGGGCTAAGTGAAAGAATAAACATAGAGAAAAGTAAGGATGCAGCTCTTGGGCGGCTCACTATGGACAGGGAGAACACAGTGTGCTGTCACTTGTCCTCAGCCCCTTGGAGATGATGCTAGTGACTACAGGGATAGGACACACACAGAATCCAATTCTCAGTCACCATTTCTCGCCAGTCAGGACTCATGTCCAAAGAGGCTGAAAAGGACGTAAATGATTCTAATCCACCATAAAGAATAAGTGACGGCCCACACTTTGAAGTACTGAAATAATTCAGGAAAAATAAAAGCTTAGTTGCTGTCAGGTAAGCTCTCTGACGACAGTAGGAAGAGGGGAGGGGCCATGTACTTACACACCAGGAAGCATCTACCCAGAACAATTTCAAAAGTAGAAATCATGCGGGTTTGAATGTTGCACTAAAACCGGCACCTCCAGGTCAACTCGGAGACCGGGAGTCACTCATTCCTCTTCTGGGGCATGTGGAGGTCCTCCCTGCCCCAGCTGAGGAGTGTTCACAGTGGGGAAACACCACCAGCTGTCTGGCACCAACGCAGGAAGTAGGAGCCTGAGTGAGTCCCTCCTCTCCCACAGGCCACAGCAAGTGGCTGAGAACTCACCCAAGTGCAGGATGGCACCGTTGGTGGATCATCTTGCCTCCCCGACGCTCTGGCCCTCTCTGGGCAGGCGGGCGGGAGGTGACAGCTAGTCCTGCTGCATGCTCATGTTTCCCTCTCCATGCAGCAAGCGGACTTGCTTCTAGAGGCAGCTGTAAGCATTTCCCTACTGAGCAACCACACACGTCGGATGTGAGTGGCGTATGCATGTGTGTGTTTTTCCTTCCGGTTGCTGTGAGGTGATGTTGTCTCGGTTCATTTCCTCTCTGTGCCTCTTCTTTTTTTTTCTCTGTCATACTTTCTGATTCACTGAGGACACTTTGTAGTTTAGGGACAGGTAAGAAAGCTTGTTCTCATCTGACCTCTTTGCTATTTTTAGAAAGGTAGGTGATCTTTAAATTAGTATTGCAAGGAAATTTGTCAAAATGTATTTTTCTAAGTGGCATAAGCTCCCTCCTGGGCTGCACTGAAGCAAAAGTTAGGCTATTTCCAAGCCAACTGAATTGGGATTTTATGGTTTTATGGATTCAGTATGTTGCAAAGGGTTCCACTATTAATTGACACGAAACATTCTTTCATATGACAAGTATTTATTGAGCTTGTACACTGGAATAGACACCATGCTAGGGGCTAGGTGCTCAGAGAGTTTCCTACTTACAATGTGGTATGGAAGCCTAGATCTGTGTATGTAGAAGGGAATTCGAAAGCCCAAACCCTTTGTCTTCTTCATTCTGTGCTTTCAAGTAGCAGACAAGTGGCTCTGAGACAAGCCTCCTGGGTTTGAACTATGGCTCTGCTCTTTAAACACTTCTGGCCTTTCTGTGCCACGGCCTCCTCATCTGTAAAATGGGAACAGTCACAGGATTGTTGTGAGAATTAAGTGAATTAGTACATGTAAAGCACTCCA
Organism: Pongo pygmaeus; assembly: GCF_028885625.2. Classification (NCBI taxonomy): domain Eukaryota; kingdom Metazoa; phylum Chordata; class Mammalia; order Primates; family Hominidae; genus Pongo; species Pongo pygmaeus. The sequence continues at coordinate 11,310,579 of NC_072378.2, forward strand.
AGACTGCCTGGCACAAATAGAGTAAGCACAATATAAGTGTTTGCTGTGATCATTCGTGGCAACTTTGTATTATTATCAGCTGAGATCTTTGCTATTTTCCTACCCTTCCTCATTTTCCACTCCTTGCTCATGCCTAGCAAATGACTTGGGGACAGAGAGGGTTGAGAGGAAAGAGAGAGAGGTGGTTTGAATAATGGAAGTTCCCCAAATGATCCTGTGGTGCTTGATGTTTCTGCTCCAACTCCTTCCTGCTCCATCATCAAGACGAAGAAAGGGCTGCCCTTGGTCCCACCCATCAGACTCAGCTCATGTATGTTGCACTTTTGTGGCATCTCTTTTGTTGTTGTTGTTGTTTTGTTTTGTTTTAATTTTCTGTAAGACTTCTCTGAAATTCATTTATTTTTCAATGTTTGAGCTGGTTCAAATCTTGCTAAATAATATTCTGCTCATACAAAGGTGCCACGCTTAAAGCAATGAACACTCAGCTCAGTGCCATGTACACTGGGTCTTATGAATAAATCAATAACATGAACATCGATATTAATCATCATATATTGTATATATTGTATACATATATTGTACCTGTTAAGTGCAATTAACAATATTCATCAAGGTATGCTTTTATTCTTCTTTCTCCTCTTTCTCTCTCCTTATAAAACCATTCTTGAGTACATGCTATGTATCCACATCATTCCAGATTTGAGCTAGAATTATTCTACTCTGAAGTTTTTATTTTATAATACAGAGTATTTATAATAAATTGATGGAGGTAGAGAAGTCTGGATAGTACGTGTATTATCAAAACATCATTTTATGCTTTTCCCATTATACTGTATCAGGTAAGGAATTATTTTCTTCATTAGGCATTTAATTAGTATAAATTTAAATGTACAAACTTTAGAAAACATAATTAATAATTTTATAGTATGACTTGAATATTAATGCCATCAAGTTGTCTGCATAAGTCAGTGACACTCTAGAGATACTAAAAATGCTAAGCTTGGGCTCCTTTTACATAAAATACTTGAGATTGACAACCTTATTATCCCGAACCCTGTTTTTTCGTCTTCATCCTATGGCTTCATTTCCCACTTCCAGCTGCCTGGACCTCCCACTGCTGAGTTTTTCAGAACAGAGAGTGAGGGAGCATGTCTTTCAAGGCAAACTAAGGAACTGAGACTTTGTCCAAAAACAGATCAGACTTATTTTAGAAAAACAAGTTAAATATTTTTCCCATTTGCAAAGATGCTGGTTTTCTATGTCTGTTTTCCTACTTACAGTGTTAGATTTTCTTCTTCTTCTTTGGTTTGTTTTATTTTCTTTTTGATTAGTAGCAGGTTATGCTGCATGTCAACATTTTGGCAAACCACAGATGATTCTGACAAAAAACAAACAACTTTAATTTCTAATCACTCTATCCAATGAGGACAGGGCTTACATTTTCATCTTCATTTAAACCAGCTTCTTGACTGCTTTAATTAGCTCCTTCATGCCATCTCAGTTAGCTGGAATCTTGGTTTGCACCACAAAATGCTTTATAACTACCTGTGAAGCAGTAGCCAAACCCCAGGCAACTGTTTTGAATTTGTTATGGAGGTCTGGTCCAAGGAGCAGCTGTTGTATGGAGTGGAGGTTGAGGGTGGGGGAAGGAAAGGTGAGGAGAATTTAAGAAGACTCAAAGGTTGAGAAATCTACGGCCAAAGTGTGTGCACGTGTGTGTGTGCATGTGTGCACGCATGCGCATATGTGTATTTATGATTCCATTTGCTTGACTCATTCCCCTCCATGATGGAAGACAGTATGAGCCACGGGGAATCAACTGCCCACTGAGGAATTTAAATGAAAATGCTCAAGGGCTGGTCTGGCAAATTTTAAGAGCAAAGTTGTCTAGTATTATAATGGATGTCTCCTCCCTTCTTGGGAATGGGAGTTTGTCTTGTGGTTTTTCATTTTTAGATGAGGAAATCAGAGCTCAAAGAGATCCCGTTCATTTTTTCCCATTCATTAACTATTGCATACCTGCAAAGTCTCCTGAGCTTTCCTGGGCATTCTCGATACATTCTTCCACAGGACACCCTCCAGAAACCTGTAGCTCAGTGGGAGATAAGCCAGCAGGATAACAGTTTCTGTTCATTAGTTAATTCATGATCTTAAAAGCATTATTTAACATGTGCTAAAATAAATAAAAAAGAAATGAGAATCTGTTTCTCCCCTAAGAGAGATGACAGTCTGGAAGGCGTGGAAGAATGAACCTTATTCACCTTCCTCTTCTGCTCTCTTGCCCTTATAAACCTCCTTTTCTCTCTCCCCTAACAGGACACCTTTGTCTTTTGCCTGTCTATTCTCCCAGTCCCTCAGCCAAGTCCTGGGCTCTCTAGCCCTCCTACATTGCCAGAACTCCATGACCTATTTCAGCAATGTGTATAATGTAGATTTCCTTGTTCTTGTTCTTCTGGGTGTTCACCTTGCCCATTTCCATCCCTGTCATGCACCAGAGCTATCCAGACTCACTGGGGAAAAGTTAATAAAGGCAACTTGTTTCCTTGCAAATTCTCCCCAATAACCTTAACTGAGGTCCTTCTGCTGCTCAAGAATTTTCCTTCTCATCTCCTGCTGTCTGTCAGGTCCCCTGTGGTATCCTTTCTAGACTTTTCTCATGTTCTAAAAGCTCTAAGCCTAGCCGTTGCCTCCTGTCATGCCTGGGGTAAGGTCTCCTGATGGGAGCTCTTTCAGGATGCCTCGAGATCCCTGCAGTTTCACCATTTCTTCCATACTGTTCCCCATTCTCTGTCCATTCTTCAGTCCTTTGAATTACAGCTTCAAGCATCACCACCCAATTGATAATGATAGTAATAGCTACCATTTTACGTTTATATCAGCAGGAGGCAAACAACATTGGCAAAGATGAAACCATTCTTCTAGTCATAGAACAGCTGTTTGAGAAAACACAGGCACCTGGAAGAGCAAAAGGAAGAAAGACTGAACACTTTTAAAGACAGAAGTGATGCCAAATTTTAAAGATTCTGACTTACTGGAAGCATTCATCGCATTTAAGAATCTAGCAAGCACGTATTTCTCCATGGTTTATACCCTGTTTGCCTACCCTTCCACTAGATAATAACCATCTTTGACTTCTCAAAAAATACTTGGTAAAACTTAATTAGTGTTAATTTCTCTATAACTTTAAAATAAAATTTTAAAATCTACATGTAATAAATTTATCTTGTAAAGAACTAACATTGCAGATGAGGTTCTCCAAAGTGTCTTTGCCCATCAGCCCTAGTTTTAATTTTCTCTCTTGCTTTGCTCACAGAGAACCTTTGCTATCGGTTTGAGGTATATTGTACTAAGACATTTTCAGGCATTCATACAAATATATGTCACCACTGTCAATTTGCAATTGTGCACATGTGTACTACCCTTGCCCTCGAGTATGCTTGTGCACACAAACAGAACCTGATACTGAAACCATCATACTGTACTATCCTCAGTTTCTGAGGGAACTGTATAAACTGCTGTTCTGGTTTCACATGAAATAGCAACTTGAAAACAACATCTTATTCACGAGAATGTAAAAAATAAAACCGCATTGCTGCTTTAGATGGTTGAAGAGGTGAGGCTCCTCAGTTTATCTGAATTTTGTCCATTTGTTTTCTAAATACATAAAAATGTGGATTCACATCCAGCTGATTTACCTCTGGGTAGAGATTCCTGGATCAAATACTAAAGATCCATTTGCCATTTGTTAAAGTGATTTTTGGGATTTTTCCTTTTTGCCTTCACAATCACCTAGCTAAAAAGTCAAATCAGAACCCTCCCCTGATATATACATAAGCTGCGCCTGACAGTGACCCCAGACACGGGGAGGGATGCCAAGTGCTGGGATTATTTACATCCACTTTTTTCTCTACAATGACTGACTGTTTACCTCTCTCCTTCCTTGGGCGTTTCCCTTATCCTGACTCTTGTAGCAGCCTCCATTTCACAGTGCCATATTGTGGGTTAACTACTTTCTAAATTGAGAAATATTTTTTACTGATCCCTAGTAGTTAGAACTCCAGCACTCCCTTTTTGTTCCCTTTAGTTTTTATACAATGATTTTTTCTCCAAGACAATAGAAATTTAAACTGGAAATCCAACTTACCCTTCCTCTATTTTCACCACAACTTTTCTTATAAACAAACACCTATTTCCATATTTTCCTGGCAGTCCTAACTCAGTTCCTTGGTTCCATCTTCTTCTTCGCCTCTTTCTCTTCTTTCTTTCATACTCAGTTGTCCTAAGAAATTTGTCTACACTCCATACCTCCACTTCCACACTTTCCATTCCTTCCTTCCTCACTGCATTCCTTCCATCCTGACATCTGGTCCATGCCCCCAGCTCTCCGCTGAAATCACCTTTGCTAAGGTCACCCTCAGGAACCTGGATGATAAACCAGTAGATACTACAAAGTCTTTTTCTCTGCTGCATTGAAAGTGGTTGACCAATTCTTTCCTCTCAGGCCCCTCTCTACTTCTTTGGAGGACACCTCTTGCACTGGTTCCCCTCTTTCTGGTTCAGTACACTCCACCACTTACTGCTATGGTGATTCACCCTTGGGCCTCACACATTTTCACTCTTCTGCTTTCTCTATGGGTAGGTTCATGCCATTTAAAAGAGGAGCCTTCTCTTCCCACACTTCCATTTTTCCTAGTTCATTTGCATTGCTATAAAGGAATACTTGAGGCTGGTCATTTATAAAGAAAAGAGCATTATTTGGCTCATTGTTCTGCTGACTGTACAAGTCGCATGGTGCCAGTGCTTGGGGGAGGGACAGGAGGGCCTCAGGGAGCTTCCAGTCATGTTGGAAGAGGAAGGGAAGCTTGCATGTGCAGAGATCAGGTGATGAGAGAGGAAGCAAGAAAGGGTGGAAGTGCCAGGCTCTTTTTAACAACCAGCTCTTGTGGGAACTAATAGATTAAAAACCCACTCACCACCGTGTCAAGGGAAGACACTAATCTAATCTGCACTAATGAAGGGTCTGCACCCATGACCCAAACACCTTCAATCCAGCCCCACTTTCAACATTGGGGGTTAAATTTCAGCATGAGATTTGGAGGGACAAACATCCAAACTATTGTCTTTTGCCTGTCTGTTCTCCCAGTCATTACCCATGTCATTACCATATTCTCAGTCCCTCTGCCCCAAAACACTGCAAATCTTTTCCCCACTGCATCTTCCATCCAACCAGTCACCATATTCTGTGTTGTTGTTTTTTTAAATTAAATCTCAAATCCAATCTTGTTGACTCATTCAGTTCCCTCTCTGTGTATCCCTTGCCACTTTCTTAGTTAAGACGTTAATTGCTCAGACTGTTACAACAATTCCTAGCTGTGAGGTCCTCTTCTAGCCTCTATAGAACACTGTTAGGAACACAGTAGGTGCTATGGTTCAGATTTTTGTGTCCCCTCCAAAATTCATATGTTGGAACCTAATTCTTAAGGTGTTATTATTAGGAAGTGGGGCATTTGAGAGGTGATTAGGAGAGGAGGACAGTGTCCTGATGAATGGAGTTAGTCCCCTTATAAAAGAGGCCTGAAGGAGCCTGTTGCTCCTCTCACAACATGCAGACCCAGCTGGAAGGCACTATCTATGAGGAAGAGGGACCTCAGCAGACACTGAATCTGCTGGCGCCTTGATCTTAGACTTCCAGCCTCCACTACTGGGAGCAATCACTTTCTGTTTTTTGTAAAGTTACTCAGTCCTAGTTATTTGGTACAGCAGCCTGAATGGGCCAAGACACCAGGTCCTCAGGAGATATTAACTGAATGAACATCTTCAAAATATTAGATGTTTCCATAGACAAACTTCATATCTTCTCATGTTCACTTTCTGCTTAAAGACTTTTACCAACTTCCTGTTGCCTACAAAATAGAATTGAAATGACTGCGCTGGTGAATGGCAGTCCACTCTTCTCTTTATATTCTCTCCTGCCTTGTCCACCTCTGCAGTGCCCTTCACCTTCCCATCACATCAAACTGTGATTCACCCTTGGGCCCCACACATGTTCATGCTCCTGCTTTCTCTGGATAAGTTCATCCCATTTAAATCAGGGGCAAGCCTTCTTGTCCCATACTTCCATTTGTCTCAGTCCATTTGTGTTGCTATAAAGAAATACCTGAGGCTGCTAATTTATTAAACATTGAGGCTGCTCTCGGTCCCCTCCTATTCCATAACTTCTCATGGTTAAGGCATTGTAAAGGCTGTTCCCCTGCCTAGAATGCCTTTTCTCCTTGTCTTTCTGGCAACCCCTTTGTATCCCCTGGACAGAGTCTTCCTTTCCTCCTTCACTGTCACCAGGCCCTCTATTAATCACATAATGTCACAATAGTGTATCTCCATTCCCTGGACTTTGAGGCTCCAGGGGGCAGGGAACTGTTGTTTATTCATTCTGGAGACCAAACTAAACATTTTACAAAGTAGTCCATGGAGGTCTCTTATCAGAATCACCTATGAGGCTGGTTAAATGTAGATTCCCAGGCTCTGTGACTCAGCTGCCAAATTCTCTTTGTCTTGGTAGTGGGACTTTCCTAGGTAAATCTTATGGACATGAATGTTTGAGAACACATCTACAGCATCCAACAAATATTTGATGAATAAAAACATGATTAAAAAAGTACTGAGATCCCTACTCCTAAAATTCTGCTCTATTTCCTTCATTCCTCTGGGGTGTAGTTTGGCTGGGGACAGGCCCAGGTATTTGGCTCAGTCATAGATCAAAGTGACCTAAATGGGAAACAGCTGTGCGTTATTCCCCAACCATGTCATGCAAGTACCTATTGTCCTGTCCAAAACGCCAAATTAGGTTTAGGGCCATTCAAAGTCCGGAAGATGGTTGGCTGTGATAAGAACTAACAAATTCTTGCTCAAGTGGAAACTGGTTTTGCAGGGCATACTCTGCATTTTTAACTCACTAAAGCCAAGTTCTTAAGTTTAAGTGGTTCATAAGTATCTTCTAATGACCTGCACGGTTCCATTTGCTGTGCTTATCATCGGTATTGATAACTCTAGTATCAGCTAGCAGCCCTCACCTGTTGACACTGAGTGGATTGTGAATGAGCTTTTTTAGACTTTAGATGAGGCTGCTGGGAGACTGTAACGACAGGCAAGCCTTGCTGTGGCCACAAACTCTCCAAAATGTCCTTTTTAATCTTGAGCTCTAGCAACACAATTTTGAGATCTGTCATAATGCACCATACCAGGACCCATGAAGACTTTACAAAACATACATCATCTGAATGACCTCAAGACTACACGATAACACATATTTGTTGTATTTGTTATTCACCAAATATGTATGTATTATGTATCATTACTTACCAACCAATGAAATCTTTTTTTTTTTTTGAGACAGAATCTTGCAGAATCTTGCTCTGTTGCCAGGCTGGAGTGCAGTGGCATGATCTCGGCTCACTGCAACCTCTGCCTCCCAGTTCAAGTGATTCTCCTGCCTCAGCCTCCCGAGTAGCTGGGATTACAGGTGGAAGTCACCACGCCCGGCTAATTTTTTTGTATTTTTTTAGTAGAGACGGGGTTTCACCATATTAGCCAGGATAGGTCTCGAACTCCTGACCTCGTGATCCACCCAGCTTGGCTTCCCAAAGTGCTGGGATTACAGGCTTGATCCATCGTGCCCAGCCAATGAAATCTTTTAAAAAGTCCATATAGATCCAGCAGTTCCACTTCAGGATATATATATCCTAAGGACTTGAAATTATGTTGAAGAGATATCTGTACTCCCATGTTTACTGCAGCACTGTTTATAATAGCTAAAATAGGAAATTTTCTTATGTGTCCATCAGTGAACGAATGGATAAAGAAAATGTGGTATATATACACAATGGATACAATTTAGCCTTAAAAAGAAAGAAATCCTATAATTTGCAACAACAGGGGTGGACATGGAAGACATTATGCTAAGTGAAATAAGCCAGGCACAGAAAGACAAATACTGCCTGCTCTCACTCATATGTGGAATCTAGAATAATTTAACTAATAGAGAAGTATTTAAGGGGATGGATATGTTAATTAGCTTGATTCCAACATTCCTTGTTGTACACATACACCATAACGTCACTGTGCACCCCATAATTATATCTGATTATAATTTGTAAAAAAATAAATAAAAGAACACATAAAAATGTAGAAACACAATGATATCATACACAGGTGAATACATATTTGTATCTGAGATATGGAAAATAAAGACACCAGGAGTGATTTGAAATTGCTCTTTCGGTTCCTTTGTGGAGGAGTTAAGACCTGTCTATGGCATCCAAGAAGAAACAGGATATGGATTGGCAATTAAGCCACCAGCTGGATTGCTCAGATAATGCCACAGATAGGTGGAGCCTTAGAGGTCATCTAACTTAATTTAGTACATATTACTTATTCTTTAACATTTCCATCATTTCTTTATTACACAAATAACATACAGTCATTATTGAAACCAGAAAAAAGAAATAATTTGAAAAGATGACAAAACCAATGTTACATTGAAGAATATATTCTTTTAGACATTTTCCCATGCATATGTAGTGTTAGCCATCAGAATGTATTAGTTTTCTATTGCTGCTGTAACAAGTTACTGCAAACTTAACAGCTTAAAACAACACAAATCTGTTATATTACAGTTTTATAGGTTAAAAGTTTAACACAGGTTTAACGGGGTTAAAGCTAGGGTGTTTGGCAGGGCTGTGTTCCTCCTCTTTAGGTTGGGAAGAATCTGCTTCCTTGCCTTTTTCCAGCTTCTAGAGGCCATCCACATTCCTTGGTTCATGGCCCCTTCCTCTATCTTGAAAGCCAGCAGTGCTGCATCTCTCTGACCATTCTTCCCTTGTCACATCTCTCCTTGACCACAGCTGGGAAAACCTCTCCCTGATTTTAAGAACCCATATGATTAGACTGGGCCCACGTGTATTTGGCACAGGAGGCACCTGTCTGTTTCTGCTGCCACTCTTGACATCTCTCAGATGTCACCTTCTGGCTCCTTTCAATATCCTTCTTTTGCGTTTGGCTTGGCTTCTGCTGTCTCCTGCTTCCACCGGCTGCCTCCTTTCCATGAGTCTCTCGGTTTCTGGATCCTATTGCCACTTGCATTTCTCTCTGTGTCATTTTCAAGTTCCCTAAAAGAAAGTATCTGATATAGTTCATTGTTCGCTACAGGGCACTAGACAACCCTTATTGTGTAGAGATTCCCGCTGTGTTATCTCCCTGGCTGCCAGCCAGTTTGCTGATGGCTGTCTTCAAAGACAACTGCCATTTCCTGGTTCCATCAGCCAGGATCATAGGGTCAAACGTGACAATCTGCACGTACGAAATCACTCATGGTCACCTCCCTTAGCATAGCACCACGGGCAGGGTAGGCACAGAGAGACTTTTCTCCAAATCCTGGACTGGAATTTTCTTCCTGGCTCACCCCTGCATATACTGAAGCTGAGCCATATCGGGGTACCACAGCTAGAATGATGTAGCTGAATGAATGAGCATGAGAAGGGGCCAAAGGGGAGGAAGACATCAGTCCCGAGAACCAAGACTGAATATGGGCATTTGGAAAACAGTTTAGGTAATTGCATTCAGTACTTCAAGGCTCTAATTGCTGTTCTTTAACAAGGAGGCCACATTGGCTTATGAAAAGTTCTAAAATTATATCATTTTTATCAGTAACCGGGACCTTAAGTTGCTGCCACAAATCACACAGGGCCTTGCAAAACGAGGCTTTGGGAAGGGGACTCTGATGTTTCTACATTTCGCACCCATTGGTTTCTCCAGCTACATTAGCTCTGAAAGGGGCACAGAACGGCCTCATTAACTGGGAAGAACGAGTCTAAACGAGTTTCAGAAGAAGAAAAGGTCTCTTGGGTCCATTGAGCCCTGCCACCAGCCCCACCAACCTTCCTAATGGAAGAATGCTGCTGGAAAAGTGTCATCCGATATTTCCCACAAAAATGTGTGCTGTGGTCACAGCTCAGAGATGCCAACACAAATCTCCAACACAGCCACCTCTTGACTGAGAATACATTCTGGGCTGTTTTTAGTTTGAGCCTCAGTAATCAGGGACAAAAGCTGATTTCAATTTTAATTAATTACATGGGAGTGAACGGCCATCGGATCCATAGGGGTCATAGCACATAATGTGCCTGGTGGCACCATGCCAGCAGAGCGTTGGGAGGAACTTGTCTTTGTGGTGTGCTACATTTTCTCTTCCTGTTGCACTTTTAGAGAAGATTCTCTAAAAATGATTGTGTCCTCAGCCTCCTACACTTTATAATAATTAACCAGATTCATTCATTTTTACTTTTTTTAAATAACAGTCTTCCTGCTGCCAATCAAAACATACTTTTTGAGCAACAAGCACTCTGTTCAGAGCTGGAATAAACTGGTGAGTAAAAATAGACATGGTCTGGGAGACTACATAGATTGGAAATTTTTGCTCCAAATAATGTAAAAATACAACTTACACTGGGTTGAACAGTAGATATTTGCTGCCTCATCAAGCAACAATCCAGGGGGTAGGGTGGGTCCAGCCTTGGTTAATTCAACAGTTCCATAGAAGTCTTCATATCAGCTTTGGTCTGAAGTTCTTGGTTCCCTCATGATTGCAAACTGTCTGCAATAGCTCTAGGCGGTGCATTCCCAACCACATCTAAATGAAAATAAATTAAAAAACCCAAAAGGAAGGCCCACTGCTCTTCGGATCTCTATGCTTCTTTTTGAGAGATGATTCCTTTCCTAGAAAAACTCTTCCTCCAAGGCTCACTCTCCAGCAGACATATCCACAAGTCTTAGAGGCAGAATTGCATCCCAAGCCTGTTCCTAAGCCAATCAACAACAAAGCAAATGAAATGGTCCTAAATGGTTTAGGACCGTCACATTTTACCTCCTGGGGTTAAGAAAAGGCTCAGTCTGTAGCCATAAAAAGGAATGAGTTCATGTCCTTTGCAGGGACATGGATAAAGCTGGAAGGCATAATTCTCAGCAAACTAACACAGGAACAGAAAACCAAACACCGCGTGTTCTTGCTCATAAGTGGGAGTTGAACAATGAGAACACATGGACACAGGGAGGGGAACAACACACACGAAGGCCTCTCTGTGGGTGGGGGACAAGGGGAGGGAGAGCATTAGGACAAATACCTAATGCATGTGGGGCTTAAAACCTAGATGACGGGTTGATAGGTGCAGCAAACCACCATGACAAATGTATACCTGTGTAACAGACCTGCACATTCTGCACATGTATCTTGGAACATAAGGTAAAATTCAAAAATTAAAATTAAAAAATAAAAGGCTCAGTCTTTCCCAAAGCACAAAGATGCCCCATCCAGAAACACAATGCAGGACCCTCAGCAGGGAGAAAGGATACTTATTGGATAAGAAACCAGCAGTGGCTGCCTCAATAAGAGACTTTCAGATGACCTGGGAGGGAGGGGAAGTAACACTATCCACCCCCAACCCTGCTCCCTAGTAAGCACAGTCAGGAAGATCCAAGTTTTAGGGTCAGCATTGCTACTTGTTGTTAGATCTCGGATTAGTTATTTAGCCTTGTGGAACCTCAATTTCTGCATCTGTGAAGTGGGAAATTACACCTATCTCACTGGGTTGCAGTGAGAATCAAATATATTAGTATATGCAAATTACCTGGCAGGCACCCAGCCCATAGATTTGTCCAGTAAATACCATTCCCTTGCCCAAAGCCCTTGGGCAGCTTACAGTCTAACTTGCTGGGTAACTGACAGGTCAGTCTGCTCACATTCTGATTATTAAGCACTATGAAAAAGGTATGTAAAGAGGCTTCCTAGGGGAGGGAATACTATCACAGTTCCTAGGAGCCACTAAGGTCCTCCAAATGCTTTTCTAGATCCAATGGGTGCTTTCCATTTCTTTGTCTTACCTTACCTTTCTGCAGCATCACTTATCTTGGCAATTCCTTTTCTTCTTTTTTTTTTTTTTTTGAGACGGAGTTTTGCTCTTGTTGCCCAGGCTGGAGTGCAATGGTGTGATCTCGGCTCACTGCAACCTCTGCCTCCTGGGTTGAAGCGATTCTCCTGCCTCAGCCTCCCAAGTAGCTAGGATTACAGGTGCCCACCACCATGTCTAGCTAATTTTTTTGAATTTTTAGTAGAGACAGGGTTTCACCATGTTGGTCAGGCTTGTCTTGAACTCCTGACCTCAGGTAATCCACCTGCCTCGGCCTCCCAAAGTGCCAGGATTACAGGTGTGAGCCACCGTGCCCAGCCAGCAATTCCTTTTCTTCTAAACTCTACCTTGCCCTCTTGCCCTGTGTCCCGTGACTATTTTCTCCTGGTTTACTATCTACCTCTCTAGCAACTCCTTTTCACGCTCCCGCCCAGGGTCCTCTTTTATTTTTCCTTCCCCGAACTGTGTTCTCCCCTTCTGTTTCAATCTCACCTGTCAGTTCCTGAGGTGAGGTCTCACTGTTTCCTACACTTTCAACTCCTATTTATATGTTCACAACACATAGGAGACATTCAATGCACATTGTTTTAATTCATTTTTTATTCAACAAATATTTATGGAGTGCTTACTATATGCCTGGTGCTGTTCTGTGTGCTGGAGATAGAGCAATAAACTAATCAGACCAATCCTTGCCCTCATGAAACTTACATTCTAATGAAGAGACAGACAATGAATAAATGAAATAAACATTTCATATGTTAGATGGAGGAAGTGCTGTGGAAAAATATAATGCTGGGTAGGTAGGACAGGGCGGCCATGAGCAGACCCTTCTATTCATTATGGGGTCCCCGGGAATGCCTCCTTAATAATGCAATATTTAGGCAGAGACTTAAAATAAGGGAGGGATTATACCATGAGGTTGGGCAGGGGCAATAACAAGCAAAAATGCCCCAGGGTGGGACAGTGTTTGGCATCTTGAAGGAATCATCATGGGGCTAGAATGAAGGGAGAAAGAGGATGAAAAGATCAGGAAGGCGGATCAGTCAGGGTTGTGAGGGCAATATTAGGGCTTTGGCCTCTGCCGTGAGTGAGACAGGAGCTGTTGAAGATTTTAAGGAGAGGAGCGATATGATCTGACTTATGCTCCTAGAGGCCACTGCAATAATCAAAGTGAGAGATAGTGGGGGCTTGGATCAGGGTGGTGGTGGTAGAGGAGTCAGAAATGATGAATTTGAGTCATAATTGGAGGTGAGACCAACACTATCTTCTGCTGGATGTGGGGAGTGGAAGAAAGAAATCAAGATGGAGCTCAAAGTTTTTGGCCCCAGTAAAGAGAAGGGGAGTTGTCATTTTCAGAGGTAAGAAAGACCGACCAGGAGCGGTGGCTCACACCTGTAATCCCAGCACTTTGGGGTGGTGAGGCAGAAGGATCACCTGAAGTCGGGAGTTTGAGACCAGTCTGGCCAACGTGGTGAAGCCCCATCTCTACTAAAAACACACACACACAAAATAGCTGTGCGTGGTGGCACGCTCCTGTAATCCCAGTTACTTGGGAAGCAGAGGTGGGAGAATCGCTTGGACCTGAGAGGCGGAGGTTGCAGTGAGCTGAGATCGTGCCACTGCACTCCAGCCTGAGCAACAAGGTGAGACTCCATCTCCAAAAAAAAAAAAAAAAAAAAAAAAGAGAGAGGGACTGTGGGGGAGCACAGAGTGGGTGAAAATACAGAAATCAATTTAGTGTAAATTAAATCCTACATGGTTATTAGACATTGAAGTGTAGCTGTTGAGAAGGGCATTTGATACGTGAATGTGGAGTTTAAGAAACAGGTCTGGATTAAAGATAGAACTCTGGAAGTCATCAGCACCTAGTTGATTTCAAAAGCAGTGATGCCAGATGAGGTCATCAAGGGTATGCACTTAGAACAGAGAAGCAAACCGAGGACTGAGAATTGGGCATGCCAAGATGAAGAAGTCAGGGAGAGGAGGGAAACCAAGAAAGGAGACTAAGGAGTGGCCCGAGAGGAAGGAGGACAACCATGACTGTGTGGGGTCATGAAAGGCAAGTGCAGAGAAAGAGGCCAGGAGGAGGTGAAAAGTGTGTCCACTGCTGATAGAGGAAGTACGATGGAGGCTGAGAACAGAGTGGTGGATTTAGTGATGTGGATGTCATTGATGACCTTGACAAAGCAGTTGCAATAGTGGGTACAAGAGAGAATGGGAAGAGAGAAGTTGGAGGCAGAAGTATAGGCAACTCTGTCAAGGCGCTTTGCTGTAAAGGAGAGGAGAAGAATGGGGTGATAGCTAAAGGACGGTGTGGAGTTAAAGAAGGTTTACATTTGCTTTTAAGATAGGAGATTCAATATGCTTGAACAATAATAGAAACGAGCTAATAGACACTGACATTTTTACGATGCAGTGGAGAGGGAATAGAATTATTGAAATGAGGTCTTTGGGAAAGGGAAAAGGGATGGGACCCAGAAAACTAACAGAAAAGTTGGTTAGTTTTCATCAAGAGAAAAGGCAGATTATAGGTGTGGGGGCGTCAGTTCAAGCACATCCTCTTCTGGCTGCTTCTGCTGTTTCCACGAAATAGAAAATAAGGCCATCGGCTAAGACCTAACTCTGTGCAGGAGGTGAAGAAGGCTCAAGGAGAAAGAATGGGGTGTGAGATAACCACCTTGGAGGGTAGGAGAGTAATGGACTCGGGGAATGTGGTAGGATCATTGATGGGTAAATACTGAGTCAACATTGGCTGTTGCATGTTAGCTCTACAATCTGTTTTGAACCCTGATCTCTCTCCTGAGTTCAGCCTGCTCTTCCTGCAGTCCCTGTTTTAGAGACTATCACTCCCATGCACCCAGTTTCCAAAGCAGAGAGCTGGGAGTCACTTAAAAGTCCTTCCAGTAAATAAATCATCACTCCAATTGGTGACCACATTTTGTCACTTCTAGCTCCTTAATATTTCTTAACTTTTCCTCCTAAGTCGAGAGCCTTGCCAGTTTTCACTGGATTAGTTAAGTAACTGTCACATTGTTATTGCTTAGGCTATTTCCTCCACTAGACTATAAATTTTTAAAATTCAGCTCAACACTCTTCAATAAATGGTGCTGGACAAACTGGATAATCATATGCAGAATAATGAAATGAGACCCCCATCTCTCACATATACAAAAATCAAATAAAAATAAATTAAAGACTGAAATTTAAGACCCGAAAGTATTAAACTACTAGGAGAAAACACTGGAGGAATGCTCCAGGACTTTGATCTGGGCAAAGGTTTGTTGCGTAAGACCTCAAAAGCAAAGGCAATCTAAGCAAAAACAGACAAAAGGGATTACATCAAGCAAAAAGGTTCTGTACAGCAAAGGCAACAATCAATAGAGTGTACAGACAACCTACAGAAAAGGAAAAGATATTTGCAAACTATCCATCTGACAAGAAATTTAAAAACGGGATATATAAGGAACTCAAACAACTCAAGAGCAAAAAAAAAAAAAATTAAAAAATATACAAAAGATCTGAATAGACTTTTCTCAAAAAAACAAAAAACAAAAAACCATACAAATGGCCAATGGGTACATTAAAAAATTCTCAACACCACTAATAATCAGAGAAACACAAATCAAAACCACAATGAGCTGGGCATGGTGGCTCACGCCTGTAATCCCAGCACTTTGGGAGGCTGAGGCAGGTGGATCACTTGAGTTCAGGAGTTCCATAGGAGCCTGGGCAACATAGTGAAACCCCATGTCTACTAAAAATACAAAAATTATCCAGGCATAGTGACATATGCCTGTAGTCCCAGCTACTTGGGAGGCTGAGGCATGATAATTGCTTGAGCCCAGGAGGCAGACGTTGCATGAGCCAAGATCACACCACTGCACTCCAGCCTGAGCAACAGAGTGAGACCCTGTCTCAAAACAAAACAAAACCAAAAAAACAACCACAATGAGATGATATAATCTCATCCCACTTAAAATGGCTTTTATCAAAAAGACAGGGAATAATGGATGCTGGCAAGAATGTAGGGAAAAGGGGAACGAACCCTCATACACTATTGGTGGGAATGTAAATTAGTACAACCACCCTGGAAAACTAAATGGAAATTCCTCAAAAAACTAAAAATAGAACTACCATGTGATTCAGTAATTCCACAGCTGAGTATATCTCCAACAGAAAGGAAATCAACATATCAACGAGATAGCTGCACTCTCATGTTTACTGCAGCACTATTCATAATAGTCAAAATATGGAATCAACCTAAGTGTGCATCAATGGATAAATGGACACAGAAAATGTGGTATATGTAGACACTGGAATATTATTCAGCCATAAAAAGAATGACTTGAGCCTAGGAGTTTGGAACTACTCTGGACGACATGGCAAAATCCCATCTCTCCAAAAAATTCAAAGCTTAGTGGGGTGTAGTGACACATGCCTGTAGTCTCAGCTACTCAGGAGGCTGAGGTGGGAGGATTGACTGAACCTTGGAGATCAAGGCTGTAGTGAGCCATGATTGCACCTCTGTACTCCAGCCTAAGTGACAGAACAAAACTCTGTCTCAAAAAAAAAAAAAAAAAAGAAAAGAAAAGAAAAAGAAATCTTGTTATTTGCAGCAACATGGATGGAACTGGAGGTGTTTATGTTAAATGAAATAAGCCAAGCACAGAAAGACAAATACCACATTTCTCACTCTCATATGTGGGAACTAAAAAAAAATGGATCTCATGAAGATAGAGAGTAGAGTGGTGGTTACCAGAGGCTGGGAAGGGTAGGAGGGTGGGGGGACGAAGAGAAGTTGATTAACAAGTAGAAATATACAGTGATAGAAGAAATGAGATCTAGTGTTTGATAGATCAGTAGAGTGATTACAGTCCACAATAATTGTTTGTGTATTTCAAAATAGCTATAGGAATAATTTGAATGTTTCTAGCATAAAGAAAAGATAAATATTTAAGGTAATGAATATCCCAATTACACTGATGTGATCTCTACATATTATATGAATAGGCTGTGCGTGGTGGCTCACACCTGTAACCCCAGCACTTTGGGAAGCTGAGGTGGGAGGATCACTTGAGGTCAGGAGCTTGAGACCAGTCTGGACAACATGGTAAAACCCCAAGTCTACTAAAAATGAAAAAGATTAGCCAGATGTGGTGCCACGTGCCTGTAGTCCCAGCTACTGGGGAGGCTGAGGCAGGAGAATTGCTTGGACCTGGGAGGCAGAGGTTGCAGTGAGCCAGGATCATGCCACTGTACTTTAGCCTGGGAAACAGAGCGAGACTGTCTCAAACACACACATACACACACACACACACACACACCAAATTATATAAATGTATTAGATTCTCACAGGTACCTCTAAAATATGTGCATCTATTTTATATCAATTAAAAATAAAATAAATTCAGCTCAGAAAACTTTGAGGACATTCCATGTAGGAAATGAAGGTGAATAATACTGAGTTTGTGCCTTTGAATAGCTCACAAATTATTTTAGGACAATAGCTCTCATTTTCTGAGAACACTGGAAGAGAATCACGTTTTTGGGAGCAATAGTATAGTTCGGTTTTGGACACTGTCGGTTTGAGATACCTGTGAGATGTCCAAGTGGGCATATTGAGTAGTTCAGCCGAAACACATTGGGTGATCGTGTGATCCAGTATTACTCTTTCAGTAATTATGAGGTGTGGCCCAAGGTGCCTTCTATTCACCTGGGCAAGTCTTATTAAAATAGGAACGGGGAGTCAGTAAGTCTGCAGGCCTCAGGGGCTGTAGCTCTAATGAACGCCCAGATGATGCCAATGATACTGATCCACAAACTTCATGTGTACATTGTTGTAATAACAAGGAAGCTACATAAGCATAATTTATTTATACCAAGTGGATTAAGGCAAAACCACACAAGTTCTCCACTGGCAGGTGGAGGAATATGTACTTGATTCTGAAAAAGATGTAGAACCATGAAAGTGTGTACGGAATTGGTGGGTTCTTGGTCTCACTAACTTCAAGAATGAAGCCGCGGATCCTCATGGTGAGTGTTACAGTTCTTAAAAGTAGCGTGTCCAGAGTTTGTTCTTTTTGACGTTCAGATGTGTTTGCAGTTTCTTCTTTCTGGTGGGTTCATGGTCTACACTAGCTCCAGAATGAAGCTGCAGACCTCTTGCTGTGAGTGTTACAGCTCTTAAGGCAGATGCGTCTGGATTTGTTCGTTCCTCCCAGTGGGCTCATGGTCTCACTGGCTCAGGAGTGAAGCTGCAAACCTTCACAGTGTGCCTTACAGCTCATAAACGCAGTGTGAACCCAAAGAGTGAGCAATAGCAAGATTTATTACAAAAAGTAAAAAAAACACAGCCCCCACAGTGTGAAAGGGGACCCAAGCAGATTACTACTGCTGGCTCGGGCAGCCTGCTTTTACTCTCTTCTTTGGCCCCACCCACATCCTGCTGATTGGTAGAGCCGACTGGTCTGTTTTGACAGGGCGCTGATTGGTGCCTTTACAATCCCTGAGCTAGACACAAAGGTTCTCCACGTCCCCACCAGACTCAGCAGCCCAGCTGGCTTCCCCCGGTGGATCCCGCACTGGGGTTGCAGGTGGAGCTGCCTGCCAGTCCCGCACGCTGTGCGCCCGCACTTCTCAGCCCTTGTGTGGTCGATGGGACCGGGCGCTGTGGAGCAGGGGGCAGCGCTCATGGGGCGGCGCTCATGGGGGAGGCTCGGGCCCCACAGGAGCCCACGGAGCGGGTGGGAGGCTCAGGCATGGCGGGCTGCGGGTCCCGAGCCCCGCCCCGCGAGAAGGCAGCTAAGGCCGGCGAGAAATCGAGCGCAGCGCTGATGGGCTGGCACTGCTGGGGGACCCAGTACATCCTCCGCAGCCGCGGGCCCGGATACTAAGCCCCTCATTGCCCGGGGCCCGCCAAGCCCACGCCCCCCCGGAACTCCAGCTGGCCCGCAAGCGCCGCGCGCAGCCCCGGTTCCCGCTCGCGCCTCTCCCTCCACACCTCCCTGCAAGCTGAGGGAGCCGGCTCCGGCCTTGGCCAGCCCAGAAAGGGGCTCCCACAGTGCAGCGGTGGGCTGAAGGGCTCCTCAAGTGCCACCAAAGTGGGAGCCCAGGCAGAGGAGGCGCCGAGAGCGAGCGAGGGCTGTGAGGACTGCCAGCACGCTGTCACCTAAGGATGTGAAAGAGGCATAATATGGTTCTATGCAGAATGCTTTTTGAAAGCCAGCCATGTGTCAACTGCTATCTAGGCAGTAGAGATAACAACGGTGAACCGTGAACAGGAAACCCAGGGAGCTTACATCCTGGAGGGAGGTGGACAGATAATAGCAAGAAAACAAACAAGCAAAGTCATTTCAGATGATAGAAGTGCTGTAAAAAAATAAAAATAGCATAATGTGATGGATCCTGGGGTGCTGCTCTAGTGGGAGGTAATTGTTAAGCCAAGAAATAACCATGCAGTGGAACCAGTCATGCAAGGATATGGGGTCAGAACATTCTGGGTACAGCAATAATGTGTTCCTTTTCCTTGCAAGGGAAGAGGAAGGCAGCGGCCTTGAGGCAGGAGTGAGCAAGGAGGTAGGTGAGGATCAGTTACATGAGTGTTACTGGACCCTGGGGAGCAGGAGGGGAAACAGTAGGAAATGAAGTCAAAGGATCAGCAAGGACCAAGTCATGCAGGGGCTCTGAAGCTGCAATAGAGAGTTTACATTTCATTTTAAATGTGCGAACAAAATAATTCAATTTTTTAAAAAGATAGCTAGGATCATAGATAGCCCTTGCTGTCTTCTTTAAAAGGTGGCAAGCATGTTCAGGACTGTGCTGTAGAAAGGTGAATCTGTCAGCAACATGTGGAACGGCCGCAGAGGAAAGAGAGGCTCTTTTGAAATGCCTGCAGTTGACGGTTAAGGAGAGTCTAAATGGGAAGTCAGACTTGCGCTTCCAAATGAGGCTACAGTAAGTGACATACAAGATTCAAATAATACCCAACTCTCTTGATCCCAGGCATGCAAGGCCAAGAGCCTCTCAATAAGTCCCTCATTTAATCTCCACGACCCCACAATGCTTGTTAGAAATGTTGGTTTCCAGGGTTTTAACCTGGACCTGCTAAAAGGGAGACCACAAGGCCTCTGGTTGTCAATACATAACTGAGGCGGGAGAACAGGGTCTGGAGCTAGGGAACATAAGTACTTCCTCGAACTAAATCAAATGAAAACTCCAAGTCTCTACGACCAAGTAAATAACTTTGTAACGTCACTTCATCCTCTTCGTTTGCATAGGGTGTACACTAGGTAACCAATGGGAAACCTCTAGAGGGTATCTAAACCCCAGAAGATTGTGTAACCAGCTCTCTAGAGGCGCTTGCTCAGTCCTGCTCCCACCCTGTGGAGCGCTTCCGTTTTCAATACATCTCTGCTTTTGTTGCTTCGTTCTTTCTTTGCTTTGTGTGTTTTGTCCAATTCTTTGTTAAAAACGCCAAGAACCTGGACACCCTCCACTGGTAACATAACTACTTTGGGCAATTTTTAAATTCAGGGGAGGTTGGAATTAATGAGTGGGCCTCCACTTCCTTCTGCCAAAAGGGAATGAAGATGCTTGTTATTTTCTGAGTGCTAGCATAGCTCTCTTTTACCCTTGGTGCCTTTCTTTAAATGCTGCAGCTCAACTTACAACCTGAGTAGTGAGATGGGAATTCCAGGATGAATCCACTTTAAACATACCAACTAGCATACGTACCCCTGAACCTAAAATAAAAGTTAAAAAAAAAAAATTAAAAAAGATTACAAAAGATGTTCATGTATATTAACACTGTTCTGGTGATAAGAACATTATGTAAATTAACTACTCGGTGTCTCGATTCTGGACAGTGTTATATAAACATTACTAAAATTAAAAAAAAAAAAAAAACTAGCAGGATGCTGGTGCCTCCTGAGGAAGTTCTGCTGCCTCTTGCAGACATTGGTTTATTTAAAGCTAAGGCCAACCTTGGGGCAACGCTTTCCACTGCAATCCTCACGTGTATTTTAATGTAAATGAGTTTCAGATCCTTTTTGAGAGAAGATTTTGCCTGGGAAACAGGACAGATCTGGGCCTAGAGTGCCTGGTAACGAACTTGGGACAATAGAATGGGGAAGGGGATAGGGGAAGGAGGTGGCCCAGGGCACTGCACCTCACTTCCTTCACAGATTTGCCCAGAGCCAGGAAATAGCCCTTGCCCCCTTCCTGAGCAGAGGGCTCTTAAAATACTGAATGAAGAAGAAGAAAAAAATGGGTTTATAACTTTGCATTATTTGTGCTTGATTAGATTCTAACCTTAAAATATATATTTCTTTAAAAGGAAAACTCTTTGATCTGCATTTTTGATCATTTTTCCCTTGGCGTAGCTACTAGGCTGCCTTCTGCCATCTCCAGACCAGAAAAGCTTTCCTGGGCACAGGGAATCCACAAGGCACAGTGGGGAGAATTGTGTGCTTCAAATTTAATGTCATAGAAATAGGGAGATGACAGAAGCGGAAGGAAGGAAAGTCACCACTCAACGCGCACTGACAGCGTGCCCTGCTCTGTACGGACGTCTCTCCTGTAGATTAACTCAAGGGCTCCCCACTTTCCTCTGGTTTTCCTTTGAATCCCCACGATCGTAGATTGGCTCAAATGGTTACCACCCCTCCTGCTGAGTCATCTGTGTAAGCAGTAGCAATACCTAATATTTACCGCCCTTGTAACACACGCTAGGTGTTTTGCAGGAATTCCTTCATTGAATACTCTCAACACCTTAAGAGATGGGTCCTCATTTTCAAATAAAATTACCGACCCCTAGAGATACTGAGTGACTTGTCCAGAATCAGCAGTGCCGTGATTCGATCCTAAGCCACTGGATTCTAGAGATCATCTGTTTAGCTCTTACGTGATAGTGCTTTGACTTGTCAGGAAAGACACAAAATTATACTTGCTCTGGTAAAATTCCCCGCTAATTTTATGTTTGAGGTCTTCAGGCTTATTTTTTTTTTTTTGCCCCCTTTTCTCCCTAAAAGCATCTCCTCTTCAACTTAGGTACCCAAAGCCTTGTCATATTATATATGTCATATTATATATCCCACTACCACCACCACCTCTTTTCTTAAAAGATTTACCCAGTAGGATTTACTCATTCATGCTGCTATGCCTTCTAGGCACAAATGCATTTTTGGACTTTTCATCTCTATGAAACATTTTTTTCTTCTGAGAATTTTCAGCTGTCCAGTAGCAGATCCATTTGCCTCTTGACCATGGTTTTGAGATGTCTTGGAATACCTGGATGTGGAAAACTTCTCTCAAGGGTTTCCTGCTTACCTGGAGAGGGTGAGCCTCAGAACCAGGCACTGGATGTATGTTCTCTGGGAGTTGTTGAGCATTCATTCATTCATTCATTCATTCATTCATCAAATATGTATGATTGCTCTGACTGGCACTGGAGACTCTGGAAATCAAAACAAACATTGCTCCTTCTACCATAAAGCTCACAATGCACAGTCAAAGACAGACATTAAGTAAGAAACTTTGATGAAAAATGTATGGTTCTCAAACTACCTATTGGGTACAATATTTGGGTGATGGGTACACTAGAAGCCCAGATTTCACCACTATACAATTCATCCATGTAAGGAAAAACAACTTGTACTTTTAAAGCTATTGAAATTTTTAAAAAGGGGATTGTAACAACCGTCTTGATAAAAAAAAAAAAAGAAAGAAAGAACACTCCTCACCCCATTTGTCGTTTCTTTTTTTGTTTTTTTTTTGAGACAGAGTCTTGCTCTCTCGCCCAGGCTGGAGTGCAGTAGCACAATCTCGGCTCACTGCAAGCTCTGCCTCCCAGGTTCACGCCATTCTCCTGCCTCAGCCTCCTGAGTAGCTGGGACTACAGGTGCCCGCCACCACACCTGGCTAATTTTTTGTATTTTAAGTAGAGACGGGGTTTCACTGTGTTAGTCAGGATGGTCTCGATCTTCTGACCTTGTGATCCGCCCGCCTCAGCCTCCCAACCATTTGTCTTTTCTTTCCTTTTCCTTTCTCCCACCACTGGCATACCTTTGCCCCAACGCTCCCAGATGCCAAGTGTCTATACCCTTCTTTCCTCCCTGGTGCCAGTATCCTGGCTTGGACCTCTCTATCTCACTTCTGCCTAAGGGATGATCATCATGTTTGACCCAGCTCATTGTCAGCCAGGAAACCCATGGTTTAGTGGCCATTTTTCTCTGCTATGAAACTTCTGGTGATTTGAAACATGCAGGACAAGGTACAGCAAAAAGAACAGAGAGTAGTTGGTGGTCAAGTTCACAATGCCCATTAATTCATTCATGTATTCATTCAGCAAACATTCATTAAACAGTATCTGCCAGGAATTGAGACATAGAAAGAAAAAACACATAGTTGTTGCATAGTAGAAAGGCTATAAATGTCTAAAGGTAAGAATCCCCTGTATCATCTTCATTGCCTCTGCCCCTGATATTGAACTCTCTCCTTAGCACAAGGTGGGCACTCAATAAATATTTGTAAAATAAAAGAATGAACTCATATCTTGGCAGAAAATACAGGTATGTAAAGAACTGTAATAAAGTGGGATGACCATTCATTCAACAAATATTGATTGAACGTCTACTAAGTGCTAAGTACTATGTCAAGTCAGACAGATGCAGTCCTTGGTCTTAAGAAGTTCACAGTTAAACATTTCCGTTGTAAGTATTAAAGCTGTGATGAGTGATGTGAAAAAGGCCAAGGCCGAGAGAGCATGTAACAAGATGTTTGCCTGGCACATGTGAAAGCCCAGTACCCCCCAAAAATGTCAGATTACATTTCAAAAATGGAAAGATTGATATAGTTGAAACATTTTAAATGAAGGAAAAGAAAGAGTAGGAAAAGATGAGGTTAGAAAGAAAGCAAAGATTGGATTCCCAGGGCAAATGAGGAATGTAGGGTTTATCTCAAGAACAATGAGAAGCTTTTCTAAGATTTTAAGCAGAAGCAAGGTATGGTAAGTTTTAAATTTCATAAAGTCACTCTGCCTTGAGGACAAAGAATGTCAGGAGATCAAGAATGTAGGCTGGGTGTGGTGGCTCACACCTGTAATCCCAGCATTTTGGGAGGCTGAGGTGGGAGGGTCACCTGAGGTCAGGAGTTCGAGACCAGCCTGGCCAACATGGTGAAACCCCTCCTCTACTAAAAATACAAAAAATTAGCCCAGTGTGGTGGTGGGCACCTGTAATCCCAGCCACTCAGGAGGCTGAGGCAGGAGAATCACTTGAACTCTGAAGGCAGAAGTTGCAGTGAGCCCAGATTACGCCATTGCACTCCAGCTTGGGCAACAAAAGCAAAACTCCATCTCAAAAACAAAAAAAAGAGTGGACAGTTGGAGACCAGTTGGGATGCTACTGCAGTAATCTAGGTATGGAGTGGCATTGTTTTGAACTACAATGGCGATATTGCAGACAGAAAGAAGTGGACTGATCCTAAATGTATCTTGGATGTAGAATTGATAGACCTTGATAATTGGATGGTGGGTGGGCTAGGCAATAACAGCAGGGAGAGGGACTGTCAAGCATAACTCTTAAGTATCTTGCTTGAGAAATTCATGAATGTTTATGTCATTTTTTGACATTTAAAATACTGGGGAACAATCGTGTTTTTGGATAAACATTATTGATTAAGTTGTGGATACTGTCAACTTGAGATACCTGTGAGAGACCTAGATGGAAATGTCGAATAGTTTAAATGATATTAATTAGGTGACTGCCTGACCCAATATTATTCCTCTAGTAATTATGGGTGTTCATATGGCCCAGTTTAAATCAATCAGAATATCATCATGCTCAGACCACAGTGACTGATTCCTAGAAAAGTCATATGAGCCTCACTGGACCAATCTAATTACTTCTCTTAATCTGAATGGGGAGAACAGATTTTTATACTCCAGTTGCAGAGCTGTGAACCTGTAAGTTCAGAGCTGTTGATGAACATGTCACCTCTGTGGGGATGATGTTGGCTTGAAAGAATGAGGGTACCATACAGAGAGAGAAGAGGCAGAAGAAAAGACTACTGAGAATATAGGCATTCCCTTGCTTCTGCCCCTGGCTTGGTTACATGAGCTGAGTTGGTATTTGTTTATTAATAAATTTCTTTCTCTGTCTCTGTCTCTCTTTCTCTTTCTCTCTCTGTGTCTCTGACTCTGTTTTATTTTAGCTAGTTTTCAGTGGTATTTTATCATTTATAATCATTCATGATGGTGCTAGCAATATAAGTATGCAGTTGGATTTGCAATTTCTCTTACTCAGAAAGAGATTAACTGTAGATATGTTGTTGAAAGTTGTAGATATTGATATAGAATTTGAAGCCAGGGAATGAATCAGATCACCAAGAAAGAAAGAGGAGAACTGAGGTATAAGCTCTAAGAATTCTAACACTAAAGTTTCAGGAGAGGTGGATGAATTCTCAAGGAAATTGGAAGAAATACCTCAAGTCATTGGAAGAAAACCAATAGAGTGTGGTGTGTAAGAAGCAAGGGTGTTTTAAAGAGGTGGTGGTCAACTGTATAGAATCTTCAAGACAGGGAAAAAGTGCAATAAGAACTGGCAATCAGCCATTGGATTGGGTAGTGCAGAAGTCATTGCTGCATTTTCCAAGAATAATTTCAGCAGAGTGGAGGCGTCAGAAGTCAGTTGGAGTGAATTGAAAAGGAAATGGAAGTGGGGAAGTAAAGCCTAAATATGGAAACAATTCTTTTAAGGATTTTAGCTGTGAAGGGGAGAATATGGAAAGGATGGCAACTGGAGAGGGAACTCCAGAAAGGATATTGTTTACTTTTTTTTTCTTTTGGATGAGAGGGACTAAAACCAAATTATATTTAAAGATCTGTTAGATCTTTAAATCTAATAGAGGGACTAAAACCAAATTATATTTGGTTTAAATCTTTAAATCTAATAGAGGGACTAAAACCCAATTATATTTAAAGATCTATTAGATCTTTAAATCTAACAGAGGGACTAAAACCAAATTATATTTAAAGATCTATTAGAACACAGAGGAAGGAGCAGCTAACTCTGCCTAGGTGAGTAGAGAAAGATTTCCTCAAGGAAGCTGGGTCTTAAATGGCAAGTAAAGCTGGCAAGTAAAAATGTCCTCAAGGAAGCTGGGTCTTAAATGGCAAGTAAAAACTTTCAATAAAAGAAGGCATTGGCCGGGTGCAGCGGCTCATGTCTGTAATCCCAGTACTTTGGGAGGCTGATGCAGGTGGATCACCTGAGGTCAGGAGTTCGAGACCAGCCTGGCCAACATGGTGAAACTCTGTCTCTACTAAAAATACAAAAATTAGCCAGGTGTGATGGTGGACGCCTGTAATCCCAGCTACTCAAGAGGCTGAGGCAGGACAATCGGTTGAACCAGGAAGGTGGAGGTTACAATGAGCCGAGATTGCACCACTGTACTACAGCCTGGACAACAGAGCAAGACTCCATCTAAAAAAAAAAAAAAGAAGAAGAAGAAGAAGGCATTGCACAGAAAAGGAAGATTGCATGCAAAGACACAGTGGTGTGTTTGGAGGCTGTTCAATAGGTCAGGGTATAAAAAACTTTAGCTGTGGACTTTGTTAGGGAGAAAGAAAAATGCCACAAGGCCTTCTGTACCTTTTATCTTTGTTCTTAACTTCATCTTTAAAATAATTGATCAGGCCCTATTATGTTTAAGGTCTAATCCACTATTAAAATCCATAGTGACTGTTTCGTTAGATTGATAATACTCCCAGAAATGAATAATCCACTGCAGATGTTTCCTGAAATTATGTTGTGTAATGTGTGATGAGAGGCTCTTAGGAGGTTGGAGGCTCAGCCTAAAGTGGCCCACTTAGAAAAAAATTGTGAAGCATATTTGAAGTTTATTGTGTTTTACCTTAAAAGATCATGTACATCCTATTCCTGGATAGATCTGGCAGGATTTTCTTAATAAAGCGTTTTATTATTATTATTCACTGATGTCCCAGGAAGATAGGCCAGACTCAGCCTTTAGATTTAATTATTTCCTGGTAGCTACTTACATAAACTCTGAGTAACAATGAAAGTCCATGCCTGGAACCTATTTTCTACTCTGAGTCTTCTCACTTGCCCACTCACTGCCAGCTTCACAGAGACACAGTCTGAGCACCAGCTCTCTGCAGAAGTGAAATACGGTGGAACGTGGGGATGAGAAGAGGAGAGCAGTAAGAGTAGTTTCACTGGGTTAACTGATCTGTATCAACGTCCTGGGCTGGAGAGAATCAAGTAATGGCATGATGAGCCTTAGCATGTTAGCTGCTCACATATCACATTATTCACACCTACTTGGCTGTATGAATTTTCTTTATAAAATAATATGAGAGGCCAGGTGCGGTGGCTCATGCCTGTAATCCTAGCACTTTGGGAGGCCGAGGCGGGCAGATTGCCTGAGCTCAGGAGTTCGAGACCAGCCTGGGCAACATGGTGAAACCCTGTCTCTACTAAAATACAAAAAAACATTAGCCGGGCATGGTGGTGGGCACCTGTAGTCCCAGCTACTCGGGAGGCTGAGGCAGGACAATTGCTTGAACCTGGGAGACGGGAGTTGCAGTGAGCTGAGATTGAGCCATTGCACTTCAGCCTGGGCAACAGAGCGAGACTCTGGTCCCCAAAAAAAGAAAAAGAATATGAGATATAAAATCCACATCGTATTGCCTGAAAGAAAAACGCAGCACACATTAATTGGATTCTTGGCAAAAGACTGAAAAATATGTCCCAGAACTGTTGAAGCAAGTTATTTTTAGACAACTTTACTCTAAAATATGTTGGTTCCTCTGAATGAATTCACAGTGTATACTGCATACTCTTTGGTCTGATCCTCTTGAACAAAAAGACCTCCATTTTTCCTTTTTATTACATAATAAAATAAAATGAGCAGTCTCCCAGCTCCGTCCCAGAAGTACTCCTCCAAGGAATACTCTTTTTTTGTTGGCTTCTATCTACACATTTGCCTTCCTGTGAACCCTTTGCCCTACTTTTGTAACCTAAAGACATTAATAGAAACTTAAGTTCTTTCCACCATTCATTTTGTTTTTTGGTTGTCCCCATTTTTAACTCATGAGGTCACTCTCTGTTTCATCAGATTTCCTACACTGCAGCCTTCTGCTATTTTTCTAATAGAACAGCCGAGGACTAACACTTTATATGGCATTGCAAGGGAAGAAGGATTAAGCCATTGGTAGTTGCAGAGATCTGACTTTGTGATAAGAGATCTGCCAGTGATTAGAAGACCCCACCTAGTTGGTCTTAAAATGGAATTAGTCCAGATGGTGCCAATGGGAATTAAGGGACTGCATGGTCCCAGAGCAAACACAATACCTGTCTTTTGGATGCTCTTAATCTCAGGGGCAAAGGAGGGAAATGGGGCTTTCAGAGGCTGAGCCACACATTCCCGTGTGATTATAGTGGTAAATACCTGTGATTTAAAGTGACTGTTTATCAGATACTAGAAATGTCTTTTAAATCATTAAAGGAGTATAAAGGTCTGTTTGAGAGTCGCATGTTATTGAAATTAATAGGAGTTTTAAAGTCATTTATACATATTTCTGAGACTGCATCTACAAAGGTTTTCAATAATCTTTGTTAATTAAATATATATCTTTGGGAAGAAACACAAGATTCATCTACAAAACATGACTTGTGGATAAATATGTTTCCTTTGTGTACCTTGTTTGCTTACAGAACCTCTTCTATGTATAGCTGGACAAATTTCAGGCACTATATGCAAATAGGCATACTAAGAGTGCTTACTTCTTTGTTTCCAGTTTCCTAGAATTTGGCATCAGAGTTAAAGCAGATTCTTGGTACATGTACTGTTTTTAGGTACTAGGAAAATCAGAGGCTGTCTGTACTCACAAGTTTTTTCCCCTTAAATTATTACTTATCAACTTGTCTGATGACAGGAGGGGCATGGTGGCTCACGCCTGTAATCCCAGCATTTTGGGAGGCTGAGAAGGGAGCATCACTTGAGGCCAGGAGTTTGAGAACAGCCTGGGCATCATAGCAAGACTCTATCTCTACCAAAAAATAATTTTTAAAAATTGTCTGATAACAGATCAATGTCCAGTCTTCAGCTTTAAGCTCAAATCTTTGGTGAAATGCACATAATCTGACTGAAATATTTTTTGTATTGTTATTCATTACACTTTAATGTAAATGAACATTCTCAGAGACTTTGACAAGGAGTGGAGAGGAAAGCTCAGGGGACTGAGATGCTGTGGGTGATAATGAGGAAAACGTCTCTGAGAGTGAAAATGAATACATCCTGACAACTTAGTTCAACAGTTATTCATGGGGTGGCCTTGCTCTCATTCATGAAACTAGTGCATTTCCTTCAAAGGGGAGGAGCTTCCAAACTTTGACATGCTATGTGTGCAAATAGGAATGGAATATATAGTGTCATGGAATCTAAGTCCAGCTGCCATTTTTGGAGGCTCCCTCTTGTGGGCATGCACCCATCTATGTCAATGTGGGCAAATCAAACTTGCCACCATTAAGAAGTCTTAGACGCGTGCATATAACGCACGTTCTTCATGGTCAACTTTCTTACTGCTGGATGACAGAATTGACTTTTGAGGCTGAATGATGCCAAAACTTCTTGTCACATTACAGAGTTTGCATGTAGTTTTCCTTTCTTTCGATATCTTTGGTTTTGGTGTCAGGTAATACTGGTCTTATAGAAGGAAGCCTCTCATCTTTCATTTTTTGGAAAAGTTTATGAAGGGTTGGCATTCTTTAAATGTTTGGTAGAATTCACCAGTGAAGCCACTTGGACCTGGGCTTTTCGTTGTGAAAAGTTTTTTTTTGTTGTTGTTGTTGTTCATTTTTATTACTATATGTGTAAGGAAAAAGAAAGATTAGTGGTTGTCTAGTGACCTCTAGGTAGTGACTAATTGCCTAGTGATTTCTAGGAGAAGCACAGAGTTTCTTTTTGGGGTGATGATCATATTCTATAATTAGATTGTAGTAAGGTTGTGTAATTATGTGAATATACTAAAAATCACTAAATTGGTCACTTTAAATGAGCCAACTAGTATGTGAATTATATTTTTGTAAAGTCATTTAAAAAACAGGTATTGATTCTTTTCATCCTCTCTACTGCTTCTCTTTTTTCTGTATTATTAATTTCTGCTTTCTTAAAACTTCTTTAGATTGCTCTTTCTTAAACTTAATTATATTTACTTTTTAAATTAATTTACTTAAAATTACATGTTTACCTTTAAGAAGCACTTACAGCTCACATTTTTATAAGTAGTACTTTTATTCTGTTGTAAATATTTTTAAATTCTGTCATAAATGTCTATGTCCCTAAAATCATAGGCTTAAAATACATAGATATTTGAATATTTTGCAACATTTACTGTGAATTCCCTTTTTGTCCTCATGAGTTACTTAAGAAGACATGTCAAAAGTTTTCCAGATATGTTTGTGTTTCCTATCTCTTAGCAAATTTCAATTTTTGTTATCATGTGTACTTATCTTTACTCTTACTAATGCGTTATGTCTGAAATTCTATTTTGTCTAATACTGATATTGTTACATAAAATTTCTTTGCTTATGTTGAAATAAAAACTTTAGACTAATTAAATTTGGCAGACTTTATTTGAGCAAAGAAAGATTCATGAATCAGGAAGCATTCAAGCCAGAAGGGGTTCAGAGAGTTCTGCCTAGCAATGCAAGCAGCAAGCTTTTACAGGCTGAACACAGAAGCAAAGTAGAGAAATCACCTGATTGGTTACAGGTGAACTTCAACTTGATTTGAACATGGTGTGATGTGGCACTTTCCTGTTTGGGCATGGCATAATGAGTTGGCTGCCTGTGATTGGCTGAAACTCAGCTATTTGTTGTACTCCTAAATTAAGTTTCAGTTTGTTTATGCACTAAGTTAGGTTGCAGTTTGTTATGTAGGAATTCAAAGTATCAACACAGCCTCAGGCTAATGGCCTTCTACTTATTTAATTTAACAATTATTAATTGCAAGTTTCCACTTTTCCCATTACTTTCAATCTTTCTGGGTGATTGTGCTGGAGATTTTTAGTGTTTCTTATAGACATCAACTAGCTAGCTTACAAAGCTCTAATCTGTTAGTTTCTGTCATTTGTCAGATGCATTTAATTCATTTTCACTGTCATAATCACTGATATATTTGCGTTTATTTCTACTACCCTATTTTCCTTTTACTATCCATTTTTATTGGATTTAAAAAATGTATTTCCATGCCTTCTTTTGGATAAAGCTGTTTTTTAATAATATCCTCCATGAATATTACCCCCCACTGTTGGCTTGGAAGCATTTCTATTATTTTAAGGTATTTCAATCACCATCTCTAATCTTCAACTATAATATTTTTCCTAACATCTAAATTTATTGAGAAAATTTCTGAATGTTACAAAACCCCTGGGTATATTTAACTACCTACTAAATAACTACCTCCTAGAGATTTTAAAGATTTCCCAAAATCGCTAAACCAGCTTTTAAAATTGTCAACATTAAATAAACTGACAATTTGTTAATATTGTGTTTACCACTCTTTCTTGTATTCTATGTGCCTTCCCTCTGGGTTGACTTTTCTTTTTGCTTAAATATATCCTTTAATATTTGTGCTCATGAGCATCAATTAATGGTACACTCTCTAGGCTCTTTAAGAGTCTAAAGTTGCCTTTTTTTTTTTGAGATGGAGTCTCACTCTGTTGCCCAGGCTGGAGTGCACTGGTGTGGTCTCAGTTCACTGCAATCTCCACCTCCTGAGTTCAAGCAATCCTCCTGCCTCGGCCTCCTGAGTAGCTGGGACTACAGGCACGTGCCAACACCCCCAGCTCATTTTTTGTACTCGTAGTAGACACAGGTTTCCTCCATATTAACCAGTATGGTCTCAATCTCCTGCCCTCTTGAAACACCACTCCCCTCCGCCTCCCACACTGCTGGGATTACAGGTGTGAGCCACCACACCTGGCTTATTTCTTCTCGTTTTTTAAAATCATAGTTTAGGAATAAAACTTTAGTCTGAGTTAATTTTACTTAGCATTTTGATCACATGATTCTTTCCTGAAATCCTCTGGTGTATGAAATCTTTGGGTTCTTGGTCTCCCTAACTTTAAGAGTAAAGCCGCAAACCCTTGCAGTGAGTGTTACAGTTCTTAAAGGTTGTGTGTCTGGAGTTTGCTCTCTTCAGCTGTTCAGAAGGGTTCAGGATTTCTTCTTTCTGGTGGGTTCGTGCTCTTGCTGGCTTCAGGAGTTAAACTGCATACTTTCCTGATCACTGCTACAGCTCTTAAGGTGATGTGTCCGCAGTTGCTCAGAGTTGTTCATCACCCTCTCATGGTCTTGCTAGCTTTAACAGTGAAACTACAGACCTTTGCAGTCAGTGTTACAGCTCACAAAGGAAACCCACTTCTGACCCAAAAAATGAACAGCAACAAAATTTACTCCAAAACAACAAAGCTTCCACAGTGTACAAACACACCACAGCAAGTTGCCACTGCGGGGCGGGAGCAGCCTGCTTTTATTCCCTTATTTGGCCCCACTCACATCCTGCTGATGGGTCCATTTTACAGAGAGTTGATTGGCCCATTTTACAGAGAGCTGATTGGTCCATTTTGACAGGGTGCTGATTGGTGCATTTACAATCCCTGAACTAGACACAGAGTGCTGATTGGTGCGTTTACAATCCTTTAGCTAAACACAAAAATTCTCCAAGTCCCCACTAGGTTAGCTAGACACAGAGCACTGATTGGTGCATTTACAATCCCTGAGCTAGACACAGTGCTGATTGGTGCATTTACAATCCTTTAGCTAGACACAAAAGTTCTCCAAGTCCCCACCAGATTAGCTAGATACGGAGTGCTGATTGGTGCATCCACAAACCCGGACCTAGACGCAGAGTGCTGATTGGCACATATACAATTCTCCAGCTAGACATAAAAGTTCTTCAAGTTCTGACTTGACTCAGGAGCCCAACTGGCTTTGCCTAGGCTCCACCTAGTGGGTCCCTTGCCTGGCCACGGGCAGAGCTGCCCGCCAGTCCGGCACTGCGTGCCTGCACTCTTCACCCCTTGGGCGGTCAGTGGGACCCGGTGCCATGGAGCAAGGGGCGGTGCTCGTTGCGGCGGCTCGGGCGGCGTGGGAGCCCACCATGGGGGGACTCGGGAATGGCGGGCTGCAGGTCCCGAGCCCTGCCCCGCTGGGAGGCGGCTGAGACCCGGCGAGAATTCGAGCGTGGCGCGGGTGGGCCAGCAGTGTTTGGGGACCCGGTGCACCCTCCATAGCTGCTGGCCCGGGTGCTAAGCCCCTCACTGCCCAGCACCGGCAGCGCCGGGCCGCTCTTGAGTGCGGGGCATGCAGAGCCCACGCCCACCCGGAACTCGCGCTGGCCCGTGAGCGCCGTGCACAGCCCCGGTTCTCGCCCGCGCCTCTCCCTCCACATTTCCCCGCAAGCAGAGGGAGCCGGCTCCAGCCTCAGCTGGCCCAGAGAGGGGCTCCCTCAGTGCAGCGGCGAGCTGAAGGGTTCCTCAAGCGCGGCTGGAGTGGACGCTGAGGCCAAGGAGGCGCCGAGAGCAAACGAGGGCTCCCAGTACGTTGTCACCTCTCATTGGTAACTACAGTTGCTGTCAGTTTAACTGTAAGTCCTTTGTAAGTAACTTGTCTTTTTATGTCTAGTAGCTTTGAAGGGTTTCCCTCTCTGTTCTCAATGATTTGTAGTTTCACTATATATATTATCTTGTACAATTACTGTCTATACTTCTGGGTGCTTGGACTTTGCTCTGAAGACTCATGTCTTTCTTCAGCTCTGGAAAAACATCAGCAAATACCTCTTCAAATATTGCCTTCTACCTTTTTGGAAATTCTGTTAGCTGTGTATAAGTCAGATCTTTCATTTATCCTCCAAGTCCTTTATTTTGTCATTTTTTTCTCTTTGTCTCTGTGATGCGTTCCAGTGAAATCCTCAGTAGTATCTTGTAGTGCCCTTGTACTTTCTACACAATCTCTCTACCAAGATTTTTTCCAATAAATTTGTTTTTTTATGTTTAAATTTTTTACATTTTTTAGATCTACTTGTTTTAATTCTTATTTTTGTTTGCCAATTTTATATCTTATTTTCAGTGGATATTATTCTTTAACTTATCTCTTTTATTACCCTAAATGTGCCTATTTAAAAGCCTTTGTCAGACTATTGTACTTTTGTCAAAGGTGGCGGCTTCTTGGTGATTTATATTGGCTTTGCATAGCATTTCTTTATTTTGGTATTATGGTTTCTAGGCTCATTTTGAGAAAGTTAAGGCTTTTTGGTTTTTGTTTTTCTTCTCTCCTACTCTTTCCTCTCTAGTTTTTGTGATAGCCTCCACCTAGCTCCCTGGGGCTCCTTAACCAAAACATGTCTTATATTGCAGATTTGAACTTCATATAATTTAAGGATTATGACCTCAAAGATTATGATATCAAAGACTAAGGCTTATGGCCAATTTGGTCATAGAACCAGCAGTCAGTTTCAGATCCTGGAGATGAGGCTGTTTTATTTCCTACCAAGGAGGCAATATTCCCAGGAAACAATTAGCAGAAACTTCCCTAGACTTTTCTGTTTCCTTGTTTAAATTAGGGGGATTTCTACCCCAATCTCTGGCTTGATTCCTGTTGCCCTTTTATATAGAGTAATTTTAATTACCATTACTTCAGATGAGCCAAATTCCCAGACGTCTTTGCTTGCTTCCTGCCCCAGAAGCAGGCCCAGAGCTTTGTGTATACACTACTGACTGCCTTGTTTTCCGGTCCAGGTGCCTGGTGTGGTTCATATAAATTTTTATCTTGCTTTAAACCTGCTTATATCATTTTACTTACTTATTCGTATTTTCCTGTCATTGTTCTTGTTTGAAGCAGAGTTGGGTATATAAGGCATGTACTTACTAATATAATCTTGATGCCTCCTTAGATGAGTCTTCTGTAAATATAACATATAAATTCCTTTAAAATTCCTTGGGGCCATCTTTGTTGAGATGTTAGCAAGATGGTGGAATAAGACTTTCCAATACTTGTCCCCAAATAGAAACTTCAATCTGAATATCTATCCATGCTCAAAAATACCTTCACAAAAGCTAAGAAAACCTGGTGACAGATAACAGCACTTATTCTGTGTGTAGCACAGAAATAAGAAAAGACTCGTTGAAGAGTGTAGGAAGGACAGTTGTACATTACCTGCATCATCCATCCCCCAACACCAGGCAACACAGCATAAAGAGAAACACCCTCTGCTTGAAGAAAGGAGAGGGGAGTGAGCACTGGACTTTGTCTTGAACCCCAACACCAGACCTACACCAGTAAAACCCAGTACTGGGCAGTTCCGACAGCCCCAGACCTTAAGCTGGTACCTGAGGATGGAGTCTCCGTTCCTGCCTCAATACCAGCAAGATCCTGCAGCCTCAAGCTCCAGACTGTTCGGTGAACTTGATCCTTGGCCCTGCTCTACCACCAGGCTTACTCTTAACAGTCCCAGGCTCTAGATTGGCCCCAGTGTGAGTGGCCCCAGTGGCCCCAAGGTTTGGGTGTGCCCCAGAACCAGGCCAGCCCTCATAGACTGAGTCTTCAGGCTTTCCCTAGAACCAGGACTTGCCAGTCCCATAGTCCCAGGTTTCAGGCCCACTCAATACCAGGCCAGCTTGAGTTGAGGTTCCAGGTTAGCTCAGAGCCACGTTGGTCCACACAGCCCCAGGCTTCAAGCCCACCTCAACACCAGATTGACACGCCTGGCCTCAAGTGCCAGGCCAGCACCCATGGACACAGGTTCCAGGCTTGCCCAGTGTTAGGCCGGTCTCTGCAACTCCACCCACTAGGCTGGCCTATGCAGCTCCATACTCCATCAGACTCATTCAGTAAACCCCAGTGTTGGCTGGTTCCCACAGACTCAGACTCCAGACCAGATCCTGTGGCTCCAGGCACAGGCCAATAACTGCAATTCCAAGCTCTATACCTGCCCCAGCACGTGGCCAGCTCCAGGCTCCAAGCTGGTCCCCTGGGTCTGCTGCAGCAAACCCAGGTTCCAGGATACCCTACAGATCCAGGCTCCAAGACAGCTCCCATAGGCCCAGGATCCAGGTTTGTTCACATGGACTCAGGCTCCAGTCTTGCCCCAGCAGTAGGCCAGACCCTGTGGACTCAGGTTCCAGTGGTCTCAGGCACCAGGCTCATCCCAGCACTTGGATGGCCCCTCCATGCTCAGGCTCAAGATCTACCCCAGTGCCAGGTCAGCCACAGAGGACCCAGGCTTCAAGTCGGGACTCCACAGATACAAGCTCCAGGCCCACCCTTGCAGATCCAGGCTACAAGTACATCCTCTCAGACTCAGTCAACAGGTATACTACATTGGCTACAGGCTCCAGACCTAACCCGGAGCCAGGCATTAGGCCCACCTACCTGCTGATCCAGGTACCAGGCCAGCTTGCCCAAGGATTCCAAAAGCAAGCCTACCTGTGGACCATGACAGATGGCATTCCTAGAATCTCTGAGGGGACTGACTGGTGAAGGGATTTCCCAAACAAAGCCAGTCTGCAAAGAATAAGTAGGAGATAAGAACCTACTTCTCCAAATGCACAGACACCAGTGTACAACCACAAGGATCAAAAACAATCAGGGAAATGTCACCACCTAAAGAACTAAATAAAGCACCAGTAACCAACCTTAAAGAAATGGAGATGTATGAAATGGGTGACAAAGAATTCCAAATAATGGTCTTAAGAAAGTTTAACAAACTTCAAGAAAACAGAACAAAAATCAGGAGAACAATAAATGACCAACATAAGAGATTAAAATCATTTAAAAAATATCAAACAGATTCTTTAGTTGAAAAAAGAATGAAATTAAAAATGCAAAATAGAAAGTCAACAGCAGAATTGGTGAAGCAGAAGAAAGACTCAGAATTGATCAAAATCAAAGACAGATTACTTTAAAATACACAGAGGAGAAAATGCAATGAAAAGGAATGAAGAAAGCTTATGAGATTTTTGGGACAGCATCAAAAGAGCAAATATTTAAGTTTTAGGAGTTCAAGAAGGAGAAAAGACAAAGGGGTAGAAAGTTTATTTAAAGCAAAGTTTATAGCAGAAAACTTTCCAAACCTGGAGAAGAAGGTAAATATCCAAGTATGGAAAGGTCAAAAGTTCTCTAATTCAATTCTACCTAAACAAGACTGAAGCAAAACATAATAAAATTGTCAAAGATCAAAGACAGAGAGGATCCTGAAAGCAGCAAGAAAAAAAAAATCACATAGGGCATTTCAGTAAGGCTAGCAGCAAATTTCTTACCAGAAATCTTATTCAGAAGAGGGTGGAATAATATATTCCAAGTGTTGAAGAAAAAAAAAGCTGCCAATCAAGAATACTATACCCCGCACAGCTAGCCTTCAGAAATGACAGAGATATAAAAACTTGCTCAGACAAACAAAAGCCGAGGGAGTTTGTCACCACAAGAACTATCTTATAAGAAACGCTAAAAGGAGCTCTTCAAACTGAAAGAAAAGAACACTAGTGACAGAAAAACATTTTTAAGTATAAAAATCACTGGTATAAAAAATGCAGTAAAATTCAGAATACTCTAATACCGTAATGCTGGTATGTAAATCACATATCTTTTGTATGAAGTTAAAAGACAAAACTATTAAAAATAATAATGGCTACAATAATTTAAGTAATATGCTATATAAAAAGACGTAAATTGTGACATCAAAAACATTAAATGGAGAAGGGTGGAGCAAAAGTGTGGTGCTATTGTTTGAAATCAAAATGAAGTTGTTATCAGCTTAAAATAGCCTATTATAACTAAAAGATGTTATATGTGATCCTCAGGGTGACCACAAAGCAAAAACCTATAGTAGATACACAAAAGATAAAATGTAAGAAATAAAAAATACTACTAGAGAAAAATAATCTAATCACAAAGGAAGACAGCAAGACAAGAAGAAAAAAACAAAAGATTATTACATTAACAACCAGAAATAATCGACAAAATGACAGTAGTAAGTCCTTGCCTATCAGTAATTATCTTGAATGTAAATGGATTAAATTCTCCTATCAAATGATAGGAGTGTGGCTAATGAGCAAAGAAATAAGACTGAATTGTATGCTGCCTACAATAAACTAACTTCACCTTTAAGGGCAGACATAGACTGAAAGTGAAGGGATAGAAAAAGATATTTAATGCAAATGGAAACCAAAAGAGAGCTGGAGGGTAGCCATGCTTTTATCAAACAAAATATGCTTTACGTCAAAAACATTTTGTGCTTTCTTAAGCTTTAGAGCAGCATTGTCCAATAGAAATATAATGCCAGCCACATATGTACTTTTAAATTTTCTAGTAGCTATACTAAAAATATAAAAAAGGTAAAATTAACAATAGATTTTATTTGACCCAATATATTCAACATATTATTCCAAAATGTAATTCATGTGAAAATTAGTAAGGTGTTTTTGATTTTTTTTTATAGTAAGTGTTTGAAATCTGGTGTGCGTTTTACACTTACAGCAAGTTTCAATTCATAGTAGCCACACTTCAAATGCTTCATAGGTACATGTGGCTAGTAGCTTTCATATTAGATTGTACAGATTTAAGAAAGTTTATAAAATGATAGTAAATTAAATCACTACCACCACTTTGGCTTTTATTGGACCATTTTGTTCCAAGAATTTCATTAAGTAATTAAGACATACAGGGCAAAATTTAAATGGCCTCAAAAGCTGTGTCTTCCTCTATATTATACTTAGAATTACAATGCTAATATATTTGAAGAGCTCACCTTAACTTCTCTTTTTGAAGCAAGGAAAGATTGTGAAGTCTTATGCGTACAAATTTATAATAGAAACAAGACCATTTATATTATCAATTCTGAAAAACCGGTTTCTGTAGAATCAAGTTTTAGTTTTACCCAGGTGACATGAAATGAGAATATAAGATTTGAAATAATCATTACATTAATTACTTACTAAGTTAATTAAATATTTAAACTGTATTTACTACCAAAAATACATTTGGAAAGGCTGGAAGGAGTTAGAAGGGAGTCAGCAGTGTAAAACATGATGGAGTTTTGTGGGTTTGTATAAAATTATTTTCAGTTGAGATTCATTTTCAAACCCTCCCCCTACTGCAGACAAAGGATATTTGGTTTTACTGAATGTTTTCATTAAGATTTTGATACACTGTTTACAGTCTGACATCCCAAGTGTCTCAGGCAGCTAGGTAGATCTGTTTGGATGCAAGAACTCCCTGTCATCTGTGTGGGTGTTAACAAACCTTGCTACTTCTGGAGAAAGTAATGCTCTCAAAACACATTGTTTCATTATTAAGTCACTTGTTTTCTAAAGCATAGGACCATCTCTCAAAGTTTGGAAATCACACTACTTTACAAAACTGCTTATTTATATGGCTTAGAAATATTGGTAGTTGATCAACTAGATTTTGTGGCCAATCTTTAGAAATGCTCATTCGTCACATCTTTTGAAACCCATCCTTTTATTGGTAGTGGTTTTCCCTGGTAATTCCCAATCATATCATATTTAGTGAAAACAATATCAGCAATCACAGAGGTCCATAGCCCTTTCCTCCTGGGAGTCTCCAAATGGTTTCCAGATTGGTAGGGGTGGGGGTCAGTGTTCAAAACCTCCTTGTGAAGAAAGAGGGGGAGGGAATTCATTTCCAATCAAGGTAAGGGGAAGTCAGGCTCACAGGATCAAATCATTATCCCCAATCATTCAGTCCATCTGTGCTGTGACATTTTCCTTCTGACTGCATTTCCAACAAGCTGAAACACACCTATTTGGCAAGGACTCCTCTCATGCTGGCTGGGGAGCCATCATATTGTCATCACAGCTGGCTATGACAGGCTGCAGGAGTTTAGAAATTGTTCTTGACATGTTGGGAAGCATTTTTATGTCCTGTCATCACAAATGCATAATTTCCTTGTAAATAGTACTGCCTGCTCCCCAGTTCTTGCCATCTAGTTCCATGGTTTATTTTTCCCTATGACACATCACCACGTAACGTGCTATATATTTGTGAATTTTCTGCTTCTATCCACCAGCATATAACGTCCACGAAAGCCATAGTTTTGTCTGTTTATTCACAGGTATGTTTCCAGCCCCAGGCACTTGATAGGAACTTAGTAACAATTCATTGAATGAAATTATGGATTTACGTACAAGAACAGTTAAGGAGAGTTAGAGAAACCTATGTGAAAGTCACAGTGCTATAGTTGATTAGCTGTAAGATCTTGGGTAAGCTGCTCAACCTCTCTGGTTTTCAGGTTTCTCACATATGAAATTGAGTAATGACATGTATCTTATTGAGGATTAGATGATGTAAAACTCTCAACTAAGCACAGAACCTGGCTTACAGTAAGCATTCAAAAAAGGGTGGTTACTTGAAAAAATACAGTACTTTTTTAGTGACTCTTCACCTGGAAAGTTAAAACTCAAAATCCTCTCTTCAACTGTGAGGTTTAAACCTCAGGGTTGAGTCACATTCCTTCACCAGTCATGGGCAGTGACCTGGGCATAGCCCTGGTTTCCTGAGTCTCCAGGGCAGCAGGAAATTCCCAGCAAATCTAAACAGTCTTCAAGAATACCTTGTTCCACACACCGGGGCCACAGGCTTGCTTTATATCACAGCCCAGTGGGGACAACTGAGAAGGAAGACGTGCTCATGATACCCCACAGCATGGAGCTTTCAACAAACAGATGGAAAAATATTGGTTCAGCCCCTTCTAGCTGGAGATTGCTAGATTGGTTTTGCTGAATGGTGCTTTTCCCTTATTTGGACAGGTTGGGAAGTTGGGGACCTGGGGTTGCATTCCTGCACCCCACATTCCCAGCTCCTTTCCACCCTTGGGGTTGAAATAGGAGATTTGGAATGGCAACAGCTCACTCACCCTGCTCAGTCCCTGTGCTTCTGAAAGACAGATGTTCTCGGCTGGGTACGGTGGCTCACTCCTGTAGTCCCAGCACTTTGGGAGGCAGAGGTGGGTGGATCATGAGGTCAGGAGTTTGAGACCACCCTGGCCAACCTAGTGAAACCCCATCTCTACTAAAAATACAAAAAACAGCTGGACATGTTGGTTGGCACCTGTAGTCTCAGCTGCTTGGGAGGCTGAGGCAGGAGAATCACTTGAGCCTGGGAGGCGGAGGTTGCAGTGAGCCGAGATCGCGCCATTGCACTCCAGCCTGGGTGACAGAGCAGGATTTCATCTCAAAATAAATAAATAAACAAAAAGATCGATGTTCTTGCTTCTCCTCCTCAGGCTTTCTGGAGGAAGCACACTTCTGAAAGCAAATAAGTACTAAATGTAGAATCTTACCAGTTCCTTAGAGC
Organism: Pongo pygmaeus; assembly: GCF_028885625.2. NCBI lineage: Eukaryota > Metazoa > Chordata > Mammalia > Primates > Hominidae > Pongo > Pongo pygmaeus. Next base: position 11,351,929 of record NC_072378.2, read on the forward strand.
ACGCAAGGAATATTTTAGCAATACTTTTAAATAAATGGCATTTTACAAATGCAACACTAAACTGATAAGCATTCCTCACACCTCAAGCAGTGGGTATATGTTGCAGTGCTTCAAATGAGTCAACGATATAATGTCACAAATTAGGCAAAGATATGAAAGCCTCTTTTAAATTGCACTTTCATACATGTGAGATGTTGTTGTCATTACTCATACTCAGTGCTATATTTTTCAGATTAAGAAAGGGAGGTAAAGGTATTTCAGAGGCAGGGTGTGCAAACAATGATTTCTGTTCAAACACTTGTGCACGCACAGTGTTTACAAGACTCTCATGCACCAACTTCTCCTCTCTGGACAGACAGTGGTCATGTGGGATCCCTGACCCCACATAAACTGTGTCCATTCCTAGCTCTGGCCTTTGCTGACCCTCCACTCAGGAATGCTAGGAATGCCCTCCCTCTCCTTCCCTGTCCCCAGGCTCTCCATCTACCCAAATCCTCCTCAATCATTTGGACTCCCATCTTAGCACTTGGAGAATCCTTCCCTAAGCATTTCAGTGACCTACCTTCTACTTACTCTAAACTTCTGTGACATGTTTGTGCTATCCTGTTTTTATAATTGGAAGTTTGTTTCTGTAACCAATTCCCTTCACCCCACTCCCCTCATTGCCTCCCCACCACAGACCCCAACAAGGTAGAGGGTATGTGTAATTCTTGCACAGAAAGGTTACAAATTCTTGTATCCCCTTTTTCTCTAATGGGGAGAAAGAATCTGAAATGCCCCTCTGGAAAGTGATGTACCCAGCAGACAGAAAAGCAGCCTTCAAAAGCTTCTGTAGGGCTTCATGTTGCTGTCTATGGTTCCATGGTCCTAACTGATCCTGAGTGTGCTAACCAGAGGTTTCGGGTCCAGAGGACAGCTTGGAGTCCACTGGAGGGTGAGCAGAATTATGGGGTGAGGAGGAATGTGGGGCGAAGTGACACTGGTACCTTTCAGTACATTAATGTAAAGCATGAATTCTGTAGAAGAGAATTACACTGTATTAGCATGGAATAGATTATGCTGTATTAACAAAATGTGCCTATTTCTTGACACTGAAACAGATCACATGATCTCCAAAAGTAATGCTAGTTTTTGTAATAGGTGTGTGGGGAGTGTGTGTGTGTGTGTGTGTGCGCACACATGCATCTGACTCCAGTTATCTGTGAGATAATGCATAAGTCTCTCTTCTGCAGCTCATGGTAGGGAGAACCCCCCAAGGAGACTGCACTTTGAAGTCCCTCCTGGATCCCATTCAGATCCAAAACTGAGCACCTGCTCTGTGCCAATAAATGCTCTATGGAAACGAATCAGTTCCCACTATCCAGGAGGTCACAGCCTGCTCAGATGCAAAAGAACTCCATGAAGGCTAAGGCGCAGGGACACACAGCCTGGGGAGGCGTGGGGTGGGGGCTGATAGTTCCAACTTAGATGAAAAAGAAGGTTGCAACATTGATACGAAAGCTAACTATAGAAAAAATTCCTTCTCCTGGAGTGCGAACAATTTCTTGTAACTATTTTATTGAGAAATCTAATCTCATGAGGGTTTTTATTTTTTGTAGCTCTCTTGACTAACTTGATTTTTTGGTGTTTTTTTTGTTTTTGATTTTTACTATCTTTGAGATTATTGAGTTTAGCTGAAAATCCCCAAAGACACCAAGGAAAGATCAGCTCTCTGCATACACAGGGCCTGCTTGGGAGAACGCTGGCGTAGTCCAGGCCCCACATCACTTCTTCTCTTCCTCAAACTCTCTCAGTGCTCAGAAACCCCTAAACACACATACACATGCTCTCAAACATCACACACAATTCCCCACACCCCCAGCACCACACGTGCACACACTCACATCACACATGTGCATACACACTCCTTCACACACAAACGTACTACACATACCCACACCACATACACACAGCCCTCACATCCCATACATACACTCCCGAAAACCACACATACACACTCATATCACACATAAACATACACACTCCCTCACACACACAAACACACCACACACACCACATACACACACACCCCTCACACCCCATACATACACCCCCCAAAACCACACATACACACACTCACGTCACACATACACATACACACTCCTTCACACTCACAAACACACCACACCACATACACACACACCCCTCACGCCCCATACATATACTCCCCAACACCACACATACACACGCTCACATCACACATGCACATACACACTCCACACACACAAACACACCATACACACCCACACCAAATACACACACACCCTTCATGCCTGCTACATACACTCCCCAACACCACAGGTACATACGCACACTGACATATATCATGCATACACACACTCCCTCTTACACACAGACCACACACACACCCCATACCACATACACACACACCCCTATACCACATACACACACACCCCTATACCACATACACACACACCCCTATACCACATACACACACACACAGCACACATCGCACATACACACCCTTTGTGCTGTGAGGCCCCACAGTGCAAAGGCCCGTGTGTACCAGGCCCCTTGCAGTCTTCCTTCCCATGGCATGACTGCGAGGAGAGGGGAGATGGGGTGCTGATTCTCCTGCCTCAGACCATTTTCAGCAAGAGCAGCCTCCTGGGGCTCTGAGACCTATCCCCCTTCCTAGTCATATCTTTATATCGAAATTGGCTGTAAACATAACAATCCTATGACTCACTTGGAATAGTACATAGGAAGTGAGGTTTTTAAACAATTTTCCCTTTTTCTAAAGGTTAAAATCAAGGCAGGAAATGCGGAGCATCACAGTACCAAGCCCGTGGGAATGGGGCCCACCCAGGTCCCCGTGCTCAGTCTGGCTGTCTCTGTAGTTCTCCCTGGCCACACCTCTCTGTTACTCACAATTCTCTTTTCCCAACTACACAGTGAAGTGGCGTCGGAAGTGATTTCAGATGCCTCCCTCCAGCATGCAGGCTCCTGCCCAGTCTGCCCTAGTCCACCTTTCTCAGGCTTTGCCCCACAGTCGGCCTCTTGCACTCTAGCCACCCTCTCTCTCAAAAATGCCCTGGGTCTCCCAATCTCCTGGCTGGACTCACCTGAACCCCCTTACCTGAAGAAGTAACCCCTTTCCCTTCCACACTTCCCTAGCTGCATCCAGTCCTACTCCCTCCTGAAAGCATTGCTAAAATCCTGCCTCCTTTATGAAGCCTCCCCCAGTCACCTAGCCTGGAGTGTCACTTCTCAGCCTGGAAAGGCTTTACTGTCCTCCTGAGTGTTAATTTCATTTGTTTATTTGACAAATATTTGTTGAACACGTAGAAGGTACTAAAGACACCGTGTTAGATGTGGGAGATACAGTACTAACAGCAACACCATGAACAAGCTTCTTGTCCTGTGGTGAGTCCCCAGGCTGGCTGCAGGTTCTTTGTAGGGTAAAACTGGGTCTAAGAGCTCTTTGCACCTCTCAGAAGATACTAAGAATTCAGTGAGATTTACTGGACCGATTAACTAACAAATGAATACATTCTTTTTTAACACAATGCCATGCAGAGTTTGAAACAACACTGTCAGTGACCCCTCTAAGTAACTAAGGCTGAATATGGAATGAATAGGAAAACATTTAGTCCTTGTTTTAAATATCAAGTGATTGTTTTCTGCATCAAATTTAGAATTCCGGTTTTGCCAAACACATCTCAGAGAAACAGGCTGGCCCCTGAGCCGGACAGCAGTTGTAAACATCTCTTCTTCCTGTTTAGAGACAGTACTGAATTCCAGAGCTGGACCTGTGAAATACCAGCTCTCCTCTCCCTCTAGGGCTTAGAAACGAATCCCTGAGGGTGTTTGTGTGTTTAGACTTCAGTGATGCCCAGTGCTGGTCGAGTGGTTAGCTCACCACATAAACCACCAGGAAAGGGATTGAAAACAAGACAGATGGAACTTAGAGCAAAGGGAACACAATTACTCAACAGTCCAGAATCTCAATCCTAGAAGCCAAGTTATGGTTAGCCACATTGCTTCATTATTGACCTTGTTTTTTGGTACATATATTCTTACTTGTACACTGTGTCTTTTTCTTTTTCTAATCAGCCTTCTTCCCACCAGCATGGATTGTGCTGAAAGATGACAAATACTTGTATGCTGACGGTTTTCTACAGCTTAAGACCCAGTTCTCGATGGAAGAAAAATAAACATCATCAGCTACTTCCTTCCTAATAACCATACTATTTTACAGGAACTTGAGATTTTGTTTACAAAACTACACTGATGGTTATGTAACCAATGAGATCTATTTTTCTGGCACATTTCCTTTCATGCAGACTCAATTAAAATTTTCAGCCCTCATAGTAATCTTTACATTTTGTGGTTTACTTGACAACCTGGTGAACCTTGACATTTACGTGAAAGTCAGATATGCATTTTAAGGTATCAGGAGAAAAAGAGTTTTCTTCTGAGGTAAAGGAGGCAGTATGAGGTTGGTTTCCTGTCTTCAATTAGCATTAGATCATAGGTTTCTCGGCTGGGGGTCCCATGACATCAGGTGGCCAGAGAGAAGGAGGAATAGCAGCTGATGAATCACCTGACAGCAGTGGGGATATGGAACAATTCTTTCAAGTCTAGCTGGGACTGTTAACACCCATGCCAGGAAGAGCTGTGTCAGTCTTCTGTAGCCCTGAGCTGGGTAAGGCAGTGGATTTCTGGAGAGGCTTCTCTTTGCGTGCCTCAATAATAAAAGACTATCTTTGTCTTAGTTTGTTTTCTTTTGCTATAACTGAATGCCACAGACCGGGTAATTTATTTTATTTTATTTTTAAAAGATGTTTATTTGGCTCATGGTTTGGAGACTGGGAAGTCCAAGGGCATGTCTACAGCTTTTGGAAATGGATTTCATGCTGCTGTACGTGGTAGAAAAGCAGCAGGCAGTCGTGAGCACAAGCGAACACAAGAATGAGCTGAGCTTGCTTTTAGAACAACACACTCTCATGAGAACTAATGCGTTCCTGTGATGATGGCATGAAGCCATTTGTGAGGGCTCTGCCCTCACAGCCCAATCACCCCTGAAAGGCTCCACCTCTTAATACTGTTACATTGGTAATTAAGTTTCCAACACATGAACTTTTGGGGGCACACATTCAAACCATAGCCTGTCTTAGATAGGTCTCTAATTACACAGTGCGATCAACCATGACTAGAGCCCTGCTAACTGATCACAGGTTTGATTAAATAAAGAAAGAGCAGTTTTGTGGTTTATTGTGATCCAGTCCATGGCATCCAGGTGAGAAATTAGTCAGTTCTGCACCATGCATTTATTTCTCTGTTAGTAAAAACTGCGTTACAGACTGAATTTTTGTGTCCTCCCAAAATTTATGTTTATGCCCTAATCTCCAATGTGATAATATTTGGAGATGGGACCTTTGGGAGGTGATTAGGTTTGGATGAGGTCATGAGGATGGTGCCCCCATGATGGGAATAGTACCCTTAAAAGAAAGAAGAAAAGACCAGAGCCTTTGCTCTCTCCTCCATGTAAAGATGCAGCAAAAACACAGTCATCTGCCAACCAAGAAGCAAGCCCTTACCAGGCACTGAATCTGCTGGCACCTTGATCTTAGACTTCCCAGCCTCCAGATCTGTAAAAAATCAATTTCTGTTATTTAAGCCACCCAGTCTATGGTATTGTGTTACACAAACCTAATCCGATTAAGACAAGCTATTTGGACTCATTGAAAAGGAAAGGGCTCATAGCCAACTCTTTTAAAAACCTTCCTCTCTTGTCTCCTTATTCACTTTTATGCACTTAAAATTTCTAGTATTTAATCAGCATCTTTTTATGCATGCTTCTATTCTCTTTCTATCTGTTCCAGTATCCTTTTCCACCCTCCTGCCCATTTCCCCTTTTAGGTCATTGCCTGGCTACATCTTGCTGCATGTGCATCAAGACTCAGCTCAGGGCCGGGCACGGTGGCTTGGCTCACACCTGTAGTCCCAGCACTTTGGGAGGCCAAGGTAGACAGATCACGAGGTCAGGAGTTCAAGACCACCCTGGCCAACCTAGTAAAACCCCATCTTTACTAAAAATACAAAAATTAGCCAGGCATAGTGGCACATGCCTGTAGTCCCAGCTACTTGGGAGGCTGAGGCAGGAGAATGGCTTGAACCTGCGAGGCGAAGGTTGCAGTGAGCCAAGATCGTACCACTGCATTCTAGCCTGGGTGACAGAGCAAGACTCGGTCTCAGAAAAAAAAAAAAAAAAGAGCTCAGGTGTCTCCTCCTGCATGAAGCCTCCCAATGCCCTCCTCTCCCTCACCCCTAGCCTGGCCTGGATTCTACACACCCCCACAGCACCCTGTGTCACCTCCTACCAAAGCCTCTATTCTCCCGTGCTTTACTTTTCACTCCCTCTCACTAGACTGTGGGTTTTCATTGAAGGCAGCAGTATGTGCTGAGCTCCAAGAGTAGAATCTAGAGCAGCAGGCATAAAAAAGTGTTTACTGAATAAAGTGTGTGTGTCAGTGAAGCCCTTGGAACAGAGATCTTAGGTCATCAACACAAGGGGATGTCATTGTGCAAGAAAGGACCAGGGGGAGCAAATGCCGGGCAAGGGTCACGGAGCAGATTAGAGTACAGCACAGATGTTTAAGTCAAAGTGGGGCCCCAAATGTTTCTAGAACCGTTGAGATAAAGGCAATGAAGTAACAGAGGAGTTTGGAATGGAACTGATTTTAGAAACCCAGAGTGCAGAATCTCAGGAGGAGATGAACTTCCTCCTGAGTGCAGAATCTCAGGAGGAGCATCAGAGACTGTGGAATATTTATCTATCTGAACAACAACTCTCTTATGGGCTGAGTTGTGTCCTTGAGAAAGCTGAGCTACTCTCTCAAGTCAAGCTCTTCTCATACTTTAAGTTGAAAGATAAGAGAGGTATGGAGAGAAAAATGAGAGGCTGGAATTGGTACACACCAGAATTTTGCCTGGGTATTTACCGTCCCCAGTCTCTCCTCACCCTGAAATCATGAAGCCTCTTTCTCTTCTGGGTTTGGATGCCCCAGAAAGACTCCCAGATTCAAGAAGGCCATTCGTGTCTAACACATCTGCCAACAGGGGGAATGAGAACACCATATCCTCACCCTGGTCACGCCCCTCCCTACTTGGGGTTTAGCTACCCCACAGTTTCATAGGAAACTCTTGTTTCTTAGGATCTAAAGGTTAACTTGAAATTCATTTCTGATGAAAAACGTAAGAAAACTTTGGAAAACTGAGCTTGGGTGTTTTACCTTAGGTTAGCTTCCAAGTCCAGAAACTCTGCAAACTATAAAAACTGTAGTGATGGATTTATGTGGTTCCCTGACCAATACAGATATTTGTAATAATAATAATAGAGGAAAAGATAGCACAACCTCAGAATTTTTTCCCTTTACTCAGCTGAAAATTAAACCAGACAGGCAATTACTAAGGTTTTGCCATAATATGTAATATGTGTACACCGCATTTATGGCACATTACATCTTACGTGGTTATTATTCTGCATTCTTCATCCAATCGTCTTGTTCCTTCTGGTATTTTTATGTGGTGAATGACTACAAGCTGAAAGTCAAGTGAGAAAGGCACTGGTAGTGCAATAAAACACTGACTCAATAAAGAAGGGGCTATTTAAAATGTGACCACCACTGCAGTGGACCACAATTGGGGGTGTTGACAGTGAATTCTTGAAGACTGGAAAAGTACTAAGGTATTAAAGCACCATCTGTAATACTATTTTTACTGCTCTGACTCATTCTATAATTCATTCTACTATCATGCCACGATTATAACTCATTCCTCTTTCTCAAACATCAAGATTCAATAGCTTTTTGAGTGCTTTTGTAATGCTCTCTGCACTTAACTAGAAAAAAAAATCGAAAGAAGAGAATTTCATGTTAAAATAGAAATGTCATATTTTTAAATATTTTTTTTTAGATCTTGGAGAATGCTATTGTATATTCTGACCTATTAGAGGAAAAGGAAACAGTTCTATTAATACTAAGTATAAACTCAGATCTATTTGGAAAGCGCTTTCAACTGATTTTCTAAGTTGTGAGTCACTAGCTGTTTTTGGTGTTTGGTGTCATGTACTGGGAACTAAATTGAATCCTATTTTGGGTATATCAGCAAAGATATAATGGATTATAGTAAGTCAGGCTTCTGTCAGAATTTTTTTGTTCTGTTTCAAACAGTGTTTGGTCTGTCTTTTCTTTCTTTCTCAATTCCCTAACTTCCTCTATCTTTTCTTTGGGAGCTAATGTTTTTTCTTTCATTCATTTCTTTCATACTTGTTCTGACTTCCCCCTTTTCTCTTTTGGAGAATTCAAATTATCACCACTCAGCAGTCTGGATTTTTCATTCTAAAGATAGAGCTCTGCCACTCAGCTGAGCAGGTGGAGGTACAATTTGACTTCTTACATCTATTCTAAATAGTAGAATTTTAAGAGAGAGGTTTCATATTTTTTCCCCAATGTAAGAGAAAGTAGCCACATGAAGTATATTAAAACTGAAGGGCCTAAGTACAACTTATTGGCATAGTAACTTATATATGTTATCATAATTTATATATGTTATCTATTATAATTACATATTCAACCATATATTCTGACTTTGACATCTAAAAATCAGCATGCATATGTTGTGAACTATTATGTTCTGACTCACCAAAGAGTAGTAAATGAAAAAGGAATCTGTTGAAATATGTAACTTTTCCATAATCACTAGGTATAGTGAACTAGTTAAACAAAAAATGTAAGATCAATTATTTCCACTCTGTAGCTCAATGTCTAGTCCAAAGTGAGGCTCCAAAGGTCATGCTGAATCAAACCACAAGAATAAACACATGATCAAAATGAAATACATAACTGCCTGTTGGAATAGACTTCTCTGGGATGCTTACTTCTCTCACATTTTGGGAGTATCTTTAGGGCCAGGCTCTTCTCACCCTCTGTGGCATGTTAGTTGAAGACTTATTTTTGTCAACAGATTGTAATATTCTGAAGGCAGTGATTATGTTTCCTATTGCTTAGTGTCCTCTATAGGGCTAAGTGGCAAAGCTCTAAAATAGCAGATGACCAGGAAATGTTTGCTGAATTGGAAAAATAAAACAATTAAAAGGAGGTGCTGGTGCTTCTTTACTTTACAATCCTAGACTCAGTTATAGAATGCTGGCCATAATCTCAGCAACCTAAGTTTTATTTCTTTTTCTTTTTCTTTTTTTTTTTTTTTTTTGAGATGGAGTCTTGCTCTGTCACTCAGGCTGGAGTCCAGTGGCATAATCTCAGCTCATCTTAGCTCACTGCAACCTCTGCCTCCATTCTCCTACCTCAGCCTCCCAAATAGCTGGGATTACAGGCACGCACCATCACGCCCAGCTAATTTTTGCATTTTTAATAGAGATCGGGTTTTGCCATGTTGGCCAGACTGGTCTCAAACTCCTGACCTCAGATGATCCACCCGCTTCGGCCTCCAAAAGTGCTAGGATTTACAGGTGTGAGCCACCATGCCCGGCCTCAGGCTTTATTTCAAGAAAGCATTTTTCAGAAGCTATGAAATGCCTCTGAAAATTCCTTGCAACCTTGGAGTAACTCGATCCGGAGCCTAGATACTTGATTCTAGTCCTTGATTTTCTTATCACTTTCTGTAAACATTGAATAAACTACTGACTCTGCATTGCCTTAGCAAACAGAGTTTGTGTACATACTGCATCATGGGGAGTTAACAAAACCAACTGAAATCACAGTGGCTGCTATGATCAGGACAACTAACGTGGTTGAACTAGAATGGATCTTAGGAAGTCACTTTTCTTTTGCCAGTAACACATGCATTCTTGTGCATGAAGCAATGTATGGCTGACAGCCATCAACTGAATTACTCAACAGCTCCTCTTTGGTGCAATGCACTGTGTTAGAATCTGATACCCTGAATTCTTGATCCTCAAGGCATGGCCAGGGCATTGGACTTTAGGTAAGTTAGGAGTTCTTCTTGGCTGTGCTTAGGCATCCAAGGAGCAGTGTGTGGAGAAGCAAAATTCAAACAGGTGTTATAACAAGGAATTCAATTCTGTACAGTGTCAGAATCAAAGTGACTCCCACATCATGATCCAGTTTGAGCACTGCTCCTTGTGGGCTGTTTGGATACTTCCAGGTGATACTAGAACCCCCTGTAGCTTCATTGAATGGAAAGAACAAGGAATTTAGAGATAGCCAAACCTGGCTAAAAATTTTGGCTCCAACAATTACCAACTATGTGAGATTTTGAGCAAGTTGCTTAAACTCTTTGAGCATTAGTCTCCTTATCTACAAATTGGAAATTATGAGTTGTTGTTGTTATAGATTAAATGGGATTATGCCAAAAAGCTTTTATTATAATTCATGCCATTTAGCAAACATCAGATAAAAGATAACTTTTCCTCCTCTTCCTTTCCCTCTCCCATCCTCTCCTTCTCCTTGCTCTTCTCCTCTTATTCTTATTCTTATCCCTATTCTTCCTAATCTTATTCTGCGTCTATACTGGGAAAAGTACTCCAGCATGGAAGGCTACATCCATCTTGCATAGAATCAGGTGTGAGGAAGACCCTAGGCCTCTTCATGGCCTTGTGTGCATGCACACACATGTATGTAAAGGCAGGAAAAGGGTTTGAGGTAGAAGGGGAATATGGCACAGATTTTTTGAGGCAGGGATATTATCTCACACAACACAGCACCTGAATAGCCCCCTGCCCAACCAGTTAACACTCCTTGAGCAGGGAGCTGGTGATATGCTGATTTGGTCTAATTGTCATCTCTCTTCAGTCTCCTCAATTCCTGTGCCCTAGGAGGGTATGTGGAAAGAGAGAGGCAGCACTTTACTAATGGATGATTCTGCATCCTCATAAAGACCACTCTCAAGTTCACGGGCTTCAGAGGGGTGCTGCCTCCTCCAACCACACCTCACCCAACCCTGGTCCCCTTCTGCTCACTCCAGGGGCCCTACCAGATGAGCTTTCTGAGATCCACATGGTCCAAGGCCTTTCTCTTGGCTGCTTCGTATTCTAAATGCTGGGGCAAGGAACACAGTAGAAATTAAAGATGGGGAACTTGGCAGACAGGAAAAACAATTCCTGTGTACACCAACTATTTGTAGCTAGGTCACCAAATTTAAGCTGCAAGAAAGAGGTAGATAAACACAAAACTAGACTAAGAACACATTCATCCATTTATTCATCTATTGATTTAGTTAAGATTATTATTATTTAAATTGTTATTAATCTGTTATTTAGTTAAGATTATCATTTAGCTAAGATTGTTCGCAAATCCCTATAATTATAATCCCTGCTATAACAGACACTGGGCTAAAAGCTGAGGTTGTAATGGTAAACGAATCACATAGAACACCTACACTCATGCATTTATAGTCTGGTCTGGAATCTTATGGCCTTAATGAGTAAACATCCACTTACCTAATAATATTTCAGCTACTAGTGCCGTGTAACAAATTATCCTCCAAGTTAGCAGCTTACACCAACCTTTGTATGATGCTCGTGGCTCTGCAGTTCAGGAATTTGAACAGGGCACAGCATTCCCTAATGTCTGAGGCTCAGCTAGCAAGACTCAATGGCCAGGGGCTGAAATTACCTGGAGGTATCTCTGTTCACTTGGCCAAGTTCTTGCTGGCTGTTATTTGGGAGCCCTGTTGAGCTGTTGCCAGGAATACCTACATCATGTGACCTCTCCAATGGGATAGCCTTAGGGTAACTGTGTCTCTTAAGTGGCAACTGGCTTCCCCTAGAGCAAGCATCTCAATAGAAACTGGCAAAAGATGCATGGCTTTTTCTGGCCCTGCCTTGGAAATCACTGGCCGTCCTTCTGTCACATTGTATTGGTTATTAGGGCTGAATAGACTCCAGGGAAGGAGAATTTGAGTCCTTTAACGTCTGCTCGCAGCTAATAATGAAGGAGAGGCAAGGTAGGAGCATGTGGGATAGGAAATAGAGCTGTGGACATCTGTAGAAAATGCAGTCTGCAAAAATGACAGGTTATGGTAGGGGAAGAGAGGGGAATGTATGAGGAGCCTTAGTCCTCATTGGCAAAGTCAATTAAGAATTTTTCAGAGAAAATGTCCACCTAGGTGAGGACCAGTGGAAATTAACCAAACAAAAATTACATGTAACATAGTATTTTAAGCAAGTGAAACAACATGGGAGAAGGCCATGGGTCTGTTGAGAGCCTAGGCCATATGTGGAACTGAAATAGTGTCCATGTAGATGCCTTATAGGGTATGAGGGTGATATGTAGTCAGGGAGGGTGTGATAAAGTTGGTAGAAGGGAGTGTAGCCTAGTGTAGTGAATTCTTATAATTTTATGTTGTCTTAGCATCCATTTGGAATAAAAGTTGGACTTTTTCATATGCAAAATAGGGCTTCATCACCCTTGACATGGTTTCCAATTCTCTGTCTTCTCAACTCCTCAAAGTGGTTATTCCAGATATTTGCCTTAAACAACCACTCTCTGGTGACCACCTCCCCATGGGTCAGCTAGATACAACCTGCTTGACTCACCCCACTGACGCCCACACCCCACATGGACTGTGCAGTGACCACCTCTCCGTCACAGCGCAACCCCACAGAGCTCATATCTGCTTGCTGTAAACCCACCACTTAGAACTCGTCATGGGAAACCTGCTTGGGGAAGGCCCTGGACTCCAGTAAAGGCTTTGGCCCACAGGTCTCTCTGTGTCTTGCTCCCCATTTGCTGATCGTGCATGTATGTCCTGGATAGCTGCCTTCTTTCCATTGGCCCTGTGAGACATGCTGCTCTGTGCTCTCTGGGATCTGTAAGGAATACACTGCTTCTGGTAGATTGTGTGTTGTTGAGTTGCTTCCTCTGTATCTCACTTGAGAAACACACCTGAACCTAACTTCTTTCCTGGTCAGAGCTCTCTAGAGCATGGCTATCTTGGCAGGAATAAACTGGAAACGAGTTAGACAAGAGCACAAGGGCATCTTCCAGAATAAATGAGTTTCCTGTTTGAGGGACACCCGGTCACAGATGGGACACTTAGGCATGAGGCAATGAGCCAGGATAAAGAAGTACCCTGTGAAAGGCGTGTTGTAAACACCCATGGTTAAATCCCCTGGAGCCCCATCAGCACAGGGCTGGAGTTCATAGCCACTCTAGAGATAGAGACCTCATGAGTAAATTAGAGAAAAATACAACATGTCTGTGTATATGTGTGTGTGATAAAGAAATGAAGCTAGAGGTAAACAGTGTTTACCACATCATGAAGGTTCTGGTGAAACATACTGTGGAGTTTGAACAATAGTTAGTTGGGGGCAGAAAGAAAACATTTATATTTTGAAAGGATATTGTAGGCAGCATACAAATGAGTACAGGATTCAAATGCAATCAACCCTTAATTTTCCAAAATTCAAACTCTGTAACAGATAAAGATGCTTATCCTGGCCATGAAGAAGAAAGTGTAAGCTGCTTGTTTGTCTTCTATATTATTATTTTAAAATTTTAAATGAAAAGCCCTCTTTATTATTCTAAAGAAGTATACTTAAAGCTCAGATACTATTAAATTTCCTCCCACTCCTCAACATATAAGATTCACACATGTAAGATTTTTCTGATTCCTGTGAAAAGCACTGGTACACCTGAAATATTGCCCTAAGGCCTTATGTTAAGTATCATTTATTGCTACTATTATTTTTCATAATTATGGAGAAAATCTTCACTCCAAGAGAAAATTTAAATCCCCAGTCACCAGTCTCTTCTCTAGAAAGAATCAAACTTTCCTCAAGAAGGGAAGATGCTGAGTAGGAGATGTCATCACCATAAGACATTTGATGACACTGTGGTCTGCATGGCAAATGGCCTTTTACTCTGTGAAACCATTAATTTCCTGCACTGTGGTTCCCAAGTGTTTGCCCTCTTGGAACAATGATGGGAAGTTTCCTAACATAAGAAGAACTATGACGACAGCTACATGTTGCTCCTCTTAGATTTGGAAAATGTCCCATTGTCCTTCATGCATTAGATGGATCTAAAATAAGAAGTCTAGACAGTGGAAAATGTATGTAAGACTTGAGTTTGTTCCCTATTATTTAGTATTGTCAAATGGAAGTCACTGAGTAATCTCCCCTCTAATCGAAGCAGAATTGAGGAAGTATGCAAGAGTATAAAGTACATATGTAAAAGTAAGGTCATGAATCTTAGGCAGTTTTCCTAGTTCATTGTTAGCTACTTCAAGTTTTCGTAGAAGTAGGTAAGATAAAAATTATATGGAAGTGAAAAATTTATTTATCAAGTTTGAAAGCAGCTTGTTTCTAACATTCAAGACCCTTCACTGCCCAATAGACTTTGATTATAGCCAGTAAATAGTTGGTTTAGTCGGTTTGATACTTTGCCAGTTGATGCGAGGCCACACCAGTCTATTTTATCTTTTACTATATCCCAACACAACAGGTGTTTTACACCCTTTTATTTGAAGAAACTTTGAGAAAGCTAACTATTCGGGCTTTGTTCTTCTTCTTACCCCCACTCGTAATATCCTACATTTCAAAACAAAGTAGTAGTGTCAACTTTGTTCATCTTTTCTACATTTTCTTTGGATACTCTAAGTCACTTGAATTTCTGAATGAGTTTTAGAATCAGCTTTCATTTTCTGAAAAAAAGAAGAGATAAAAAAATGCATCTGGGATTTTGATTGAGATCATATTGATTCAACAGAGCGATTTGGGGAAAATTGATGTCTTAACAATACTAAATCCTCTGACCCAGGAACAAAGTCTCATTTTTTCCCCTCTAATTTCTCAGCAAAGTTGCATCATTTTCAAGGCAGATATTTTGTCATATTTATCCCTACTTACTTTTTTTTTTTGCAGTTGTAAATAATGTCATTTTTAAAGTTTTTTCCATTTCCAATTGTTCATTGCTAGTTTATAGAAATACAATTAAATTTTGTATATTGATTTTATATTCTAAAATTTGCTAACCTAACTTACTGGTTCTAGTAGTTTTTTATAGATTACATTGATTTTTAAATATAGACAATTATACTGCCTGCAAAAGAAAAGTTTTTCTTCCTTTTCAATCTTGATGCCTTTTATTTTTTCCTCTTGCCCTATTATACTGGCTAGATTCTTCAGTACAATGTTGAATAGAAATGGTTGCAGCAAGCATCCTTGTCTTTTCCTTCATGTTTGGAGAAAGCATTCAGTCTTTCATCATTAAGTTTGATGTTAGTTGTAGGGTTTTTTTTTTTTGTTGATGCCATTTATCAGGTTGAGGACAGCCCCTTATATTCCTAGTTTGCTAAAATGTTTTAACAGGAATGGAGGTTGGATTCGTCAGAGGCTTTTTCTGCGTCTACTAAGATGATCACGATGTTTCTTTTTTTGTTTGTTATGGTGAATTACATTAATTGTGTTTAAAATGTTAAACCACTCTTGCACTCCTGAGATAAACCTCACTAGGTCATAGTGTGTTATCATTTTCATTTGTTGTTAGATTGACTTGTTAAATTTTTGTTTAGGATTTTTACATTTAAGTTCATGAAAAATATTGATACAGTTTTCTTATCTTACAATGCTTTGTAATGTCTTTATCAAGGTAATTCCAGCTTCATAGAATGAGCTAGGAAGTGTTATCTGCTCCTCACTTTCTGGAAATGTTTGTACAGAATTGATATTATTTCTCTCTTGACTGTTTGGTAGAATTCACCAGTGAAGCCATCTGGGCCTGTAATTTCCTTTGTGAGTTTTAAACTACAAATTTAATTTCTTTCATAGATGGGGGTCTATGCAGATTTGTTTCTTCTTGAATGGGTTGTAGTAATTTGTGCCATTTAAGAAATTTGTTTAACCTAAGCTATCACGTTTATTGACATAAAGTTACTCCTAATATTCCTTAGTATCCTTTTAATATCTCATATGGTTTGGCTATGTCCCCAACCAAATCTCATCTTGAATTGTAGCACCCATAATTCCCATGTGTTGAGGAAGGGACCCAGAGAGAGATAATTGAATCATGGGGGTGGTCTCCCCCATACTGTTCTTGTGGTGATAAGTCTTCTAAGATATAATGGTTTTATAAGGGGAAACCACTTTTGCTTGGCTCACATTTTTTTTTTGCCTGCTGCCATGTAAGATGTGCTTTTCACCTTCTGCCATGATTGCGAGACCTCCTCAGCCATGTGGAACTGTGAGTCTATTAAACCTCTTTTTCTTTATAAATTACCCAGTCTTGGCTGGGTGCAGTGGCTCACGCCTGTAATCCCAACACTTTGGGAGGCCAAGGTGGGCAGATCACAAGGTCAAGAGATTGAGACCAGCCTGGCCAACATGGTGAAATCCCATCTCTACTAAAAATACAAAAATTAGCTGGGCATGGTGGCACATGCCTGTAGTCCCAGCTACTCAGGAGGCTGAGGCAGGAGAATTGCTTGAACCTGGGAGGCAGAAGTTGCAGTGAGCTGAGATTGCACCTGCACTCCAGCCTGGGCAACAAGAGTGAAACTCTGTCTCAAAAAAATAAATAAATAAATAAATAATAAATAAATAAATAACCCAGTCTCGAGTATGTCTTTATCAGCAGTGTGAGAGCAGACTAATACAGTAACTTGGTACTGGTAGAGTGGGGTGCTGCTGTAAAGATATCAGAAAATGTGGAAGTGACTTTGAAACTGGGTAATAGGCAGAGGTGGGAAGAGTTTGGAGGGCTCAGAAGAAGACAGAAAAATGTGGGAAAGTTTGAAACTTCCTAGAGACTTGTTGAATGGCTTTGACCAAAATGCTGATAATGATATGGACGATGAAATCCAGGTCAAGGTGGTTTCAGATGGAGATGAAGAACTTCTTGGGACCTATAGTAAAAGTAACTCTTATGTTTTAGCAAAGAGACTGGCAGCATTTTGCCCCTACCTAGAGATTTATGGAACTTTGAACTTCAGGGAGATTATTTAGGGTATCTGATGGAAAAGATTTCTAAGCAGCAAAGCATTCAACAGGTGCCTTGGATGCTGTTAAAAACATTCACTCTTAAAAGGGAAACAGAGCATAAAACTTTGGAAAATTTGCAGCCTGATGATGCAATAGAAAAGAGAAAAACATTTTCTGAGGAGAAATTCAAGCCAGATGCAGAAATTTGCATAAGTAATGAAGAGCCAAATGTTAATCGCCGAGGCAATGGGGAAAATGTCTCCAGGGCAGGTCAGAGACCTTTATGGCAGCCACTGCCATCACAGGCCTGGAGGCCTAGGAGAAAGAAATGGTTTTGTGGGCCCAGGGCTCCCCTGCTCTATGGAGCCTAGGGACTTGTTGCCCTGAATCCTAGCTGCTCCAGCCATGGCTAAAAAGGGCCAAGGTACAACTCAGGCCATGGCTTTAGAAGGTGGAAGCCGAAAGCCTTGGCAGCATACACGTGCTGTTGAGCTTGCAGGCACAAGGAAGTCAAGAATTGACGTTTGGGAACTTCTGCCTAGATTTCAGAAGATGTATGGAAACACCTGGATGACTAGGCAGAGGTGTGCTGTAGGGGTGGAGCCCTCATGGAGAACCTCTGCTAGGGCAGTGTGGAAGGGAAATGTCAGGTGTGATTCCCCACACAGAATCCCCAATGGGACACTACCTAGTGGAGCTGTGAGAAGAGGGCCACCATCCTCCAGACCCCAGAATGGTAGATCCACTGACAGCTTGCACTGTGCACCTGGAAAAGCTGCAGACAATCAATGCCAGCTCATGAGAGCAGCCAGGAGGGAGGCTGTACACTGCAAAGCCACAGGGGTGGAGCTGCCCAAGACCATGGGAACCTACCTCTTGCATCAGTGTGACCTGGATGTGAGACATGGAGTCAAAGATCATTTTGGTGCTTTAAGATTTGACTACCCCGCTTGATTTCAGACTTGCATGGGGCTTTTAGCCCCTTTGTTTTGGCCAATTTATCCAATTTGGAATGGCTGTATTTACCCAATGCCTATACCCCAGTTGTATCTAGGAAGTAACTAACTTGCTTTTGATTTTACAGGTTCATAGGTGGAAGAGACTTGCCTTGTCTCAGATGAGACTTTGGACTGTGGACTTTTGTGTTAACGCTGAAATGAGTTAAGACTTTGGGGGATGGTTGGGAAGGGATAATTGTTTTGAAATATGAGGACATAAGATATGGGAGGGGCCAGAAGTGGAATGATATAGTTTGGCTGTGTCCCCAACCAAATCTCATATTGAATTGTAGTTCCCATAATTCCCATGTGTTGTGGGAGGGACCCAGTGGGAGATAATAGAATCATAGGGGTGGTTCCTCCATATTGTTCTCATGGTAGTGAATAAGTCTCACAAGATATGATGGTTTTATAAGAGCAAACCCCCTTTTGTTTGGCTTGCATTCTCTTTTTGCCTGCCGCCATGTAAGATGTGCTTGTTGCCTTCCACCATGATTGTGAGGCCTCCCCAGCCACGTGGAACTGAGTCCATTAAACTTCTTTTTCTTTATAAATTACCCAGTCTCAGGTATGCCTTTATCCGCAGTGTGAAAAGAGACTAAGACAATATCCATAGAATCTGTAGCTATGTCACCTTTGTGTTCACAATATTGTCCACTTGTGTCTTCATTTTTCCTGATCAGTTTGGCTACAGTTCTATCAATTTTATTACCCTAAATAACTGAATTTGGGTTTTATTGATTGTATTATTCTGTTCTCTCGTGGCTATAAATAAATACCCGAGACTGGGTAATTTATAAAGAGGTTTAATTGGCTCATGGTTCTGCAGGCTGTATAGGAAGCATGATGTTGGCATCTGCTCAGCTTCTGGGAATGCCTCAGTAAACTTAAAATCATGGCAGAAGGTGAAGGGGGAGCAGGCACATCACATGACCGTAGAACAATCGAGAGAGAGCAAAGATGCTATGCACTTTTAAACAATCAGATCTTGCAAGAATTCTCTATCATGAGAACAGCACCAAGGGGATGGTGCTAAACCGTTCATGAGAAATCCACTCCCATGATTCAATTACTTCCCACCATGCCCCACCTTCAACACTAGGGGATTACAATTTGATGTGGGCTTTGTGCAGGGATACAGATGCAAATCATATCGTTGATCTTCTTTATTGTTTTTGTTTTTTTATTTCATTAATTCTATCATGATTTTCATTATTTCCTTTCATCTGCTTACTTTGAGTTTCATTTGCTCTTCTTGTTCTGGCTCAATAAGGTGAGAGCTGAGTTTATTGACTTGAGGCTCCTCTTCTTTTCTAAGTCAGGTGTGGAGTGGTATAAATTTCCCCTGAAGTATTGCTTCAGTAGCTGCCCACAAATTTTCATCTGTTGTGTTTTCATTTTCATTCTTTTAAATATAGTTTCAATTCCCCCCTTGATTTCTTCTTTGTCTTGTGGGTTATTTAAAAGTGTCTTATTTAGTTCCCAAATATTTGTGGATTTTCAAATATTGCTGTTATTTATTTCTGGTTTAATTCTATTGTGGTCAGAGAATTTACTTTGTATGGCCTGAATTCCTTTGAATTTATTAAAACTTGTTTTGTATCCTGAAATATGATCTATCTTAGTAAATACTTTTTACTTTTTAAAAAATGTACATTCTGCTGGGTGAAGAGTTCTTTAAATGTCAATTAGGTCAAGTTGGTTGGTAGTGATGTTCATGTCTTTTATGTCTTCACTAATTTTCTGTCTACTCATTCTATCAATTATTGAAAGAGAAGTATTAAAATCTCTAAGTATAATTGAGAACTTGCCTATTTTTCCTTGTGGTTTTATCAGTTTTTGTTTCATGTGTTTTTAGCTTCTGTTATTAGCTGTATAAAGTTTTAGGTTCTGTTATTAGCTACATAAAGTTTTGTTATGTCCTCTTTAAGAACTGACCCAAATATCATTATAAATGGACCTTCTTTATCTTTGATAATACTTTTTGCTCTGACAGCTAGTTTATCTGATATTGATGTAACCAGTCTATTTTTATTTTTATTAATGTTAGTATAGTAAATCTTTTTCTATCTTTTTTCTTTTTACGTATTTGTATCTTTGTATTTAAAATGTGTTTCTGGTAGGCAGCAAAGGGTTGAGTTTTGCTCTTCTACTCAGTTTGACAATCTCTGTCTTTTAATTCAGGTGTTTAGATCATTTACATTTAATGTGCTTATCGATATTTTTAGATTTAAATATATTATACTATGTGATGTCTATTTGTCCTCTTTTTTTTAATTCCACTTCTCTGTTTACACCTTTTTTTTGGATTAATTAAGTATCTTTAAAGCATCATTGTATGTTTTTTGTTGGCTTATTACCAATAACTTCTTGTTTTGTTCTCTTGGTGGTTTCTTTCCTATTCATATGATACATCTTTAACAACATACTGTGTCTTCAAATAACATATCACTTCATGTAGAGTATAACAATCTTATAATAGTATACTTAAACTTCTACCTTCCCAGCCTTTGTGCTATTGTTTTCATATATTTTACTTATACGTATAAAGCCTCATACTACATTGATATTATTTTTATTTAGTCAATTATCTTTTAGAGATATTTAAGCGCTAATAATATCATATTTACCCATATAGTTAATTTCTTATAGTGTGGATATTATGATGATGCATTCTTCCAGCATTTGTATTTCTGAAGAAGTTCTTATTTTCTTCATTTTTGCTGGGTATAGATTTCTTAAAAGATATTTTTAATGAGTATCGATTTCTAGTTAGCAGAGTTTTTTTTTTCTTTTAGGGTCTAAAGATATTATTTTATTGTCATCTCACATGCCTTGTGTCTGATGAGAAATCTGCTGCTGTCCTTATTTTTGTTCTTTTGTAAGTAATACATTTTTTGTCTATGGCTGCTTTTCAAGTTTTCTATGTATCACTGGTTTTGAGGAATTTTATTATGACACATTATGTGGTAGTTTTATCATGTTTCTTGTGACTGGCGTTTATTGATCGTTTGTCTGTGGATTTAATTTTTATCAAATTTTTGTCTATTGTTTTCTTAAATATTTTTTGTCTGTTCCCTCTTCTTATTCCTCTTATTTGGAAACTCTAATTACATAAATATTAACTCACCTGAAGTTGTCCCACAACTAACTGATGCTCTTCTTCTTGTTTTAAATTCTTTTTGCTTTTGTTTTACTTTAGATAGTTTCTATTTCTATGCCTTTAAGTTCACTAAACTTTTCTTCTACAATATGTAATGCTGTAAGTCTTATGAAATGTAGTTTTTATTACAGACATTTTAGTTTTCATCTCTTGAAGTTGGGTTTGGGTCATTTGAATACATTTTCCATGCTACTTCTTAACTTTTAAACAGAGAGAATACATCCGACTGTTGATGGGGAATCTGTCTCCCTTTGCAGCTCACTTCTCTCCAGCATTCTGTCCTTGTTCTCCTGAGCTCAGTCTTCTTCTCCTGAGACTCTCAGCTCCATCCCCTCAACTCAGGGAGTCCAGTGGGCTCCCCTTGAGTTTTATCTCCCAGTGGCACAGCCTAAAAACTCTCTCAAAGCCACACGCTGGGGCAATTTTAGGGCTTACCTTATGTTTCTCATCAGTCGCGATCATTGTACTCTATTTTCTTATATCCAGTATCTCGAAAACTGTTGCTTTTTTTGTTGTTGTTCTTTTCCTTTCTTTTCAGACAGGAGGACAAATCCACTCTGGGCTACTCATCTTGGACGTAAGCCAAATTCCTCCTTTTTTAAAAAAAAGCCATAAATGCTATTCCTTTACCTGAACTTTGTCTTAATTATTACATAAAATTGTTAGCAACCCAATAAATAGAGAATCAGTAAATGAGAAAAAAAACAAAGAAAATATTCAGAATGTATCACAGGAAAAAAGAAATAGAAAATATGAAGAATTATGAGACATGGAGTAGAATGGAAAACTACAGCATATTTTTTGCATTCTGTTTCTTTCTTCTGGGTTTGGTTTTCTTCTTACTAATACACATCCTTTTGTAGTTCTTTCAGTGATGGAAAGACCATGAGTCATAAACTCTCAGGTTTGATTCATTTGAAATTGTCTTTATTTTACCGTTACTCATGAATAATAATTTAGCTAGGGAAAACTTCCCAGGTTGGTAACTATTTTCTTCTAATGCTTAAAGGCATTATTTTATTGTTTTCTGGACTCTAGTATAGCCAATGAGAATTTTGTTATTCGTTTAGTTGTTTCTTTTGTAAATAATCTAGGTTTTACACTGATTACTTTTAAAATATTCATTTGTCTTTAGTAGTCTGCTGCATGCTACTGATCATCATCTGGAATTCTGGTACTTGAATCCTTCTTGCTGCTGCCACCACTTGGGAGTCAGACAGGAAGTAATCTTGAAAAGGCCATATTTTCTTTTATTACTTTGTTTCATATACCCAGGGCCAGCTTCATGGGTCTGCAACCTATGCAATCACAGAGAATGTCACATTTAAAAGGGTCCCAAACTTATTTTAGTGTTCTGCAATTGCCATCTTGTAATTCCTAATAATTTAAATTTGTTTAAATTTTATTTTTAATTGTGGTAAGATTTACCACACAACATAAGATTTACCATCTGTTTTGTGTTGCTTATAAAGGAATACCTGAACTTGGGTAATTTATAAAGAAAGAGGTTTATTTAGTTCTCAGTTCTGCAGGCTATACAAAAAGCATGGAACCAGCATCTGCTTTTGGCGTGGGCTTCAGTAAGCTACCACTCATGGTGGAAGGCAAAGGGGAACTGACATGTGCAGAGATCACATGGTGAAAGAGGAGGAAAGGGGTGGGGGAAGGACCAGGCTCCTTTGAATAACCAGCTCTCATAGGAATTAATAAGAGTGAAAACTCATTAACCCCTGAGGGAGGATAGTAATCTAATCATGAAGAATCCACCCCCGTGACCCAAACACCTTCCAATTGGCCCCACCTCCCAACACCACCACAATGGAAATTAAATTTAAACATGAAATTTGATGGGAACAAACCATAGCAGTATTGTATCAATTTTTGCATCTACATTCAGTAGAGTTAAGTACATTAACATTATGAAACCAATCTCCAGAACTCTTTTTACCTTGCAGAACTGAAATTCTTTTTCCATTAAACAACTCCCATTTCCTTTCTCTCAACCCTTGTTAATTACTATTCTACTTTCTGTCTGAAGTTGACTACTCTAGGTACCTCATATAAGTGAAATTACACAGTATTTGTCCTTTTGTGGCTAGCTTTTTTCACTTAGCATAATATCCTCAGGATCCATCCATATTGTAGCATGTGTAGCATTTCCTTCCCTTTTAAGGGCGAATAACATTCCACTGTACGTATATAGCACATTGGGTGAAAATTCTGAAAAATACTTTTGAAAAAGGGTTCCCACATTTTAATTTCACGCTAGTCCTGTAAATTATGCAACTGGTCCTGTTTTTATTTAATTATACAAGAATTTTATTTTAAAAACTGTAAAGGAATACAGTATAGGAGGGGAAATTAGTCAATAGTGTATGCTTCACAAGACTACTTTCCATAGTCCAAAAGAAAATTACACAGAGTTAAACCCTTCATAGATATACACCACATAGCCAGCCTTGCCCCCTGACCCTTGGATCTCCCTCCCTCTAAGGAGGCTTTTCTTTCTCTAACAGCCGGAGTGTGAGTCTTCATCTGCCCTTTGGAAAAACCCCTCCCCTACTCACTGGTATCAGTCATGTCCAAGAATTCTCATCCTACCCATTTCCACATCTCAACCAGCACAATCTCTAGGATAATATTTTCCAGTAGGAAATTTCCGAAGTTAAGCTAGGATATCACTAGGACATGAGTTTTCTTAAGGACAGTCAAGATAAATATTGGCACTCTGAGTTCTCTCTGAGATCAGGTCAGTGCTCTCTGAGATCTCCCTGGTAGTATAATGTAGAAATATGCCTTCCTCAGTCATCTCACAGGTAATTCTTGCCTCAGGAGAGATGTTAAGTTCCAGAAACATCACAATTGAGACCTGTAATAAGAATGAGAAGTTTCTCTAATTACAGTCTATTGTGCTCAGGCTGCTCCCACAGCCAATGACAATATATATTATTTTGTCCACAAGTGACAGGTTGCCCTTTTTCTCCTTTCTAATTCCAAAATTTGACCAGAGGCCCAGAGCACATAAAAAGTGATCCCTAGCAAATACACTCATCCTTCCGTGGCCCTGGGGTATTGGTTCCAGGACCCCCATGGATACCAAAATCCACACATACTCAAGTCCTTTGTATAACACAGTGTAGTATTTACATATAACCTATGCACATCCTCTTGTATGTTTTAAATCATCTCTAGATTACTTACAATATCTAATAAAATGTAAATGCTATATACATAGTTATACTGTATTGTTTAGGGAATAATGACAAGAAAAAATGTCTATATTTTCAGTGCAGACACAAATATTCATTTTTTAAACATATTTTTAATCTGTGCTTGGTTGAATTCATGGATGTGAAACTCATGAATACAGAGGACCAACTGTAAAGCTTTTTCAAACTATAGAGCCATTCACTTTTTGGGGTCCTCCCTGTGGTCACACAAATACCTAGATGAGGCTTTAACCTAGGAGTTTTGCTGCAAAAGCGAATCAGAATTAAAGTAGTTTCATAATTTTTAAAGCAATTCCCAAGGCCTAGAGGATGGGATGCTGCAGAGGGCTGGGGAGTGTGTGTGTGTTTGTGTGTGGTGCTTGGGGGTGGTGTGGGGGAACGTGATGCTGCTCATAACATGAGTTTAGATGAATAAGCCTGTGAAATGGAATTGGGTGACAAAATAATCCTCAGGGAAAGCCTGTTAGGTGGTTGGAGTTCTAATTATAAATGAAAGAGGTCAGACCTCATTATGATAAAAATGCAGTTTTAGCTTCATGATTTCAGCTAGTGCTTTTGATCTGGCTATTAAAAATCCTGCAAAGATTTTAAAGGCAATTTGGTTCATTTAATAGATTGTCTGGACCTGAGCTGACCAGCGGGGTGGCTTTGGGTCATTTAAAATGTGCTGTACATGTAAAATTCCCAGTTGATTTTGAAGACTAATGAAAAATAAGAAAGCCAAATATTAAAAAATATAACATTTTGTACGTATTGGGTTAAATAATATGCTATTATAGTTTTAACTGTTTATTTTTACTTTAATTTTCCTGTGGGGTTTTTTCAGTGAAAACCAAAAAAACCTGTTAGAAATTCTAACACTAGTCCTTTAGAATTTAGAATTCTAAATTCTAAAAGAGTTGTAACGCTTCTTTTTAGTTTTCAAATGGAGCTACTACATTTAAAATTGCACAGTGACTTGCTTTTGTGGCTCACATTACGTTTCTATTAGACAGCACTGGTCCAGAATCCATTTAGTTTTTGACACAAATTAGATCTTTGATAGTCTCAGATTTATTTTCATCCCCAAGGTTCATGACGTTTTGCATACTTCCTAACTGTAGTCTCAGAAGTGAGTCAATTGCAGTGGGTTAGGTGACACTAGCCTGCCTGCCAGCACTCTTGCCTCCAACTCTCTACAAGTTGTCTCCTACACATACCTCAGGTGAAGAGGGAATCATTTCTTTCTTTGAGGAAAAGAAGACTTCCCTTCAACCAAGCTGATGTTCCAAACTATTTTTTTTTTTATATTTGATTTGATTTTTTGAGACAGAGTTTTGCTCTTGTTGTCGCACTGGAGAGCAATGGCGCAACCTCCACATCCCAGGTTCAAGTGATTCTCATGCCTCAGCCTCCCAAGTAGCTGGGATTACAGGCATCCGCCACCTTGCCTGGCTAATTTTGTATTTTTAGTAGAGACGGGTTTCACCATGTTGGCCAGGTTGGTCTCGAACTCCTGACCTCAGGTTATCCACCCGCCTTGGCCTCCCAAAGTGCTGGGATTACAGGTGTGAGCCACCATGTCTGGCCCAAACTATTTTTTTTAACCTAAACTGTAGGATATAGTAAGTAGCAAATTGTCAAATTTAGCAGAGCTTTTCATTATAATATCCATGAGTCTGTCAACTATCCTATAAATAAATAGGTGACTTAAAGCCTCAAATGTCTTTCTGAGTGCTCTGGCCAGAGCAGAAAATGGAGATATAACTTCAGCAAATGCTGAATTGCAATTCGACTTTATTCTTAATGAGGCAGATAATTTGTAGTGTGATGAAATACACAGAAAATGCTATGTTCAGTGGACTCAGGAGAGACTTAATAGATAGAAAACTTCTTTTGCTCCTGGAAGCTAAAGGGAAGGAGAAGGGAGACAGAGGAGAGATAAAGGGAAAGACAAGAGGTGTCAAAAGACTATATATTCAGGAGATTCCGTTCCAAGATGGCTGAATAGGAACAGCTCCAGTCTGTAGCTCCCAGCATGATCGATGCAGAAGATGGGTGATTTCTGCATTTCCAACTGAGGTACCTGGTTCATCTCATTGGGATTGGTTGGACAGTGGATGCAGCCCATGGAGGGTGAGTCGAAGCAGGGCGGGGCATCGCCTTACCTGGGAAGCGCAAGGGGTCGGGGGATTTCCTTTTCCTGGCCAAGGGAAGTTTTCCACATGGCACCTGGAAAACTGGGGCACTCCCACCCAAATACTGTGCTTTTCTAACGGTCTTAGCAAATGGCACACCAGAAGATTACATCCTGCACCTGGCTCGGAGGATCCCAAGCCCACAGAGCCTTGCTTACTGCTAGCGCAGCAGTCTGAGATTGACCTGCGAGGCAGCAGCCTGGCAGGCAGAGGGGCATCTGCCATTCCTGAGGCTTGAGTAGGTAAAAAAAAAGCGGCCAGGGAAGTTCAAACTGGGCAGAGCCCACCGCAGCTTAGCAAGGCCAGCTGCCTCTGTAGTCTCCACCTCTGGGGGCGGGGCATAGCTGAACAAAAGGCAGCAGAAACTTCTGCAGACTTAAACGTCCCAGTCTGACAGCTCTGAAGAGAACAGTGGTTCTCCCAGCACAGTGTTTGAGCTCAGAGAACGGACAGACTGCCTCCTCAAATGGGTCCCTGACCCCCATGTAGCTTAACTGGGAGACATCTCCCCATAGGGGCCGACTGACACCTCATACATGAGGGTGCCCCTCTGGGTCACAGCTTCCAGAGGAAGGATGAGGCAGCAATATTTGCTGTTCTGCAATATTTGCTGTTCTGCAGTCTCCGCTGGTGATACCCAGGCAACCAGGATCTGGAGTGGACCTCCAGCAAACTCCAACATACCTGCGGCTGAGGGACCTGACTGTTACAAGGAAAACTAACAAACAGAAAGGAATAGCATCAATATCAACAAAAAGGACATCCACACCAAAACCCCATCTGTAGGTCACCAACATCAAAGACCAAAGGTAGATAAAAACCACAAAGATGGGGATAAACCAGAGCAGAAAAGCTGAAAATTCTAAAAACCAGAGAGCCTCTTCTCCTCCAGAGGATCACAGCTCCTTGCCAGCAATGGAACAAAGCTAGATGGAGAATGACTTTGATGAGCTGACAGAAGTCAGCTTCAGAAGGTTGGCAATAACAAACTTCTCCAAGCTAAAGGAGGATGTTCAAACCCATCGCAAGGAAGCCAAAAACCTTGAAAAAAGATTAGACGAATGGCTAACTAGAATAAACAGTGTGTAGAGAAGACCTTAAGTGACCTGATGGAGCTGAAAACCATGGCACGAGAACTACGTGACGCATGCACAAGCTTCAATAGCCGATTTGAACAAGCGGAAGAAAGGGTATCAGTGATAGAAGATCAAATTAATGAAATAAAGCAAGAAGAGAAGTTTAGAGAAAAAAAGAGTAAAAGGAAATGAACAAAGCCTCCAGGAAATATGAGACTATGTGAAAAGACCAAATCTACGTTTGATTGGTGTACCTGAAAGTGACGGGCAGAATGGAACCAAGTTGGAAAACACTCTTCAGGATATTATCTTGGAAAACTTCCTCAACCTAGCAAGGCAGGCCAACATTCAAATTCAGGAAATACAAAGAACACCACAAAGATACTCCTTGAGAAGAGCAACACCAAGACACATAATTGTCAGATTCACCAAGGTTGAAATGAAGGAAAAAATGTTAAGGGCAGCCAGAGAGAAAGGTCAGGTTACCCACAAAGGAAAGCCCATCAGGCTAACAGCGGATCTCTAGGCAGAAAGCCTACAAGCCAGAAGAGAGTGGGGGCCAATATTCAACATTCTTAAAGAAGAGAATTTTCAACCCAGAATTTCATATCCAGCCAAACTAAGCTTCATCGGTGAAGGAGAAATAAAATCCTTTACAGACAAGCAAATGCTGAGAGATTTTGTCACCACCAGGCCTGCCTTACAAGAGCTCCTGAAGGAAGCACTAAACATGGAAAGGAACAACCGGTACCAGCCACTGCAAAAACATGCCAAATTGTAAAGACCATCGATGCTAGGAAGAAACTGCATCAACTAATGGGCAAAATAAACAGCTAACATCATAATGACAGGATCAAATTCACAAACAATATTAACCTTAAATGTAAATGGGCTACATGCCCCAATTAAAAGACACATACTGCCAAATTGGATAGAGTCAAGACCCATCAGTGTGCTGTATTCAGGAGACCCATCTGACGTGTGGAGACACATAGTCTCAAAATAAAGGGATGGAGGAAGATCTACCAAGCAAATGGAAAGCAAAAAAAAAAAAGCAGGGATTGCAGTCCTAGTCTCTTATAAAACAGACTTTAAACCAACAAAGATCAAAAGAGACAAAGAATGCCATTACATAATGGTAAAAGGATCGATTCACCAAGAAGAGCTAACTATCCTAAATATATATGCACCCAATACAGGAGCACCCAGATTCATAAAGCAAGTCCTTAGAGACCTACAAAGACACTTAGACTCCCACACAATAATAATGGGAGACTTTAACACCCCACTGTCGATATTAGACAGATCAATGAGACAGAAGGTTAATAAGGATATCCAGGGCTTGAACTCAGCTCTGCACCAAGTAGACCTAATAGACATCTACAGAACTCTCCACCCCAAATCAACAGAATATACATTCTTCTCAGCACCACATCGCACTTATTCTAAAATTGACCACATAGTTGGAAGTAAAGCACTCCTCAGCAAATGTAAGAGAACAGAAATCACAACAAACTCTCTCTCAGACTACAGTGCAATCAAATTAGAACTCAGGATTAATAAACCCACTCAGAACCACACAACTACATGGAAACTGAACAACCGCTCCTGAATGACTACTGGGTAAATAACAAAATGAAGTCAGACATAAAGATGTTCTTTGAAACCAATGAGAACAAAGACACAACATACCAGAATCTCTTGGACACATTTAGAGCAGTGTGTAGAGGGAAATTTATAGCACTAAATGCCCACAAGAGAAAGCAGGAAAGATCTAAAATTGACACCCTAACATCACAATTAAAGGAACTAGAGAAGCAAGAGCAAATACATTCAAAAGCTAGCAGAAGGCAAGAAATAACTAAGATCAGAGCAGAACTGAAGGAGATAGAGACACAAAAAAATCCTTAAAAAAATCGATGAATCCAGGAGCCGGTTTTTTGAAAAGATCAACAAAATAGATAGACCGCTAGCAAAACTAATAAAGAAGAAAAGAGAGAAGAATCAAATAGATGCAATAAAAAATGATAAAGGGGATATCACCACTGATCCCACAGAAATACAAACTACCATCAGAGAATACTATAAACACCTCTATGTAAATAAACTGAAAATCTAGAAGAAATGGATAAATTCCTTGACACATACACCCTCCCAAGACTAAACCAGGAAGAAGTTGAATCTCTGAATAGACCAATAACAGGCTCTGAAATTGAGGCAATAATTAATAGCCTACCACCAAAAAAAGTCCAGGACCAGA
Source organism: Pongo pygmaeus (assembly GCF_028885625.2). Taxonomy (NCBI): domain Eukaryota; kingdom Metazoa; phylum Chordata; class Mammalia; order Primates; family Hominidae; genus Pongo; species Pongo pygmaeus. The sequence goes on from NC_072378.2 coordinate 11,381,799, forward strand.
TGGATTCACAGCCAAATTCTACCAGAGGTAGAAAGAGGAGCTGATACCATTCCTTCTGAAACTAATCCAGTCAATAGAAAAAGAAGGAATCTTCCCTAACTCATTTTATGAGGCTAGCATCATCCTAATACCAAAGCCTGACAGAGACACACCAAAAAAAAGAGAATTTTAGACCAATATCCCTGATGAATATCGATGTGAAAATCCTCAAAAAAATACTGGCAAACTGAATCCAGCAGCACATCAAAAAGCTTATCCAACAAAATCAAGTTGGATTCATCCCTGGGATGCAAGGCTGGTTCAACATATGCAAATCAATAAACATAATCCATCACATAAACAGAACCAAGACAAAAGCCACATGATTATCTCAATAGATGCCGAAAAGGCTTTCAACAAAATTCAACAGCGCTTCATGCTAAAAACTCTCAATAAACTAGGTATTGATAGAACATATCTCAAAACAATAAGAGCTATTTATGACAAACCCACAGCCAATATCATACTGACTGGACAAAAACTGGAAGCATTCCCTTTGAAAACTGGCACAAGACAAGGATGCCTTCTCTCACCACTCCTATTCTACATAGTGTTGGAAGTTCTGGCCAGGGCAATCAGGCAAGAGAAAGAAATAAAGCGTACTTCTTTAGGAAAAGAGGAAGTCAAATTGTCCCTGTTTGCAGATGACATGATTGTATATTTAGAAAACCCCATGATCTCAGCCCAAAATCTCCTTAAGCTGATAAGCAACTTCAGCAAAGTCTCAGGATACAAAATCAATGTGCAAAAATCACAAGCATTCCTATACACCAATAACAGACAAACAGAGAGCCAAACCATGAGTGAAATCCCATTCACAATTGCTACAAAGAGAATAAAATGCCTTGGAATCCAACTTGCAAGGGATGTGAAGGACCTCTTCAAGGAGAACTACAAATCCCTGCTCAACAAAATAAAGGAGGACACAAACAAATGAAAGAACATTCTATGCTCATGGATAGGAAGAATCAATGTCATGAAAATGGCCATACTGCCCAAGGTAATTTATAGATGCAATGCCATCCCCATCAAGCTACCAATGACTTTCTTCACAGAATTGGAAACAACCACTTTAAAGTTCATATGAAACCAAAAAGGAGCCGGCATTGCCAAGACAATCCTAAGCAAAAAGGACAAAGCTGGAGGCATCACACTACCTGACTTCAAACTATACTACAAGGCTACAGTAATCAAAACAGCATGGTACTGGTACCAAAACAGATGTATAGACCAATGGAACAGAACAGAGCCCTCAGAAGTAACACTACACATCTACAACCATCTGATCTTTGACAAACCTGAGAAAAACAAGCAATGGGGAAAGGATTCCCTATTTAATAAATGGTGCTGGGAAAACTGATTAGCCATATGTAGAAAGCTGAAACTGGATCCCTTCTTTACACCTTATACAAAAGTTAATTCAAGATGGATTAAATGGGCAAGGACTTAATGACTGAAACACCAAAAGCAATGGCAACAAAAGCCAAAATAGACAAACGGGATCTAATTAAACTAAAGAGCTTCTGCACGGCAAAAGAAATTACCATCAGAGTGAACAGGCAACCTACAGAATGTGAGAAAATTTTTGCAATCTACCCATCTGACAAAGGGCTGATATCCAGAATCAACAAACAACTTAAACAAATTTACAAGAAATAAACAAACAACCCCATCAAAAACTGGGCAAAGGATATGAACAGACACTTCTTAAAAGAAGACATTTATGCAGCCAACAGACACATAAAAAAATGCTCAAAATCACTGGTCATCAGAGAAACACAAATCAAAACCACAATGAGATACCATCTCACACCAGTTAGAATGACAATCATTAAAAAGTCAGGAAACAACAGATGCTGGAGAGGATGTAGAGAAATAGGAAAGGTTTTACACTGTTGGTGGGAGTGTAAACTAGATCAACCACTGTGGAAGACTGTGGCAATTCCTCAAGGATCTAAAACTAGAAATATCATTTGACCCAGCAATCCCATTACTGGGTATATGCCCAAAGGATTATAAATCATGCTACTATAAAGACACATGCACACGTATGTTTATTGCGGCACTATTCACAATAGCAAAGACTTGGAACCAACCCAACTGTCCATCAGTGATAGACTAGATTAAGAAAATGTGGCACATATACACCATGGAATACTATGCAGCCATAAAAAAGGATGAGTTCATGTCCTTTGCAAGGACATGGATGCAGCTGGAAACCATCATTCTGAGCAAACTATCACAAGAACAGAAAACCAAACACCACACGTTCTCACTCATAGGTGGGAATTGAACAATGAGAACACTTGGACACAGGGTGGGGAACATCACACCCGGGGGCCTGTCATGGGGTTGGGGGAAAGGGGAGGGATAGCATTAGGAGAAATACCTAATTTAAATGACGAGTTACTCGGTACAGCAAACCAACATGGCACATGTATACCTATGTAGCAAACCTGCATGTTGTGCACATGTACCCTAAAAGTATATATATATAAAAGACTATTCAGTAGGATTTTATTAATTATGTATGTTAAGAATATACTGTATGCATTAACTTTTCATTTACTGAGCAAAGGTTTTTTGATTTTGGTATTTGGTTAATAAATGAACAATAATTTTATTCTATAATATTCAGAATATTTTAGAATTCATTTGGTGTTGTCGAGCAAAAAATTTATGAAAGGATATCTAGCTCATTTATTTTTCTTTTCAATTATATTTCATGAAGTTCATGTGTGAAGGTATAATTTGTGCTCATCAATTAATATATCCTGTCATGCCTAAAAATGTTGGATTTATACTTTTCTATAGTCCTAATATTTAACTTGAAAATCTTCTTGGGGACTTCTTTTAAGTTCAATGTTTCTAAGAAGTTCTTAGTTTGTTAATTTTTTTCCAAGCTGATTTAGAAACTTTTTGAATGCATCTTAAATTTTTTTGAAGAAATACATTTTTTCTTTGTGTGCTATAAAGTACTCCGATACTCCTTTAAAATACATGTGTCAGGTAACAGAACTAACATCTTTGTGGAAACTACTTTTCTTGTGTAGTTACCTTATTGCATCTATTGTGTCTGGGAGAAGTCACTGATTTTTCTGGATATTCTCCAAATGTCTTTACCAGTGTTTAGCATTATAATAGGAGTCAAGTCTTTTTTTTTCCACTATAATTTCAGATCTTGAATGTACTCCAGAATAAATATAGTACATAGTTTGTCTTTGCAATGAAAAACCTCAGTCATGTGCCTCCCCACCCCTCCTGGGGGTTAATATTAGGAATTAGAATAAGTCAGTGAAATATGGGAACATATTTCATGATGTCACTTATGGCCTGCTTGAGAGGGCCTGAAATAACTACTGAGTAAAAAATGATATTAATCTTAATTGAATTCTCCTAAAGTTAATTGTGATAATGGTTATTTTTCTACTAGGTAAATCAACTGCTTTTTTGAGAATAAATGCCTAAATGAAATCCTGCTTATTTCAATCTATTTAATGCGTCTTTAACATTGAATCAGCATTAGAGTTGTGGCTGTTTTTATTATTATAATTTAACCTCAGTTTCAATATCATATTTAGATCTAACTGTTTAACAGCTGAACTTGTAATAGCTGTACATGTTGAGGGCCGCTTTCTGCTAATACCTTTGATTTTCTGTCTGGGGACTTCCTTTCTGACCACTGGGGCGTGAATGCCCTGCTCATACAGAGGCTAAACCAGAAGTGCAGGGGAATTAACTTCAGAAACAGCTCACAAGCAGTGTTAAGGGGGAAGCTAGTAATGACTATCACAGTTTCCTCACCCCTTCATCTGATTAACTTTGAGGCATATTCTACCTCAGTACTTTACAAACTTTATCATTTGGGGATCCTGTTAAAAATTCACATCCTGATTCAGTGGATTTGTGGTAGAGCTTCAGATGACGATGACGGTGATGATGATGATGATCCGCTTTGAGTAGCAGGCTCTACACTGTCTCTCAGAATTCCCCAGTGAAATTAAGCTTCATTTGGCCTCAATGGTAACTTTCTTGATTATTCTCCTTTGGTTGGTTTTCTTCCCTTGCCTATTTCTCACTTCTCTATTCCCCTACCAGTGTTTCCTACTTGCATGTGAATTCTTATTTCAGGTTGCTTCTGGGGTAACCCAAGCCAAGAATATGCATCTATCTATTTATCTATCTGCTCACCTATCCATCCATCTATTCATTTACATCTATCCATCCATCCATCCATCCATCCATTCACCTATCTATCTAGCTATGTAATGCATTCATCTTCTATTTATCTATTTATGTAATCTATTTATCTATCTATCTTATCTATCATGTGTCTAATATATTCATCTATCCACCTATCTATTCATCTACCTAATCTATTCATCTATGTATCTACTATTTATCTATCTAATCTATTCATCTATCCATCTATCTATCTAATCTGTCTACCTACATACCTACCTACCTATCTGGAACCTAGCAACAGAGCACAGCCGTTTAAAAAATCCAGTAAATTGAAGAGCTGAAAGAGAAAGAATGAAGACATACTGGAGGGGGTGGAAAGGAAAAGTTGATGACTACCACCTAAAGGGACTTTTTCTTCCTCCTTGTGTCATTTTCAACAGGATGTGGTATCATGGAGCTCTGGTGAAAGAAGAGAGTAAGCAGTTAGCTATGGCTACATAAATGGGATAGCTCCAGAAGTCCATGGAGGGATCCCCTTTCTACTAGGAAAGATGGGCAAGGACTTTATGCCTGATTCTGTTATTCAGGGCACATTGCTGACAGGGTTGGCTAGTGAGGCCATAGAGAGAAGGCAGGCCAAATGCTAATCTTGGAAAGGACGGAAGTCAGCATAAGCAGAGAGACACAGGGTGAAGTGGTAGTGGAGAGCGGATGCCACAGTGTGTGGGCTTGTGGGTCAGCCCTATTAAAGGGAGGAAAATCAGTAAATGGGCTTGCAGATGGTTACCCAAGATTTCTTCGTGACTTTGTGCAGCCTGTACAATGTATGCTCCTTATCTTGTGGGAGTGTAATTGAGAGCCCTGGACTTCCTCAGCTCAGATCCCAACTCTGCCACCTCCTGGTTATGCTACCTTAGCATGTGTATTCAACCTCTTTAAGTATCGGTCTTCCCATCTATGTAGTGGGGACAGTAATTCCTATTTCATGGGATTGTCATAAAAATTAAATGAGATGTTTTGTACAAAGTGCTGTCTTTATCACAACTGGAGGATAAGAGAGCAGCCCTGATATTGTAAATATTCCCAAGAATGATGAGGAAATGACGGTGGACCTTTTACTTGATTCCAGCATTATGAACACACACACACACAAACACACATATGTTTAACAGCATATTGGTAGAAAGCCACAGGAGCGGTAATACCCTGATTATGTAAATCAACCCCGGCTCTAACAGCTAAAAAACCCTACTACTGCTCTTAGCTATGCATGAAATCACCCCCGTGAAACTTCTTTGAATAAAGCAAACATCTGTTCTTGGTGGAATGCAAAAGAGAAACTTTATTTGAAGTTCCTGCTTCCCCTTCTCATTAAAAGTATTTCGAGCACTATTAAAATAGTTTCTGCCAAGAGCACTTTTTGCGCTCTTCAGTTTCTTAGGTTCACTGGCCTGAGAACCAGCATTCAGCATTCTTAGTCCCACCATAGCTGGGAGTCTGGGGTCTGGGAAAGGGATAGAGTCAGTTTGTTTTTGCCATCAAGACCCTCTGATCGCCTCGGATGGTCTCACCTGCTATTGCTTCTTTCCAGTCCTGACAGGTTGATATTCTGGAAGCAAGATCTTGGAAGGCCAAGGACAGGTCATTTCTTAAGACTGTGCAAAAGAGAATCAGTCTTCACAGTAAGCTATTTGATTCTAGTAGTTCTTTCATCTCAGTCTTTTGAAAGCAACTTCCCCTCTTTAACCAACACCTGCCATGGCCTCTTCATGAGCCGAAGAAGGTGAGTGCTGATGGAAATCCCAGATGTGGCCAAAACTCCCCAGCAGCAGACAGGTCAAAAGTCTTTTGTACCCTTTCCCGTAACGGGTGGCACTTGATCTTCAGAGTGGCTTACGCTGTTCAAGAGGGTTTGAATCATAAGACATTTGGGGTTAAAAAAAAAACCTGTCATTTTGCATTTTGATTTTTGTAGAGCCAACTACAATGTATTTGAAAATTGTGTTCTTGAAATAAGCCTGTAATAGTAGGTGTCAAAAGTATCAGAGAAAAAGTGTCTACTCTTTTAGTGGTGTAAGTTGTGGTTGTTTCAAATTACATTTCCTTGTACTATATGATGGATGTACTATGCACACACACTTTATCACACACGTGTGTGTGTGAGAGTGGAAATGTGTAGATAGTCAGGGAAGAATAAAGAATTCATGTTAATGTCTAAATAAATGAATTAATTAGTGAAATAAATAGATTCCTATTTACACTATACTACAATTTTTAAGGATAACCAGCTGTTAATTAATACACTGGACTTGAAGGAGAGTCATTTGTGTTGAAACATGAAATGTTTGTCCTCTCTCCTCCCTCCCACCTGGAAAACATGAAGGATCTGCAACTCACACATACTAGTGTAATTTAAACACAGTTTGAAAGAATTGATAGGCTGGGCGTTGTGGCTCATGCCTGTAATCCCAGCACTTTCGGAGGCCGAGGCATGCGGATCACAAGGTCAGGAGATCCAGACCATCCTGGATAACATGGTGAAACCCCGTCTCTACTAAAAATACAAAAAAATTAGCTGGGCGTGGTGGCAGGCACCTGTAGTCCCAGCTACTCAGGAGGCTGAGGCAGGAGAATGGTGTGAACCTGGGAGGCGGAGCTTGCAGTGCACCGAGATCGCGCCACTGCACTTCAGCCTGGGAGACAGCGAGACTCAGTCTCAAAAAAAAAAAAAAAGAATTGATAGGCAGCAATTCTAACCTAAAGGGTTCATATTGAAACCAGTGATCATAGATATCTAAATAGGTCCTAATTAATGAGAAATTGCAACCATTTTCTGCTTGAGGGAATTGCCCAAGTTCCAAACCGCAGACTTGACATTCATATGCCATGAAAAAACATGGATTCAAATACAGAGACCCTAGGCTATTTCCTAGAGCTCCAACGATGTCATCAGAAACAAAAATGTTCCATTTGACAACCATGAGATTTGACATTATTGACCTACATGGAAGTTTTTAACACTGCCACTCATTCTGCCATGTGTAAAGGGGTTCGGCAGGGTGACCGTCTCAAGGATGCATACATGCATTTTCTCCACACATCCTCCTTAATTCAAGGGTCATATCTGTGGCTCCCCTAGCAAAGAATCAAAGGCCAAAGGTGAGTGGCCCAGACTCTTTCTCGTAGTGGGGAACACAGAGCAACAGGTGCAGCATATCACTGAGCTTGGCTGCTGACAGGGAAAAGCATTGATAATTTCCTCATGTCTCACAGATCAGAAACAACAGGATACCCTCCCGCTAATTAGTGGGCACCGTGACTGCTATAGTTGGTTTGATTGAAATCAGTATTTAAATAATATTTTTAAATTGTGGCGAAATACACGTAACATAAAATTTACCATTTTAGTGTATAGTTCAGTCGTGTTAAGTATGTTTACAGTGTTGTGCAACCAATTCCAGAACTCTTTCATCTTGCAGAACTGAAACTCAATGCCCATTAAGCAATTCCCATTTCCCACTCTCCACAGCCCCTGGCAGCTGTCATTCAACTTTCTCTCTCTACAAATTTGACTACTTTAGGTACCTCACGTAAGCGGAATCCTACAGTGTTTGTTCTTTTGTGACTTTGTGCTTCTTTCACTAAGCATTTTGCTCTCAAGGTGCATCCATGTTGTAGCGTGTGTCAGAATTTCCATTCTTTTAAGGCAGAATAATATTGCATTGTATAAATATACCACGTTTATCCATTTACCTGTCAATGGATACTTGGGTTGCTTCCACCTTTTTGCGATTGTGAATGATGCTGCTATGAGTGGGGGCGTAGAATCAGTGTATTTAATTCTAACACTAAAAGGCTCATATTCCGCTGCATGACTAACCCACTCTATGATCCTCAGTAAGTCATGTGTTTTGTAGAGAGCATACAATTGTTCTAATTCAGGGATCCCTTTGGATCCATGATACTCATTAATATAGCTGAGTGGAGTTAGAGAATCTTTAGGCATGGAGCAGAAAGAAAGCTTAGCCAGTTTAAAGGTTGATGTAAATTTAAATCTTGGCCTCCTTAGCACTAAATTTTCATTGCCCAGACTGTTCCAGCCAAGATTCACTGAATGAATATTACCCAAAAGTTCCACCCTTATTGATAGAACAATCGTGGCTAACACTTACATAGTGTTTAAAATGTTCTAGACCCCATTTTTAAGCTACGTACACTATCATCATCATAACTGTTTTACAAATGGGAAAATGAGTCTGGGTAGTTAAGTCCCTTGCCTAGTGTATGCAGTTAGTCGGGGCTGGTGTTTGAATGCAGGTAGTTTCACTCCAGAGTTCACGCACTTCACCATGACACTGTGGACATACATGGATAGATGTATATGGGAAAGTGTATGATTGGGTGTTTTGACAATCAGCAATGAGAGGAGACATATTAGAACTCCAAATCAATATTGTTAAAAAATGGTGCAACAGCATAAAATAGAAAGTCCTCTGGTTTTTAAGTTGCACACAACTAATTGGAATCCCAACTCGGGCAGCAGCTATTTGATAACACTGACCAAGTTTTTATCCTCTTGGCTTCAGTTTCCTTATGTGAAAATGAGAATAATATCCACTTAACTCAGTTGTAGAAAATTAAGAAAATAATGTTGTCAAGTGCTTAGCTTATAGTAGGTACTCAATAAATGTTAGTTCTCTTCACTCTTTTGGGGCAAGAGAAGAAAGTGATCTCAAAAAACAGAAATATGTTGGCTGGGTGTGGTGGCTCATGCTTGTAATCCCAGCACTTTGGGAGGCCAAGGCAGGCAGATCACGAGGTCAGGAGATGACACCATCCTGGCCAACATGGTGCAACCCCGTCTCTACTAAAAATACAAAAATTAGCTGTGCATGGTGGCTCGTGCCTGTAATCCCAGCTACTCAGGAGGCTGAGGCAGGAGGATTGCCTGAACCAGGGAATAGGAAGTTGCAGTGAGCTGAGATTGCGCCATTGCACTCCAGCCTGGTGACAGAGCGAGATTCCACCTCAAAAAAACAAAAACAAAACAGAAATATGTTTTCATAAAGGCATATATTGCATAAACACTTTTTAAAATGATTGCCATTAAATGTGAACACTTAACCACTTTATTTTTCTCGTGTACAAGGAACTTAACATTTGGATTGCCTCCTCTCTCTTTTGCGTTCTGCCAAAATCTGTTCACAAATGCAAGAGACATGTGATGTTGGAAACCTAACAAAAGGTCCTAGTAAAATCAACCTTGTATTTTCTTTAAGTGGAAAAAGAGCTATAAATGACAAGATAGGGACCTTATTAATGGGCTAAACCTACATTCTCTTTCCCTTTGCCCCAGAATTCCATGCCTTTGAATATTTGTCATAAGTCAGCAAGGGAAGTGCTGTCTCCCAGGCTTCACCCAAGATCATCGTTATGTTTTAGCAGCCACATAATCAAAGTCTTGCCTCTTCTTTTTATTTTTAAAAAATAGTGTAACAATCTGATCAATAGAAAATGCTATAAGTACATTTTTTTGATAAAATAATGCTCACATGGAAGCTTAGATATTTGTCCAGTTAGATAAGTTGATTCAAAAATGATTTTTATAAGTTCAGTTGATTCAATAATAACCACACTTGTTAGGATAGTGTTGCGCAAGGAAAAATGTCTTCCCATTGCCCCAGTACTCTTTGCTTTGAAGATGTACACAGTAAGCCACCAAGGGGCCAATGCGAGATGCACAGAAATTCAGATCTGCTCCTTTTTTTTTTTTTTTTTGAGACGGGTTCTCGCTCTGTTCCCCCAGGCTGGAGTGCAGTGGCGCGATCTCAGCTTACTGCAACCTCCACCTCCCAGGTTCAAGCAATTCTCCTGCCTCAGCCTCCTGAGTAGCTGGGATTACAGGCATGCACCACCATGCCCAGCTAATTTTTATATTTTTGGTAGAGATGGAGTTTCACCGTGTTAGCCAGGATGGTCTCTATCTCCTGAACTCGTGATCCGCCCACCTTGGCCTCCCAAAGTGCTGGGATTACAGGCGTGAGCCACTGCGCCCAGCCCAGATCTGCCACTCTTAAAAGGAAGGTAGAGAAGAAGTTTCTTCATAGAAATTGAAGGATAGCATATTTCTCTATGTGGAGACTTACATCTCCATACATGTACAGACAACAAATATTTCCATGTTGTTTCTCACTGTTACCCCTCTTTTCTTTGTAATGTTTTTCTTTGAGCAAAAAGTTTAACTCTGCAATTTGTTTCCTCTGTATGATGTTTAGTGATTGATTTCCATTAAATATCAAAAGAATGGCAAGTTCAAACAAGCTTAAGAAGCTATGGAACTGTCTGTAAGATGGATTCTATTTTCCATTTGTGCATGAAATATCTTGTTATCCACATTATTCGAAGTTCCAGCCTACAGAGAGATAAGGACATTTGATTGAGTGTGAAAGGTAGGAATGGAAGTGTGGGTTGTTTAACCTCATTGGACTCTCTTGTTGATTTCCAGATGGCAAAATGCATGTCCAGCCTCCAGTGACGCTGCATGGAGGGTTGGTGCTTTACTGAATGAAAGTGTTAACTGGAAAAACTTCCCTTACCTGGAAACGGATGAAGTCCTATAACTTTTAAGACATGGCTCTTTTTGTGTATTATGGTAGTTTGTGCTTTCTGATATCTTTTCTTTCTTTCTTTCTTTTTCTTTCTTTCCTTCCTTCCTTCCTTCCTTCTTCCTTTCTTCCTTTCTTCCTTTCTTTTTTTGAGACAGAGTCTCACTCTGTTGCCAGGCTGGAGTGCAGTGGCGTGATCTTGGCTCACTGCAACCTCTGCCTCCGAGGTTCAAGTGATTCTTCTGCCTCAGCCTCCCAAGTAGCTGGGACTACAGGAGTGTGCCACCATGCCTAGCTAATTTTTTTTGTATTTTTAGTAGAGACAGGGTTTTACCATGTTGGCCAGGAGGGTTCTTGATCTCTTGACCCAGTGATCCGCTGGCCTCGGCTTCCCGAAAGTGCTGGGATTACAGGCGTGAGCCACCGCGCCCGGCCCTGATTATCTTTTCTTGAACAATCACATCCCTCCTTTGGAGTGACTGGATGTCTGCTGTCAACATTTACATCAGATCATATTTTTCCTTTAGGCCAACCCTGCCTACAATCACTCTTGAACTATTAGGTTACTGCTATAAAACACTATTCACAAATTTTAAAAGGTAATTACTGTTTGCATCTTTAAGTTCTCAGGAACAATTTTGTTGGTTATTCTGCACCTTACAATATTAGTCTATTCCCATTTTAGAGACAAAACTAAGCATGAGGTAGGATAGTGACTGGTTGAGAAGTTAGCAGTGAATTGTGGTTCAAGGTGAGAATTCACAGACTTTGGTCCACTGAGCCATGTTTCCGATGCTTACATATCTGTGAAACAGCTGCAGCTGAAACTCTGAGAAATATTCTCTGCAAAGTGGAATATTTTAAAAGAACCAAGATCTCCTTCCCCTCTTCTCTTCATACAAGAATCTGCCCCATTTCTCATAGCTACTCACCTTTCTTGGTTTGAGCACCCTGGGACAGCAACTCATTGTAGATCCAGTATCTCCATTTGACAAAACCCTGTCTCTACTAAAAATACAAAATTAGCTGTGTGTGGTGGTGCATGCCTGTAATCCCAGCTACCTGGAAGGCTGAAGCAGAAGAATTGCTTGAACCCGGGAGGCGGAGGTTGCAGTGAGCCAAGATCACGCCATTGCACTCCAACTGGGCAGCAAGAGCGAGACTCCGTCTCAATTAAACATAAACAAACAAACAAACAAACAAAATGCTAGCAATATGGATCAGGTTCTCTGAAATCCTATTGGTTCATCTGTCTCATCAGTAAGCAATGAAGCAGTGCCTTATGGTTGGCTTATATGCAGACACCTCGGGTCTTTCACATAGTGAATTGTGTGAGGCCAACAGTCGTCAGCCTTGGGCTTGCCTCAGAACCACCTGGAGGGCTTGTTAAAGCACCTGTTTTTGGGTCCCACCCCTAGAGTTTCTAATTCAGCAAGTCCAGGCAGGGGCCTGAGAATCTGCATTTCTAACAACTTCCTGAATGATGCTGATGTTGCTGCTCCTGGGACCAAATAGTTCAGAGACAATTTTTCTGGTAGGGCACTGGTGGCAGATCCATTCACTTATCCTCATTTTTTTGTGTGTTCAGAATAGTGAATCTTTGATATAGCTTGAATGTTTGTCCCCTCCAAGTCTCATGTTGACATGTGACCCCCAGTGTTGCAGGTGGGGCCTGGTGGGAGGTGTTTGGGTCATGAGGTGGATTCCTCAGGACGGTTTGATGCCATTCTGACAAGATGGAGTGAGTTCTTACTCTTGGCTCCTGCAAGATCTGGTTGTTAAGAGAAGTCTGCTGCCTCCTTCCCCTCTCTTTGGCCTCCTCCTCTCTTGTCATGTGATTTATTTGCTCCCCCTTCACATTCCACCATGAGTAGAAACTTCCTGAGGACTTCACCAGAAGCTGAGCAGTTGCTGGTACCATGCTTCCTGTATAGCCTGCAGAACCATGAGCCAAATAAATCTCTTTTCTTTATGAATTACCCAGCCTCAGGCATTCCATTATAGCAATGCAAATGGACTAAGACAAGCTTTAAAAAGCTATTAAATAAAAATATCATTTAATACACTATTCTTTGTTTTCCTATGAGTGAAGAGAATAAACATTATTCTCAAGAGTCTCAGAACTTCCCGCCTTGGCCAAGATGCAAAGGGCAGAGGACCCTTCATTAGATGCTACTTGGTGTTTGCACACCTCTCTCAACTGTGTCAGGCATTGCTAAGGAGGTTTGGAGTCAACTCTGGCAATATTGCTTTTTTAAGCCAAGGAGCAAAAACATGAGCATGACTCAATATTAAATGTTGACTTTAAAGGCCTCCTGCTCTTACTGTTTTTGTAATTTAAAGAAATCTAATCCTTTCATATGGCCCTGCTGTGCCTCTCCCTGGCATCATATTTGTTTGGGCTTTGGAGTCAACGTTAATACAATGATTTAAAGGAAAAAGAAAACAGCAACCTTAAAAGCCGGGGTTTCTTTTAGACTCAGGCCATGGACAGGCCAGCCATATGGGTGTGGATGTAGGACATTTGCATGTTTCTGCAAAGAGCCACATGTGTGAGGGAGAAATGGGGAGCACTGGGGCCACCCAACTTATGAAACAGAGAAAGGCTTTACTGCTTAAAAACCTTAAGGATCAGGTTGGTAGGTGGCTTGGGTGACACAGGAAAGAATTTGGGGATTTAAAAATCCTACAAATGATGTTTATTTTTTATTTTTATTTTTTGAGTTAGAATTTTGCTCTTTTGCCCAGGCTGGAGTGAAGTGGTATCATCTTGGCTCACTGCAACCTCCGCCCACCCAGGTTCAAGCTATTCTCCTGCCTCAGCCTTCTGAGTAGCTGGGATTATAGGCACCCACTGCCACACCCGGCTAATTTTTGTATTTTTAGTAGAGACGGGGTTTCACCACGTTGGCCAGGCTGGTCTCGAACTCCTGACCTCAGGTGATTCACCCGCCTCAGCTTCCCAAAGTACTAGAATTACAGGTGTAAGCCACTACACACGGCCTATAAATGATGTTTAAATGTTATTTAATACATTGAAGTCTCCAAGAAGACAGTTTTGTTAACTCTCTGATTTTCAATTCACTCCAGTAATAGTGAACTTTTGCTTCTCAAATGAGAACCTTCTTAATTTTCTGAGACTAACTCTAAGCTGTTATAATATTTTTCTTTTTCCTTTTTTTTTTTTTTTTGAGACGGAGTCTCGCTTTGTTGCCCAGGCTGGAGTGCAGTGGCGTGATCTTGGCTCACTGCAACCTCTGCCTCCCAGGTTCCAGTGATACTCCTGCTTCAGCCTCCTGAGTAGCTGGGATTACAGGCGCACACCACCACACCTGGCTAATTTTTGTGTTATTAGTTGAGACAGGGTTTCACCATGTTGGGCAGGCTGGTCTTGAACTCCTGACCTCGTGATCCACCCGCCTCAGCCTCCCAAAGTGCTGGGATTACAGGCATAAGCCACCGTGCCTGGCCAATATTTTTCATTTGAACCATAAAAAAAATTCACTGTGAGTTCTGAGAGCATTTTTTACTTACAAATATCATACTATTTTTTGGTTTTGTCTTTTTTAAAGACAGGGTGTCACTGTACCCTGCCCGTGCAATCTTTTAAATTTATTCAGGGGACTCAAACTTTGGGCCCCAGTGCAATGGTGTAGAGAACATTTCATTTCAACTCATTCGTCTTGTCTGTCCATTTGTTCTTGGCCTTGGTAGAACTGGAAAACTCCTGACACATAGACCTGACTGGGAGGGGGGAAAATTTTAATGTTACAACCAAAGAACCACAGGAAGGGATATCCCAGCTCTATTCCCATGGACTCATGTGATTTCCCCAAGAGGCAAACACAGCAGATCACTTCATCCATCATCTTCTTTGGTCTTTTAAAGAGCACAGCTTTTCTGGGACATGGACAGAAACCCCAGAGACAATTGAACTCGTCAAGAAGCTGATTCCTTGTGCTGGGGACCAGGCTAACCCTGAATAAAGGAAGTCTTGCTCTCACTGTAGACTGTTTGCAACCTGTTTAAATCAAAGGAATTAATCCACACCGCAGCACACAGCTTATTTGTGATCATTAAGTGAAGTAGTCAAGAGGGAAACAAATGTTGTGTACTCAGAGATGCAGCCAATGTCATCCCCATGTGAGACGTGCTTGCTGGCTTGTGTGTGTTAAAGAGTGACTGGACTCCCATTCCTGTATGTTGAGGTTTCTCTAAACTCCAGTTCTGCCTTCCCAGTCAACAGAGGCTAAAGATACTAGGGAACATTATATGTTTTGTTCCTCTCTGTACATAGTTTTTCAGGTACCCAGGTTTTGCAACTTCACTACCTCTTCTTTGCTATTGTTAGGAATAAATACTATGGAGGTGGTGAGGGGACAAAAGAGCATACTGAAAAGGGCATGAGACAGGAGAGAAGATGGCAGATCCAAAGCTTGGGGTGGGGAAAGAGCTTACCTGAATGATTTAAGACCAGAAAAAGATGAGAACAGATACCCTGGGTGAATGTATCAGAGACCAGAGGCTGGTGAACCACCTCCAGAAAACCTGTGCCTCAGGCCTGAATGAAGCAGAATTCCTAAAGTCAGCCAAAGGAAGACCAGTCTGATGGTTCACAGAGGTGACCCAAGGAGGCAGCCGGCACAGAGGCCAGGTAGGAAGTGTCGCAATAGTGGCTGGCCCCTGGCAGTGCAGGAGAATCACCTGGAGCTTTGGGAAAATGCCAAGGTCTGGAGAAACACATATCTGTTATGAAGTTCATAAACAGGCAGAAGTAAATAATGTATGTTTTAGATATACATACATGTGCATATAGATATAATAAAAGCATTTTCAAAACAAAGATGTAAAAAGTCAGGGTCATGTTTACCTCTGCTGTAGGTAAATGAGTGCATTAGTTGAGGATCACATGGATAATGAACTAATTAGAATATCCTGGCTCTTAAAGCAGGTGGCAGGTTCACGAGTATTTATTACATTATTAAAATTGGACTATATGAAAGATGCGCCCATGCAGTGGTGATGCATGTGCCATGAATCAAAATTCAAACTTTTCCAATTCTAAGCACCTGAGATATGATTTAGAAATGTACTAATGCTACTATTTAAAAATTAGGATGGCTACTATTAGGCCATCCGAATTTGGATGGCTACTATTAAAAACATTAGAAAATAAGTGTTGGCGAGGATGTAGAGAAGATAGAACCCTCATGCACTCTTGGTGGGAATGTAAAATGGCACATGCAGCCAGTGTGTAAAATAGCATGTGGTTCCTCAAAAAATTAAACATTGAATTACCAGATGCTCTAGCAATACCATTTCTGGATATATATCTAAAATAATCACCACATGCAGTGGCTCATGCCTGTAATCCCAGCATTTTGGGATCTGGGAGCCCTCCCTTGGCTAGGGTCTATTTTCCAGGATGTCAAAGAATGTGATACATGTGCTCTGTCCACTTCCCTGTCCCGTGGCGCAGGAACAATCAGAAAGTCCCCTCTGCTGGGAAAAGGTCACGGTCCAAGATGACAGGTAAACCCAAGGTCAGAAGCCCAGGGCTCTTGAGGATGCCAACTGGCTCCACCGTATCGGGTGATTTCTCACATTCCTGGGGCCAAGTCTCCTGTTTTGTAACAGTTCAGTCAAGGATTTTACTGGAGTAGACAAGCATGAAATGAATTTTCCAGAGACGTTTCCGAAGTGGGGGAAAGTTCATGGCTCCAAGGCACCGGTGGGTAATGAAACAAAACTGCGAGCTTCTGTTTTTCTTTAGAAAGAGGGCTTCCCAGTTTTTAAAATCTGGATTTCTAAAACTTGAGCTGTATTTTCAACTCTCAGCTCAGCTTTGCCCTCTCACCCTGGTGTTGCAAGTGGATTCTGCGCTGCTTCTGAATTACCCAGGTGGGCTGCCCGGGTTCCGCTCAGCACTGCAATATTGCTCAGAGCAGGTGCTCTTGAGACCTCTGGTTGTGATTACTCTCAGCGCAGGGTCACCGCTACCCAGAGGGACACACTTGGAGCAAACTTAGTGAAGGGCGCTTGCCTTAATCAGCTGGTATTGCCCATTACCAGTCTTTATTAGACTGTTGTTTATTATAAGGAACTCGTCTTTGATTTATGTAAAACCAAATACTTAGTTTCAAAATGAAAACTAAAAAAAACCTGGCCATCCTTTTTCACTTTTGGCATTACTTACCCAGCACTTGTCTTTGATATACATATGTACAGAAACCAATTTTAGGCTCCCAGAACTAGGAGAAATAAGGAAAATAAGAAACAAAAATCAGTTTTATAAAACATGCTAATAAAAATACTTCGATTCATCCTCATCCACCACTCATTGAATCTGCCAGTTCTGAACCTCGCTTCCACTGTTTGACCTTGAGTAACTTATTTAATAAATCAGTGAGACTCAATTACCTCTAAATTGGAATAATAATACCTATTTGGAGGGGACTATTATGAGAATTAAGTAAAATACCATATACTGCCTCTTGGAATTACTCCTTTATCTCTATTAAAATTATTACCATCAGAATGCAGATCTCCAGTTTACTACACTTTACATCCTAGTTGCAGAAATGGTATCAAGGACTGACTCCAAGCTTATGTCCTTGCAGCTAGCCTGACATTGACAAACGTTTCCCTTCCTGAAACACCAGCCCCTTGATACCACCCTTGCTTGAGGTTTCCAGTAGCTTCTTACTGCCTGTCCATACCAGCTGCAGCTCAAAACCCACCATAGCTTCATCCCGTTCCACTTCTATGACTATACTAAATGTTGCCTGTTTCCATCGGAGTGCCCTTTTAAACCCTTTTTCCTGGAGGTAGGAAAGTCTAACTTAGTTTTTCGAACTGCTTTTTGTTTTGTACATGTCTCTGTCTTCCCACTCTTTCCTCACCACCCACTTCTTTCTCTCTATCAAAATCCCTGTGCATCCAATAGGATTTAGCTGCAGACCAGCCCCTCCCAGAAAATAGTCCCCAACGTCTCCAGTCCACTCTGATCTTAGCCCCTCACTGAGCTCTGGCTGTCCCTGTAATCCTGACCGTGCTTTCACACTTTTCATGGCTGAAGAGTCCTGCAAAATATGGAAACCCAGAGAAAAATGGTTAACAAACACTGACTATGATTTTCCTGATTGCACAGCTCAAGAGATTGTGAGTTCAACCACTTAAACTAGCTCAGATGTGGCGCCTCTTAATCAAACCCTGTCTTTCTTTAGCCCTGTCTTTTCTCTTTTTCTTCCAATAAAAGAGTACTTTATATTGGATCTTTTATCTTGATCAGCAAAGTTTTATATTTAACTTTTTTCCCCCAAGACGTTTTAGAGGTACTTTATTTTTTTCTATTTTCTAGAGTGTGAAACATGATATCTTAAAATTTATCTTAAAATCTATCAACATGTTTTGTTTTGGATTTTCACAACATACTTATTTTAGATCCTTTGTTTTCACTTTAAAAAATAAAACGATGTGAACACTTCATACTGAAACAAGAGGGCATATTACAGAAAATGTCTCCTATTTCTCCTCTGAAATTGATTTCTAAAATTACTTTGTTACTAAATGTGCTATCTTAAGCTGACTACCAGCTTTTGCAGGCATTTCCTGGAATCAGAATGTTGGAATGCCAAGAGTTGTATGTTTGAAGCAACACACCTGTTAGTTGCAACTTTGTTTTATTCTTTCTTTAGAATTATATACAAAAGATATTATAAAGATACAATGTTCCACAAAGCACAGATGATTTAGTATCTATTTATAATATGAGCTCATAGCATTACATCAGTGTTTTATAGATACAATTTCATATCCCAAGGCATTGTAGCAATACATTCCATATCACCATCTTTATTTTGTAATTCTTGAGAATAAGAAGAGTTAGCATCACACAATCTTGGGATTAATGAATTTGAAACAATCACAAATGTGAATTTTGTAGCATTTCTAGAATTCCAACAATTGAAAATTATATTTAAACAACAGCTTTCATAGTTATGACTATGTTTATATTCAGATAAAATAAAATTCACAAAAGGGACAAAAAGTAGAAAATATTTGGTGAAGTTTGCTAGTGGAAATCTGATTGGTCTCATAACTTAATCTTTAATTATTTGCCGTCATTAAGGGATATACTACTTAAAAGCTCAGACTTAAAAGCAAAGATCTCTCTCTAACCTGTTACAATCCTATGTCCTCTCTGAACACATGTTTAAGGTGAAAATGAAACATGTTATTCCCTCTAATAGAGGGATACTTTGCCAAGAAGTAGATTGTCAGGCAATCGAGGAAAAACAAATGGCTTGAGTAATCTAAAAACTGATTGATCCATTCAACAAATGTTTATTGAATGCCTAGTGTGGACAGAAACTGTTCTAGGCAGCAGCGATGCAGCGATGAACAAGACCAAGCAAGTCCTTGCTGTTATGGGGCTCACATTCTTGCGGGGGATGGACAAGAATAAATGAGAAAATAAGCCTGTAATTATGGTGAGAGCTTTAATGGGAATGAACCAGGCATGGTGATGAGAGGAGGCACTTGCTCTGAAAGAGTCATCAGAGAAGTTTGCTCCAAGGAGCTACCGTGACATCTAAACTAAGATCTGACAAATGAGAAGTGCCCAACTTTATGCAAAGGGGAAAGAATATGCAAGCACCCTGAAGTGGAAGGCACATTGGAGGAGCAAAAAGCCAGTCAAAATGGCTGGGATACAGGGAGAGGGGGAGCAAATGGTACAAGGTGAAATGGAGTTTCATAGGGTCTCAGTCAACTAGAGTATTGTAAATTGGGGGAAAGCTGTACATTGTATTTTAAGTGCTTTTGGAAAGGAAATACCTGGATGCTTTCAAGCATAGAAACGACAAGATCTGATTTATATTTTATAAACACCTCTCTGGCTGCTGCGTGGGAATGGATTGTGGAGGGAAAAGTAGAAGCAGAAGGACATGCAAAGACAATTGTGGTCATCCAAGGAAGTGATGGCAGTGGTTGAGATCAGTGTGACAGCAGTGGAGATGGGTGAGGCAGATGGATTTGAAATATACTTTGAAGACAGAGCCACCAGACCCACCGATGGATTTGAGAGGAAAATCAAGTATTGAGTTCCTGGGTGGGTAGTTGATTCTGTTGTCTGAGATTGAAAGTACTAGGGGAGGAACAGGTTAGAAGGTAGGAGAGAATTACTTCATATTTGAGACACCAGTTAAAGAACCTAATGGAGATATTGAGTTGGATATCTGAGTCTGGAGCCCAGGAGAGAGGTCAGGGATGAAAAGGAGAGTCTGGGAGTCCCTGGCATATTGACCTCTCAAGCCTTAGGACCAGACTGTTTCACTAGAGAGACAATGTAGGCAGAGGGGCTGGCCTAGAACTATGTCCTGGGAGTATTCCAACGTATTAGAGGTTCAGCTGAAGAGGAGACTCCAGCAGAGAAGACATAAGAAACTTCCAGAGAGGCATGAGGAAAACGAGATGAATACAAATGAAAAGAAGCAAGAGGTTTCAATAAAGGAGGTGATCAGCTGTGCGGAGAGACACTGAAGGGGTTGGTAAGAGGAGGGCTTGGAGAGGGCAATTGGATTTGACAATGTGGCAGTTCTTTGGGATGTGGACAAGAATATTTTAAAAAGAGTTCTGGGGACCAAAACCTCATCACAGTAGGTAAGGAAGTGGACCCAGAGACCATGAGTGACTTTGTTGAGAATTTTGCTAGAAAAGGGAGTAGAGAAATGAGGCAGCAGTTAGAAGAAGATGTAGGGTCAAAGGAGGGATTTGGTTTGTTTGTGTGTTCTGTTTAAAGATGAGAGACAGTGAAGCATATGAGCATGCTGAAAAGAATGACCTAGTGGGGCTGATGATACAGGAAGGTGTGTAATTACAGAAGTGGAGCCAGCCCTCAATAACAGAGTTGATTACACTACCCAAATGAGAGCAGGAGTTCTCAAACGCAGGAAACATCCAAGCCTGACACTTGTATTGTAAGACACATCTTTTGACTTTTGTAATAAAAATATAAAATCTGAATCAAAGTGCTACAATTTATCTTCTAAAATTCCTAAAATCACATAGCAGTGATATAAAGAAGAATCTTTAACTCTCATATTCAAAGCTTCATAGATACCATATCTGTTTCTCCTACTTATCTGTAGTAGCTCATAAGCAAGAAGAGATGAGATCTAAAAGTTGCTAATGCTTTTTCAAAGTGTAATCCGAAATACAAGAGGATGCCATTCCCTATACTTAGACCCTCACTCACCTTGGGAAATGTCTGAAAATAAAATAATTGTTTTTTCCTTGAATGAAATGGCTCTAAGTTTAGAGACTGATTAAATATAAACTCAGCTGAGGAAACAAACAAAAAAACCACACACACAAAAGAAAAAAATCAACAAAATGTATTATACTTTTAGAAAAATTACAGAACAACTTCTGACAAATTAATAGTGTATTTTAAAAATCATTATTTCACTACACGAAGAGAGAAACTTGGGTCTGGGAAGATCCCATTGAACCATCAGGAAAACATGTAAAAGAAAACGTGGCCAACAAGCATATGAAAAAAGCCTCAATATCACCGACCATTAGAGAAATGCAAATCAAAACCACAATGAGATACTATCTTACACCAGTCAGAATGGCTAGTACTAAAAAGTCAAAAAATAGATGCTGGCGAGGTTGCAGAGAAAAGGGAACACTTTTGGTTGGAGTGTAAGTTAGTTCAATCGTTGTGGAAATCAGTAGAGCAATTCCTCAAAGAGCTAAAAGCAAAACTCCCATTTGACCCAGAAATCCTATTACTGGGTATACAGCCAGAGAAATGTAAATCATTCTGCCGTAAAGACACATGCAGGCAAATGTTCTTTGCAGCACCACTCACAATAGCAAAGACATGGAATCTACCTAAATGCCCACGAATGACAGATTGAATAAAGAAAATGTGGTACATATACACCATGGATTACTACGCAGCCATAAAAAAGAGTGAGATCGTGTCTTTTGTGGGAACATGGATGGAGCTGGAGGCCATTATCCTCAGCAAACTAATGTAGGAACAGAAAGCCAGATACTGCATGTTCTTTCTTATAAATGGGAGGTAAATGACAAGAACTTATGAACACAAAGAAGGAAACAACAGACACTGGGGCCTACTGAGGGTGGAGGGTGAGAGGAAGGAGAGGAGCAGAAAAGATAACTAGTGGGTACTGGGCTTAATTCCTGGGTGATGAAATAATCTGTGAAACAGATGAAACAACCCCCCGTGATACAAGTTTACTTGTGTAACAAACCTTCTCATGTATCCCTGAACCTAAAATAGAAGTTAAAAAAAAAAAACCAGGAAACCGCATTGTACAACATCTAAAGAAGGCACAGAAAATCACACATTTTTGCTACAGTTCGGGTACAGTGAATATTAAATATGGCATTTTCTTAAAGCATAACTATGATGTTAAAATGAATTCCAGGATTAGACACTACTACAGAAAATGGTAAGTAGTCAGACTGTTATATTTTCCTTCCTATCTCTGGTCTCCCTCCAACCTTCCACCACTACCATCAGAATGTCACTGTTCTCAGTCTTAAGATCTGAACTCAAACTTTCTAACAAGGCATCTGTCTCCATGAGCTTCCCAAAGACCGATGCATAAGATGATGAGAACTAGATAGATACAGAGTTTAAAGACAACTTCAAACTTCTAATCTTGGGCAAATAACTTCACTTTGGTGGCTAGTAAAATAAAGGGGTGAATTAGATAACCTCTGAGTTCTTACTCACTTTTAAAAATTTGTCATTCTACAGTGCATTAGTGATGGTGACCTTGTAGATGTCGAGATCATGATTTAAAAGGAACTGTTGAATTCCATGTTAATGCATCATTGCACTTAATTAGGAGGTTTTATACATTTCAAATGAAAGGTTGAGATGAATGTGTTATTTCAACTGAAAAGTTCAATAACACCCAGGTAGAAAAGGAGGCAAATTCTAAGGTCCACAAATAAGTGATTTATAAACTCAAAAACACATTAACACCAACTTTAATAGAAAATAAGTTCATTCCTTCCCCCTTAGCTTTTGTTCACTTATCTTTGCTTTTTGTACACAGATAGAAACCGCTCAAAAAATAAATAAATAAAAGGAACTAAGGAGGATGGGGTGGAAATGGAAGAAAGGAGGGAGTGAAGGAAAAAGAACACTTTTTCTTAACAGGAAGACAGACTATGTTAGCTACCCCAACAAGTTTAAAATCCCCCAAATTAGAGTCACGTTTTTAGAAAGCTACACTCTTTGTAAAGATGATTAATAAATATTCTGCATGTGGTTACCTGAGATGAAACTGATATTAATTCATTTCAAGGGCATTAAGCGCTTGCCTGGACCACCACAGATTAAGAAGCAGTAGCCAGGCCGTGGGAACCTGTGGGGAGAGGCATCTGTATGAAATGCTTTTTCATGTTGACAGCCTGAAACTTCTAAGGTTTTAAGGTCATTTAAGCATTATTGCTCCTTCCACTTTGCTTCTAAAAGCTTATCTTTCTCAGATGTCAGAAGAACATTCTAGAAACATCAGCAAATATGACACCTAAGAAACTAGCTTCACAACTTGTTATTTTGCTGGATATATGATATTCCAGTGACTATGGCTATGTAATAGTTACTCCAAAACGTGGTAGCATAAAGCAACCACTTATTAAGTCCATGGATTCTGTGGACAGGAATGTATACAGAACACAAAGCAGCCAGCTTATCTCTGCTTCCTACTGTCGAGGGGCTCAGCTGAAATAATCTGAAGCCTCCTTCATGTCCTTGTTGGGAGCCTGACACTGGCTGATGGCCAAGAAGGTAGTTGGAGTTGGGTCACATACCCATGTGTGGCCTCTACTTGTGCCTGAGCTCCAAAGGTGAGTGCGTTGGGAGAGAGATAGGGAGAGACAGAGAAAAAGAGGAGTGGGGAGAACAGAGGGAGATGGGCAGGGAGAAGGAGTGGGAGGAAAAGGGAGACAGAAAAACGAGGCAGAAACCATATCAGCTTTTATGACCTTGCCTTGCAAGTCCCCTAGCTTTCTTTCCAGGACATTCTGTTGATTAGCAGCTAGTCACTAAACCCTGCCCATATTCAAGAGGGGGGATTTAAACTCCCACTTCTCAATGGAGGAGTGCCAGCCTCACATTATAAACAGAGCATGTGGGATGGGATATGCTTTTCTGTGGCAATCGTTGGGAAATAACAATCTGTCAAAAGTGGGTAACTTCATCTTTAAACAGGTTTATTGGCCTGTCCCAAGTTGCATCTAGACGTTATTCCTAGTATCCGCCATCTGCCTGGAGTAGGAAAGGACATCTTGTTGTTTCTATTTCTCAGGAAAGACAGGACAGATTCTTATGGCCTGAAACAGCACCTCAACTCTTACCTTAGAAATTTCTACCTGAAGAATCTGCTCTGAAACTATAGCAAACGATCACAGAGTGTTTGAGTGTGATTCCGGACTGATTCAGGAAGACCAAGAAGCAATGATGATGTCTGTTTTTGTCAAATATCTGAAAAGTATTTTTATTTTTCTAAAACTTTGTTCAGAAGTCGCAATATTGTAGTGTACAGAGATGTACACTAATTTAGTGATATGAAGATGAAGGGCTTTAAGCCTGTGTTTCTTGCAGGGATCTCAGTACCTAGGAACTCCAAAGAACAAACTGTTGCTCATGCAAAATTAAATTTCATGAAACAGCAAAGAATGGTGCCAGAGTTTAATTAATAGGATAAGGTTATGAGTCAGACTGTGTACCCCCAAAAAGATATGTTGAAGTCCTAAGCCCCTGAACCACAGAATGGGATCCTATTCAGAAATAGGCACAGTGTCCGGGCAGCATGGCTCACACTTGTAATCCCAGCACTCTGGGAGGCTGAGGTGGGTGGATCACCTGAGGTCAGGAGTTTGAGACCAGCCTGGCCAACATGGTGAAACCCCATCTCTACTAAAAATACAAACAAAAAAGTTAGCCAGCTGTGGTGGTGGGCACCTGTAATCCCAGCTACTTGGGAGGCTGAGACAGGAGAATCGCTTGAACCCAGGAGGTGGAGGTTGCAGTGAGCCAAGATCATGCCATTGCGCTTCAGCCTGGGCGACAAGAGTGAAACGCCATCTCAAAAATAAGTAAATAAATAAATAATACATAGGCACAGTGCAGTTGTTGTTAGTTAGAATTAGGTCACACTGGATTAGGGTGAGTCCTTAATCCAACAGGTCTGGTGTCCTTACAAATAGACAAATACACAGAAGGAACATGGCCACATGGAGATAGAGACACACAAAAACTTCATATTGAGATGTGGGCAAAGATGGAGAGACACTTCTACAAGTCAAGGAACATCCGGGACTACCCAGAAACTGTAAGAGGCAGAGAAAGGTCCTTCCCTGTAGGCTTTAGAGGAACATGGCCCTGCCAACATCTTGATCTTGGATTTCCAGCCTCCAGCATGTGAGACAATAAGTTTCTGGGGGTTTTTTTGGTGACAGAGTGTTACTCTGTCACCCAGGCTGGAGTGCAGTGGCATGATCTTGGCTCACTGCAACCTCCTCCCGGGATCAAGGGATTGTCCTGCCTCAGCCTCCTGAGTAGCTGGGATTACAGGGGCCCGCCACCACGCCGCTCATTTTTGTATTTTTTACTAGAGAAGGGTTTTCACCATGTTGGCCAGGCTGGTCTTGAACTCCTGACCTCAAGTGATCCACCCGCCTTGGCCTCCCAAAGTGCTAGGATTACAGGTGTGAGCCACCACACCCGGCAAGTTTCTGTTGCCTTAAGCCACTCTTTCTGTGGTACTTTGTTATAACGGCCCTAAAAAATGACTAGAGATAGAAAGTAAATCTCTTTGTTTCTGCATATACTAAAACAGATGAATAGATTTCTAGCTCCCTTGGGGTCTGACCTTTTAAAAGAGAGATTTCTTATACGTATGATAATCATGATATTGTCATTTAATGTTTGGCTTCCTACATCAGTGACAGCCTTATGTTTCTTCCTCCCATTGCATTAAATATTGCTTCTCCCAGGCACCATATTTGCATTTGAGGAACCTATATCATTGCTTTATTCCTTTATGAAATCTTCCCCAATCTTTCCAACAGGAAGTAGGCCCTCTAATCCCTAAACTTCCTCAGCACCATATATGTACCGGATGTGGTAATTTTCTTGTCCTCAAATGTCTCTGGTTGTTTATAGGAGTGACATCTTCCCTGCTGGATAAACCACTGGAGGGAAGGGTTGAGGTTTTTAGGTCTTAGTACGGTATTTCCCACTGCACTTAAGACAGTGCTTTGTATTTAGCAAGTGCTGCATAAATATTTAAAAACTGGCTGAGAAGTTTTATGAGAGTTTATGCGATGAAGGTGTCCCAGAGCAAAACTTACAAGTATGTTTGGATTGGAAGATGATCCAGCTCTTCACTACCGGTCACCACTTGCTGGACTCAGTGGGCACTGCAGACACTGTACGCTATGTGAACAGGGCCCCGTAGAGCTTTGTAATGAAGCATCCCCTTTTACCACCTAGACCTTTCATAACCACAGGGTTACTTCCTTCACTACACACCCTTAAAGGATGTGGCCCACAGAAAAAAGCCCACCAGGGTGATTAAAAGCCTGGCTTTGTGCCAGATATCTTGGGTTCTGTGTTGCCCCACTCAGACCTCCCTTCACAAGAACCTACTACAGAGGCTGAGACCCCAAATGCTGCTTTGCCCCTCACCGGAGCATTCATGGCAACCCAAACTTCTAGGCTGCTCCCAGCCAAGAAGTGAACAATGTGAAGATTCTAAACTAGACCATTCTTGCTTGGTGCAAGTTTCCGCCATTCACCAGATTCCCCATCCATGGGCTTGGTCAAGACGTTCTCAGATCTGTGAAGTCATCTGAGGCTCTTCCTACCCGGTCCTTTCTTCCCTCTCTCCTTTCACAGATTTCACACCTGCATCTCAGTCTGAAGCCTTCTCCTGCCCCCTCCTCCTGTTTCTGCTCCCTTTATCCTCCATGGGTGTGGCTCCCAATAAAGCTCATGCACCTCTCATCTCGTCTTGGTGTTTGCTTCTCAGAGGACACAGGTTCAAATCCTGGCTCTTTTATTTGTAACCTCAATGTGTGACTTTGGGCAAATAATTAAACTCTTTTCGGCCTCAGTAACCTTATTTGCAAAAGTAGGGAAAGAATGGCATCTACTTCACATGGCTGTGGTGAGGACTAACTTGTGTGTAAGGCACTTAGAAGGTACCCATGTGGTGAGCACACTGTGCTTGTGATCATGAATGCTTCAGTGTCCGGCCTGAAAAGGCATTTGATCAATGTGTGATGAATGTTAAAAGTTAGAAGTAAACACTGTCATTACTGCAATTATCCGTGCAAAGTATTCTTGACTCTGTTATATGGATGACATTAATTCTCCACTCCCCTTGATAGATATCACTATATCTTCACCTTTAGATTGACCTGCAGAATAGCATTCTGAAGCTATTCCAGGATAATTTCCCAGGTTCCTAAGAATTCCATTATTTTTTAAAGGAAGATATTATATTAATTAAAAATCAGGCTGGGCACAGTGTCTCATGCTTGTAATCCCAGGACTTTGGAAGGCCGAGGCTGGAGGATCACCTGAGGTCGGGAGTTCAAGACCAGCCTGTCCAACATGGAGAAACCCCATCTGTACTAAAAATACAAAATTAGCCGGGCGTAGTGGCTCATGCCTGTAATCCCAGCTACTCGGGAGGCTGAGGAAGGAGAATCGCTTGAACCAGGGAGGTGGAGGTTGCGGTGAGCCAAGATTGTGCCATTGCACTCCAGCCTGGATAACAAGAGCGAAACTCCGTCTCAAGAAAAAGAAAGTCAAATTCCTTGCTTATGCTTATTTTCACTTGTTCTTATTTCCTTACCCTTTATGAAAAAGAAGAATTGCTTTTGTCCTGTTTATGACAGTAAGAAAAAATATATCTCTACTCATTCTCCTTCTCTCTAGACTAAACATTCCCAGTTCTCCTAATGCTTTCTTTTTGATGTTCATTTCCAAACTATTTATCACTTGCTCATTTTTCCTGAATGCTCTCCAGTGTTCCAAAAAGTTGAGCCATGCATTGAAGAAAGTTCTCCAAAAGTGGCTTGAGTGATTGCAGATAGAAGCAACAGGAACTCTGCCTGTCTTTCCCTCAAGGCCTGTGATTAATGAAACCTGAGGAAGGCAGTTTCTTGGTTTAATTGATAGCTTCACTTTATTGGGGCAGAAACCCATAGATTAATAAGAAATTAGGTGGAGGGAGACTGTTTTCCTGTCTCGGTATAGAGGCATAAAAGAAATTCAGTAATGAAGAATACCTATTTCTAGCTGGAAAAAAGTGCACTCATTTATTATTATTAAATAGCTAATTTGAAAAGCTTGTATTATTATTTAACTCATGTATCACTTGCTGATAATTTTATAACTGAGAAAATTTTTCAGGGGCTATAACTTAAATTAAAACATGCTCTAAAGTTGTGTTTCAAAAGAAAAAGAAAAGAGAACCCACCAATTAAAGGCAGTATTTTGTTCTATAACGCATCCTTCCTGGCAGTGAAACTATTTTATGGTTCCAACGTAAAAGCCTTGGTTAGGATGTTTTGCTTTGGATCCTGTTTTTAAGTGAGGACTACCTTTGCGTTACTCATTCTTATGATTCTCATTTACTGAGAGTGAATATGAAGCACAATTCATGGTCACCAGAGCTCTGATCTATAGTGTTCACGAGCATAATAACCACAGATAATTTGTGCAGGCTGGATTGGTGGTCTCCGTTGCATGTATTGGTATCTGTGACAGGCAGAATCTAGGTCACAAGCTACCAGACTCACAGCACAATGCCTGGCATTGTGTCAATTACATGAATCCATGGAAACGAAGAGGAGAAGCTTGAATTTCACCCATAGCATCATGGGGAAAATGATGGGTTTTTTGAGAGAGGCCGAAATAGTGTCTCGGCATTTTCTCCTTCCTTTGGGACATCAGGATGATCCAGAGATACTTCCCAACAAACTAAGCTCAGTTAGCCATGCTTCATTCAAACTCAAAGGCTTGGCCTTATCTCTAAATAAAATACATGGAAGACAACCACTCAGGGGGGTGGAAATCAGAGATTTAGGACACCCTGGGATACAACAACAACAACAACAGTATAGCGGGGGACAGGAAGGCCCCAAGACAATGAGGCTTTAAGATTCCCTAAAACTAACAGAGCTGTGCTTTTAAAAGCTTGTCATCTGAAACTAACAGAGGATTGAGAGAGAAAATTAGTTTGACATTCTGAGGACACAATGTCAAAAAAAAAAAAAAAAACTAAGAAAAATTTGCTCCAAAAAAACAACAGAAACTAAATCTAAAATAAAATGTAATTATAAATACTTAAACGCACACCCCCTCATAAATTTCCCAGCTGCCCTGGATTTCTCTCATGAAAGGAGGTGCTGGAAGAGAATCAACAGATCAGAGATATAAACACCAAAGGAAAGAATAAGACCTTCTTGGTTAAGTTTAGGTCCATTTGTCCAACTTGGCTTCACATAGTTAAAATTCATGCTGAAGTCACTTTGGAATGTTTGCAACCAGTCATTTGCCCCAGTTAGGAACAAAGCTAGGAGTGAGCATAAGAATGCAAAACAAGCAAAAGTCATTAAGAAGAAGGTAGCCCAAGAGTCACAGGCTTTTATATGAAGCTGTGGAATCAGGGAGTCATTTTCCCATCCATTCTTTTCTCATGATTAACTAGATTCTGTCCCTGTGTCTTTGCTCTCTCTATCATCCTCTCTCCTTTCTGGAAAACCGCGTCCGTTGTCAGGGGTATGGTAAGTGGGAAGGCCTCTAGGCTGAGATTGAAGACCCTTGAGGCTTGCACTTAGTGCTAATACATGCAGTGTGATTCTGAACTCAAGATTCTTCAAGAGTGAAGTAAAAAGGTTAGGCTGCATGGTCTCTGCCTGCTCGGGCCGCGGTAACACAGTACTGTACACTGCGCAGCTTAAGTAACAGAAATTTACTTCCTCACTCAAGTCTTTGATAGGGCTGGTTTCTCCTGAGGCCTTTCTCCGTGGCTTGCAGATGACGTCTTCTCCCTGTGTCTTCACGCAGTCTTCCCTTTGTTGTGTCTATGTCCTCATCTTGTCTTCTTATAAGGACACCAGTTGGGTTGGATTTCGGCCCACTGCATGAACACATTTTACCTTAATTCCCTCTTTAAAGACCCCATCTCCAAATACAGTCACATTCTGAGGAACTGGGGGTTAGGACTTCCACATATAAATTTTGGAAGAGATACACTTCAGATAATAATCTCCAAGGTTGCTTTCCGTTCCAGAGTCATTGGATTTTTTTTCTCTTTCAAGTACTGACTTTTCATTAATTTATCTTTCTAGTACTAAAAGGGATGATTCAGCCTGCTATGTTTAGAAAACATTGCAAAGGACTGAAGTTGTACTTTTCAGCTATCTGTAACCTTGTTCTCTTTAAAATAAAGCCATTCCAAGCCCAGCATGGAGGCTTATCCCTGTAATTCCAGAACTGTGGGAGGCTGAGGCAGGAGGATTGCTCATGGTGACGTGTGGGTCTGTAGTCCCCCAGGAGTTCAAGGCTGCAGTGAGCTATGATCACACCACTGTACTCCAGCCTGGGTGACAGAGCAAGACTGGTTTGTTTGTTTGTTTATTTGTTTGTTAAAGCTATTCTGTAGGGCAGAGGGCACTGTTCCAGAGTCTGTGAGTAAACCTAAAACT
This sequence comes from Pongo pygmaeus, assembly GCF_028885625.2. NCBI lineage: Eukaryota > Metazoa > Chordata > Mammalia > Primates > Hominidae > Pongo > Pongo pygmaeus. The sequence continues at coordinate 11,412,407 of NC_072378.2, forward strand.
TCTGTACTTTCTCAAAAATGAGACCATTGCACCTATGGCCATTGGAGAATCTTTTGAAAGAGGCTTGCCCTATGAGAATTTTGTAGGATTACTTTTTGAAGGGCATCAACACTTCCGCCTCACTGTCTTCAGGACTATCCCATGCCTTGGCTATGTTCTTTCAGATTGCAAAAGACAGAATTTGTTGTGTTCTGTTTTTTTCATAAGGATGCAAGAGAAGATAAGGAAGACAAGATCTCAACCACTTTCAGCAGAGCTTTGTGGAGAATGCAACATCCTTCAAGATACCATGAAGCTCCACGCATCTGGTCTTCTTGTTTCTTCGGGGAATAAATTTATTGTTCTCTGCTTTAGGTGACTTGAGGAGACAAAGTGATCCTCCATTTATGTCTCGGCCTCTACTTTCCCTGCTGATACCTGCAACTCTCTGGTGTCTTTGGCGGGTTCCAACTCCTTGACAGGGAGGCGAGTGCCCTGGGCAATTGGCCATCAGTGCACCCTGCCTCTATTGGAAAGAGCTTTTCTACCAGGCTGTTCTATTCTCACAAGTAAGCCTAAAAGAGATGGCTCCCTCAGTGGTTTACCTCTGGTCCTATCAACTGATGATGAGGCCACTTAGTTCTGAGTAAAGTGACAGATGACCAAGGACTTTCTTTGAAAAGACACTGGGTTGGCCGGGAGCGGTGGCTCACGCCTGTAATCCCAGCACTTTGGGAGGCTGAAGCGGGCAGATAACCTGAGGTCAGGAGTTCGAGACCAGCCTGACCAACATGGAGAAACTCTGTCTCTACTAAAAATACAAAATTAGCTGGATGCGGTGGCACATGCCTGTAATCCCAGCTACTCAGGAGGCTGAGGCAGGAGAATCGCTTGAACCTGGGAGACAGAGGTTGCAGTGAGCCAAGATTGCACCACTGCACTCCAGCCTGGGCAACAAGAGAGAAACTGTCTCAAAAAAAAAAAAAAAAAAAAAAAAGAAATGACATTGGCTGTTCTTGATACTTTAAGATTTCATAGACGCAGAAAATGCAAGTCAGCAAGCACCTCACTGAGTATTCCCAGGGTATTCCATCCTTTTCTTCCATTTACCAAAAAGCTAAAGAGTAGTTTATATTCATTGCCTTCACTTTTGCATCTTCACTTTTTTATACTTCATTTCTTTATCATATCCCTGAAATCCTAGCAGTCTCACATCTGAGAGCCCACCTTCTTTCTCTTAACTCTAACTGAAATTAACTCCCAACTTTAATATCCATTTGTCTTTCTCTTTCCCAGCTTGCTGCTGTGTTTAAAACTATTGATTGACAACCCTACTTGCAAAGGCCCCTACCTTGGCTCCTATGACTGCATTATCCTGGGGGTGGGCAGCAAACCCTAGGGAAAGCCTTTCATCAATGAACCTGGATGTGAGTCCTGATTTTTCTCAATACTATCTATATCACACTGTGTATGTTAATTTTGTTCAGTAAGCCTTATTTTTGTTCACCTAGTATATTTGTGATGATTGAATAATGGGGAAGAATATATTTGTGATGATTGAGTAATGGGGAAGAATTTTGCATAACACCAGGGTTTGGGCTTAGGTGAATAAGAGAATAAATGTGCAGATATTCAAGGCTTACTTCTTATACATAATTAGTTGCTAAGAGAGATTAACTTCACTTCTCTCATGTCTCCCAGATTTATTCCTCCTCTTCATTTTTATTATCTTGGTAGAACTCTTCACCACCTTTGACTTAGCCTAGTGGTAAATGAGCTGAGTTCTGAGCAGCTTTTGGAATTTCCAGGGAGATTCCTCAGGGACTTCTCTTCATTTTAACAAGGTTAGCTCCACTTTCATCTGTTTTATTTATGTGTTTGTTTTTTTATTTGAAGAAAATATTTTTATTTTTAACTTTAATAAGAAACGACACTTACCCAGTTATTGATTCTGCCTCATCCTTGGTCTGTATCTTCAGATCACCTCCCATATGATCTTAGAGTCAGTTCTCTGATTACTTATCCTGAAGCATATTTCTGATCCTGTCATATTGCATTGCCCGGAAATCTACTGTCCAAAATAGTAGCCCTTGGCCATTTGACTACTTAAGTTCGTTAAAATTAAATTAAATTAAATTAAAAATTCAGTTTCTTAGTGGCACTAGCCATATTTCAAATGCTTAATAGCCACCTGTATGTAGTGGCCGCCATTTTGAACAGCTCATAGTTAGAACAGTTCCATCATTCTGGAAATTTCTATTGGACAGAGCTGTGCTAGATAGCTTGATAAACATTTCCAACCTTGGCATTAGGATTTAAAATCTATCTTTACCTGGATCCTCTGCTGCTGTTTTCCTTTATAAAATGCTTCTGTAAGACTGAACTGTTTTCAAACATGCCATACTCAATTCCTGCTGTCATGCCTCCACTTACCCAACCCCACTTAGGGTGTCTTTTGCTCCATCACTGAACACCCAAATCCTACTCCCCATTTAAGGACTCTCCTCCATGAAGTCGTTTCTAATTTCCCAACTCAAAGTAATTTACTCTTCCTGTGAACTCTTACAGGATTTTAAATAAAGCACTCTAATGTCATCTACCTCATTTCTTCTAGAATTATAACTATCTATACATGTATTTTAGCCCTTTAATTAGTCGGGGTTCCTCTGGAAGCTGATTCTGAGACAAGGATTCAAATCTGAGTAGTTTAGCTGAGAGGTGATCCCCATAATCATCAATGGAGGAGGGGGTTAGTAAAAGTGGGAGGCAAAGAAAATCAATTAAGGATGCATTATCAGTTCAGTTACTGATATGGAGGACTAGACCTCAATCCCACTGGAGGCAATGTGGAACAAAGTTACCCCAGCCAAGGTCAGGAAGGCTAAAATGTGTATTCACCAATGCCTTGCCCATTATTTATTTGAGGGATTCCAGGGAAAATCATTCTTGAGTATTTCCATTTTGTCCTGCATTCAGAGCAGTCACACTTGGCCAGTAAAGAAAATCCCTCCAGCAGAGAATTGCAGATACTCACAGCAAGAAGCCTTTCTTGTGAACGGAGCATGGATGTGGAGCTGGTCCGAGCAGGCTGCCTACTGCATCTGCTATGACACCCAGCAAACTCTAAGGTAGGTCCTGGAGGGCTGAGGTCACATGAGTCATAGATGTGTGTCTCCCTCAGTGACCTAACACAGGCAATCAGCAAAGAGTTGTTCAGTGAATGAATGCATTATCCCGAAGATATTAGGTACTGGAGAAGAATTTGTCATGGAACTCAGTGGTTTGGATGGGTCAATTCACTCGCTGTCAACTGAGATAATCTCTGAATAGACAGACATATGCCTGGGGTTTTCTGTTGGCTTTGATGTTCAGTACTTATGGACTAAACATTGTACAAGTGTGGGAATTTGTTGAACCAGACTGTAAAGGAGTTTTGAGATTGCTCCAGAAGCAAAGGAGCTTATATCTAGAGAGGAATACTCGCGAACATCGACTGCAGCACTTGCCTTGGTTAGATGCCTGATGATGCTGTTGTCACAGCCACCAAGGGAACCAGGTTTTTTCATTGCAGCCAGGCTTTGATACAATCAGCCCTCTATGCCAGTCAGGAGAGGTGGCAGTGCAGTGTAAGACTTGGGAATCTAGGAAGAAAGTGTGTGTGTGTGTCTATGTGTGTGCATAGCATGTGTGTATATGTGTGTAGTGTATATGCTATGTATGTGGTATGTGTATGTGTGTATGTGTTTGTATGATGCATGTGCTATGTGCTGTGTATGTTGTGTGTGGCACATATGTGGTGTGTATATGTGTGTTTATGTGTGTGATGTGTATAGAGTCGTGTGTGATGTGTATGTGTATGGTGTGCAGTGTATATGTGATATGTGCATGTGTGTGTGATGTGTGTAGGGTCGTGTGTATGTGTTGTGTGTGTTTGTATGGTGTGTAGTGTGTGTGCTGTGTATGTGGTTGTGTGTGGGGGTATATATGGTATGTGTATGTATCCATAGGTTTGTGATGTGTGTAGGGTTGTGTATGTATATGGTGTGTGTGATGTGTATATGTATGTGTATTTGTGTGATGTGTGTAGGGTTTTGTGTGTGTGGTGTGTATATGTATGTGTCTTTCCAACTTGCTGCTGCATTAGGGTTGTGTGTGTATGGTGTGTGAGGGTGGTGTGTGTATGGTGTGTGTGGTGTGTATGTGGTTGTGTGTGGTGTATATGTGGTGTGTATGTGTGTGTGTGATGTGTATGGAGTTGTGTGTGTGGGTAATGTATGTGGTATGTATGTGTGAGTGTGGTGTGTATGTGGTGTGTGTGTGGGTGATGTGTGTGGTGTGTGTGGTAAATATGTGTGGGTATGTGATGTGTATTCAGAGTGTATGTGATGTGTGTAGGGTCGTGTGTGCAGGGGTGATGTGTGTGGTGTATGTGGTATGTATATGTGAGTGTGGTGTGTAAGTGGTGTGTGTGTATATGAATGTGATGTGTGTAGGGTTGTGTGTGTGTGGTGTGTGTGGTATGTATGTGTGAGTGTGGTGCATATATGGTGTGTGTGATATGTGTAGGGTTGTGTGTGTGGAGTGATTGTGGTGTGTGGTATGTGTGAGTGTGGTGTGTATGTGGTGTGTGTGTATGTGATGTGTGTAGGGTTGTGGGGGGGTGGTGTGTGTGTGGTGTGTGTGTGTGTGGTGTGTGTGGTGTGTGTATGTGATGTGTGTAGGGTTGTGTGCAGGGGGGTGATGTGTGTGGTGTGGGGTATGTGTGAGTGTGGTGTGTATGTGGTGTGTGTGTGTATGTGATGTGTGTAGGATTGTGTGTGGGGGGTGATGTGTGGTGTGGGGTATGTGTGAGTGTGGTGTGTATGTGGTTTGTGTGTATGTGATATGTGTAGGGTTGTGTGTGGAGGCTGATGTGTGTGGTGTGTGTGGTATGTATGTGTGAGTATGGTGTGTATGTGATGTGTATGCATGTGATGTGCGTAGGGTTGTATGTGGAGGGTGATGTGTGTGTGGTGTGTGTGGTATGTTTGTGTGAGTGTGTGTGTGTGTGGAGTGTATGTGATGTGTATTGGGTTGTGTGTGTGGTGTGTGTGGTATGTTTGTGTGAGTGTGTGTGTGTGGAGTGTGTGTATGTGATGTGTATCGGGTTGTGTGTGTGGTGTGTGTGATATGTTTGTGTGTGTGTGTGTGGAGTGTGTGTATGTGATGTGTATCAGGTTGTGTGTGTGCTGTGTGTGGTATGTTTGTGTGAGTGTATGTGTGTGGAGTGTGTGTGATGTGTATCGGGTTGTGTGTGTGGTGTGTGTGGTATGTTTGTGTGAGTGTGTGTGTGTGGAGTGTGTATGTGATGTGTATCGGGTTGTGTGTGTGGTGTGTGTGGTATGTTTGTGTGTGTGTGGGTGTGTGGAGTGTGTGTACGTGATGTGTATTGGGTTGTGTGTGTGGTATGTTTGTTTGTGTGAGTGTGTGTGTGGAGTGTGTATGTGATGTGTATTGGGTTGTGTGTGTGGTGTGTGCACACGTGTGTGCTGAGAGTCTTTAAGGGTACGCATTGCAGCCCTCCAGGGCTGCAGAGGACCGACTGCCTGCCTGCACCATGTTGACCCTGATAGCAAGGCTGCTACAATATCGCCTTCCTCATGCCCTTGGTCTACTTTGCTCCCAGCTCTCACAGACAAGGAGCCACACATTAAAAGCCTGTGTTAAGCAGTCATGTGTCCTAAGAGAAGGGGAACATTGCAGTAAGAAATTCTGGTGAACGATAGAAAGCCAGGTGAGATGAACCTGGGGTACAGGGTCCTGGTCACCAAGCTAACTCAGTTTTCAAGGAGGAACCTGGTTGGAGACTTAGGTAGAGGAGGAAGCTCAGAACAAGTTTCAAACTGGAGGACCAGACAGTGGTTGCAAGTAGAGTCCCTCGAGGCTGAATCACAGCCCACAGTGTATAATTTTTAGAATACTCATCTTCCAGTCCCAGCTTGACACTGACTTGGGGAAATTACATAGCCTCTTTCAGGCTCCTGCATCCTCATCTTTAAGACAAAGGTGGTGAAAGTCTCTATTGTCAGGATTAGAGGATTGCTTTTATCAGAAATTCCCCATGGAGAGCAACTATTATTATAGATGCAGGATCTTGATGGATACCTCGGGGATATCCCATCCCAATTAAATCTGTAGTAAGCGTTCAGGATGTAACATGGCAGCCAGGAATTGGGTCATTGCACAGTCATCAAACTCTGAGTTTCACACTAGATTTGTAGGTTTAGGTTTAAAGTTGCTTACGCAATCCCAGGTTGGTTTGGGAACTAGTGTGGGCTGAGCCTACTGGCGTGGGGAGCTGCAGCCACAGGTTTAGGGAGAGAAAGGCAGTGTAGAGAGAGATTATGTGTAGGATTGGGGCCTCATAGACATGTCTCAAAACATTGTGAAGTAAAACTGGGAATGGGGCAACACAAAGTATAGGAAGAGTGAAAATGGCCTCTCCAGAATAACTTGAGAGATAACTGCGACCACATCATCTCCAAATACTTCTCCATCCCACACTATAGAATTCCTATCTGGAATTCCAACTGCTGGATCTCCGGGTTAGGCAACCAGGAAGAGAACATTTTCTACAGATGGTGATGATTAAAATGCTTCTGTCACCAAAAGGCAGAGAGGCTCCGGGGGGCCAGGGAGGCTACAATCCTTCGTTCTACTTCTTTTATTGGTACATTGTTCTTTAAAGATGTGGAGATGGTCCCTGTTGGGATAGCACATGAAACACACTGGTTTCCTGGCTGTAAATAAAACCACTGGTGTTGTGTTTGACATAGCTGCTTTAGTACTTGGTCAGCAGTCCCATATGGTCTAGCAAACCTCTTAATTACAACTACAGAGGACAGATCCCTCTAGTAAACACCACCATGTTTAGCTTTTCCTTCTCCTGATGCTGTCAGTGCACAGAGCATTTGAACTTGTAAGCAACAGGGGAGAAATACCAAATGTATACTCCCCTACCAGAGCTGAGCTTCTCACACCATTAGAGTTTGAAAGGGCCATTTGGGCAGGTTGCATGAAAAACTGGTAGACACCTGCTCCACTTTACCAAACCACAGTGAAGCAAAGTTTGGTTACTGTTTTTTGTTTTTTTTTTTTTTGAGATGGAGTCTCGCTCTGTTGCCCAGGCTGGAGTGCAATGGCACAGTCTCGGCTCACTGCAGCCTCTGCCTCCCAGGTGCAAGTGGTTCTTCTGCTCAGCCTCCCGAGTAGCTCAGACTACAGGCGCATGCCACCACACCTGGCTAATTTTTGTATTAGTAGAGACGGGGTTTCACCATATTGACCAGGCTGGTCTTGAACTCCTGACATCAGGTGATCCACCGGCCTCGGCCTCCCAAAATGCTGGGATTACAGGCGTGAGCCACCGTGCCCGGCCAGTTTGGTTACTGTTTTAAAGAGATGAGAGAACTAATGTGAGCAAACGGGCCAGGCAAGGAAAAGATGACTCCGGTATCCTTGAGTAAACTCTCTGTATCCAGGTGGTCAATTTCTGATCCAGTTCATTAGCACCCATGAGTGATGGAAAAATTTTGCAAGGCCTGGTTTGGCAAAAGTACAGGAAGAGGGCATAGCTCTATGAGTTGAATGGAAGTCTAGAGGTACAGAAAGGGGTGGAGTTGGCCTGCCTATGAGATCACTCTAACATTGGCATGTAGAGGGGGAGGGTGTGAACTATGCTAATTTCTTATAAAAAGGAGCGGAACCTTGGAGCCGGCTTCTGCTTTGAACATCCCTCCTGATCTCAGCAAGCTGCCTCCACCAGAGAAGGGCTGCCATGCTGGAAAACTCCATCCAGTGACTCCATCCCTCGGAAACATGCCCGTTTGAAAAAAGTACTACCCTGCTTAAAGATTCTAAATCTTGCCTTAATCTACTTCAGATTGAACTATTGCCGAAAAGGTACTTATTCAGAGTCTTTCACCTATGAAACCAAGATGCCAAGATGCCGTGTGCCCATTGTAAATTCAGATGTGTCCAGTCACATGTTTAGTAGAGACATTTCAGGATGTAATTTACGTAGTCTTCAAACTGTGAGCTACACACCAGCTTTGTAGGTTTGGGTTTAAAGTTGCTTGAGCAATCCAAGGTCAGTTTGGGAACTAGCATGGGCTGAGCCTACTAATGTGGGTGCATCTGAGGTGCAAGGGCAATAGGGTGGGCTTACCATGGTATGTTATTTGCCTGAGGAGTGAATGACTTATGAGGAAGAAGTCATCCCCAGGTAGAGTGTACAGATCTGGGCCACAAAACATGGTTTGTCATCATTTTTGGAGAGGCTGGGTGGGACGAATGGCTGCTCATACTGCTGTATGCCTGACCAGTCCCTCATAGATGTGATAAAGGACCCTAAGGAGATGAGCCCCGAGAAGACAGCCTAGCAATGGAGGATAATAGTCACAGGGACAGAGGCTGCCTCCCTGCCTACCTCATCACACTCTAGCCACTGCACTGACAGGCTACCAAGTGCATGGAATGAGGTCATGGCCATTTGTGGGAAGTGCTTAGTAGTGACCTGAAAATCCTGCTGTCAGTATCAGTGACCATGGGACCCAGCCAAGTACCCTCTAGAGTTGCAGCAGGCTTGTCACCTTTGCTACTGTGGACTCACAGGGCTGTTTTGAGGATCCAGGGGAACTTCTTGAGATCATGTGCACAATTGTCCCCGGGAATTTCCAAAACTAGCTGGGAGAGATTGGAGATGTTCTGAGGCTCTCATGCTCCACAATTTGTGGTTAAGCCAAAGAAGACAGCCTTTGCCAGTACTAGTGTGTGAGAGAAAAATACGTTACATATGCATTCTGTGAGCACAAAGTAATGAGACAGGGCCGTAAGTTAAGCGTGGAAGTCAGTCTCATCCCTGACAGACACACATTACGTAGGAACATGATTCTACTGACTTACCATATAATTGTGTTTGGCTTTGTTTTGTGTTAGTCCCAGCATAAGACAGATAGGGGTTTGAGCTGATCACGCCTTACTTTCTCCCTCAGTTCTTGTGATTAATCAGCAAGATGACAGGTCAGCTAGGGGTTGGGTGGAGTCAAAGTTGTAGGATACCCTCAGAGAATAAGCTCTTCAGAGTTCAAGCTGCCTCCATCCTTTCCGCCATTTGATTTATCCCCTACCAGGCTATGAAGCCTTGACTTTATAGTATAAACCTCTAATCAGATAAGCGGATCACAAAACCATCTTTATTCTCAAAACCACTGCTCTATTGCCCTAACCATCCTTGAGCCATCTCAGGGTAGAGGCATCAGCCTTCAGGAGTTACATAGGCACTGGCAGATCATCATAATAAGGATGGGTTGCCAACCTGCTCAGGTTACAGTGAATGATGATGGGTAGAGTCTGCTCTGAATTTCTCAGACAGGAGGGAGATACAATGTATTTGGTTCACCCAATTCATTTTAAGGGATTTGGTTCCCAGATTTCCTGCAATAGGAATCATGGCCCATTTTCACAGCCACTAGAGCATTAAATTCATGTATACAAAATAAAGGACTAGAAAACATGTAAACCTAAAAATGTTTAAGCTAAAATGGTGGTACAGATGTTATCTGAGTCCCATAAATCAGTATTCAGAAATATTGTCTTACTGTCAGAAGCAAACAGCAAACAGAGACTTGCATTAGCTATGTGTCTAGATAATGGCAAAAATTAAGTACAGTATTGTTTAGAAATCATAGGCTGGCAGATCTCTTCTCCTTTTCAGGGTTTAAAGAAAACATAACCTTCTCTGTTGCATTTAACAAAGAAAAAAAGGATTTTCTTGTTTTTTGTGTGCACACCCTGCCTAGGGATGAGTTATTCATCAAAATAAGCTTTCTTGTGTTTTAGAATTTGAGAATTTAGAATACTGAGCATTCTCTAACACATCTCCCTAAACATGCTAGCATTTTGATTCTGAAGCCTTTTTTCCATTTTGTCAAGTTCACCTTCTGAAAGGGACAGTGAAAAATTAGGGGCTGGCTCCACCCGGTGCTTTGATTAGAAAATTACACCTTCATGTATGAGGGCTGTCAATGGACAGTGTGCCCTCTAGCGCACGGAAACAGTAAAAATACTACATAAATACTACTTAAAAATACTAAAACTACCCCAAAAGAGTGACCAGTTAACTCACTTTCCATGCAGGTGCTAAGGACTATGTTTGTATGGTTGTTTTAGTGTCTATTGCTATGGAACAAATCATCTTAAAATATAGAAGCTTAAAACAACAAATTTATTATCTCCCACAGTGTCTGTGGGCCAGGAATTCAGAAGCAGCTCTGTCGGGTGGTTCTGCCTGGAGGCTTCTTTCACATGAGATTGCAATCAGACAGTACTTGGGGTTATTGTAAAGCCTCATTCGCTCCCGTGTCTGATGTCTGAGCTGATAAGACTGGACAGGCTGGGGTGGAAGCCTCTTTCTGTCTCTATGTAGTCCCTCTCTAGGGTTTCTCAAGCATAGCCAGACTTGTTTCATGTTGGCTCAGAACATCCAAGGTGGTGTCCCCAGAAAGAGAGCCAGGAGGAAGCTGTGTTGCTTTTTATGATCCAGCCTCAGTGGTCAGGAAATGTCACTTCTGCTGTGTTCTGTTGATAGAGGTAGTTGCAAACGTCTACCCAGGTTCAAGGGAAGGGAACATAGCCTCCACCCCTCAATACGGGAATGTCAGTGTCACGTCAGAAGAAGAGCATGTGGGATGGGATATATATTTGTGCATCATCTTTGTAAAAATACAATCAACTGCAATTGTTTTATTTAATCATTCTTCACCCTAAATGAAGTTGCTTCTATCATTATCCCAATTTTACATTTAAGTGAAAGCAGAAGGAAACATTAAAGATCTTCTTCTTATGCCCTTTCAGTGTCATACTAGAGCATTGCCTAATAAGCCATCAAAAGTGTCATCTGTACACGATTCTCAGTCTTGGCACTATTGAAATTTTGGTCTGGGTAATTCTTTGCCATGGGGGCTGTTAAGGGCATAATAGGTCATTTAGCAGACTCCCTGGCCCCCGCCCACCAGATACCAGTAGCACACCTTCATCCCTTTAGTTGTCATAATCACAAATGTCTCCAGACATTGTCAGATATCTCTGGGGTGGGGAGAGGGCAAATGTTCCCCCAGTTGGGAAGTTTTACAGGAAGAAAGTTACTTTTGATTATTTGCTATTGATGAAGGTGAGACTCTTGTAAAGTTAATGTTAACTTGTGGAAGATCATTATGTTGCAATTCATTTCTGTCCAATAGAAAATATAAATCCTACAAATTATAGTTTTGTTGTTTTATAATTTACCAGTTTCAATTTAACTTGCAATCTTATTCCAGCATTCTTTTTGTTCCTTGACTATATATAGTAATTTTTCTTCGCCTTCTTCATCCTGCTTGTTCCCTCATTGATGAGTTAAATAAACCTTTGTCACATGTGTGCATACACACACACACACAAACACACACACACCAGCTTCTTGGCAGAATGCAGAGTGAGAATTCTCTCCAATATGGGGATATGGAGCTATTATGATCTCCGTTCAAGAAAGAATTTGCAGATTAGCCGTGAGGGTGCAGTTAGGTGATAGCTTTGGTTGCAGTGCCTCTGGTTGCTTAGCCACAGCAGTTGAGCTGAGGCCATGCTTTTCCTAGGCAGACCTTTAACAGCTAATGAGCACAGTGGGCGTGCCAGGGCCTGGCCCTTTCTGTTCATCATGGAACTTCTCCAACAGGCAGCCTTTGCTTTGGAGCTCTCTGTTGGGCTGGCTGAGACTTTTGCAGGGCAGCACTGCAGTTTGACACTCTTCCTAACTAACACTCCTTTTCCATCCCCTTTCACAGGTGACAGATCTGCATCTCTAGCCTTTTTGTGCTTCAGGCACAACTCAAAGCTGCCAACAATCATGTTGCCCAATTTGTAAGCTGGAACTGCAGTCTTTTTGTTTTTTTGAGACGGAGTCTGGCTCTTTCGCCCAGGCGGGACTGCAGTGGCGCTATCTTGGCTCACTGCAAGCTCCGCCTCCCGGGTTCACGCCATTCTCCTGCCTCAGCCTCCCGAGTAGCTGGGACTACAGGCGCCTGCCACCGCGCCCGGCTAATTTTTTTTGTATTTTTAGTAGAGACGGGGTTTCACCGTGTTAGCCAGCATGGTCTCAATCTCCTGACCTCGTGATCCGCCCACCTCGGCTTCCCAAAGTGCTGGGATTACAGGCGTGAGCCACCGCGCCTGGCCTGGAACTGCAGTCTTAAGTGTGGCATGAGTTGCCTTCAGAACCCAAAGAGGCCTACCAGGCACTCCTTTTTTGAGGTATGAGATATAAGATGCAGCAATTTATCGTTTGCTTTGGAGGGGATATTCCAGCATGAACTTAACCACTGGATTCCTTAAATCCTCATTCATCTTTTCATCTCTGGAGCATGAGTGTTTTACCAAGACCTCCAGCATACTAGCCACCTCTTGCTTCTTCTGGCCAATGAACATGATGTCATTGATGGAATCGATGAGTTTGATGTTCACTGGGTTCAGGTGATCTAGATTATTTTAGACTATTATGGCAAAGGGCTGAGTTAAGATAGCCCTGAGGCAAAGCAATAAATGAATATTGGAGTCTGTCCCACGTGAATGTGAATTGTTCCTGAACTTTTTTTCTAATATGGATAGAAAAGGCACATTCACCAAATCGACAACCACATGCCACGGGCCTGCAGCCTGTTTAATGTGCTCTAGCTGTGATCCCACCTCTGGCACAGCAGCCGCAGTCGACCACCATGTGATTGAAACTGTACTCATCTGTTGTCATTCTTCAGAGTCCATCCACTTCCTGCTAGGGGAGACTAGCAATTAAAAAGAGATATGAGAGAGACGACCAATCCCTATTTTGTATTTACCATCTTGCCTGGGGGACAGTTTCAGAGTTTCCATTTGGCCTCTCCCACTATGATACCACTTCCTCACTGACCAAGGAACAAATATAGGGTTTACTCCAACTGCCAAGTACATTCATTCCAGTGATACATGGAAATGTAGAAATGCTTCCTGGGTGAGTCCACAGGTTCTGTGGGCCCACTCTGTGCCAGACCCAGCTAGGACTCCATTCATTACTTGGCTCTTACAAGCCCCCACTTCAACAAGGGGTCCAGGTGTCAAGGTCAACTCGGAACTTGTGTGCAATAGTCTAGACCTTCCCTTTCCCTGGCATACAGTCACCCAAGCAAATGGTCGTGGGTCCCTTTGGGGAAGGATGGGACAAGTCATCTCGATATAAACTTGTTGCAGTGTTGCAGGGTACTTATTCTTAGGGACCTGGATGTCTTTTTAGTCAATGGATTTTGGACCTGAAAATTGGCTCAGTTCCTAGAATTGAGGAAAGTATCCTGACTTTTTACTGGGGCAATTGCTGTCAGCCTCTTGCTCCTCCTTTCTTGCCTTTTCTCGTTGTAGATGTTAAGCATCAGCCTTGTTGGCCCTTATCTATTTTGCCTGTGGGAATGCCATGCTTCTAGTATCCATCCCTCCACCTCCTTGAAGGTCAAGCCCCTTTGATGCCTCTGATCTTCCCAGTCGTTACAGTAATTGTGGACTCTGGGTTTCTAGTGGTTAAGCTTGGCCACTTGGTCTCTCATTCTGAGGCCTTACTATCCTCATGAATATTAATTACCTAGCTCTGTGACAGCAACCACTGAACACAGATGAGGCCTGATGTTTTGGCGAATGGGCCTTCCTGTGGGACATACTCCTCTGGTTAGTGTCCACGTTTCACATAACATATCCATTCTAGCACATCTCACCTCTTTATGCTTTCCTCTAGCTTCCGCCAGGGAAACTCAGGCATTTGCACTGAGTCATTGGCTCGGGGGAGCTGGCAGGAAGCATGGATTTAGCATAAAGGTGGTGGTGCGTCACAAAGGACAGCAGTTGGGCGGTAAGTCAGTCATGCTTCTGAAGCAGCAGACCAACATGGTGCGTTTTTGTGACTGCCACATATGCAAAAGCATGACATATATGATTTATTTTAAAAGAACCACCCTGGTGGAAACAACACTGGGCAAAATCAGTAAAATACTGACTTTATACACACTGTCATTTTAATAAAAATAAAGAGAGATAACATTTATTGAGCATTCATGATATGCCAGGTGCTCTATTAGACACATATTGTAACATTACCTCATTATGTAGTTATTATTATCAGTCTCATTTTACAAATGAGCAAGAGGAGTACAATGTAACTAAAGAAACTGCTCAAATTCACATAGTAAGTAAAGAGGAAGACATGGAATTGGAACCAGGTGACCAAATTCACAGCAGCAGATATTCTTTCATTTTTTATGTCAGTGTTGTTTAGTTTTCAACATATTTTGCACATATTTTATTGGATTTATAGCTATATATTTTAGCTTTTGATGCTATTGTAGATGATACTGGTTTTAAAATTTCATTTTCTAATTACTCATTGCCAGTATATAGAAATATAATTGATTTTTGTATATTGACCTCTATCCTGAAATTTTGCTAAACCAAATTAAATTTTTTATAACATTTCTTACAGATTCTATGGGATTTTTCTGTATAGTCAATGTCATTTGCAAGTTGAAGCAGTTTTATTTTTTTCTTCCCAATCCGTATGTCATTTTATTTCTTTTTCTTGCCTTATTTCACTAGCTAAGAGCTCTAGTACAATACTGGTTAGGAGTGGTAAGGGGAAATATCTTGCTTTTTTTAAATTTTAGGAAGAAAGCTTTAAACATGTGACTATTAAGTATGATAGCTTTAGGTTTGCTGTAGACACACTATATCTAATTGTGAAAATTTCCTTCTATTCTTAGACTGCTGAGCATTTTATCTTTTTAAAATCATGCATGAATATTAAATTTTGCCAAATGCTTTTTTATCAGCTATTGAGATAATAATATATTTTTTCTCTTTAGTCTGCTTGAATTACATGGTTGTTTCTAAAGTTGAAACAACCTTCTATTTCTAGGATAAACCACCCTTGGACATCATATATTATCTGTTTCACATACTAAAGGATGATTTTTTAAAAAGTTTTTTAGAACTGATGGCCTGGCACAGTGGCTCATGCCTGTAATCCCAGCACTTTGGGAGGCCGAAGTGGGTGGATCACCTGAGGTCGGGAGTTTAAGACCAGCCTGACCAACATGGCAAAACCTCATCTCTACTAAAAGTACAAAAATTAGTCGGGTGTGGTGGTGCATGCCTGTAATCCCAGCTACTCAGGAGGCTGAGGCAGGAGAAGCGCTTGAACCTGGGAAGCAGAGGTTGCGGTGAGCCGAGATCACGTCACTGCACTCCAGCCTGGGAGACAGAGCGAGACTCCATCTCAGAAAAAAAAAAAATGTTTTTTAGAATTATGAAGTTATGTTCATGAGGGATATGTATTTTTTTTCTTATGTTTACCTAATTTGTTATTAGAATAAAGCTAGCTTGATAAAGGACAGATAAATATTTCCTTCTCTTCTATTTTCTGGAAGAGTTTGTGTAGAATTTGTATTATTTCTTCCTTAATTGGGTAGAATTCCCCTCTCTTCTATTTTCTGGAAGAGTTTGTGTAGAATTTGTATTATTTCTTCCTTAATTGGGTAGAATTCATAGGTGATGCATTTGGACCTTGAGTTTTATTCATAAAATGATTTGTATTACAAATTCAATTTATTTACTAGATATAGGTCTAGATTATCTATTTCTTCTTGAAGAAAACTTGATAATTTGACTCTTCTAAGAAATATGTCTATTTCAGCATGTGTTGGTATACTTAGAAAGGAAACATGTCTATTTCATCTAAGTTATTGAATGCATTTGCATAAAGTTGTTTGTAATACCTGCTGATTATCCTTTTAATGTCTTTGGGGTCAGTAATGACATTCTTCTTTTATTTCTGATATTTGTTTGCAATTTGTTCTCCTCTTTTTATTCTAATCACTCTGGCTAAAAGTTTATCTTTTTTGTTGTTCTCAAAAAAAAAAACAGCTTCGTTTTCATTGATTTTCTCTCTTGTTTTTCCATTTTCTATTTTATTGATTTATCTTCCTATGTTTATTATTTCCTTTCTTTTACTTACTATGAGTTTTATTTAAGGTAGAAATTGAAGTTTTTGAAATGACAGTTTTTTTCTTTTCCAATATAGTTGTCTAATGCTATAGATTTCCTTCTAAGCACTGTTTTAGCCACATCTCACAAATATTAATATGTTGCTTTTCATTTTAATTAAATTTAAAATATTTTCCTTTATTTTGTTTTTTTTGAGACGAAGTCTCGCTTTGTCCCTCAGGCTGGAGTGCAATGGCACAATCTTGGCTCACTGCAATCTCTGCCTCTGGGGTTCAAATGGTTCAAATGATTCTCCTGCCTCAGCCTCCCAAGTAGCTGGGATTATAGGCATGTGCCACCACAGCCGGCTAATTTTTGTATTTTTAGTAGAGACGGGGTTTCACCATGTTGGCCAGGCTGGTCTTGAACTCCTTACCTCAGGTGATCTGCCCGCCATAAGCCTAGCAAAGTGCTGGGATTACAGGCGTGAGCCACCGCGGCCAGCTCCAATTTCTGTTTTGATCTTTTCTATGACTCACTTGTTATTGAAAATTGTGTAGCTTAAATTCAAAATCCTTGGTAATTTTTTCAGGTATCTTTCTGTTATAGATTTCTAGTTTAATTCCTAGTTTAAATCACAGAAGATACTTTGCATGTAATTCTATTTAAATTTATTGAGGTTTGTTTTATGGCCGGGAATATGGTCTTTCTTTGGTGAATGCTCCGTGTGCACTTGAAAATAATGTATATTCTACTGTTATTGGGTTGGATGTTCTATAAATGTTGATTAGGTCAAATCAGTTAATAATATTGTTCTTGCCTTCTATATCCTTACTGATTTTCCCTTTACTTGTCTTCTTGATTACTGAAAGAGGAGTATAGATGTCTTAATGATTAATTTGTCTACTTCTTTTAGCTGCAGCAGTTTTTGCTTCATGTATTTTGAAGCTCTGTTGTTAATTGCACACACATTTATGCTTTTTACCTCTTCTTATATCTTGTTTTAAACCTACTCCTTTATTATTATTTAAGGTCCTTCTTTATCACTGGTAACATATTTTGCCTTTATATGTACAATGGGTTTGTTTTGTAGACAGCATGTAAGAGAGTACTATGCTCTTTTTATTTTTTATTTCAGGGAAAAGCAGTTAGAAAGTTTCCAACAAGCACAAATTCCATAGTGAGGTTTTCCACATGTGGGGAAATCACAGGGGTCAGCACATCCAACGTGCAATGGACAAGCCTTGCACTGGGTAAACCACGTTCATAGTCATGGAATCTCATTTACCAGATAAGTATTGGTGTTGCTTTTCAAAAATCAGTCTGATGCTTTCTGCATTTTAATGGGAAATTTAATGTAATTATTGACATTGGTTAGATTTAAATCTGCCATCTTGCTATTTGTTTTATATGTATTCTATTTAGTCTTTGTTCCTTTTTTCCCTCTTTTTCCTTCTGTTCTGAATTAATGGAGTATTTTTATGATTCCATTTTATACTCACTATCGCTTTTTAAAAAACATATATTTTGGGGGCCGGGCACGGTGGCTCACACCTATAATCCCAGCATTTTGGGAGGCCGAGGCGGGTGGATCATGAGGTCAGGAGATCGAGACCATTCTGGCTAACATGGTGAAACCCCATCTCTACTAAAAATACAAAAATTAGCCGGGCATGGTGGTGGGTGCCTGTAGTCCCAGCTACTCGGGAGGCTGAAGCAGGAGAATTACTTGAACCTGGGAGGCGGAGGTTGCAGTGAGCTGAGACTGTGCCACTGCACTCCAGCCTGGTGACAGAGCAAGACTCTGTCTCAAAAACAAAAACAAACAAAAAAACATATCTTTTATAACTTTTTAATGGTTGCCATAGGTCTGCTAATATATACCTTTAATTATTCACAATCTACCTTGAAACTATTGTGTTTCACATGTAGTTTAAGGATCTCACCCTCACAACTCTATACTCCTAAGTCCTCTTTCCCAACCTTTGTGCTAAAATTTTCATAAATTTTAGATGTAAATATTCTACCAACATACACTACATGGCTACTACTTTTGCTTTAGTCATTCAATTATCTTTCAGGGCAATTATCAACTTAAAAATGTCTTTGATATTTATCTTCCTTTTCAGCATTTCTATAATCTTCATTTCTTTGTGTACAACTAAGTTTCTAGGATCTTATTCCTCCTGCTAAAGTACTTATTTAATTTTTCATCTTGCACAGATCTGCTGATAGTTAATTCTTTCATCTTTCACTTGTTCAAAACAATATTTATTTGACTTTATTTTAAAAGATATAGAATTCTTGCCAATTCAAGCAATGGATAAAAAAATATAGAATTCTGAGATGCTAGTTTTTTTTTCTTTCAATGCTTTAAAGATGTCACTCTTGTCTTCTGGGTTGCATAAATTCTAATGAGACATCTACTATAATTCTTATTTGGGTTGCCCTTAAGATTTTCTTTTGACTTTTGGTTTCCAGCAGTTTGAATTTTATTTGTCTAGTTAGATTTTTTTCCTCACATATGCTGCATGAGGTCCCATGCATTTCTTGGCTATGTATTTTGATGTTTCCATTATTTTTATTTTTTCAAATATTTCATCTGATCAATTTTTTTCTTTTTTATTCTGTTTGTATGGCATCTAACTTCTCTTCATCTCATGCTTTGACTCAGGTATGACAGTGCTTGCATCCTAATAACGGCCTTTCTTTAAATTTCAGGCTTCTTGGTTGTGCTGCAACCTTAGTTCTCTGATGGAAAGAAGTGTTATAATTGTATTGTTTATCTGGAGCTTTCTTGTTATGGTAGATGTTATGTTTTCTTTCCAGTTTTCCTATACACCAATAATATCCAAGCTGAAAGCCAAATCAAAAACACAGTTCTATTCACAATAGCCACAAAAAAGTAAAATAAAATGCCTAGCAATACAGTTAGCCAGGGAGGTGAGAGATCTCTACAATTAGAACTACAAAACACTGCTCTAAGAAATCAGAAATGACACAAACAAATGGAAAAACATTCCATAATCATGGATAGGAAGAATCAATATTGTTAAAATGGCTATACTGCCCAAAGCAATTTATAGATTCAATGCTATTTTTATCAAATTACCAATGATATTCTTCACAGAACTAGAAACAACTATTTTAAATTTCATATGGAACCAAAAAAGAGCTCAAATAGCCATGGCAATCCTAAGCAAAAAGAACAAAGCTGGAGGCATCAAGTTACCTGACTTCAAACTATACTACAAGGCTACAGTAACCAAAACAGCATGGTACTGGTACAAAAACAGACACATAGACAAACAGAACAGAATTGAGAGTCCAGAAATAATGCTACGGACCTACAACCATCTGATCTTTGATAAAGTTGACAAAAACAATAGAGAAAGAACTCCCTATTCAACAAATGGTGCTGGGATAACTGGCTAGCCATATGCAGAAGATTGAAACTGGACTCCTTCCTTACCCCATACATAAAAATTAACTCAGGATGGATTAAAGACTTAAATGTAAAACCCCAAACTATAAAAACCCTGGAAGATAATCTGGCAACTACCATGGTGGACATAGAACCTGGCAAAGATTTCATGACAAAGACACCAAAAGCAAGTGTGACAAAATAAAAAATGGACACATGGGACCTAATTAAACTAAAGAGCTTCTGCACAGCAAAAGAAACTATCAACAGAGCAAACAGACAACCTACAGAATGGGAGAAAGTATTTGTAAACTATGCATACAACAGAGGTCTAATATCCAGAATCTATAAGGAACTTAAACAAATCAACAAGCAAAAAACAAATCCCATTAAAAAGTGGGCAAAGGACAGAATAGACACTCTCAGAAGATATACATGTAGTCAACAAGCATATGAAAAAATGTTCAACATAACTAGTCATTACAGAAAGGTAAATCAAAACCAGGATGAGATACCATCTCACACCAGTCAGAATGGCTATTAATAAAAAGTCAAAAAATAACAGATGCTGGTGAGGCTGTGGAGAAAAGGGAATGTTTATACACTGCTGGTGGGAAGGTGAATTAGGTCAGCCATATGGAAAGCAGTTTGGCAATTTCTCAAATAACTCAAAGCAGAACTACCATTCAACTCAGTAATCCCATTATTAGATATATACCCAAAGGAATATAAATGATGCTACCATAAAGACACATGCACGTGTATGTTCACTGCAGCACTATTCACAATAGCAAAGACATGGAATCAACCTAAATGCCTATCAACAGTAGACTGGATAAAGAAAATATGATACATATACACCATGGAATACTACACAGACACAAAAAAACAAGAACATGTCCTTTACAGCAATATGGATGGAGCTGGAGGCCATTATACTACATAAGCTAACACAAGATCAGAAAACAAATACTGCATATTCTCGCTTTTAAGTGGGAGCTAAACATTGAGTACATATGAAAACAAAGAAGGGAACAACAGACATTGGGGCCTACTTGAGGGTGGAGGGAGGGAGAAGGGTGAGGATAAAAAAACCACCTATCAGGTACTATGCTTATTACCTGGGTGGCGAAATAATCTGTACACCTAACCCCCCTGACATGCAATTTACCTATATAAAAACCTGCACCTGTACCCCAAACCTAAAACCAAAGTTAAAAAAATAAAAATTAAGATTAAAGTTTTACTATTAAAAACCATAAGTTTACATGGATATTTCCAATTGCAATCAAACATTACAGAGTACATTGCCTTTTACACGTGTCCACATGCATTTCCCTTCTCAACAGTGGGAAACCTGACTCTCATCCTCTTATTATCATAGATATGTTATATATATTATATATATAGTGTATATAAAATTATAAAATATTACTATAATAAATGCATTTTATTAAGTCTAGAATACAGAGAATGTTTCTGAATTGCCAGCCCATACCCTTGTGAAAAGCAAACCTGCTAACGTTCAATATCTCTTCATATTTTTAAAGATAAAATTTACATAACTGAAGTGCATAAATCATAAGTGTTCAATTTAATGGCCTTTAAAAATTTACATAATTATAATATTACATACTTATATACTTATAATATTACAAATTTACATACTTATAATATTACAAATTTAACCTCTTGTTTGAAGACTGCTTTGGATAAGCTCCACATGCAACTTTAACATCCCTTTATTACGAAACTTATTGCAATGATTTCTCTGTAGAGAAGTCCACTATGTTCACTAAAATATTAATTCATTAAAGAAAGGGACTATACCTTTTCAGTTTGGGGTTTCCACTTTTGGACAAGTGGTATACAACAAGGTACCAATGAATGTTTGCTACATAAGTAAAGTTCCATTGGAACAAATACCCTGCCGCTTTAAATAGGGGAGCTGTGTAATTTTAAATCTAAGATCTGCTTACTACTAAATCATCAGCTAAGGGAGATTCTACTAAATCACCAGCTAAGGGTGTTACGACAAGAATTGTCAGAGCATGAAAGGAAAAAGAAGGCAGCAGTTGAAATGCTAATAAATCATTAGGTTCCTATAACTCTTTACAGAGACATAAAGCTGCTCTAATCACTTATCAACTAGCCTTTGAAATTGGTGGCTGGCACAAATTATTTCCACTATATTTATATATTAAGACTTCAGTCTTAGCAAGATATTTCAAAGTAAGTATAGGTTATCTGTCCAAAACTTAACGGAGAAGAACATTTTTGTAGTTCTTGGTTGATATTCTGACATCTAAGATTATTATTTTCAGTTGTCTAAAAGCAGAGGGTAATCAAATCTGTTGAAAGGTATTACTTTTATAGCACTAACTATCTTGGCAAAGAGAGAGGTTACATATACTGAAATATGATTACACGGTTGTTTTGGAGTTGTGTCTGGAGATGTTCTGTTTTTCTTTAAATAACAACAATGAAGAATATTATATTCTTATATATACAATTTCATCAAATACTTGTTTCAAATGTCTGTAAGAAACTACCACAGAGTAGTTTTATAAAAAGAGCCCTGGAGAGAAATTTTAAATTTCAATTAATTTAAACCTGGATTCTGTCTCTGGATCATCCAACTGCCAACTTGAAACCTTAGTCAAGTCATAATACTTTCAGCTAAAGGAAGACAATAAAGCTACTTCATAAGGTTGTTATGAAGGCTAAATAATGTCATTAATAATAATAATATTAATAATAAAAATAGAGTGAATTATATGTATTGGGGACTTACCATATGCTAGACACTCCACATTTTGTATTTAATTCTCACACAACCAAATGAGGTAGGCCTTATTATTACCCTTTTTGAAAGATGAGAAAACTGGAGTTTAGAGAAATTAAGTGTATTGCTCAAGGTCACACACAGTAAAGTAGTATAGCAAGAATTCAAATCCAGGTCTCTCATACCAAAATACAATTGTAATTGTAATTGCATTTCTTCCCAAATACATGTAAAGTGCCTAACAGAATGTCTGACATATATTAAATCATCACGATGTGCTAGTTCCTTTTGTTTCTTAGTCTACATCCTCTAGGACATCTCAAACATGCTATCAAATTTAACAACCACCTAAAATATATTATGCCATCAAATCTGCATTTCCAACTCAAACCACCTTTCTCCAGTCTCAACAACTATACATCCAGCTTCCTTAAGTGTCCAACAGGCGTGCCAAATTCAAAATGGCCCCATGCAAACTTATTACTTTTCTCTTAAATGTGCTCCATTTATGATCCCCAAACAGTGAATATTACCATTTATTCAGATGCCTAAAATAGAAATATGAGAGTCAGGGCTTTTAAAAAATAGTTTTGTAATCTGATTTAAGTCTTCAATGCTTATTGACATGTTTATATTTCCTAGGATGACTGATTAAATCTTTCTAATCATTAAAAATTCAGCTTACATATTATCTCTCCTTTGGATCTTTGTAATATCAATTAAATAGTATCACTTCTGTTCAGCTGCCGTACCTTGTATATAACTCTATTTTTGTTATCATACTATATTTTAGTGATAAATTTTCATATTTCTCTGTTCTCCTACACTAACACAGTACATCTGAACTTTTGGGATGATAGAAATGTTCTATATATGTGCTGTCTACTATGGTAGTCAATAGCTACATGTGGCTATATATTGAGCATTTGAAATGTGGCTAGTGGTATTAACGTAATACCTGTCTGTCAACAGAGGAACTAACTTCTTAATTTTATTTATTTTTACTTAATGTAAAAATAATTTTAAAATAGCTACACATGGCTAGCAGCTACCATAATGCACAGTGTAGCACTTGACTCTGAGCTCAGTGAGGGCAAATACCATATCTTACTCACTTTTATCCAATGCCTAGAACATAGCAGATCCTCAAAAAATATATGGAGAATGAGTGAATGAATGAATAAATATTTTACAGTGGTAGAATAGAGAAAAATCTACTTATCATAAGCACCAGGGAACTATTACATAGAGGTACTGTGAAAACTAATAAACACTGATTTCTTGGTGAATAAAAACTTAATGCAAATAAGTTTCCAAAATGAAATGGAGAAGTAATTTCTATCGGGTCAACCCACTCTCAGGTAACAAAAATAAGCTCCATACAAAATATAAAATAGAATTGGATTAATCTAAAGGCACTCTAGAAGACGTGAAAGAAATTGGAGGTAAACTTATACTTGAAAGAAGGAAATGGCCATGTAGTTTTCCTGTTTTGATACAACATTTTGCTGGAGGGTAGGCCCTAGTTGCAGCTTTCTTGGTGGGTAAAACTCCAGTAGAAATCCAGTCTTATTGGCTTGGAGAACCACAGGACAGATTTTGGAGGCCATGGCAGCTGGAGAGTGAGGGAGAAACCCACAAAAGGTAAAAAGCCATGGGTGGGGTGGGGCAAGGGGGATTCTATATATGAACCTGGATAAAATCTCTGGCTGATCCCTGTACTACATATGCATAGGTATAACTCCAAATAGGCCTTATGAGTCTAAAATAACTGAATTGAGTTTTCAGCTGCTCCACTCCACAAAAAACAGGATTGAAGTTTAAATTAAAGTTAAATTAATTGCCTGCTTAAAAACAAAAACAAAGAAAACAAATTCCTCAAAGGGACATAACAGATTCCAGTGTCCCTACAACACATCATTCATAATATTCATGTGATCCACAATTACTAGATTTATGAAGAAACAGAGAAATGTGATCACAAGACAAAAGACAAATAAGTGAAGACTGACTCTGAGATGACCCAGAGGTTGGAATTAGCACATAGGGATTTTAAAACAACTATTATAACCATTCCAAGGATTTAGAGAAAAACATGCTCACAATGAATGAAAGGAGAGAAAATTTTAGCAGAGGAATCAAAACTACAAAAGAGAAACAAATGAAAATCCAGAAATTTTTTTTAAAACCTGTATTTAAAATTTGCAAGATAACTTTAACAGTAGATTAAAATGAGAAAGTCAATAAATTTGAAGATAGAGCAATAGAAAGTACCTAACATAAAAAAAAACAAGAGAAAAGGTTAGAAAAAAGTAGTCTCAGTGATCTATGGAAACAATGTGGAAAGGTCTAACATATGTGTAGTTGTAGTCTCAAAAGAGGAGAGAGAGCAAAAATATTTGAGAAAATAATTGGAAAAAATTTCCCAAGTTTGATGAAAGGCATACATTTACAGATATAACTATAACAAACCCAGTGAAGCCCAAGCAGGAAAAATACAAAGAAAACCACATGTATGCATATTAGAATCAAACTTCTCAAACCATGGTTAAAGAGAATCTCTTGAAAACACCAACAGATTAACCACAGATTAACATATTCCATAATGTGGAATGATATGAAATAACAATAATTTCTTGTCAGAAACAATGGACACAAGGAGACAGTGGAATGACATTTCTAAAATGGTGAAAGGAGGAAAAAGGTCAACTAAATGCAAAAAAAATCGTTTGAGGATGAAGGCAAAATAAAGATTTTCAGATAAATGAAAACTAAGATAATTCTTATTAGCAGACCTACAGTACAAGAAACACAAGGGAAGTTTTTTGTTTGTTTGTTTGTTTGTTTGTTTGTTTTGAGACAGAGTCTTGCTCTATTGCCAGGCTGGAGTACAGTGGTGTAATCTCAGCTCATTGCAACCTCTGCCCCCTGGGTTCAAGCGATTCTCCTGCCTCAGCCTCCCGAATACCTGGGACCACAGGTGTGAGCCACCACATCCAGCTAACATTTGTATTTTTAGTACAGATGGGGTTTCACCATGTTGGCTAGGATGGTCTCGGATCTCTGGACCCCGTGATCCACCCACCTCGGCCTCACAAAGTGCTGGGATTACAGGCGTGGGCCACAGCACCTGGCTAGAAACACAAAGGAAGTTCTTCAGGCAAAAGGAATTAATGCCAGGTGGACACTCAGTCTTTAGAAAACAATGCAGTGCCCCAAATGATATATATGTGGCTAAATATTAAGATTGTCCCTTTCTCCTAATTTGTTATAAATAAACATGACTAAAGAAAAATCTATATTTGCTTTAAACCCCACATTGTATTGTGGGATTGATAACATTTTTAGATGAAGTACATATGACAACCAAAACAGAAGAAGTAAATGAATCTCTATTTTCAGAAAGATTCTGCTTTACACGAAGTGGTCCAATATTAAATCTAAGTAGGCTGTGAAAAATCAAGGATGTAAACTGTGACCCCTAGAGCAACCACTTGAAACAATACAAAGTTATATAACTAAAAAGTCAACCTTCATTAAAACATAATTCTCAAAAAAATTGAATTGAACAAAAACAATTGAGACGGTGGTAACAGAGAATTTAAAAACAAAAAGCAGGCAGGACCAACAGAAAATAGTAGTAAAACTGTTGGTCTAAATTCAACTCTATCAATAATTTAATTAAATGGAAATGAACTAAATGCTCCAATTATAATTCATAAATTCTCAAAGGAGATAAATGAGTAAGATTCAACATAGTTTCTCCATAAGAGATGAACTTTAAATATAAAAATACAGATATGTTGAAAGCAAATGACAGGAAAAGATTTATTATGCAAACTGTAAGCCTAAGAGAGCTGGATTGGCTATATTAATATCAGATGTAATAGATGCTACAAGACAAAAAGTAAAAACAGACATACTGTAATAATAAAAGGATAAATCTGCATAAAGACACAATAATTATACATGTATATGGGCCTAATAAAACAGGTTTAAGATACATGACATGAAAGAGTAACATAATTAAAGGGAGAAAGAGACAACTCCACAATGATAGTTGGAGACTTTTTATGCCTATTCTGCTTACGTAATATAGTTTGAGATTTTAACATTTAATAACAGTGATTGGCAGAACAAATAGATAAAAGAGCTGAATAATGCCTTCAATCTCCTTTACCTGATTGACATTTATAGAACACTACACCCAACAATTGCAGAATAAACATTATCTTCAAGTAACATGTAAAGTTTACCAAGATAAACGAAATGCTGGGCCATGAAACAAGTCTCAGCACATTTTAAAGGATTA
The DNA here is from genome assembly GCF_028885625.2 of Pongo pygmaeus. Taxonomy (NCBI): domain Eukaryota; kingdom Metazoa; phylum Chordata; class Mammalia; order Primates; family Hominidae; genus Pongo; species Pongo pygmaeus. The sequence continues at coordinate 11,438,975 of NC_072378.2, forward strand.
AAATAATGCAGCCAATGTTTTTGGACCACAGTGGAATTAAATTAGAAACCAAAAACAGTAAGATGTCAAAGGAGGATAAAATTCACATATCTGGAAATTTAAAAACATATTGTCTATAATCCATGGGTCAAAGAAAAAAGTCATAAGACGCATTAGAAACTATTTCAAACTGAATAATAATGAAAATATATCAAAATTTGTGGAATACAGCTAAAGTAGTGCTGAAAGAGAAATTTATACCTTTTAAATGCTTAGGATAGGAAAGAAGAAAGGTATACAATGAATGACATTTGTTTCCACAGTAAGATCCAGAGAAAGAAAAGTAAATCCAAAGTAAGTAGAGGGACAGGGTGTGATGGCTTATGCCTCTAATACCAGCACCTTGGGAAGCCGAGGTGGGAGGATCACTTCAGGTCAGGAGTTTGAGACCAGTCTGGCCAATATGGTGAAACCCCGTCTCTACTAAAAATACAAAAATTAGCTGGGCGTAGTGGCACATGCCTGTAGTCTCAGCTACTTGGGAGGCTGAGGCAGAAGAATCTCTTGAACCCAAGGGGTAGAGGTTGCAGTGAGCTGAGATCTTGCCACTGCACTCCAGCCTGGGCTACAGAGTGAGACTCTGTCTCAAGACAACAACAATAACAACAAAAAACAAAGAAAGTAGAAGGAAGGAAACAATAAAGATATTATAAGAGGAGGAACATATGAAACAGAAAACAGACAAATGATAGAGGAAATTAATAGGTATAAAACATTTTGGGGTTTTTCTAGGGGAAATGACATTAAAATTTATAAACTATACATAGACATCCAGAAAAAAGAGAAATCACCAATATCAGGAATAAGTATGTGAATATGTTACAGATCCAACAAATATGAACAAGTGTATGCTAATAAATTCAACAACTTAGAAGGAATGGACATATTTTCTGAACAATACAACTTACTAAACTGACACAAGATGAAATAAAAATTCTTAACTAGTCCTATATATATATAAGAAATTGAATTTGTTATCAAAATCTTCCCTCTGAACTCTGTTAAACATTTAGGTAAGAAAAAAATAACAATGTTACACAAATGCTTTCAGAAACCCTGGAGGAAGAAACACATCCTAGTGTATTTTATGAGGTCAGCATGATCCTGATACTAAACTTGACACAGACATTTCAAATAAAGAAAATGAAAACACTGGTCATGTTAAGTTGATTTTCTTTCCCCATCACTAACAGGAAGGCAGGAGGGCCTGAGTTTGCAGATAGGGAGTGCGGGCTAGCTGGCTGGTAGGGCTACAACATCAAACTTGTATGCAGTTCCCAACTGCACATGGAAGAAAATGAAGCCCAATCTGGCCTTCAGGTTACTACAAGACGTTGAAAGAAGCCTGAGGTGGGTGAAGAAATGTAGAAAAATTAACTTACAAGATAAAACACCTGATTGGCTGAGTAAACATTATTGTCAAACACTTTGAGAACTCTGTGATTTATAAAACTAGTACTTATAGGAGAGTTCTTTGCAATTATGCTATGCCAGCAATGGTTGATTTTACTGGTCATCTGAACAATCCACATGGTGGACATTGAAAATAAATAAGATAATTGAGTGATAATTAAATCACGACACAAATGGAAAAAATGATGAAACTTCTGAACAGATACAAACCAATAAACAACGGCAATACGCAGAACTCCAATGCAGAAGAAGAAAGTGAAGAACAAAATGAAGGCATTTCACCCCAAAATTGTGAAGAGAATAAAAACAAAAATTACTTAACATTTTTATTTGAAGTTTGGTTTGTACAAAATACACCTTTGGATGAAAATGAGGCTGACCAAATCTCAAAGGATTTCTTTTCTCCTTTTAATGTTTAAGCACTGCTGGAGTGCAGGGTACTTTCTGGTGAGGCAGTTCTGAGAAAGTTCTTTGAAACACATTATTCAGTTTGAAGACGCAACAGAAACAGGTGCTTGAGATCTACAAGAGCTGCACTGGGAAGAAACGGGGAAGTGAGTGATTCACTTCTTTCCTACTGTCGCTAATATGGAGGACATAGCTGAGAAAAAGCAATCACTGGTATTGGTGAGGCTCACTGATGAATCTCAGGGCCAGAGAGAAGGATGTGGGATTTCTCCCTTCTGAAGCTGATGCAGGAAGTTTGGCTGTGAAATGTCACACTACAATAACTGAAAAGTGGGAAATGAACAAGGAATTCTGGTGTGACCTGGCTTAGATTATGTCTAGTAGACTTTCTTTCAAAATGGCAATCATGGTAACTAGAACTTTAGAGAAATAATCCCAACATATCTACACACCTTGCTCTTCCCCTGCCTTAAATATGTAGAAGTCGAAATCAGTTTTCTGTTGTGGGAGGATCATCTATTGCTTTGGGAGCAATTAAAGATGTTCTTTTTTTCTGTTGATCACAAGTGCTTTAGAGCTCAATAATATAATGTCTGTCCTCTTTCAGAACAACAAAGAAAAGGCAAATGAACTGAAGGAAATCTGCTATTCACAATGTACAGGCATGCATGATGCTTTTGAAATGTTTTGCCAGCAATTGTTTTGTGTTTAGATGATATAAAGGTTGACACAAATGTTAGATGGAATACCTTTATAGCTGGTTGAGCTTTTGTTCTCTGTAGTGCATTAACGTTTTGATTTAATTATAAATCGTTGTTCATAAAAGTATCCTATTTTCAGAAAGACCATTTGGAAAAAATCTCCAGGGCCACACCTCCGATGTCTTCTTTGCAATAGGCAGCTTGACTGCAGCATTGCATTACAGAAAGAGATTGAAGATATTTACATTTATTGTAAATTTTCATTTGAGGAAGCCGCAGGGTTGACAACCATACTTGATGCTGAAATGAAACATTCTGGGAAATTCCTCAAGGCTCAGCAAGGTAATCTAGAATCTAAATTAACCACAGAGAATTACTATAAAGAAATAGTGCTCCAACAATGAGGCACATTATTCAGGACCTTAAAGACATTTTCTTAGAACAGTACCTCACAGTTCCTAAATGTTCTTAAACAGTCAAAAGCAGTTCACTGGTGGCCTCAGTCATAGAACAGCTTACACTGAACACCATGCCAATGTGTACTCAGCTGACTTATTCAATCCTGATACATTCTCTGCCAACCTTCATTGTTGGAGGTTAAGGCCAAAACACAGAAAAAAAGACAAAGAGCTTCCACCCACCACGTATAAAACTCCCTATTTATCTCACTTAAAGTTTTTTTTTCTTACTGTCTACATGTTACTGAAGGTCCTGTGTATTCTTCCTTTTGATGAAGTTTGAGAATGAAAGCTATGAAATTGGATGAAAGCATCTCAAACCATAACTAAGAAGCACTTCAACAGACCAGAGGTCAAGTAACTTTACACTGCTTAACATAAATGTTGATATAAAATAGGATCTTAATTTAACAGTAGACACATATATAAAAAAGCTATACATAAAGCCAGAACTTCCTACAAGTACCTAAAAACCACTGAAAATGCCTAATAGTTTTTCTTTTTGTATCTGATATTTAGAGGAAAAGCTGTGAGTTGTATTTTGGCCACTTAATCACTGAACATTTACCCACGTACCTTTCACTGAATATATTAAACACTAAAAATCTGCTGTTGAGTGGCCACTATTTGAACTTTCTTTCTTTGAAGACTTTTCCTTTCAGAATATAGCATTAAAAGAACATTCCATTTCTGTTGTTGGCAAGCTAGGGATATTTTAGTAAAGTAATTTTGAGCATAATGTCATGAATCTAATTACCAGGTATTATTAAGTTACCAGTTCTTTTAAAAAGTAAATGTTAAGGAGGTGTGAGGAGAAGGAATATATTTTATAAAATATTACAATAAAGCACAGGATTGACCATTGACTAATGGGTGTTTTAGTGTATTGTTAGAAATATGGAAGGAAATTACCAACCAGCAGCAGAAACTGTGAACTCACCAAACCAAGATTTCAATGTAGATTTCTTCTTTTTTATGTGGCCATAAAGGCAGAATTAGAGTTTGGATAGAAAGTAATCCAAAGATGTTCCACATCTGGTTGTTTACATTCATTTGTTGGGTTTACATCTTAATATGTTCAAAGGAAGACGTACAAGTGACCCAGAAACATATTTTTAAAAAGTACAACATCACTAATCATCAGAGAAATGCAAATTAAAACCACAGTGAGATATCATCTTACACTAGCCAGAATGGCCATGATTAAAAAGCCAAAAATCCAACAAGTGTTGATGAGGATACAGCAGAAAGGGAACACTTATATACTGTTGGTGGGAATGTAAATTAGTACAACCTCTATGGAAAACAGTATGGAGATTTCTTAAAGAACTAAAAATAGAACTACCATTTGATCCAGCAATCCCACTACTAAGTATCTACCCAAAGGAAAATAAATCATTATACTAAAAAGACAACTGCACTCATATGTTTATCACAGTACTATTCACAATAGTAAAGTTATGTTATCAACCTAAGTATTTATCAATGGATGAGTTGACAAAGAGAATATCATATTTTATATATATATATATTACTTCTCAGCCATAGAAAAGAATGAAATTATGTCTTTTGCTCAACAAGGATTGAACTAGAGGCCATTGTCCTAAGTGAAATAACTCAGAAACAGAAAGTCAAATACTGCATGTTCTCACTTGTAAGAGGGAACTAAACAATGGGTACACATGAACATACAGAGTGGAATAATAGACGCTGGAGACTCTAAAAGTGGGAGGGTGGGAGGAGGATAGGGTTGAAAGATTACCTATTGGGTACAATGTTCACCATTTGGATGACAGGTACACTAAAAGCCCAGACTTCCGCACTATGCAATGTATTTATGTAACAAAACTGAACTTGTATCTTCTAAATCTAAATAAATACATACATAAAACCCTAAAAATCTCTAAGTAAACTAAGAAAAGATGGAAATTTCCTTGACCTGATAAAGGATATTTATGAAATTCTTATAGTTAATATAATGCTTAGTGGTGAAAGACTAACCATATTCCCTTCAAGATTGGACTCAGGGCAAAGATATACCCTCTTAATGTTGTAATAGAAGTCCTAGCCTATGAAATAGGGCAAGAAAATGAAATAAAGAATATAATGTTTGTTGATGTAGAAAATTCTAAGGAACATATAAGCAACCACTAGAACTAATAAGCAAATTTAACAATATTACAGGATACATGTCCAATACTCCACAATCATCCTTTTATGTACTAGCAGCAAACAATTGAAAAATTTTTAAAAATCCACTTACAATAGCAATTAGAAATATGTAAAATACTTACAAATAAATTAAATAAAACCATACCAAATTTCTACACTAAAAATTGCAAAACATTGTTGAGATAAATTAAGGAAAACCCAAATAAATGAAGATATATACTATGTTCATGGATTAGAAGACCCAAACAAACATGAGAAAGAAAAAGAAAATTGAAAGATTTACCCTATCTGAATTCAAAATGTGCTAAAGTTAATCAAGATAGTATATGGTATTGGCATAAGGTCTAACAAATATCAATGGAACAGAATAGAGAGCTCATAAACAGACTCACACTTACACACTCAATTAATTTTCAACAGATGCACCCAAGTAATTATACTGGGGGCAAAGGAAAATTTTTTCAACAAAAGGTACTGAAACAATTGGATACTTAAATGGAAAAGTTTATGCAAAAGGAATCTGAATGTTCAGTGGTGCTTTTGTCTGATGTGGTGTGTATGATAATCTGATGTGTTATCCTTTCCTATTTACATATTGGTAATGCAGTATCAGCTAATCAAAGCACTGTTTCACTAACATAGTGATATTTCTACTGCAGGGGTACTCTTTTTCTTTTTATAAAAATAATCCTTTTAAATTATAAAAGCAACAGATTTTCACTAACAACAGCTCCAAAAATAACATATAAAGTAAAAATAAAAATAAAAATAAATTACTCGTCATCACACAACCCAGAAATCACCAAAAGTGACATTTTGAGGTAGTCTTCCCAAAATATTTTCTTTTGCCCACAGTATATTACTCTGGTGGTCTTCCTAATCTTCTGAATATGATGTCATAAAATTTGTATCATCTCACACAAGACCATAGGAGACAGGGGAAAAAAACATTTGGATAATGCATTTTTCAACGTAATATTAACTTGCATTTAATTTTTTTCAAGACTTCTTTAGATTCAATTACTTTTGTATTCATGTACTATGGCAATATTAGCTTTCATTTCATGATTTCTGCATTTTCATTTACTGAAGACATAAATTCTAATTTTAAGTTATATCCGAATTGTACTTCCAATAGACATCTATTTCTGAAGTATCTGCCAAACTTATAATGACTGTTCTTTTATGAAAATAACTCTATTCCCCTATCCAAAATGTAACTTTAATGTTAAACAAGCATGACTCAAGGAATTAATTAAGAAACAAATTTTTTTTTGTCATCTACTGTCACATTAAGTTTATTTTGTATGCTCATTTCTTCCCTTGCCTCTGATGAAATTTAGGGCAAGTCACAAAACTGAACATTTCAACATTATGGTTAAAACCACAGAAGCAGTCTCCAGGCAACCAAATTTATAGTAGATAATCAGTTCCATGGCCACAGTTGATTGTTCAAGTTCTGGCAATCTGATTTAATTTGGGCAATTAGGCTCTCACCTAAGAATTTCTAAATTAAGTCCAAGAGTAAAGTTTGTCTCTTCATGTGTCCTGCAGCCATAGCCCACTTTGTAGCCTGAAGACCAGAGAAAGGAAGTCTTTAAGGGGAAAGAAGATAGGAGAAGATGCAAAAAGGAGAAGCAAAGATGTACAAACGGTACTTCCTGGATTCTGTCAGCTGTCAGTTGCTGGTTTCATTTCCTTCCAGAACTCCAGTTTCATTCCTGCCTTTTGATTCTGTGAAACCCCTCAATCATTATAATGTTTAAAAATACCCAACTGCAGGTTGGACATGGTGGCTCACGCCTGTAATCCCAGCACTTTGGAAGGCTGAGGAGGGCGGATCATGAGGTCAGGAGTTCGAGACCAGCCTGGCCAACATGGTGAAACTCCGTGTCTACTAAAAATACAAAAAAATGGCCAGGCATGGTGATACGCGCCTGTAGTCCCAGCTACTTGGGAGGCTGAGGCAGGAGAATCACTTGAACCTGGGAGGCAGAGGTTGCAGTGAGCCGAGATTGTGCCACTGCACTCTAGCCTGGGTGACAGAGGAAGACTCTGTCTCAATAATAATGATACCCAAATACCAACCTTTCTTTTTTTTTTTTTTTTTGGTCAAGTTGAGTTTCTGTTAAAAAGGCTCAAATAATGCAAAAATTAATATGGCTTGTGGGAGGTTTTCTCCTACGAACAACCAACCAGCCTTAATCATGGTCCATATACTTTTGGCTTCACCCATGGTGATAGCCCCTCTTTTATCTATTCCCTCAATCTGAGGGTACATTTTATTTTATGTTTAATAATTTCAACTTTTATTTCAGATTCGGGGGTATAAATGCAGGCTTGTTACATGGGTATATTGCATGGTACTGAGGTTTGGGATATGGATGATTCCATCACCGAAGTAGTGAGCATAGTATCCAATGGGTAATTTTTCAACCCATGCTCCATTACCTCTTCCCTCTAGAGGTCTCCAGTATGTACTATTCCCATCTTTATGTTGATGTGTACTCAGTGTTTAGCTCTCACTTATAAGCGAGAACATGTAGTATTTGGTTTTCTGTTCCTGCATTCACTTTCTTAAGATAATGGCCACCAGCTGCAGCCATGTTACTGCAAAGGACATGATTTTATTATTTTTTATAGCTACATAATATTTCCTGGTATATATGTACCACATTTTATGTATCCAGTCCACCATCAATGTGCATCTAGATTGATTCTGTGTCTTCACTATTGTGAATACTGCTGTGATGAACATATGAGTGCATGTGTCTGTTTTGTAGAATGATTTCTTTTCCTTTGGGTATATATCTGGTAATGGAATTGTTGGGTCAAATGGTAGTTCTGTTTTAAGTTCTTTGAGAAATCTCCAAACTGTCTTCCATAGTGGCTGGACTAATTTACATTTCCATCAACAGCGTGTAAGCAATTACCTTTTCTCCGTAGCCTCACCAGCATCTGTTATTTTTTGACTTTTTAATAGTAGCCATTCTGAATGGTGTAAGATGGTATCTCACTGTGGTTTTTATTTGCATTTCTCTGATAATTAGTGATGATGAGCATTTTTCCATATGTTTGTTGGCCACTTACATGTCTTCTTCTGAGAAGTGTCTGTTTATGTCCTTTGCCCATTTTTTAATGAGGTTACTTGTTTTATTTCTTGTTGAGTTGTTTTAAGTTCCTTACAGATTCTGGATAGTAAATTAAGGGTCCATTTTAGCTGTAAACTTATGGTGCTTCCTGCACACTCACCAAAGTGCTGAACGTAGAACTACTTAGACCATTTCTGCTCTCATAAAAGTTCAGTGTCAAACTTTTATGTGTATTTTTCTGACTAGAGAGAGTAGATTGTCAGAAAATGATTATGATTTGACATTCGGTGACTTCTTTAGATTTTTTTTTTTTTTTGAGACAGAGTCTCATTCTGTTGCCTAGGCTGGAGTGCAGTGGTGTGAGGGCAGCTCACTGCAACCTCCACCTCCCATGTTCAAGCGATTCTCCTGCCTCAGCCTCTGGAGTAGCTGGGACCACAGGCGCCCACCACTACGCCTGGCTAATTTTTGTATTTTTAGTAGAGACAGGGTTTCACCATGTTGGTCAGGCTGGTCTCAAACTCCCAACCTCAGGTGATCCACCCGCCTCGGCCTCACAAACTGCTGGGATTATAGGTGTGAGCCACTGCGCCCAGCCTTTCAGATTCATTTTCAAAAGGTTCTAATTCCTTCATGTTATTCATGGAAAAGAAATCAGGTTTTGTTTGCCTTACTATTATTTACAATATAGACAATAGTTTTAATACTGTGGGAATGAAGCACTTGAATATTTTTTGTCTTTTGAATGTCAATGAGTTCTGTTTTCAGAAATTTGGCATGGGTTCAGCATAAATTTATGTGACATATATTTAGTGATTAAGACAAAAAGAATAACATTCACTAACATTGCTAAATAAAAATTTTCCAGTACTACCAATATAATTTATATTGTTTATTATAGCTTTAAGGATTTTTCTAGAAAACTGAAGACAGCAGAGAATTAACACAACTCTAAAATATCCTGAAAACTAATTTTTGCTTATACGATTGAGAAAATTATCTTCACATTTCACATTGCAGACTCTGTCTACCTTCAGTGAAATATTTTTGGCTTAGAAAACTAGTGTCTAGAACACATTAGGTTTCAGAAACAGTTTTTTGGCACTTTTGTAAGAAACTCCACTCAACTTATTGTGAAATTTTATTAAGTAAATTAAGTGAAAATTGTTTAATAAGTATTCAATGTTGTGTTAAGTGGTATAGGTATTAAGGGAAGAAAAGATGAGTTGTGGCCTTTGCCCTCACTTGTCTGATAAAATAGTTGAGAAGAGACGTAAAGCAACAATTAATAAAACAGGACATCTCAGAGTAATGTGTATGCTGATTTTTAGAAGTTCTGAGATGAGAGAGAGAAAGATGGAGCAAATATAAACACAGAAGAAGCTAAGAACAGAGGACACAGAGAGAGCAAGTTCATCCTGCATTTCTGACCACTTTTCTGTTATTCTTTCCTTGAGGCTCCACTGAAATGAATGAAACCTGAAATGGTAGAGAGAACTGCATAGAAGAGGTGAGATTTGATCTGGGGCCTGATGGAAGAGGCAAGATTGGAGAGGATAAAGGGTTGAGTGGATAACATAAGTCACAGCACAGAAATGAGAATATGCTCAGTTTTGCAGAGAAGCAATGCCTAACTAGAGTGCAAGTGCATGTTGAAGCCATGGGAAATTATACTGGGTGAAGATGGTGGATAAAGAGATGTCAGAGGAGTGTAAACATGAAGCAGCAGAACATAGGGAATGGCTGAGCACAGGGAATAAAAGAATTAAAATTGGGTTTGGAGAGATTAGTTGGTCAAGGTTATGCAAGACACACTGGAAGGGTGGAGACTGGCATCAAGCCAGTTAACTAGGGCATTGCTGTAGTGTTCCTTCCATGAGACAGCAAGGACTTGGGCCAGGACATGTGTGTCAGTGCATATGGTGAGACAGGATGAAAGCTTTTCAAGGAAGAAAAATACCTGGCTTGAGCATGCTGGGCTAGAGATGATGGTAGGACTTCTTGTCTAACAGGAGTTTGAAGGTATGAGGCTGGAGCTTAGGGGAGAGGGCAGCAGGGAGAAACAGACTGACACAGAGAGGGCAGCCAATGGCATAGAAGTTACAATTGAAACTGAGAATGGAAGAGATTTCAGAAAGAAAGAATGTGAAGGGAAGGACAGAGAAATGTGAGTTGGGAAGCACGCACATTTAGGACATAGGATGAGTAAGATGAGCAAGTGCAAGAGGGAACACCCAGTCTGGAGTGTGAGACTCAGAGTGTGGCCAGAGCACCAAGGGAGCAGAGTGCTAAGGAGGAGGATGTCACCACTAGGGCAGGAAGAAGCTGGATGATCCAGAAGGTGAGGTCCTTTGGGAGAAGAGTTTCAATGGCGATCTGGGACTGGAAACGGGATCACATGGATGAAGGAGGAGCAGCAAGGTGATGGGCCAGTTGTCAAGTCAAATAGTGAAGCAGTTATGATGACAGACTTTGATGGCCACAGTACGTGAATCCTGGTTCCACCCAAACTGTACAACTTAACGAGTAGAAGTTTATCTAAGTCCCAGTGCACTGGGTTGAATATGGTCCCCCAAATTCATGTCCTTCCCAGATCAGAATGTGACCTTCTTTCGCAGTGGGGTCATTACAGACATAACTAGTTAAAATGAGGTTATAACGGAGAAGGGTGGCTCCATAATCCAATATGACTGGTGTCCTTATAAGAGGAGAGAGACACAGAGAGAGACATGCACAGGGAAGACACCCAGCTTGATAACAGAGGTAGAGACTGAGGTTATGCAGTTGCAAGCCAAGGAACGCTAAGGACTGCCGGCAACACCAGAAACTAAGAAAAAGGCACGGAACAGAGTCTCCCTTGAGGCTTCAGAAGGGGCCTGCCAACACCTTGATTTTGGACTACTAGCCTCTAGGTCTATGAGAAAATAAATTTCTGCTATTGTAAGCCACCAGTTTATAGTATTTTATTATGGTAGCATCAGGAAACTAATGTACTCATCCTTAAAGTGAGGAGAATAACACTTTGCTCATGGGGAGGATGAATATAACATGAAAAATGCTTAGCACAGTGTCTGCCCCATAGAAAGAACTCAGTTAAAGCCAGGTGCGGTGGCTCACACCTGTAATCCCAACCACTAGGAAGGCTGAGGCAGGAAGATTGCTTGAGGCCAGGAGTTCGAGACCAACCTGGGCAACAGAGCGGGACCCCATCACTAGGGGAAAAAAAGGAACTCAGTTAAATGTTGGCAATATACTGTGTTATTCTTTGAAGAACTTTTATTGCAGGGGAAAGGAAAAAGTGATCTTAGATGAGTCAGGTAAACAATAAAGTAAATGTTTTCAATTTTGTTTCTCTTTTAATAGGAGTTATTTGTGTATATTTAAGCACAGAAAATAAATAAGACCTCCAAGGAGAGGAAAACAGCTAAAGAATTTGGAGATGATATGATATCTTCATCAAAGACCAAATCTGGTGCAAATGAAAGATTTCAAGAGATGTGACTGTAAAGTAAAATATTTTTAGTTATGTAGTATTTTACTTTATAGTCACATTTGTATCATTTATAATTCCCAGTTGATATTACCCTTCAGAGAAGATACTCTGGAAGGTATGACTCTTATGCTAATGTTGTTACCATTAGCTCAAATACTTTTGAATTTTCTTCAAAACCAGGTTATGAATTACTCAGACAAAAATTTTACCTCTTAAGACATACCTCAGTTTTGGTCAAAATAAATATTTCCCAGGCTGGTCACTTAACTGACACAACACCAAACAACTTCTGACTATATCCAAACACCAAATCTACCCTCACATTATACACATTAGCACCACTGAGGGCTTTTTAAAAAAATGGGCCAAATAGTTATCAAAGCTGTTTTTAAATACCTAAATGTGAAAAACAAAATTCTGATTTTAAATGGAAAATCAACCTTGTTGGCTTAAATTCCCAATGACTTCAAACCAGACAAGCTTTTCAATATAAGTTTTTTGAAGTTATGTATTATACATAAATCTTTTCACAGTCATTAATAGCCCTAACAGGCTACTCTGACTGGAGCAAAAATAAAACTTCCAAGGGGTGTACTTCTATTTCAAGGGTGGATGTCTACTCAGTAATTTCAAAGTAAGTGATCAATTTAAACCCATGGATTGATTATTTTCCTTCTCATGTCTTAGATCTCAGTATATATGAGAAGGAAATGGACTTGCTTTTCAAAGGTTTACAAAGAATAGAAAGGAATAAACAATAATTCGAAAATGCTTAATTATCTATTCACACCATGTTCAGACTTTCAGAAGAGAAGGAAGGTGGGCAAAGGGCAAAAGGGCCTTTTTGTCTTCTCTTTAAGTAACTTTTCCAGAGGTTCCAGAGAAAGAGAGAAGGTCATTAGCATAAAGTCACAATGAGATCTTTCATTTCTTTTTTTTTTTTTAAACTTTGGTAAGAACCTAACATAAGATCTGCCCTCTTAGCAGTGAGATCCTTTAAATGGGCCTCTCCTTACACGTGGACCAGGAATTTGTCAGGGCCTAATCTTCACCTTGGAGTCAATTAAATTCTTTATTCATCCTTCTACTGTACTTCACGCATTGTGTTTTTACAATAAAATACTAAACTGCACTTTGGAAGTTGAAAATCCAGGACGAATATAAGGAAGTTGAAACTAAAGGGGAAGATCCCTTGGCAGCCAGACTCAGAAGCAAGCAGCCCTCTTTGGTTGCAGGGAGGAAGTCACATTTTGTGGTGCAACTTGTTGGCTTACATGCAACCCTTGGCCTAATTTTGAAAGATGACCCCTATTCAGCCATTGCCTAACTCAGTGTCTTACTCAAGAAATGTTTGTTAATTTGATTTTTACAACTGTCTTAAATTCCTTTGGTCATCTGGAAAGATGAAGAAACTAAGATAGTTGACAGTCTGCTCTAGCTGATACAAGCATTTTTCAAACTGGAAATTAGGTCACATGACCATGGCTATGAGGAAGGCCATTCATCTTCTTCTATTTGTATAATTCCCTAAGCATTTGTGCAACATATATATCAGTGACTGGGTACACATTTATATATATATTATGAGTACACACATATATGTTTTATATATTATGTAATATATGTAATATATTTGCTGAGTAAACACATTATATATGCTATAAATATACATATATAATACAAATAATAATACATACATATTACATATAATACATAGTCATGCATTGCATAACGACATTTTGATCAACAATGGACCGTTTATACAGCAGTGGTCCCATAAGATAAAAATGGAGCTGAAAAATTCCTATCACTTAATGACATTGTAGACATCCTAATGTTGTAGCACAATGCATTATTTATGTGTTTACGGTGATGCTGATGTAAACAAAGCTGCCATGCAGCCAGTCATATCAAAGTAGAATACATACAATTATATATAATACACAATTGTATGTAAAGAATGATAATAAAGAACTATGGGCCACGTGCGGTGCCTCATGCCTGTAATCCCAGCACTTTGGGAGGCCGAAGCCAGTGAATCACCTGAGGTCAGGAGTTCGAGACCAGCGTGGCCAACATGGTGAAACCTCATCTCTACTAAATACAAAAAATTGGCCAGGTGTGGTGGCAGGCGCCTGTAATCCCAGCTACTTGGGAGGCTAAGGCAGGAGAATTGCTTGAACCCAGGAGATGGAGGTTGCAGTGATCCGAGATTGCACCATTGCACTCCAGCCTGGGACACAGAGTGAGACTCTGTCTCAAAAAAAAAAAAAAAAATTTAACATAAAATAGCCTCAGGTAAGTCCTTCAGTGGGGATTCCAGAAGAAGGCACATTGTTACCATAGGACATGACAGCTCCACGCGTGTTACTGCCCCTGAAGACCGTCCATGGCACAACATGTGGATGTGGAAGACAGTGATATTGATGAGCCTGACCCTGTTTGGGCCTAGGCTAATGCGTATGTTTGTGTTTTAGTTTTTAACAAAAGAATCTAAAAGGTAAAAAAAAAGACGAAGTTTTGCAAACAGAAAAAAGCTTATGGAATAAGGATAGAAAGAATGAAAATATTTTTGTACAGCTGTAAAATATGTTTGTGTTTTAAACTAAGTGTTATTACAAAGAATCAAAAAGCTTTTAATATTTAAAAGTTTATATAGTAAAATTGTTACTGTAATCTAAGATTAATTTATCATTGTAGAAACATTTTAAAAATAAATTTAAGGTAGCCTAAGTGTGCAGTGTTTATAGAGTTTATAGTAGTGTACAGTAAGGTCCTGGGCCTTCACACTCACTCACCACTTACCCACTGACTCAGCCACAGCAACTTCCAATCCTACAAGCTCCATTCATGGTAAGTGTCCTATAGAGTTGTACTGATTTTTATCTTTTATGCCATATTTTGACTGTACCTTTTCTATATTTAGATGTGTTTAGATGCACAAATACTTCCCATTATGTTACAATTGCCTGTGGTATTCAGGACAATAACCTGCTGTACAGGTTTGTAGCCTAGGAGCTATAGGCTGTACCATCTGGCCTAGGTGTGAAGTAGGCTATACTATCTAGATTTGTGTAAATACACTCCATGATGTTCACACAATGACAAAATTGACTAATGATGCATTTCGCAGAAAGAATCCTCATTGTTGAGTGATGGGTGACTATATACATTATACAAATAAAACATAATACATATGTATTATATATATTGCATATAATATGTATAATTATAATGTGATATGGATTATAGAATGCAAATATATTTATTAGTATTATATAACACATAGAAAAAAATATATATATGTATATACGTGTTCTCAGTAACAGTTTGTTACCTATTTCTTTATTGTTTCTAATGTACGTTTTATTCTCCCTTAAATAGATGCTAAGGTCTTTGAGGGTAGAAATAAATCTTCTATTTTTTAACACATATAATTAGTATAATGAAATGAAAGTGAGAAAAATTATAAATTTGTGTTCAATCTCATACTTTTACAATAGGCCAGATATTGTCATTAGTTTCCCAATTAACCCAGATATTTACAATATGAGCTTGAAAAAGTTATCTAAGAAGGCATAAAAAATGACCATTAGATATTCATCACAGAAATAGAAAAAAATAACCTAAAATTTATATGGAACCACAAAAAACCCTGAATAGACAAAGCTCTCCTGAGCAAAAAGAACACAACTGGAGAAATCACATTGCCTGATTTCAAATTATATTAATACTACAAAGCTATTGTAACCCAAACAGCCTGGTACTGGCATAAATACTGACACATAGACCAATGGAACAGAATACAGAACCCAGAAATTAATCCCTGCATTTAGAGTGAACTCATTTTTTGCAAAGATGCCAAAAACATACATATTGGGGGAAGGAAAGTCTCTTCAATAAATGGTGCTGGGAAAACTGGATATCCATATGCAAAAGAATGAAACTAGACCCTTGTCTCTCACCACATACAAAAATCAAATCAAAACAGATTGAAGACTTAAATTTAACTAAGACCTCAAACTATGAAACTACTAAAAGAGAACATCAGGGAAATGTTCTAAGACATTGGTTGAGGCACAGATTTCTTGAGTGATACCTCAAAAAACACTGTCAACCAAAGCAAAAATGGACAATTGGAATCCCATCATGCTAAAAAGCTGCACAGCAAAGGAAACTATCAACAAAGTTAAGATACAACCCACAAAATGGGAGAAATATGTGCAAACTATTCATCTGGCAAGGAATTAATAAGCACAATTTATAAGGAGCTCAATCAATTCAATAAGAAAAAAGTCTAATAATCTGATTTTAAAATGGGCAGAAGATCTGAATAGACATTCCTCAAAAGAAGACATACAAATGGGCAACAGGTATGTGAAAAAATGCTCAACATCACTAATCATCTGTTACATGCAAACCAAAACTACAATGAGATATCATCTCACACCAGTTAAAAGGGCTTTTACCCCAAAGACAGGCAATAATGAACGCTGGGGGAAGATGTGGGAAAAGGGGAACACTCCTACACTGTTGGTGGGAAAGTAAATTAGTACAGCCACTGTGGAGAGTAGCATTAAGCTTCCTCAAAAAACTAAAAATAGAATTACCATATGATCCAGCAATCCCACTGCTTGGTATATTTCCAAAGGAATGAAAATCAGTACACTGAGAAGATACCTGCACTCCCGTGTTTGTTGCAGCACTATTCATAATGGCCAAGATATGGAATCAACCTAAGGGTCCATCAATGGATGAATGGATAAAGAAAATGTGATGCATATACACAATGTAATATTATTCAGCCATAAAAAAAATCAAATCTTGTCACTTGTAACAACTAGGATGGAACTGGAGGACATTATGTGAAGTGAAATAAGCCAGGCACAGAAGACAAATGTCACATGTTCTCATTCATATGTGGGAGCTAAAAAGTAAATAATTAAATGCATGGAGATAAAGATTAGTATGATGGTTACCAGGCCAGGACCGGTGGCTTAAGCCTGTAATTCCAGCACTTTGGGAGGCCAAGACGGGCAGATCACTTGAGGTCAGGAGTTAAGAGACCAGCCTGGCCAACACGGTGAAACCCCATCTCTACTAAAAATACAAAAATTAGCTGGGCGTGGTGGTGCATGCCTGTAATCCCAGCTACTTGGGAGGCTAAGGCAGGAGAATCACTTGAACCTGGGAGGTGGAGGTTGCAGTGAGCCAAGGTCACACCACTGCACTCTAGCCTGGGTGACAAGAGTGAAACTCCGTCTCAAAAAAAAAAAAAAAAAAGATAAAGAATGGTTAATGGGCACAAAAATTATAGTTTGATCAAATGGGTAAGAGCTAGTATTCTGTAGCACAATAGGGTGACCATAGTTAACAAAAATGTATGTTTTAAAATAACTGAAAGCGGTATTGGAATATTCCTAACACAAAGAAATAATGAATTCTTAAGATGAAGGAGATCCCAGTTACCCTGATTTGGTCATTATAAATGGTATGCCTGTATCAAAACTCACATGTACACCATAAATGGAATTATTACATACCCATAATTAAAAAATTAAAAATTAATTTTAAAATAATTGTAATATTATGTACCCATAATTAAAAAATTAAAAAATAATTTTAAAAAAGAAAAAAAGACCATTGGGAAAATTTACTTTCAGAGTTTCAATTTTTTTAATGGAACTAATATTTCTAGTTGAATTCAATTTATGATGGATTGGGTTAGGTACCCAATTGGACAGAACTTTAATATGGAGAAGAGTGACGGGGTAACATTTATTCTGTACATTATATAAAAACTTAGAAAGTCTTAATAAGTGAAGAAAGGTGGTCTGGATGAATTCTCTAGGAAACAGCCTTTGCCCGCTGCAAGGTGGCAGGATTTTGTGGGTAGACAAGATATACTCAAATTGTTTGTGTCTATAGAAAATGTGGATCATCTAGCTTTGATTAGTAAGCTGAATTCACCAATTGACTTCTAGAAAATAGAATCACTGGAAACCTGGAATACAAAAGAATGCATTCTTAGCAGAGCAGTATTGGAATACTAATTAGGGAAGCTCAACCGCTGAAGGAAAAGTCCCAAAATACAACAGCTTGCTAACCTAAAATAATGAAAATGGTCAAAATCTAGTTTAAGGAGAGTGTGTTCAAGTGCAATGTGGGGATGGCCCACCTAGGAAGTACAGATTCCAAAGAATGGAAGCCAGTGTTCCAAAGTGTAGGACTTATCTAAGCTTTAATGCCTCGTTACAATGATCTGATTAGCTAAGGTGGTCTTTTTCCCTTGAGAAAGGTACATTTACCATTCCACATGGAAGATGTAACTGTTTTGGGGTCCTGAGCGCCATCTGGTCTGAGTTAGATACAGGACAATAAAGGAGGCAGCTAATCTATAACAAAGATCAGTGATTGGAAGGAAAGATCTGGGCTCTGGTCTCTCTTAGTCATTTACAGAACAAGAACAATGAGGAAGAGAGTTAAGCTATAATGTAAGAAGCGGAATTCCAAACATGTGACATGACTCAGTCTCCAGGGTTTACCTTCCCTGTTGGCATAATAAATTCAGAGGGTCCTAAAATTTTATTTTATTTTATAAGCTCTATACCAAGGAATTTCAAAGGGGATTCCAGATCAGCTGGGGGGCTCTCTGTCTTGTTCTATGCACTCTTTCAAGAACCCAGGCTGATACTGGCTTTGACATCTTTGATATGTGACTTTCAAAAATGCTGGAGTGTCACCATCCCAATGAGTCAGAAAAGTAAAAAGAGTGTGGAGCAACAGTTAAAAGAGGTTTTGATATGCCAGGCATGGAAGTGGCACACATCACATCTGGGCACGTTCCAAGGCCGTACTTCCCTGCAAGGGTGGCTGGGAAATGTATCAGGTTGTATGCCCAGGAAGAAGAGATTTTAGTGAACAGTGAATATCTCTGCCTCAAAAGTCATTCAACAAGCAGATCTAAAGTTCCTGTAATTTTTGAGCCTCAGAAGTCTTATTAAAACAGGGGGCAAATTGAGGAAGTAATGGTTAAATTTTGGGGATTTGGATTCAGACAGTGTTGGGCTAGGTGACCTTGGCAGGTTACTGGCTGCTCAGAGCCACAGTTTCTTTATTTGAAAAGTGAAGCTAATAACAGCACAACCTTAAAAGGGTGGTGTGAGGGTTAACAGCTTACAGACTGGTATGTGAAAGATAGAAAGTGTTAAATAAATGATAGTTTTCAAGCTGTTCATGACAACTCCACTTCTCATTTCAAAGCTTCTTTCAATAATAGGAGGGTTGTGCCTTCTGTTGAACATACTGTATAACCCAGGTGTCTTCAAATATCCTGAATTTCTCAGATGGTTAATTTTGTGTGTTAAATAGAATTATGGTTAATTTTATGTGTCAACATGACTAGGCCATGGAATATCCAGTTATTTGGTCAAACATTATTTGAGGTGTTTCTGTGAGAGTGTTTTTAGGTGAGAGTAACATTTACATTGGTGGATGAAATAAAGCAGACTGCCCTCCCTCATGTGGGTGGGCCTCATCCAATCAGCTGGAGACTTGAATAGAGTAAAAAGGCTCCCCCAAGGAAGGCAGAATTCTTGGCTAAGTGTCTTTGAACGGAAACATTGGCTCTCCTTGTTCTCAGGCATGCAGTCTCAGACTGGAACTACACCTTTGGCTCTCCTGGGTCGCCAGCTTGCCAACTCACCCTGCAGATCCCGGGACTTGTCAGCCTCCATAATCGTGTGAGCCAACTCCTCATAATAAATGTCTTTCTATACATATGCAACCTATTGCTTCTGTTTCTCTGGGAGAATCCTGACTAATACTCTTTCCCTAACTAAAATGCTGCATACAGTTGGGAGCCCCTGAAACCCATTTTCTTACCAATGTTTTGTAAATGGTCTAGGTTTGGGAGCAGAATAGGGCTATTTTTAATGGGCATTTGTCACTAAACTTTCATTTCTCCTGTATTCTCAATTTTATCACTTACCTTTCCTTAATACTACAGTTTCCACCCTACATTAAATTATTTCTTCATGCCCAAACATCACTTTCCACACTTTTACTAAAGGAAACAGTGTTATGGCCCAGGAAGGACAGGTAACTCCCAGGCGGCATGGATCTAAGTGGCTGGGGGCCAGGGGTCGGGGGAGACTTTTCACTGATCGCACATCATATCATGAGAGTTTTGAGTCATATGAATTCATCACACTAAAAAAAAAAAGGTGGGAAAGAGGTAGATTCTTGCCCATCAAGACAATCCTTCACAATTTCTTTCTGCTTGTTCTTTAAAATAAATAATTATTTAGAAGATTGCCATTCCCATACAGTTCTAAAAAATCTATTAATATTTAAATGTTACAGTAATAAAAACTAGTATTCATTGAGTATTTACTGCTCCAAACTCCACTCTGAGCACTTAATTACTAAGTACTTTGATCCTCATAATATCTCAAGGAAATATTATAATTAAATATATACTATCTATAATGAATAACAGATATACATATAATAGAATATTATAGTTCACATTTTACAGAGGAGAAAACTGAAAGTTACAGAGGTTAAGTAACTCACTGAATGTTGAATGTTCACTCCTGGTAAAGCAATAAAATCAGGATTAAAACTTAGGTAGTTTAGCTGTAGAAGTAAGAAATAGAAAAAAATATGTACTCTATTATAATCTGTTGGAGAAGGGGAGGAAAAGCAGGTTATAAGGAAGTGGAGTTATATGATTTTAGGATTGCTGAGAGTGAATGGTCACTAGATACATTCTAAACAGAGGATGAAGTGTTTATCAGTTATGGTCACAGAGATTACTATAAAATATAAAAACAAAACCAATCCTTTCAAATTATAAGGAACATATAAATAAGGTAAAGGAAACACAAACCATAGCCATGAAATACTTTTTTAAAAGAAGCAACAAAAATAGAATAATATAACTATGATGCAAGTAATACCACATATTTATTATATCAACGACTAGAAATTATCTAGAAGTTCTTCTATTAAATTAGAAATTTCATATTGGATCACGATGTCAAACTCCTAAAACAAAATCATTCAAAAGTTGAAAAAGAATGGAAAAATACATACCAGGCAAATGCAAACAGAAAGCAGGACTTAAGACCTTAACATCAGACAAGATTCACATAAATTTTAAAAGCATTTTATAATGGAAATTAATATATTTTTAATTTTAAAAAGCAAAATCATAAATCTTATATACATATGTGTTCACTAAAACACATAGAATCAAAATTCGTAAAGGGCAAACTACAAAAAGTACACAGAAATATAGGCTGAAATATATTATTTGTAGAAGACTTAACCTCACTCAGCCTGTGTTAAGACCACATTATTTGTTCATTACCATTTGTTGCCCCCTCCCGTTCATTCTTTCCATCCTTCTCTGTAGGCAGAATATACTTTTTTATCCCATTCACTTAGGGGCTTAACTATGCAATCTGCTTCAAACAAGGGAATGTGGATATGTGAGATGTATGTGACATGGACCCCATATCTGAGCATGAACTTTAAATGCACCTGTGTAGTTTTAGCCCTGCCTCTCTTGTTCATGCCAGAGCCGGGATAAGGATGAGGTGGGTGAGACAAGGTCTTGCAAGTGCAGGGTGAGATTCTCTGTTTATTTAAAATTTTGGTATTTCATTAATCATGGATTTTTGCATGAATTTTTATTTTTTGAAAATATTATATTAGTATATTATTTATCTTGATAACAGAGTGTTTCAGAGTCTGTTGTCAAGACTTGCAGGCAAGGCTTTGCAGGCAAGGCCAGTGTCCCATTGTAGCCCTGGTTCCAGCCCTATACCATGAGAATGGCATGTACTCAGAGCGTGACATCTTTCTCAGCCTCAGGTATGAAATGAGAAGACCTGTGGAGCTGGACTGAGCTGAATCAAGCTGAATCAATCTAGATTTTGGACTTGCATGGGGCCTGCAGCTCCTTTGTTTTGGCCAATGTCTCCCATTCAGAATGGCTGTATGTATCCAATGCCTGTACCCCCATTGTATCTAGGAAGTAACTAACTTGCTTTTGATTTTACAGGCTCATAGGCGGAAGGGACTTGCCTTGTTTCAGATGAGACTTTGGACTGTGGACTTTTGAGTTGATGCTGAAATGAGTGAAGACCTTGGGAGCTGTTGGGAAGGCATGATTGATTTTGAAATGTGAGGACATGAGATTTGGCAGTGGCCAGGGGAGGAATGATATAATTTGGTTCTGTATGGTTTTATCAAGGGTTTCCACTTTTGCGTCTTCCTCATTCTCTCGTTGCCTGCTGCCATCCACGTAAGACGGGACTTGCTCCTCCTTGCCTTCCACCATGATTGTGAGGCTTCCCCAGTCACATGGAACTGTAAGTCCAATTAAACCTCTTTCTTTATAAATTGCCCAGTTTGGGGTATGTCTTTATCTGCAGTGTGAAAATGGACTAATACAGTAAGTTGATACCAGTAGAGTGGGGTGCTGCTGAAAAGATACCTGAAAATGTTTTTCTCAAAAGATCAATATCATTTTATATTTTGATTTTAAAAGCTTTCCTCTAGGTTGTCTCTGGACAGTTTTTAAAATGACTAAGGTTAATGGGTGTTCCCTCACTTATGTGTGAGAAACCAGAAATTTTGGTTTATGAATTACGTTTGTGAATTGTTTCACGCTGAAGGGCACCGAGTTGAAAGGAAATTTTTGGATTCACTTGGGGTGTTCCCTGATTTATGACAGGAACGTGACTAAACTGTTCCTGAATTGGTGTATTAATTCAAAATAAAAAATCTGTAGGAAATAAATTCCAAAACTTTCATTTGTATTAACTGTTTTGGGTTTCATAACTCTGGCTGTTGGGAAAATGTCTAATTCTCTTAAGGATATAAGCTTCCAACACAGCCAAGATCATTACTTTTATTAAGGAAAACCTAAGTAGCCTAGAGAGCAGAGACCTTATCTTCAAATCTTATAGATAACACCTTGCACAGAACATTACAGATAGTAGATGCCAAATAAATATAGACGCCAATTAAATTGAACTGAACAGCAGGGGAGAAGTTGTTGGGCAGCAAATAACATTACTGGCTTGAGACTTCATTGCTGTGTCTTTCTCATTTCCTGACATGAACACTTGGATTCTGTAAAAAATATTTATTCAGAACAAGAACAATGCTGACTTTTCTATGAAGATCATTCAGTGATTCATTCAACAAATATTTGTGGTGCATGTGCCAGGCACTGTCCCAGGTTCTGAATATTTTCACTGCGTGCTACTGTGTTTTAAGTAATAGTGTGCAATCCTAAGAACATAAACTAACTAAAAGTTTCTGGTATGAGAGTTTAATGAGCCCCTGCTCAGGGAATTTGCTGTGAACCCTTCACTGAATGTGGTCACATTCCCTAACATCACTAATTATGTAATGCCAAGTCCCTTAAGAATATCATTAGGTAACCTGCACTTCCCCATTGAGAATCTTAAAGTGAGGGAGTTAACAGTGGGTTAAGAAAGATAATGTGGTTGCTAGAAAGAATAATAGACCAGGAATTCAGAAACTGGGCTCTGAAGTGCTGTCATCTCTGTCAAGTCATTTAATTCACAGAATCTGTTTCCCTATCTGTAAAATAAAATTAGAAAAATGTTAAAGCCTCTTTTAGGTTTGATATTCTGTAATCTTAAGTTAATAGATCTAATTAAGTCTAAATTCTAGGAGGAAGATAAACTCTACATTATGAGTTTTGGCTCAATTCCTATTAATGGTGCAAAAATTTCTGTTATGTTGTGACATCAAAAAGAAAATACAAATAAAGAAATAAATGTGTGTATGTAAATATTATTTTAAAGTGGTCACCAAGAGCACCATTTGACAGGTAATTCGACCCTTCAGTGCTTTGTCAAATATACTTCATGATTTAGCTACAGCAGGTATTTCTTCACTTCTCTTTGTAAATTTTTCTTTAACCAGATGACGGGTTGAAAAAAGGTGGGGGGAGGAGCTGGCTACTGCATATTTATGTTATTGCTAAAACTTAAATTTTTATTTTTTAAAGTTAGAAGGTTTCAAATTTCGAGGAGTTTAACCTGTAGTTGGATTTTAGATGCTCCTCTGGCTGGACATGAAGAAAGACAGCAAAGCATGGGGAGAGAGATCTAGTTTAAGTTCGAGGGAAAAAAATAACAGACGCAACTTAGATAAAAGAATACTACTACCAAAAAAAAGGGGGGCTAGAGCCGGCGATGGCCTTGAGGATTAGGACACCTGCCCACCTGGAGTAAACAGGTAATGTCAGGCAGGTTCTGGAACCCTGGGAGGCGTAAGTTCTTGCTGCGGGAAGAGGGATTAGCAGAATGATAACGCGGGTCTATTTGTGTTTTAGGGGTTTTAACATGCATTCTGCAAGTAAGTGACCTATCCAGGTCATTCGATTCAGGCTCAGGAAAAAAAAGCCCCGCAAATTAATATATCTAAATGGTGAGATAGTGACACCTTTTAAAAAAAGTTATACATAAGCATCTATATCAAAAGCATTACATTTTAAGGCAAAAATCTGAACTGTCACAGCATCCACCTCACCGAGTTCAACAGCCCCACCTTGGGTCAGGGCTGTCCCTGGAGCGCGGGCTCCCGCAATGCCCGCACCGCCCACGCCGCCCGCACCGCGCGCACCCAGCGGGGCCAGGGCGAGGGATCCAGGTCTCCAGGTCTCTCAGGGCGCGCGCCCGGGGTCCGGGGGTGGGGGGCGTGGAGGCGGTTCCCTTGGAGCGCCCAATCAGCAGTAAGACCCGGCGGTGGCGCCAGTGACGTAGACCGCGCTTCCCTCCGCCCCACTGCGGGCCGACGCTCGGCGCCGTCAGCCACGCGCGCTGGAGCGCGAGGGGAGAGCGAGAAGGAGGGCTTTGGGGCCGACCGGCTGTCGGAGGGCGGCGGGTCGCGGGGAGCGGGGGAGTGAGCATGCGCAGCGGCTCCGGGGAGCGCAGGGGAGGAGGGGCCGGAGCTGAGAGGCGCGCGCGTGCGCGCGCACGAGTGGCCCGCCGGCGGCTGCGGGTGGAGGGGGCGGTTCCTCGAGTGTCGGCGACCAGAGGGCGGGCAGGCGGGCGGCAGGTGCCGCCGCAGCCTCCGGCCGGTCCCGCGTCTCCCTCCTCCGGCGGCGATGAGCTGGGCCCTGTCGGGGGCTGCACCTGCCGGCTGCCCGTCAGCACCGGCCTCCTGGCGTGACCTCGGCCTCCTCGCGTGTCCGGCCCCTGCGGCGCGGCGCTGCCCCTGAGAGGGAGCGGCGGCGGCCTCCTTCGCCCCGAGTCCTCGCTCGGGGGCCGCGCGGGGACGGCGCCCGGCCCCCTCCCCTCCTTCCTCCGTCCGCCGTCCTCAATGTCTCCCCGGCGGGGAGGGGGCTGCCTGGGAGACACGCTGAGCGGCCCCCCCACGGAGGCCCTCCGGCTGCAGCGGCAGCAGCGCCCGGCCCGGCGTCCCGCAGCCTCCACTAGCGGCGGCGGCCTGGAGGAGCCGCGCACCCGCCGCCGCCCCCCGAGCCTCGCAGCCGCCGCCGCCGCCCGGCACCCGAGGAGAGGGCGGCGGGCGCCCCTCGGGGAAGATGAAGGCGGAGGGGGGCGACCACTCCATGATCAACCTGTCGGTGCAGCAGGTCCTGAGCCTCTGGGCCCACGGGACGGTGCTGAGGAACCTCACGGGTAATTGACGCGCCTGGGCTGGGGACGGGGATGCGGTCCGCCCCTCTCCTGTCTTCTCCCTCCTCGGGAGGGGACACTTTCCTCGCCGCCCCACCCCCGTGCGCGCCCCGCTCGGAGCTCCAGGTCCCGGCGAGGAAGGTGTTAATCGGAGCCACTCTGCGCGTGTCCCGGGGGGCTCCGGCTCCCGCCACCCCCTTCCCTGAGTCGCCAGGGGAGCATCCGCGACCCCCGCTCCTGCCCCGCACGGGGAGAGCTCCTGGCGGCGGCCCGGCCTCTGTAGTACGCGCGGAGTAGCTTTAGTGCTGAGACTTGAGCGCATTTCGCTTTTATTCCATTACCCTCTTCCCCTCCCCCTTCCACACACATCGCTTCTTGCTATTTACATCTTTTTCTGATTTAGCTATTTTCTTTCTGGCAAATCTCAAGCCAAATGTAGGACCTAAAATCATTGCCCACAATGGTCTATTTACTTTTCAACCGCTAATTTTTTGGGCGATGTAGATAACTGAGTAAATTATAGTGGGTCAGGGGCTGAGCTAAGGTCTAGTGCAGTCTAAGCGTGTTAGCTTCATAGATCTCCTTCCCCTCCCATTTCCTTTTGTCTGTCTGTCTCTTTCCCTCAGGCCTCCAGCTGCTGCTTCTGAGACGTTTGATAATTTTGTGTATTTCCCTTCATTTATTAAGGCTGTCAGAAATTGGCCTTATAACATCGGTTTTTATTTGTAAAAGTGAGTGATAAAACACACAATATTTTTATTTAGTCTGTAGATTTGCTTTGTGAAGAAACTTCTGGTTTTGTTATGTGGAAATGCTTACATTATACTTTGAGTTCCGAATTTAAAAATTATTCTCTGAAGTAGAATTTACGAGAAAGAGATTCAGTTGCGATTTGGTGACTCCTCAATGCCTGCTTTTCAGAGGAAAAAAAATCTTAAAAACATACCCAGGATTTAATTCTTGAAAATGTGTAAGGCAGTTAATTTCAATAGAACATTAGTATTTCAAAATGCGTTTTGTCAAACTGGTTAAGAGTGTTATGAGTATTTCACAAATATAACCTGTGTTCATATATATAACATATATATAAAGTTTGGCATGGTATAGAATACAAACGTAGAAGAAAATTTTATGGAATTATATACCACAAAAGACAACTCTAAGGACACTGGTTTCTTTGAATGGAAACTATATAGTTAAAGTAGATTCTGGGTTGCTTCATGCTATGCTCACTTTTAAGCTGTGGTTATTTAACTTGAAACAGACTGACTTTACATGATGATTGCCGATAAGGAACATATTGTTACAATTCTGGAGAACTAAATGGACATAAAGACCATCTCATGATTCAGTTGAATTTAGAGGTAGACTGCTTTATCTTACTTATGATTTTGCTTGCATTTATCCACTGTTTGGTATTTGAACTGTACCAGTTTTTGTTTAAGTGAAATGAAAAGTAGGGACTTAACATATATTTTTGCAGGCATACCTTGGAAATATTGCAGGTTTGGTTCCAGAACACCGCAATAAAGCAAATATTGCAATAAAGTGAGTCAAATGAATTTTTTGTTTTCCTAGTGCATGTAAAAGTTACATTTTACCTGTAGTCTTTAAAGGTGAAATAGCATTATGTCTGAAAAAAAAAGTACAGAGGTTAATTTAAAAATACTTCATTGCTAAAAAATGCTAACGATCATCTGAGCCTTCAGCAAGGACGTTATCTTTTTTCTGGTAGAGGGTCTTGTCTTTGTGTTGATGACTGCTGACTGATCAAGGTGATGATTGCTGGAGATTGGGATGACGGCAGTTTTCTTAAAACAACAATGAAGTTTGCCACTAAGGAAGAGCAATAGACTCTTCCTTTCATGAAAGATTTCTCTGTAGCATGGGATGCTGTTGGATAGCATTTTATCCACAGTAGAACTTTCAAAATTGAAGTCAATCCTTTCAAACCCTACTGCGGCTTTCTCAACCGAGTTTATGCAATAGTCTAAATCCTTTGTTGTCATTTCCATGGTGTTCACATAATCTTCACCAGGAGTAGATTGCATCTCAAGAAACCACTTTCTTTGCTCATCCATAAGAAGCAACTCCTCAAACTTTATCATGAGATTGCAGCAATTCAGTCACATCTTCAGGCTCCACTTCTAATTCTAGTTCTCTTGCTATTTCAACCACATCTATGGTTACTTCCTCCACTGAAGTGTTGATCCCCTCAAAGTCATCCATGAGGAATGGAGTCAATTGCTTTCCAACTCCTATGAAAGTTGATATTTGGACCTCTTCTCATGAGTCACGATTGTTCTTAAGGGCTTCTAGAATGGTGACTCCTTTCCAGAAGGTTTTCAATTTCCTTTGCCCAGGTCCATCAGAGGAATCATTATCTCTGGCAGTTTTAGCCTTCTTACACAGTGTATTTCTTAAATAATAAGACTAGAAAGTCAAAATTACTCTTTGATCCATGGTCTGCAGAATGGATGTTGTGTTAGCAGGCATGAAAACAACATTGATCTACTTGGACATCTCCATCACAGCTCTTGGTTGACCAGGTACATTGTCATTGAAAAGAATACTCATTAAAATGAAAGGAATCTTTTTTTTTTCTGAGCAGTTCTCAACAGTGAGCTTCACGTATTCAGTAGGCCGTGCTGTAAACTGATGTACTGTCATCCAGGCTTTTTTGTTTCATTTATAGAGCACAGCCAGGGTAGATTTAGCATAATTCTCAAGGGCGCCAGAATGGTAAATGAGCATTGGCTTTAATATAAAGTCACCAGCTGCATTAGCTCCTAAGAAGAGTCAGCCTGTCCTTTGAAGCTTCGAAGTCAGGCATTGACTTCTCCCTAGCTGTGCAAGTCCTAAATGGCATCTTCTTCTGATATAAGGCTGTTTAATCTACATGGAATATCTGTTGATTGGGGTAGCCACCTTCATCAGTTAGCTAGATCTTCTGGATAATTTGTGCTTCTACATCAGCATTTGCTGCTTCACCTTGCACTTTTATGTTGTGGAGGTGTCTTTTGTTAAACCTCAAGAACTGACATCTGCTAGTATCAAACTTGCTTTTGCAGCTTTCTCATGTCCCAGCCTTCATGGAATTGAAGAGAGTTGGGGTCTTTCTCTGGATTAGGCTTTGGCTTAAGGGAGTGTTGTAGCTGGTTTCGTCTTCTATTTAGACCACTCAAACTTTCTTCATATCAGAGAGCAGTCTGTTTTGCTTTCTTATGATTTGTGTGTTCACTAGTGTAACACTTTTAATTTCCTTTAAGAATTTTTCTTTGCATTTGCAACTTGGCCGTTTGGTATGAGAGGCCTAGCTTTTAGCCTAACTCATCTTCGAATGTGCCTTCCTCACTAAGCTTTATCATCTCTAACACTTGATTTAAAGTGAGATATCGGACCCTTTTTTTCACTTGAACACTCAGAGGCCAATGTAGGGTTATTAGTTGGCCTGATTTCAATATTCTTGTATCTCAGGGAATAGGGAAACCCGAGGAGAGGGAGAGAGACTGGGGAATGGCTGGTTGGTGGAGCAGTGAGAACACACACAAGATTTATCGAGTAAGTTCCCTGTCTTATATAGGCACAGTTTGTCGCACCCCCAGACAATTACAATAGTAAAAGTGATCTGAGATCACTTATCACAGATCACTATAATAATAAAATACAAGAAAATAATAATAAGATAATAAAATTTGAAATATTGTGAGAATTACCAAAATGTGACACAAAGTGAGCACATGCTGTTGGAAAAATGGTACTGATAGACTTTTGACACAGAATTGCCTCAAACTTACCATTTGTAAAAGCCAAAATAAAGTGAAGTACAATAAAACAAGGTATGCCTGTAGATGTTAATCACTGGCTTAGCTCATCAAAGGGTTTTTAGAGAAAGTTAGCTTTGGGAGCCACAGAGTAAATGTAAATGTAACTTCCTGGCCGGCTTCAACAATATTTTTAAATAAGTAAGATTCTAATTATTATAATTGCCTCCACTTCCACAAGTCAACCATTAAGCTGATAATAGTAGTTATTCATCCAGGGTTAGCTCCAATTGTCTTTCAATATGATCTTAATACTTGCCAGTTGCTCATTGGACCTTGCCATTTCATAAAGGATATGCCGAACATCCCAAAGTAGGACTGAGGTGGGACTGAGGACCATGGGAACCTCTACTAGGAAATAACTACTGTCTGAATATGTGAAATTCTAGGCGTCAGGGTAAAAATGCAGAAAGAAACAGATTAGAAGTATGTTTCACTAGTGGTTGAGTGTACCACATGTTAGGAACCACATCTCTTCTCAACAGTGGCAGTCTATAAGTGATAATATTCTGATGGGATTCATTGTGGCCTTCTCCATGCCAGTGACCTTAGTGATTCGGTGTGTATCTTAATCATTAGTTAACAGATGCTACCTACAGTGCCATTTACAACTTAGTCTACTAAAAAGAGGCGAGTAAACACAACTTCTGAAACATCTGTCATTTGTTGAATGGCCGCTCTGTGTTAGGCACTTTACATATATTATTTCTAATCTTCAGAATAACTCTTCAAAATACATTTAAAAGGAAACTCAGAGAGGTAAATTAAGTTGTCCCAAATCTTATAGCTAGTATATGACTGAGCTGGGCTTTAGACCCAAGTCTTTGCCTCTAGACTCCTCTTTCTTCTTTACCATGCTACTTCAGCTACTTCCTCCTTACTTTCTTCAAGCAAAATTAATTTCTTGCTTTATCTTGCTACTTCTGCTCTTTGTACATATTTTTATTATGTTTTTCAATTATGTTATAATTTGTATTTATCTCTTCCAGACTGTGAGCTTTTTGAGGGTCAGTCCATTGCCTCACTTTTGAATTCTTATACCCTAGCATTATAGTACCTGGCACATAGTAAATGATAAATACATGTTTATTGAGGTGAATTTTTAAAATTTTAACAGTTGCTTGATTTAAACATTCTATATTGCATTGTTTCTCAGCTGTATCTCTTGGAGTGAATATGCTGTTAAAGAGGAATGAAGTGTTTAAGCAACTCGTATAAATCATTTTTATACATACCTTTAAGACATGCAAATGCTTATTGAGAGTAGTTTTCTGTGTTGGGTATAATGCTTTCATATATTTTGTTTAATCTTTTCAGCAATCCTGAGAGAGATTATTGTTCTTATTTTACAGATTCAGATACTGAAGCAAAGAGTAACTTGCTTAGATCTGATAGCTAATAGTGAAAAAGTCATTATCTTTTTTCATAATATGATAACACATACTGTTAAGTCAGAAGGCATTTTTGTCGTCATCATAAACTTGGAAATGAAACTAATAGAAAGGAGCATAGTCTAGAACCAATACTACTTGAATTTAAGAAATAACTGTGTGAAGGATTTGCACAAATTTGCTTAATAGGCATTCTGATTAATTGGATACCAAATGAAAGGGAAATATGCGTCACTAGTGTTTTTTTCCCATGTACAGAGAGATGTGATGTGATTTTTCACTTTGTGTATTATCCCAGTGGGTGAAGTGGGAAAATATACTGACCTTTTTATCTTAGAGACTGACCTCTAGAAAGTAGTCTTGTTTATATATTACTGTGATAAAAATAAATTCTTAAAAAGTAATAATGAGAACTACAAGCATCTTAACATTTTACAGCCAGAATGACTTAATTTTAGAAATATTGAAATATCACTCCATCAGCGAAGTGACATGGCTGAGATCAGTTATTTAATGACAGAGGCAGGACTGGAACCAGAGTTTCCTGGCCCTTTGTTCTCTGCCTTTCCTTTTTCTCCTACATAGCTTGTTAACTCAGGCAGTTTGAGAGAGAATAAATATTACGGTACAGGTTGAACATTCCTAATCTGAAATTTTGAAATTCAAAATGCTCCAAAATCCTAAACTTTTTGAGCAACGTGACACTCAAAGGAAATACTAGAACATTTCAGATTTCGGATTTTCAGGTTAGGGATGCTGAATCAGTAAATAGCATGAAAATATTCCAAAATCTGAAGTCTGAAATCCTTCTGGTCTCAAGCATTTCAGATAACGGATATTCAACCTGTACTTAAGAGTACCCTGGTAAGTATTTGCATCAGCGAACCTGAAGATGTATGAATGGAACTAATTTGTCCAGAAAATAAAATATACTGGAAAAAGTAATATATTAGGCTTTCTAAAATTTTAAGTTGCCATTGCCCTTGTAAAAGCTAGTGATCCATATTTATTATCTAGCCAGTTTTAGAACTCCTACCAAGTTCAGCCTGCTATTTATTTCCCCTACCTTGGAAGACACTTGTATGGGGATTCCATATAGAGCATATTAATCCCTAGAAACCCCATATCTGTCACTTAATAACCATTGCCAAAGTTCTCTTTCTGTACATATCACTTCTTTAAGTGTGTTTTTCACAGGATTCCTAAATTGTTTAACTGTGTCAGTTATATGCTTCTGAAGTAGAGAGATAAATAGCTTCCTTTCTTTTTCAAATAGATTTTCTTTCTTTGAATATGTTCTAAATTCCCAACCCCAATCTAAAATGAGAGTCAATATTGTATATACAGTTTTTTAAGTAACTTGACTTTTAAAAAATCTACAATTAAATGTTGTTTTTTTTTTTTTTTGGCTTTACTTTTATTTTCTTTAACTATTTTGGCTTCCATCTTAGTGTTCTGACCCAAATTTGGTTGCTAAGAGTTTAGAGAAGAATTTTTATTTAGAAAAGGGCAGGGTCTGTAAATCCCAGTATAAATGCAAAACTTGGCTGGTGTTAGGAAAGGGATAATTGGTCCCTGGGAAAAAGATGAGGGCTGCTTCAGGCTGGTCTCTCTGTATCAGCAGCAAATGTGGGGGCAGGTGTTCCCTTCTTTTTATTGGTAATAAGCATTGGGAGGCTGGGAATTCAACCTGGAATGAAGGTTAAAAGGCTTCTCGCTCTCTCTCTGTGTGTGTGTGTGTGTGTGTGTGTGTATGTAGTACTAGTAGTAAGTAGTAGTAGTAGTAGTAGTCCCGTTTATTCAAGGGCAATATGTTTCAAAACCCCCAGTGGATGCCTGAAACCATGGATATTTCTGAACCCCGTGTATACAGTCATGTGCCATGTAACTTTCCAGTCAAAGAAGGACCTCATATGATGATGGTCCCATAAGATTATAATGGAGCTAAAAAAAATTCTATCACCTACTGAGATCATGGCCATCCTAATGTCATCGCGCAACACGTTACTCACATGTTTATAGTGCTGCTGGTGTGAACAGACCTACTGTACTGCCTGTTGTATAAAAGTAGAGCATATACAGTTATGTACAGTACATAATACTTGATAAACAACTGTGTTACTGGTTTATGTATTTACTGTACTAGATTTTTTATCATTATTTTAGAATGTACCCCACTTGTTTAAAAAAAAAAAAGCTGAATCCCAGCACTTTGGGAGGCTGAGGCAGGTGGATCACGAGGTCAGGAGATCGAGACCATCCTGGCTAACATGGTGAAACCCCGTCTCTACTAAAAAAAAAAATACAAAAAATTAGCTGGGCTTGGTGGTATGCGCCTGTAGTCCCAGTTACTTGGGAGGCTGAGGCAGGAGAATGGCATGAACCTGGGAGGTGGAGCTTGCAGTGAGCTGAGATCGCACCACTGCACTCCAGCCTGGGCAACAGAGCAAGACTCCGTCTCTTAAAAAAAAAAAAAAAAAAAGGCAAGCTGTAAAACAGCCTCAGGCAGATCCTCCTCAGGAGCGATTCCAGAAGAAGACATTGAAGAAGACATTGTTACCTTAGGAGATGGCAGCTCCCTGCCTGTCGTTGCCCCTGAAGACTTTCCATGGGACAAAGTGTGGAGGTGGGAGACGGTGATATTGATGATCCTGACCCTGTGTAGGCCTAGGCTAATATGTATGTTTGGGTCTTAGTTTTTAACAATTTTTTTTTAATTTTACAAGTAGAAAAAGTTTATAAAATAAGAATATAAAGTATTTTTCATACAGCTGTACAATGTATTTGTGTTTTAAGCTAAATGTTATTAGAAAAGAGTTACAAAGTTAAAAGTTTATAAAGTAAAAAAGTTACAGTAAGCTAAGGTTAATTATTGAAGAACAAAAAATATTTTAAAAATAAATTTAGTGTAGCCTGTGTATAGTGTTTATAAAGTCTACACAGTGTACAGTAATGTCTGAGGCCTTCACATTCACTCACAATTTCACCTGAAGCAACTTCCAGGCCTGCAAGCTCTATTCATGGTAACTTCTCCATGCAGATATCCATTTTTTAATCTTTTATGCTATATTTTTACTGAACCTTTTTATGTTTAGAGACAC
The DNA here is from genome assembly GCF_028885625.2 of Pongo pygmaeus. NCBI lineage: Eukaryota > Metazoa > Chordata > Mammalia > Primates > Hominidae > Pongo > Pongo pygmaeus. The sequence goes on from NC_072378.2 coordinate 11,472,758, forward strand.
AAATACTTCCCATTGTGTTACAACTGCCTGCAGTATTCAGTAAAGTAACATGCTATACAGGTTTGTTGCCTAGGAGCAATAGGCTATACCATATAGCCTAAATGGAATATATGTTAGCTTATACCATCTAGGTTTGTGTAAGTACACTGTATAATATTTGCACAATAATGAAATGGCCAAATGACACATTTCTCAGAGTGTATCCCCGTCGTTAGGCGACACATGCCTGTGCTGTGTTTTTCCTACACATGCATACCTGTGATAAAGTTTAACTTGGAACTTAGGCACAGTCAGGATTAACAACAACAAATACTGTAGCAAAAGTTATATGAATGCGGTCTCTCGCTCTCAAAATATTGTATTGTACTATACTTATCTATGTTCAGACAATAGTCGATAGTGGGTAACTGTAATTGCAGAAAGTGAAACTGCAGATAAATGAAGAGTATTGTACATATGTATATTTAGGATATGTATACACATATACATACTGCATCATAGTTCCCTTTTAGGCATTATAGTTGCTAAGCCATTTTTGTTTCAATATTTAGTGTCAGTCGAAAGAAAAAAATAAAAGAAAGTGAATATTTAGTATATATATTTGGAATTGTTCACATTCATACTGGTATAGTCAGCACCTTCCTTCAGTAGCGTTCCCAAGAGGGATGCTTCTCTTGGGGTTACTCTGTATTCTAGCTTACCATTAGGTTAAGTTCCTCTTCCTAAATGTTCTATTATAGGAGGTGAATTTAAATAGAAAAAGTTCAAATGTCTACTTAGAGTTATTTATGTTTTGTAAATGTGCCCTAAAGATATATGCTACTTTTCAGTATTTGTGTCAGACCTCCATTTTACTTTTTTAAAAAATGTGAAAAGTCCTTACCCTTGATAGGTACAGAGTCAATTAGTAAGTGTCAGTATGATATGGCCTTCATAGGATTTAACTTCTTAGGAGGCTTACCTGTATATCTTATTGAGAATGAAGATGCCATAATTTTTAAAAACCGAAATTGTCATTAGGGATTTTTTTGTTTTTACCATTTGTCATTAAATTTTTATTTTCTTAATTTCTGTCTCGTTATTTTTGAATCATAAATTCATATCCTCTAGCAATACCAAGTCCAAGGTCCAGATGACATTTCTTCGATCTGAACCATTTTCTGGATATGTCTTGGGACTGCTTGAGTTATAATTTTGATTCTTTAATATTAACTATGATAATAAAATGTATTTATCTTTGTTTAGTGATTGAAAGGCAGGTCTAAGAAAGTAAGATAGTTCATGAAGAGGAGTCACAATTTCTAGGGATATGTTTTCTGTAGAAAAGAAACCTAAACAGAAGAGAGAGGAGATAGGGATGGGGACAAGGAATTGAAACTAAGGAAGGAAATTGGCAACAAAAGCCAAAATTGAGAAATGGGATCTCTAATTAAACTAAAGAGCTTCTGCACAGCAAAAGAAACTACCATCAGACTGAACAGGCAACCTACAGAATGGGAGAAAATTTTTGCAATCTACCCATCTGACAAAGGGCTAATATCCAGAATCTACAAAGAACTTAAACAAATTTATAAGAAAAAAACCCATCAAAAAGTGGGCGAAGGATATGAACAGACACTTCTCAAAAGAAGATATTTATGCAGCCAACAGACACATGAAAAAATGCTCATCATCGCTGGCCATCAGAGAAATGCAAATCAAAACCACAATGAGATACCATCTCACACCAGTTAGAATGGCGATGATTAAAAAGTCAGGAAACAGCAGGTGCTGGAGAGGATGTGGAGAAATAGGAACACTTTTACACTGTTGGTGGGACCGTAAACTAGTTCAACCATTGTGGAAGACAGTGTGGCGATTCCTCAGGGATCTAGAACTAGAAATACCATTTGACCCAGTCATCCCATTACTGGGTATATATCCAAAGGATTATAAATCATGCTGCTATAAAGACACATGCACACGTATGTTTATTGTGGCACTATTCGTAATAGCAAAGACTTGGAACCAACCCACATGTCCATAAGTGATAGACTGGATTAAGAAAATGTGAAACATATACACCATGGAATACGATGCAACCATAAAAAAGGATGAGTTCATGTCCTTTGTAGGGACATGGATGAAGCTGGAAACCATCATTCTGAGCAAACTATCACAAGGACAGAAAACCAAAGATCGCGTGCTCTCACTCATAGGTGGGAATTGGAACAATGAAAACACTTGGACACAGGTTGGAGAACATCACACACCAGGGTCTGTCATGGGGTGGGAAGAAGGGGGAGGGATAGCATTAGGAGATACACCTAATGTAAATGACGAGTTAATGGGTGCAGCACACCAACATGGCACATGTATACATATGTAACAAACCTGCACGTTGTGCAGATGTGCCCTAGAACTTAAAGTATAATATAAAAAAAAAAAAGAGTGGTCAGAGGTAAGAGGAGAGCCCAGAGAGTGTAGCATGTTGAACTTATTGTAGTATCAGATGAATAAGTCTACTGATGGCTGTATTTATTGAACCCTCACTGCGTATCAGACACTATATAAAGCATTTTGCATGCATCTCATTTTCTATAAAGTGAGCATATAAATTTATTTAATATATGTGGTTATATCAGGTGTGATAGGTTAATTTTTTATTTTTAACGACTAACTACATGAACAATAAAATAATCATAGAATAAACAGTGGCAGTACCAACACATTTAAAAGAAGCCTCAGGCTGGGCGCGGTGGCTCACGCCTGTAATCCCAGCACTTTGGGAGGCAGAGGCAGGTGGATCACGAGATCAGGAGATTGAGACCATCTGGCTAACATGGTGAAACCCCGTCTCTACTAAAAATACAAAAAACTAGCCGGGCGTAGTGGCGGGCGCCTGTATTCCCAGCTACTCGGGAGGCTGAGGCAGGAGAATGGCGTGAACCCTGGAGGCGGAGCTTGCAGTGAGCCGAGACGGCGCCTCTGCACTCCAGCCTGGGCGACAGAGCGACACTCCGTCTCAAAAAAAAAAAAGGCCTCATTAGATTGTCACAGTCACATTCCATCTCGTGACTTTAGCTAAGTAGATTAAGCCTTGAAAGAAAAAGATTTTTTTCACCAAACTTTATGCAAATAGGAAGAACACAGTTTCTTACTGGAGTCCAGTTGCTTGTGTTATGATAATCATGGAATATAATCTAAGAGCATGTTACCTACTTGTTGTAGTAGGACTTGAAAAAAATGAAAATAGCTTTGAGGAATGTAGGTTACTAGATCAATTAACATTAGCTTATTAACATACTCCATTACTCCCCTTCATTTGGTATGTTATCCCATATACTTATATGTATATCAATTTTTCTAACTTTTTATAAATAAAGACGGGGTCTCGCTGTGTTGCCCAGGCTGGTCTCAAACTCCCGGACTCAAGCAGTCTGCCTGCCTTGGCCTCCCAAAATGCTAGGATTACAGGCACGAGCCACTGTGCCCTGCCTCTAATTTTTTTCATAATCCTGTCGTGGCTTATATAATTTTTTTTTTTTTAAGTGGAGTCTCACTTTGTCACCCAGGCTGGAGTGCTGTGGCACGATCTTGGCTCACTGCAACCTGTGCCTCCTGGGTTCAAGCGATTCTCTTGCTTCCACCCCCAAGTATCTGGGATTACAGGTGCCCACCACCATGCCCAGCTAATTTTTTTTATTTAGTAGAGATGAGGTTTCACCATGTTGGTCAGGCTGGTCTCGAACTCCTGACCTCAGGTGATCCACCCGCCTCAGCCTCCCAAAGTGCTAGGATTACAGGCATGAGCCACTGTGCCCAGCCAATTTTTTTTTTTTTTAACCAACTCTTTACCCTGACAGATTGTATAATTCTTATATAAAAAAATGTATATCCAGGGTTTCGGTACTAAGGAAGGAAAGTGATATATTTCCTTCATAGAAATTTTACTTTTAGTAGTTAACATTTCTTTAACACCTTTTAATGTGCTGGGCATTGTTCTAAGAATGTTACATGTATTATTTCATTTGAGCCTCACAATAATCCCACAAGGTAGACACCATGATTAATTCAGTTTGTAAAAGTGAGGAAACAGGCAGAGATTATTTTGCTCTTGCTTACAGAGTGTCTAAGCCATGACTTGAAAAGTTACCACTCAACTGCAGTTCAGTTGAGCAAACATTTGAGTAACTTTACGGTGGACATGGTGCTGTCAGAGATACAAAGATAAATACATAGCGACTATTTTCAAGAAGCTTATATTCTTATACATCTTTGTATTAGTTATCTATTGCTGAATGACATTACCCCCAAATTTAGCAGCTTAACACAAGACACATTTATTTTCTCATACATTTATTTTCTCTGATGGTCAGGAATGCTGGTTCTGGCTTAGGGTCTTACGGTGTCCAGTCAAGCTGTCAGCCAGGACTACTGCATTCTCTGCAGACTTGTCTAGGGCTGGGGGGGTCAGCTCCCAGGGGCATTCATGTGGCTCTTGGCAGGTGGTGGGAGGCCTTCTCCATAGGGCTACTCGCAACTGGTTTTTTCAGAGTGAGAGATCACACACACATAGACACAAACACACAGAAAGAGAAACCAACACAGAAGCCACAGTCTTTGATAGCCTAATCTTGGAAGTGATATACCATCATGTCTACTGTATTCTATTGGTCATACACAGACCAGCTCTGGAACATTGTGCGAGCAGACTGCACAAGGGTGTAGTGGGGACTCTTGGGGGCCTGCTGGACGCTGGCTAGGACAGTCTTAAAGGTGGGTATGGGGAGAAAGGAATGAGGCTAAGGGAAGACTTAGGGGCATCATAGCAGGTGAGGGAATGAAGTGTCTGTAAAAACAAGGTGATTAGAAAAAGCAGAAAGCTGTCTTGATGTGTAAAATCATGTTTAAATAGCACAGTCTAGCATTTTCAAGGATTAATCCTGATATTTCTTGATTATGAGTTATGTGTCCGTCTCTGTGGTAAACACTGATGAACAAAAGTGAAAATGTCAATCATTATCCATAAGGAGCTCAGTGATCTAGAGAAGCTAACCTTTAGATTAAGTATTTCTTTTGTGGCTTGTTGAGTTCAGGAAGAACCAGGCAATGGAATTGTGAAGACAACACAAGAAGAGGTAGAGAGTGGAGGAGGAACCTGTTCATGGGAGGGTAGAGAGGCAGGAGAGGTGAACTGCCTATGGGTTGGTATTACCAGGACATGATTGCATTGCTGGTCTTGGGTGCCTTGGAAAGCAAAGATGTTTTCATCAGTAATGTGAAACTGGATTTTCATTATACAGTTTTTTCCTTCTGTCACTCCCTACCATGAATTACGTGAATCTGTCATGGTTTCCAGGCCTACGTATCAGAATCATCTGGAACTGTTCATACAGATCCATGGCTCCAGTTGATATACGTGGAATTAGGATCTTAGAACAAGGCCTAGGATGCTGCCTTGTAAACCAGCTCTTCAGGAGATTTTGTTATTGAGAGCTTAGTGGTTGGGAACACCCGATTTTTTTAAAATTATTTTTTTGTGATCAATTTATAGCTATCTTATGGTGTATAATAGTTAATATGGGAGACTTAGACTTATTAAAATTTCAGTATAAATGACTCACTTATTTCCAAGAGCATATGATAACCCAGTTTTTTTTAAGTGACTTGTCTTTTAACAGATTATATTAAATTTATCTTTTGAGAATGTTTTCTTCATTTGTATGCGGCATTAGCCATAGAAAATTATCCTTATTAAATTATAATGCAGTTATCCCTCAGTGTTGTCATCCAAAAGACCACTAGGCTGGCTAAATAGTAGAAAGGATAGTTTTATCAGCAATATCAATTTGCAAACCAGGAAGAGACAGTCTCTGCCATGTGCAGAAAGCACTGTCTCTTCATAGAAGGGAAGTTGAGATTGGGTTTGATTGCCTCTCAGAGTTTGTATTACACAATAGAGTCATACATATTCAGCAGGTTTGGGGGAAAAGCTATACATATTTATGAGAGGAGCTGAGTGCATGCTCCGAGGGTAAACATGTGTAACATATATTCTCTGTTTACTTTGGGGCAAGGTTTTAGCATTAAAATGAGGTAGAATTTGACTATGTCAGAAGGTGAACTATGGGATGCAAAGGCAGTCTGTGCACAGTCTTTATGGTATAGTATAACTGGTAGAGACTGGCTTAAGGTCTACAATTGCTTATCAGAAAAGAATGTTTATAAGGCTGGTCCTGTGTCTAATCAGAGTTGTGGTCTGGGTTGTAAATCAGTAAGGGGTGGTCTGATAGCTCCTATTGTCAGGGAGTTTAGAGCCATAGGACTTCAGAAATTCACCATGCTGCCTGGGCCCTGAACCCTTGACCTGTAGGTAACTTTGCTTCCTTAATCTTAGTTTTGGTCTTAGTTGATAAAGAGGTGTCTATTTTGATCTCAAAGTATATATGGGGGATTGATTCTAGGACTGCTGCATATACCAAAATCCTGCAGTGGCCCTGCAGAACCCATGTATGTGAAAAGTCGACCCTCCCTGTAGGCGGGTTTTGCATCCTTAGAATATTTTTGCTCCATGTTTAATTGAAAAAAAAAAAAAATCCACATGTATGTGGACTCGTGCACTGCAAACCTGCATTGTTCAAGGGTCTACTGTATCTTAAAAATTCTAAACATTTTAGTTATATTAAATCTGAAGTATATGGGAGAATGAAACATTAAAAATGTTTATGTAAATATGTTAGGTGAGCAGCTATTGGAATTTCCACCTCCCTTCTTGGATAATTGGGGTTCTGCTAAATTTTTTTCTAAAAATAAAGATTTGAAAGAAGTAATACGATCCTTGAATGTATGAGTCAGGAAATTTTTTAGCCTCAACTTCAACTAGCTAGTTTTTTTACTTTAGATAAGTCACGTATTTCCCAGGCCTGTTTCCTCACTTATAATACTATCTAATGTAAATAGTTTTCATACTGATTAAGGGAGAGCTGATCTAGAAATTTTATGAGTTAAGAAAAAAAGTTGAGAGGTTTTACTAGGAGTTAAGAAAAAATGTATGCATTTGCACATAAACTTGTTTCTTTAATCTTTCAAGTTAAGCAACTTTCTTTTTCAAGTGGGACTTCTTCAGACTTTTAATATACTTATTTGTAGAGTAAGGTTTAGAACCAAGAAAATCTTTGCTCTCTGCATACCTCTGACCTCTTAGACTTAGGCCTTCTTGAAATTTGGTTTAGGAAACTTGATTCAATATTTGAAGATTCCTTCCAGTTATGAAATTATCTCTCTCTCTCTTTTAATCCCAGTACAGCATAATTACTTCCTTACAGTTAGTCTGAATGCTATTTAAGGTGTGATTACTGTGACTTGACTTTGCATTATTTGCAGTTTTCCTGGTTATGCTTGTATTTCCTGATTGGTCATTCCTTTGGTTACCTATTTATATTTAGTTTCAGGAATGTATTATATTGAGAATTTCATTATAAGTTATGCTCGTTGGTGTAAAAAGTTTAATTTTCAGTATTTAGTATAAATATCCCATGGAAATGTTATATCATGAGATTGTAAAACATTTTATCCTTCTTCATTGTGAAGGTTTTTTTAGGTTGGTGATTCAAACAAACATGAATCAAAAAAATGTTTTTTTGTATGATACATACAATTTAAGATACTTGAGGGCACATGATAACAATTAAAACCATTGTATAGTTACTGTTAAAACTTCATACTAGATTCAGATTTTGACATTTAATCCTTACACTTTTTATCTGAGTAAAAATCACTGGAATTATAATTGATTAATTACTCAGTTAATCAGTTACAGGGAAGAACAAATTGAATGGCATCTTTTAGGAAGACAGTGCTGTGGCTTAAATATAGAGCAATTTTTGAACTATTTTAAATAGCCTTAACCTGATTTCTTTAAAGCAAATGATATCTTGATTGGTTTTAATTAAAAACCTGTTTTTCTAAGAATTGTCTTCTGTTTAATTATGGGTATTGTTATTTACAGTTTGAAATTATATAATTAGCAAGCAAAAGGGTAATTTAGTTTAAGTGGGTAATAAACAGTATTGCCATGAATTTTAAGATGGGCACTATGTTAAAGCAGCTCTTGAAGGTGTCACAATTAAGTTTAAAAGATAATGTTTCTGCTCTCTCTTAAGAGGCAAAAGTAGAAAACTATTAAGTATCTACAGTAGCTTTAACTTATGTATTAAATGTGGTTGCCAGTTGATAAATACAATTTATTTTTAAGTCTGGTTGAAATGTTAGCATGATTAAAAATAAGAAGAAAATGTCTTTTATGTTTACCTTCATTTTAGCCTCCTTTGTTGATTATTTCTTGGTGTAAAGTTTGCATCTGGTATCATAATCCTGTCTAAGGAGCGTCCTTCAATATATTTTGTAGCATAGATCTTCTGGCAGTTGATTCTCCGAGCTTTTTTCTTTCTGACAAATAAATGTTCATTTCACCTTTAGTTTTGAAAGACATTTCTGTTGAATATAGATTTCTGGCTTTATAGTTTTTTTTCCCCTTTCAGTATTTTAAAGATGTCACTCTATTGTCTTCTGGCTCAGAAATTTCTGATAAGAAGTTTCCTTTACTTTTTATATTTGTTCCACTGTTTGTAATATGTCTTTTAACCTCTGACTACCCTCAATATTTTCCCTTTATCTTTGGTTTTCACGCATTTCACTATGATGTGTCTAGGTATGTGTGTGCGTGGTTTATTTTTGTTTTGTTGTTTTTCAGTTCTTGGAAGTGGGAAGTATTTATCTTAGGATTCTGTGAGAGTCTTGGATTTGTGGTTTGATGACTTTTATTATTTTTGAAAAATTTTCAGCAACTTTCCCGTCAAATATCTTTTCTTCTCCATTGTCTCTTTCTTATTCTGGACTCCAATTACATATATGTTAAACCATTTGAAATTGTTCCATATCTTTTTTTCTAAACTTCTAGCATTTTCATTTGGCTCTTAGAATTTCCATCTCTACTGAAATTCCCCATCTGTTCATGTGTGTTGTCTGCTTCTTCCACTAGAGACTTTAACATACTAACAATAATTATTATAAAGTCCCTGTCTGGTTATTCTACAAACTGGGCCATCTGACTCTGGTTCTGTAGATTGCTTTCTCTCTCAACAGTGAGTTGTTTTTCCTGTTTTTTGAGTGCTTCTTATAATTTTTTGATTGAAAGTCTCACTAAAGACTGAGGTACATCGTGTTTATGTCTGAGATGGTCTGTTGCTTCCGTTAGACCAATAGTGAGAATTGATTTAATCTACTTAGGAGTTGAGCTGAATTTGAATTTTGTTGTTGTGGTTACCTTCAGTGCACCACACGCTTCACATTCTGTAAGGCTGCTGTTGTTGCCTTGTGCTTAGGGTGCAGCTCTGTACTGCAGGATTATTCTCAGTGGCAATGCTCCATTGTAGCTTTTAGCCATTTCTTCACAACTATGCCTCAGAAGGGGTCTCTCTCCACACACTAGCCTTCCCCCAGTGGTGGAATGCTGATGCTTGTTGCTTGCTGCTAGGCTCCTGAGGGGAGCTGTCCTGTTTTTGTGTTAGGCATGCTCTGTGTATGGGGATCTCAGGAGGTGGGGCTTTGTCAGCATTCCTGCCTTTCTGAACCATGGTGGCCAAACTCTTCTTACATTTGTGATTGTTCTTAGGAGTTTCTCGTCCTTCCATCGGCAGTAACAGACCTCTGCTTGGAATTGGGTCCTGAGTCCTGGATGGTTTTCTGCTTCTCTCCCAGGAATAGAGGTTTTATTCTTCTACCTTTCCCTAAACTGGAGTTCTAGTAGAGCTTTGCCTGTCCCTTTAGGGTGACAGGATTTGCTGCCCTCCCCTAATGGCTAAGGCTTTTGCCTTGAATAAGAGAAGGGTCGCAAGAAGCAAGATTTCTGTGTTTCCCCAGCAGTCACCTCCTGCAGGCCTACACCACCAGCAGTGGCTCTCTCCTTCTCCGGCCTATGATCCAGTCTTTCCAGGGAGCACTCAATAGAGACCTGTGGAAAAGCACTTGCAAACGAGTGTGCATTTGTGTCTGTCACTTGTGTCATTTACTCAAGGTTGGTATGTTAACCCATGCTTGGTCTTTAACAATCTGTAAAAATTGTAGCTGATTTCTTCTTACCCACTTGTATGTTGCCCACTGCCTGCTCTTGTGCTTTACCAGGTAACACATGTCCCCCACTCCTTGCTTTGCATCCTCACCTCACTAATGAGCTAAGGAAAAGTTACGATTGTATAATTTTATCTTTTTCTCATTGGATGGGAGTGACATTTTTTGCAACTTTTTATATTAAAATTTAAATAGAATAACTGAACTGTTTTAGTAATCATAGATTTTAAATTTTACAAAATCATGCATTTAGGAAAAAATTGGGGACACTACAAACCTGAAATGAATGCATGCTGGGCTTAATACCTAGGTGATGGGTTGTTAGGTGTAGCAGACCACCATGGCACACATTTACCTATGTAGCAAACATGCACATCCTGCACATGCACCCCAGAAATTAAAAAAATGAAATAAAATAATTAAAAAAAAGAAATTTAGATATTTTTAGAACATGGTCAGTAATGTAATTGTGCAGGTAATCTTCACATTTTTGTACTTGGTATTTTCCTACTTTTAGTTTCTTTACTGCTTGCTTCTCACCAGCGTTTGAACAGTATGGTAGATGGACTAAACGTACTTTTTTATACTCCCAAACCTAATGGAATTATCATTTATCCAGTTGTTCACACCAGAAATCTGGGAGGCCAGACATCACACCTCGCTCATCTGTATCATCCAGGCCATCCGCAAGTTCTCCTAAATATTTCTCAGATTACTTTCAATCCCAAGGCCAGTACAAAAATCCAGGCCTTAATTTATCTTTGTACTCTTTAAAATGGTTATTATTTATTCATTTATTATCATTACTATTTTTTTTTAAGTGACAGGGTCTCGCTCCGTTGCCCAGGCTGGAGTGCAGTGGCACAATCATAGCTCACTGCAGCCTCAAACTGCTGGGCTCAAGCGATCCGCCTGCGTCAGCCTCCTGAGTAGCTGGGACTGTGGGCTTATGCCACCACACCTGGCTAATCTCTTTGTACTCTTGAAATATTCTTATAGTCTCTCATCTCTATCCAGTCCCACTTTTCCATATCTACCAGAGTAATCTTTTTAAAAGGAGATATGATTCTATAACTTCTTTATTTAAAGTTTTTATTGGGTCCCCATAATCTTCAATTTTCACAAAAATTCTTCATTCTATATGGTCTATAAGCCTCTCCCCTTTCTTCACCAAAAATTACTCTGGCTCTAACATACCACTGTAATTTACAGCCTCATTTTACCATATTTTTTGGTTTTAGTCAAACCCAGAGTTCTTGCAATTTCATCTTCTCTATTATATACAATTTCATGATTTGAACATTGTGTTTTAGAGCAGTGGTTTCTCATTCTTGGCTGTACAGGAACATAAGAAACGTTTAAATTTGGGCAACTTTAAAAAATTCCAGTGCCCAAGCTACATCCTAAACCAATTAAATCGGAATGTCTGGGGGTGGTATCAAGGCATCATCATTTATTTTAGGCTCTCCCAGGTGACTGCAGCATACAGCCAAGTCCCACCTCCCACTCCACACTCTTATTGCACCTCCAACATGATTATCTAATTTGTTTAAATCTCGTTAATTTTTTAAAAATTCATGTGTGGCGCTGACTCTTCTTGGGACCTTTCTTGACAACCCACACCCTTGCACAGGGCTATGTACCCCATAGCATCACCTGCATACTGTACTCTGCAGAAACTGAGGAATTAGAACATATGTAATTGAAATGTCATTAATTGAACACTCAAAGTGCCAACTCTTGATAATATGTGAAACTACCTTGACTGTAATTTTCAATGGGGGATGGGACAGCCAAGCCCAGCCCAGGAGTCAGCAGACATTTTCTGTAAATACAGTATTCTACTTTTAGCAATAGTATTTTATTTTACTTAAATAGAAAATGTAGTAAATATTAATATTTTTGGCTTCATGGGCCATATAATCTCTGTCTCAATTACTCAGCTCTGCTATTGTAGCTTGAAAGTAGTCATAGACTATTATGAATGAGTGTGTTTGTTCCAATAAAACTTAATGAACACTGAAATTTGAGTTTCCTATGATTTTTACATGTCACAAATTATTGTTCTTTATATATATATTTTTTCTTTTTTTTTGAGACGGGGTTTCACTCTGTCACCCAGGCTGGGGTGTGGTAGCATGATCATGGGTTACTGCTGCAGCCTTGACCTCCTGGGTTCAAGTGATTCTCCCGTCTCAGCCTCCTGGGTAGTGAAGGACCACAGGAATGCACAAGCATGCCTGGCTAATTTTTTAATGTTTTGTAGAGACAGGGCCTCATGCCGGTCTTGAACTCTTGGGCTCAAACAGTCCTCCTGAGTCAGTCTCCCAAACTGCTGGGATTTCAGGCATGAGCTACTGTGCCCAGCTTCTTGATTTTAAAAAATCATTTCAAAATCTAAAAACCATTCTCGAAGACTATACAGAGACAGGTGGTAAACTAGAGGTGACTCATGGGCTATATTTTGCCGACCCTTGATCTATATAGCACTTTTCCAAATTATAAGTGTATCATCTCTCTGAGAGTCTAGTAAGTCCCCTATGTGGGACAAGTCCCCAAATTCAGAAGTCATTGCTGTTAGAAAATGGGAGCAAGTTCTACACTTTAGATTTGTTGGTATAACAAAAAGCTTGAAATAACCCAATTTGGACACAGATTATTTAAATATATAATATGGACTATTTCTATAAAGAACATGATGGTATAAAAAAAGAAAATATATATATATAAAATATATAAATGGTATTTTCAGCTTCATTTCTAGAATGTTTAGTGCATAGTAAGTTTTCAGTATTGACTTGCTAATGACTTTTAGTAGAGAGGTTGGAGTCTCTGTATTTTTGAGGATTAAAAAAAATAGTCTAATGAGATAGGTTTTGTTGTTTTAATGACTTTCGGAGTTTTAAATAAATACCTCTTATGTAACTTTATCCTAGAGTAGTGATTTCTGTCTCTACTGCATAGGATCTCATGAGCAGCTCAAGTTGAGAACCATTGGTCTAGTAGAGCATCTTCTCCTTTATTTTTATTTTTTTATTTTTTGAGACAGAGTCTCGCTCTGTCGCCCAGGCTGGAGTGCAGTGGCGTGGTCTTTGCTCACTGCAAGCTCCATCTCCTGGGTTCACGCCATTCTCCTGCCTCAGCCTTCCGAGTAGCTGGGACTACAGGTGCCCGCCACCACGCCCGGCTATTTTTTTTTTAATTTTTAGTAGAGACGGGGTTTCGCCATGTTAGCCAGGATGGTCTCGATCTCCTGACCTCGTGATCCGCCTGCCTCAGCCTCCCAAATCTTCTTTTTTGATAAAGAATAGAATGAGAGCCAGGCATAGTTGTACATGCCTGTAGTACCAGCTACTCAGGAGACTGAGGCAGGAGAACCATTTGAGCCCAGGAGTTTGAGTCCAGCCTGGGCAACATAGCAAGACTGCTATCTCTTAAAAAAAAAAAAAAAAAAAAAAAAGAATGAAAAACTAATTTCTAAAAATATTATATTTGCAGTAAAAATGTGTGTAAAATATTTCAGACCAGTTGTTTAAAATAGTAAAGAATGTATAAAATGATATCATTCATCTCATATCTTATCTCTAAAAGATAACCATTGTTAGGTCTTCTTCCATTTGGTTATATGTTTTCTGTACAAATATGAAAATGTACTTTTTTAAACAAATAGGATTGTACAATATGTACCATTGTTTGACTTGTTTTTACTCAGTATTTTTTAGACATCTAGAGAAATTCATTTCTCATAAATAATGTTGTTGAAGGATTAAAAACAAAAGCACAGAAGATAATTTTTTAGTGGCTTGGCAACCAGAGCTGATGAAAGTTACAGATTGGGAGCAGAGCTATTTCTAGTATTGTTTGGAGGCTGGAACAGATCATAACTCTGCTGCCTTTTACCCCACCAAAAAGTAACACACTGCAACAATCCAGGCAAAATTAAGGTGAGGATCATAGACAGTCTTGAGTGGGGAAATGTTATAAAAGGAATTTCTGAGATACGTTCTGGAAGAAGGGATATTCCCTTCCAGAGAATTATGGTGATTATAGGCATGAGATGCTTCAAAGTTTCTGTTGTTTTGTGTATTACATTTTTTAAATGTTTGTTTTGTATTTTGCAAAGTCTCTCTGGCTTCCTCCCTTCATTGTTACCCAATTGCTAGAAGCTTGGATGAGGTGGGGTATGAGTGGAGAGAGAAAACTGTGAGCCTCAGGGTGTTCACTTTAGCACAGACAGTTTAAGAAAAGGCTGTGATATTCCACTCCTGTCTTTTTACTAGGTGTTCTTCCCAGGATGTTGGGCATCTGCTTTTGCTCTAGTCCTTAGGATCCTGCGGTTCTCTTCACCTGAACTAATCCAGTAGGTTTCATGTATTTGCCGATAGTGATTGGGCCTTAGACAGTCTTGCTTATCCAGAGTTGATCAAAATCTTTAGAGTCCCTGTTCACTCATGAGGTTATGTTGATCTGTAAGGTAATTCAAAATAATAGTAATAACACAAAACCTAACATAACTGTTAGGTTATGTTTTCTATCATTTTTTCCATCATAAAGAGTATGATTTTTTAAAAGAGAGAAAGAAATATAAAAGTAAATCTGACATTAGGGTACTTTGTTCATGTTCAGTCTGATGAAGGAATAATCCTGGACTGGTCATTGGTGGACCATTTGAGATTCTATTTTAATTTTATGATTATTTTGATACCTTTGGTTTTTATAAAACACTGAACTGAAATTTTACTTTGCCTTCTCTATTAAGTAGATTTATTGTTGAGATCATAGCTACATATTCAGTAGTCAAACAACACTACTTTTTTATAATGTCAGATAATCTCCTGTTCATAGTGTTAAATATAGTCAATAAATAAATTATTTCCTCTAATTGTATTATAAGAACTTTTTTAAATGGGCTTGAGGTACAAGGCGGATTGTTGACTTTTGTATTGAAGAGTCTGTGGTTGTTGCAGAGCCTTTCCTTGTCTCAGGGTAAATTGAGAAAAGAGCTCCCTTGATGAAAATATACACCCCCATATTCTACTCCCTTATATTCTCACTTTATTAGGTTCACTTAGGAAAACTGTATCTTTCAATATGCAAATATCTTCTGAGCAAGTTGGGGTTTTTAAATTTTAATGTATTTATTATAAATTGAAGCCATTTGTTTGAGAGTAATGATCTGAAATACTGTTTCCCTGAATGCTGGAAGAGAAAAGCCTCTAAAAGGCAAGCTTTGTCTGTATTTCCGTAATCACTAGCATCTATCTCGTATGC
The DNA here is from genome assembly GCF_028885625.2 of Pongo pygmaeus. Taxonomy (NCBI): domain Eukaryota; kingdom Metazoa; phylum Chordata; class Mammalia; order Primates; family Hominidae; genus Pongo; species Pongo pygmaeus. The sequence continues at coordinate 11,488,139 of NC_072378.2, forward strand.
CATTGAGAAGCATGCATGGTAGTTTAACACACACTGTAAAATATATCAGATGTCTCTTCTTTGAAATAATTTCAAATTGCATGAGTCCATTCTACGTGTCAGTTCTTAAGAATTTGGCAGGGTAAAGCTGATTTAAAAAAAAATCTTTCTATTCTTTTGTTTTTTAAAATTAAACTTTTATTTTGAGATTATAAGAATCACAGTTGTAAGAACCAATACATAGAGAGCTTATGTACCCTTTATCCAGTTTACCCAAAAGGAACATCTCAGAAATCCACAGTATAATATATCAACCAGGATATGGACATTGATGCAGTCCACCAACCTTATCCAGATTTTGCTAGTATTTCTTGTACACTTGTACTCTTCTCTATTGTGTATTTAGTTCTATACAATTGTATAACTTACATGTATATCCACCACTATAGTCAAAGAAGAAATTCATTACCACAAAGATCACTCATGTTGCTTTTTAATAACCATGCCCTCCTTCCTTTTTAAGGAGTTTTTGTTTCGTTTTAAAATTCTTAGTCATGTATGGTCTTGACCTAATTATTTTTCAAATTTATATCATGCTTTTAAATTTTTTACTTTTTAAAAAAAATTGGTAAAAACAACTGATGAAGCACACTCGCTGTTGACTGGGGGCAGTGGCTCACGCCTGTAATCCTAGCACTTTGGGAGGCCAAGGTGGGCAGATCACCTGAGGTCGGGAGTTTGAGACAAGCCTGGCCAACACGGAGAAACCCCATCTCTACTAAAAATACAAAAATTAGCCAGGCATGGTGACGGGCACCTGTAATCCCAGCTACTTGGGAGGCTGAGGCAGGAGAATCGCTTGAACCCAGGAGGTGGAGGTTGCAGTGAGCTGAGGTTACTCCAAACCAGGCCCCCTTCCCCGCCAAAAAAAGGCACTCACTGTTTTCTCCACCCTCACACAGATCACTTCTGTGACAAGTGATGTGTGGTTTTTTTCCCACACCAAGCAATTCTCTAGGATACCAACTGGGTGTCCTACAGTTCAGTTCAGTTCTGACATTTACCTGGTGTTAGCATCCAGTCGCGCAGGTTAAAGGCACAGTCCCAGAAACGACTCCCATTTAGACACCAGTAGAAAGTCTGGGCTTCCTGTATTTCTGACTGGCTGTAAATTGGGGGTTCGCATTGACCCCTCCTCAGGTTTCATCATTTGCTAGAACAGCTCATAGAACTCAAGGAAACACTTCACTGGTTATGGTTACTGGTTGATTTTAAAGGTTACAACTTCAGGCTAGGCGTGGTGGTTCTCGCCTGTAATCCCAGCACTTTGGGAGGTTGAGGCAGGAGAATTACTTGAGGCCAGGAGTTCTAGACCAGTCTGGGCAGCACAGGCAGATCCTGTCTCTACAAAAAATATTTTTTAAAAACTAGCCAGGCGTGGTGGCCCACATGTGTAGTTGTAGCTACTGGGAAGGCTAAGGCAGGAGGATCACTTGATCCCAGGAGATGGAGGCTGCAGTGAGCTATGGTCACGCCACTGCACTCCAGCCTGGGTGATGGAGCTAGACTCTGCCTTAAAAAAAAAAAAAAAAATCATGTGGTATTCATTTGTGATGGTTTATTTTACTTAGCATAATGTCCACAAGGTTCATTCCTGTTGTAGCATGTGATAAGATTTCCTTCCTTCCCTTTTAAAACTGAGTAATTTTTCCATTGTATGTGTACCATGTTTTATTTATCCGTTCAGGGACTCTTGAGTTGCTATCACCTCTTGGCTATTGTGAATAATACTGATAAACATGGGTGTGCCAATATCTCTTTGAGATTCTGCTTTTAGTTCTTTTTGGTATATACCCAGAAAGTGGAATTGTTGGATCATATGGTAGTTTTGTTTTTAACTTCTTGAGGAGCCTCCATACTGTTTTCCACAGCAGCTGCATCATTTTACATTCCTACCAACAGTAAATATCCATATTTAATGATATTTGGATACATAGGTTTTGATTCATCCATTTTAATTCTTTAATGACTATTTTATTGACTTTTCTTTTACAATTGATAGTGACTACCTAGCCCAAATCACAGATGAGATACTTTGTATTATAGAATGTTTGCATATCAAGGATGATCCTCAAGGTGACATCTAAATATTTTAGAGTCAGCTCTTTCAGGTGTAAGTGAGAGAATCCTTACCTGAATTGTTTAAGTAAAAAGAGGGATTTTATTACACGGGAACTGGGATGTGACATTGAATCTAAGGATGGTAATGAGTCAGGCCTTAGAAATAACTGATTAAGGGACTTGATTCTTTCTTGTCTTTGATGGATCTTTTTCCTTCTTGTACTGTGGCTTTCATCATGCGACGATGAAGTAGCTTCACAAATCTTGAGCCTTTCAGCTTCAGCTACCCAAAGAGCAAGGACACTCAGTTGGTCCCAATCCAGAAGTCCCAGGGGAAGGGAACGATTGGCCCAGCTTGGATCGATTGCCTTTCTTTCCAACCTCACTACAGTATGGTCAGGGAGAAGGAGTCAGTGCAAGGACATCTGTGGGAACTATATGGAGTGACTGGGAGGCAGTCGGGTGGCCAGAAGGAAAGGGAATGAATGTGAGAGGGAGAATGAAGAGTGTGCTTGTCCACTGTCTCTTAAGCTGAGATGTCAGTGAACAGTCGATTGAGGTCACAGTGGGGAGACAATACTGGAGCTTGAAAAGTTCTGGATAAGGAACACTAAGATGACTAGAGGCAAATAATTTATCTGACTGATTTTTTAGTACACCAAGTTCAGGGCCACAAGGAGAAAATGACTGAAATTCTTAAAAGGTAAAAATCATTGACTGATTTCTGGAATGATTTTAATTAGAATTACGAGGTAGTTAAAAACATTCTTAACACTGCTATTTAGGGTAGAAAATAAAAGATTCTATTTCAAACAATAATTTTATAATTCTAAGAAGTTTACAAATATATCGGGTTTAATATAAAATTGATGGATGATAGCTATATAATAGGGGCATTTAGAAGAAATTAGAGTATAGTGTTAACCTTTTGAAGCCGTGGAAGGAATTATTTCCCCATCAGGCATCAGTGATGATGATAAAACTTATAATGTATTCAGTGCTACTTGTGTCAGGCACTGTGTGAAGCATTTTTCTATGTATTATGTCATTTAACCTCCCAAACCATAGGTGCTCACTATTTGTTAAACTGAATTTTCTAAGTTGTGTTTCAACAGATGATTAACACTTTGCTTTTCCTTTCAGAGATGTGGTACTGGATCTTCCTCTGGGCTCTCTTCTCTTCTCTGTTTGTCCATGGTGCTGCAGGAGTGTTGATGTTTGTGATGCTGCAGAGGCATAGGCAGGGAAGAGTCATCTCTGTCATTGCAGTCAGCATTGGATTTCTGGCTTCTGTAACTGGAGCGATGATTACCAGTAAGTTTTCTTTTGTCTGAGGATGTAAGTTTGTATGCACTTACCATTTTGGCAGCTGTGTTCTTATTATACATGTAACATTAGTGAGATCTTTTATGTAGATTACTTTTCAACACTTAACACACTCCATCTAGAAGATAAAGATGAGCTGATTTATTCATTGAACAGATAAGTTGTTGTAATTCTGCTATGTGAAGAGTCCTTTTACAAGGTTTTGAGGGAAATAGAAAACTTCATAAAAATTGGCAAGAGGCAAGGCAGGTCAATGGGAAAATTCACAGTGATTATAGTTTCTGCTTTCAAGTTGCTCATTTTCTAGGAAAAAAGAAAGGCATAAAAATATGTCAGTGATAATTATCATAAGCAAAAGTATAGCTCTGAGGTCCTTAATGTCATCTTCCTGTGACTACAAAATAAAATTGCACTTTCTTCTTATATACACATTATTATGGCCTACTAGAAATGAGCTGTGCTAGAGTGTCCTCTAGTGCTTTGCAGGTTTCCTGCTGTGCTGCCTACTGAGCTTTTTCAGACAAGTTTTCAGGTTCATTCCCTCTGGCCTTCTCTGCTTAACACTGTACTTAGGCCCAAACTCCAGCCTTGACTTCAGAGAATTAGTTTATGATTTTGTTATCAGCAGAAGGTATCCAAGTTACCAGCAGCAAATCCATACAGATCTGCAGCAGCCTCAATTCTTGCCTCCTCAGAAGAAATAATTTGACTGAGGGGTGTAAGACAGAAAAAGACACCAAGGCAAGCTTCAGAGCAGGAGTGGAATTTAAAAGCTTTAGAGCAGGAAAGAAAGGAAAGTACACTTGGAAGAGACCCAAGCGGGCACTTTGGAGGTCAAGTGCCCCATTTAACCTTGGTCCTACGACTTGCTGGCCCATTTCCAGTGTCTTGCACCCCTTTTCCTTCATTCTTCCTTTAGGGTGAGCCACCCGCATGCACGGTGCCCTCTTTACACTTGGGAGGCGAGCATGCGCAGTGTGTTTAAGAAGTTGTATTCGTGCTCATCTGAGGCTTTCTCCCCTTTTCCAGTGGAATGCCCCCGAAGGTCTTACTCCACCATTTTGTCTTAATGCGCATGCTTGAGCCCACTTACGCATTTCCTGAGATTTTATTGGAAGCTACTGGTTACCAATTTCAAGTATTTTTATCCATTGGGAAGTTGCCTCTCCCTGGTGCCTGTGACCAATTATCATTTTAGTGTGACAACTGCCGGACCATCACCTGATGGTCACCTGACATTCCTGGTGGGTGGGGGTAAGCCCTCTCCTGCCCCACTCCTGACAACCTACCTACTGTAACAATTTCTGCAGCCGCTGGTTGAGCAGAGCTTAGGTGTGCACCCTGTTGAGACTGGAGTGTGCCACATCTGCTTGCTTAGTGTGGTTGTGCCAGGAACCGGGTGCCTCTCTGAGCTGCTGTTGATTCTGTGACTGCCAGTCCAGAGTACATGTGTCTGTTGCCCTTCACGTCTGGCCTATTCCCATATGTCAGGAGCAGCTGACTGCTACCACTGGATCTGTTTTGGGACTCTCTGACAGTTTCTTCTTCCTTTCTAGTTGATTCTTGCCTCAGAGATAAGAAGGCAACCTTGTCTTTATGATGCAAGGGATTCCCTTCTTTACCCTTTCCAGAGTGATTGACATCCTTTGTCTTGAGAGGAAAGCCCTACTCCCATGTCCCTGGGTATGTCCTATGGCACTAATAAGACAACCATAAAATACTTGCGGGAAATGGGGAGGAGTCTGTTTTCTTATCCTTCAATTGCTATTTTTTGTTATATTGTGTTAAGTTTTTATAGTTGCTTTTGTTGTTTCTGCATTCAACCTATAATTTGATGATATGGATGGTACCTCATATGCTTCGTCATAGACAGGGTTTTAAACAAGTACTCAGGTTTAGCTAAAGCAAATGGTCTGCTTAATAGGAGTAGTACCAGATTGAGTAGGAAAGATAGAACCGAGCCAGATTCCAGAGGGCCTTGGAAAGCTATCCGGGAAGTTTGGGCTTTATTCTGCAGGCCATGGGAAACAAATGGATATTTTTGAATGCAGTTGGCAAGGGACAAGCAGTTCAGTGGGAAATTTTGTTTTGTAGTTGATTATAGAATTAATGTAAAGAAGCAAGAGAAAACTCTGAAAGAGCAGGGACCTGGTCTGTCGTCATCACTGCTCGATCCCCAAAAATAAAACAGTACCTAGAACATAATTGATACTCAAAACATATAGGTTGGATGGATAGGAGGAGTGAGAGAGGAAGAGAGGGAGGAAAGGAAAGAAAGAAGAGGGGATAGGGAGAGAGAATAAAGAGGAAGGAAGAGGAATTAAGGGGCATTAACTGTAATCTAAACTTGAGGCCAGGTTCTGAACTAGAGTAATGGCCGTAGGTTGGGAAGGAAGGAGTTAATGTAAGAACTATACAAAGGACAAAAAATCTAAATTAGTTATTCATTGTGGTGGCATACAAAGAGATATGAAAGGGGCTGCCAGTAGTTTTTGACATGGCCACTGTTGTAATTGTGCAACCATGTACAGAGGAGGAAGGAAGAAGGAGCAGCTTGTTTGGAAGTTTAAGTGGTATGTGTATATATATATGTATTTATTTGCATATATTATTGCAAAAGTTTAAAGAGAGCATGAGAAATGGAATTCTTCCATTTATCTCTGATGATATGTGTGTATATATAACCCATTTTCAATTCAGTCAAGAATAAAGTAAGCCAGTGATTTTAGAAACTGCAGTGTTATATTTTTAAATCCTTAAAAATATAAGTCTGACACAATTTCAAGTAAAAATTTGTGTCCATATTAGCAATAAAACATTTAATTTTTTTCTGGCTAATTATCTGACCTGCAAACAGGTGAATTAGGAAAACTAGCCAACGTGAATAGTGATATTTATTTTCTTAATACAAGTTGTGAATACTAGTGCACTCAGCTGTATCTTCAGTTCAGTTATTGATTGCTAAATACCTATATTCAGTAAGATGCTGACTGAATATAGTTACATATTCATTATATTTTGCTACTTCTTAGATTTTATTTTGAAACTAGAGTGATTTTTCATATAGTGTTTTTAGTTAATACCAGAATTGGGAGAAACTGATTTCTATATAATGTCTAATTTTAGCTGTTTAATTTTAGCCAGTCTAAAAGTGTAAAGTAAGTTCTCATTGTTGGTTTAGTTTGCATTTCTGTGATTATTAATGAATTTGAGCATCTCTTCCTATGTTTATTATGTATTTAGGTTTTCTTTTTTACAGATTGCTTCTTTAAATTCTGTAGTTTTCTTTTGGTATTCTTGTTTCCCTTTTATTAAATTACAGATATTTTTATATATTAGAGATATTGACCTCTTGTTGGTTTTGGACTTCGCAAATAATTTATCTCAGTCTTTTATCAGTTACCTTCATCCATGATATCATTTACGGAGCAGAAATCCTTAGTTTCAGCATGATCAACTGAAAGGGTTTTTGCCTTATGGTTTATACTTAAAGATTTTATTAAAGAAGTTATCCTCCATTCCAGTGCCAAAAGATATTCTGATATATTTTCTTCTATTAATTTTACAGTTTTTCATTTTGTATTAAGGTCTTTAATTCACCTGTAGCAGGAATTGGCAAACATTTTTGTAAAGGGCCAAGTAATAAATATTTTAGATTTCGCAGGCTAGTGGTCTCTGTCACATTATTCAGTTCTGCCAAGGTAGTGCAAAAGCAGCCATAGACATATGTAAATGAATGTGCATGGCCTGTTTCAGTAAAACTTTATTTCTATTTACAGCAAAGGCATCGGGCATTCAGGCCATAATTTATCCTCCATATAGAGTCTACCTTTGTTTTAGGTATTAGATAGGATTCTATGTGTTTTTTTCCCCCACTGCCATATAGTAAACCAGTTTTTATCATGCCAAACACTAAAAAATTCATCATTTCCATATTGATTTGTAGTGCCACCTTTATTGTGTATTACATTCTCAAAGTACAGGGATCTGTCTCTGAACTCTATTCTGATTCATTGGTCTTTTTATCTATTCTTGTAGAAGGGTCACTTTTTTTTTTTTTTAATCCCAGTGGTTTTTGTGGTATATCTTAATATCTGTCAGGAATAGGTCCCTCTTGTTACTTTCCTTTCTCAAAGTTAACAGCTGTTGATGGGCCTTTATTCTTTCATATAAATTTTAGACTATGTCTACTGGATCGCTCAAAAAGTATGATAATGATTTTTATTAGGACTTAACTGAATATAGAGGATAATTTGGGAAGAATTGGCATATTATATCACCCAAGAACATGTAGTGTATCTCTATTTATTGAGATCATCTTTTACGTCTTTTATTAGAGTTTAAAAATGCTTTTCTCAATAGGAAGTTTGCATACTTTTTATGAAGTTAATTCCTAAACTCCTGTTATGGCTATTGTGCATGGATATCTTTTGATTACATTGTTTAGTTTTATTGGTGTGGAGAAATACTATTAAGCTTTGTAAGTCAGATATATGAAAGATTAACAAAAAACTGGTTTTTTGGAGAGATAAGATGAATAGACTGCTGGCAAACTAAGAAAAAAGGGTTAAGGCAGAAGAGTAAAATACAGAGCATAATAGAAGAAATACTAAATCTCAATAATAAAGATAGAGAATTATAAAAATAAAATAGTTTTATGAACCAGCTATACCTAAATATAAAATGTCAAAATTTGACATAAGGGGAAATAGAAAATATGAATAGGAAAATAATTATTTTTGCCAATTGCAATATTAAAGACCCTTCTTCCAAAAAACTCCAGGCCCAAAGGGGTTTACAGGAGAATTCTACCAAACTTTCAAGAACAACTAGTTCATATTTGATCCAAATTACTGCAGAAAATAGAAAGAATAAAAGCTGTGCACAGCTTATTTGCAGAGGTCAGTGTAATCTTGTTGCTAAACAAGATGAGGGCTACACCAGAACCTTAGGAATTGCTATTCTTGGAATGCAAAGATAATTCAATATCAGAAATGAGTGCAGCTGTATTTCAAGAAAACATTATTGATGGACACTAAAATCAGAATTTCATATAATTTTCATGTATCATGAAATGTTAGTCTCTGGATGTTAAAAAATCACTTTAAAAATGTGAAAACTATTCTTAGCCTGCATGCTGTACAAAATAGGTGGGTGGGCCAGATTTATGGATTGTAGTTTGCCAACCTCGATCTAATTATGCAAACTGATAGAATCAACACATTATTAAAACTAATTCTTGCCTTAACCTTGTTCTATTTTTTTTTTCTGTTTTTCCACCCATAGCTCTTTGTGCCTCTTCACCCTTAACCTTTATCGTATGCTTGCTTTTTTGTTTTTTCTTTTTCCATTTTAGAGATAGAGTCTGGCTCTGCTGCCCAGGCTGGAATGCAGTGACACACTCATACCTTACTGTACCCTTGAACTTCTGAGCTACAGTGATCCTCCCAACTCAGCCTCCTGAGTCGCTAGGACTACAGGCTATCATTTGCTTTCCGTCAGGAAATAAGCAGGGCAGATCACATCACTTTTCATTGGAATGCCCATCTGCAGGCACTTTATGTTGTGTATCAGTGTTTTCTGTCTACTGATGACTCTCCTGTTCCCCTTTGTTCTTGTAGTTTTGTATATTTTACTCACCTTCAGATCATCTTGGCAGTATTGCTTTCTCCACTTCATTTGGGATCTTTCCTTATTTCTAATTGATCATGTTTGCCACTGTTCACAGTGGCAGATCGACATGTGTTGTTTATTTCAAGAACCCTATCCCACTTCTCTGCTTGCCTGCATATATTAGCCTCATAAATCACCACGAAGAAAATAAAGATCTTAATGTACTCTTTCAACTAGCTGTTGTTCAGCAAGACACCCTAAGGAGAATGAAAACTAAAGAACAAACTGGGGTAAGATATTTGTTAAAACAATATATAACTTCATATAATTGTAAAAAGATTAATATCTAGACTGTATATTTTTTAAAAACCCTGTGACTCAAGTTATAAAAAGACAACCCAGTAGAAAAGTGAATAAAGGACTTAAGCATTTCATAGAAGTAGAAACCCTAATGGCTAATAATATGTGAAGAGAAACTCAATCACATTAATTGCCAAGGATTTGTAAATTAATCAGATAGATAATATCTCTTACCCACTAGATTGGCAAAAAAAATTAAAAAACAAAAAAAATGTCACCTGCCTCTGAGGATATGGAGTAACTGAAATATACATTGGTACAGCTAATTTGGAAAAATAATTTGACACTATCTAGTCAAGTTGAAAAGGCCCATACCATAGGGCTGAGCAGTTCTGGTTTTACCCGTGGATCGTGGAGAAACTCCTGACTGCATGTGTGTGCTAGGGGTCGTGGACAAGAACATTCGCAGGAGCAGTGTTTGTGATTGTAAAGGACTGAAAACAAAGAAGTGTTGTTGGCCGTAGAATGGATAAATAAATTGTGATATATTCATACTTGGAATTCTGTATGGCAGTGGAAATGAATAAGTTATAGCTGCACACAAGGAATATAGTTATTTCCTACTATATTCCATAATATATTTCTGCCCTGCTATTTTAAATCAAGAGTTTATTTAACTTTTTCATTGTATACCAATATTTTTATTTGATAAATAGGATTGAAAGATATCCTGGCATTTAAAATGAAATATCTTTCATATCCTGACATTTAAGATGAAAGTTTCTTGGAATTTTAGGGACGTTTTTGGCAAGTTAGGTTATAGAAGTTAAGTTAGATTTTAAAAATTTTATTATGTGAGTAATATATGATTATATTCATTATGTAAAACTCAAAACATTATAGATAGAGGAAAGTCCCTTTTGACCAACACTCTCAAACTAGTGCTCTTCTCAGAAGTAAGCCCTATTTTCAGTTTGGTATGTATCCGCCAGATATTTGTTGATGCATTACATTCACTCATACATATTTACATACATACACACATACATATGTATGTATGTACTAGTAGAGAATATGTATTATTTTATGTTTTATTTTCTTCGTTACCTAAATGATATATCTAAGTTATTTTTATTTCAGTTCATACAAATCTATATTTTCCTTTTGAAATTGTATGGGTTCATGGTATGGACTTCATATAGTTTATCTCCAACTGATGGTGGATATTTGTTTTGTTTTTGTTTGATTACAGAAATGCTGTATTGATTATGTGTGTTTATGCATGTATATATGTGTGTTTATATTCTAAATATTAATCATCAGTTTGTTTTGCATATAGCAAATATTTTTCCAGTCTGTTCCTTGATGTGAAACCTTTATGGGTTTTACTCTTTTTTTGTGGTCTTAAGAAGATCTGTTTTCCTAGGATCATAAACATAATTATCTTACATTTTAAAGTTTAGATATGTACTTTTGTTTTTAACATTTAGTGATTTAATCCATCCAAAATTTATTTTGGGGAATGGTGTGAAGCAGGGACCTAAATTTATTTTTTTGAAATGGCTACCAGTCGTTCCAACACCATTTATTGAATGGTGAATCACTGATTGGAATTATCTTTATCCTTTACTACTATGACGACTACTAGCCAAAATTTGTTGAGTACATACTAGGATCATCCACTGTTTTAAGCACTTGACAAGTGTCATCTCTTAATCTTCATGCCCACGTATTTTACAGTTGAGGAAGCAAGGCATGGGAGGCTGAGTGATTGCCCAGTGTAACACAGTTGCTAAGTAGTGGAGCTTGGATTTTAATCCAGGAGCCTAGCTCCACAACCCATGCTCCTCACCTTATGTAAGCATGGAACGTTTGAATTGACACATTTGTTTGCCATTTTGCAGGCAGCCTGAGCTAGTAATTGCTTCGATTTCCCCCTTGCTGTGGATCATGATTGAAAACTTAGTATCAGAGGGATGGAGGCCAAATTGTGGTTTTTAAAGTGGAAGATAGTCATATAAATCTAGGATGAATCCAAAGAGAAAGAGTATTACTCTATTTTATTTTAACATAATTTCTGATAACAAAGGTGTAGGATACTTAATATTTTTAAAGAATGTCATCTAATTCTAAAATTTGGATATGTGACCAATTATACAAGTGATTTTATTGTTTGGTTAAGTAAATGTTGGTGCTACTAGGAGTTTTGAGATGCTTATTAGCTACTTTATCATTCTCTGAATTCTTCATTCTCATTTTCACTTAGTATAAATATGAAGTGATAGAATGATTTTGGGATTTATAGCCAGACTAACCTGGATTGAAAAATCCCAGCTCTTGTACTTGCTGTATTTCCTGGGGCTAGTAACTGAACCTCTCTGAACCTCTGTTTTTTTCATCTTTAAATTAGGTGATAATACTGAGGGGGTGGTATGATATTTAAATATGATAATATTTGTAAAGTTCCCAGCAAAATACATAGTATATGGTAAGTACACTATTTTAATTTCCTTTTATTTTAAAACATGTATATGAAAGTCCTTGGCTTAGGTTAGTAATTTGCTTTTCCTGTTTACATCTCTTACAGAGCAATACACTAACTTTTATTTGGAAGATTTTGAGTGAAGTACAAAGAATTAATCTTTATCTAATTTTTTTCTAAGTTGACAAGTAAATATTATATTCTAATTTTCATGACTAGGTTTCCGTCGTAATTGTAATTGTCAATTCAGTATTTTCAGATAACTTCTCGTCTTTGTCTTACGTTCATTTATCTAACCATTTTAGGATATATAGACAGTTTTTCTAGAAAAGTAGTTTTCAGGCCATCTCCATCTGTGAGATGGCATGTTATAATTTAAATGTTTCCTCCTTTATGGTTCCTAAATGTACTTTTAAAGTTATCCACTTAGATACCACATCATTATAGATGGTCTGTGAAGATCAGATGTTGAGTCAGATGGGCACTGAGGTTCCTCATACACTGAGATTCTCCCGTTCTCAGAAGTGTACATTACCTAAGGAACCTCACTAGAATAGATGTCAGATTCATTTTGCATTCTTATTAGACATCAAGATACTAGTCTCCAAATAACTTAGAGTTGGATGGTTTATTTAAAAAGCAAGAACTATTTTGTATGGTAGATTGTGAGATGGATTAGTCAGGTATTATATTTTACATGATATTTAAGAATTCATATTATTCAGAAAAGATACCTTTAATATTAAAATATTTATTAATAATTTAGAAATTACATTAAATTATGTTATTTTTCTGCATTATCATTTGTAATTATCAGTATGTTATATTGTATGTTTACAAAAATGCTAAAGAGGTCTAGTTAATTGAATGCCCAGGTGAGAGGTTGCAATAATGAATTATTCATTTTTTATGAACATATTTGCTATCAAGTATGCAGCATATACCATAAATATATATCTTTTGGTTGAATAGAAAAGTCTGTTTTTCAAATAAGTGGCTAAGTGTATTATGGTAAGTTGTAACTTTCACCAATCACAGGGAAACTTTTTCATAGAAAGTGGATAAAATGAGAAAAAAATGATGATTTATGTTTTGATGAAATGAAAAGAGCTCTTAAGGTGCAGCATGCAATGTGTTATAACACGAGTGACTGTATCCTTTCATTTTTCTCCTGTTTCTCCTTAGGTGCAGCAGTAGCAGGCATTTACAGAGTAGCTGGGAAGAACATGGCCCCTTTGGAAGCGCTGGTATGGGGCGTTGGACAGACTGTACTGACATTAATCATCTCCTTTTCAAGGATCCTCGCTACACTTTGAGGTTTCTGTGGGAATGTCTTACTTCACATAAGGAAACAGATGTACAGATTCCCTGAAAACGGCATTGTTAACAAGTGGAAATGAAATTGTGCAAGAATGTGGACTGAGCAGGTCAAAGCATAAGGAAGACCTTGAGCTGTGTGGAAAGATTGCCCTCTGGTGTTCAAGTGATTGCACTACCGCACTGCACCTTATGTGCCTCTGTCTCAGGCAAGGTGCATTAAGACACTATGTAAAGTTACAAGAAAAAGCACCTTGTTTAGCTGCCTATCAGGTTAACATTGGTGTTGAAATCATCGTTCCTAACAGTGTTGTGTTAAGTTACAGGGACGTTTCGAGGTATTGATACATGTGCCAAACTCTTTTCTTTTTGTTAACATTGATCATGTGACAACTTGCAAGTGTAGATGTAGCTGAGTGCTGTGAACATATTTGACATGAATTCAGGTAATGTATTAAGATTTGTGTTCTGTAACACTAAATCCCGAATGAGTGCTAAATACTGAATTGTTTAATATGAGAGAAATTATTTGGTTTTTAATGTTGTGCGTTTCTGGGATTTAGGGCTTCAATCTGTTTAGGTATTATTGTTATTTAATTGATGTGGAAGATAAGTCTTCTTAACTGAAGACTAGCTCAGCTGTTTTAAGAACTCAGAGTAGCTCTATAGGGTGCATACTTTTCACTAACTTAAATAACACCCTTTTAATAGCTTCCCTCACGCATACATATTCTGTTTATACAAATTCAGAAACTTGAAGGGTCATACACATTGATTGTAGTTTGTGCGTCATAAAAATGTAATTTGGAAATTTTCTTAAAAATTTTGTAAGAAAAAGTCTGAAATGCATGTTGCATTCTTTGACCCTTCTAAAGAAAGTTTTTGCCTTGTATCTCATGGACAAAACATCTTTATAACTAGTATCTCAGTGGGATTATATTATGTGTTGCATATATCTTGATTTTTGACAAAACATAAACAGTCTTTCATTCTGGAGTATTAACTGTTTTTAGAGAGTGGCCTAAATTAGGCTCTGGAAATAAAGACCTCATTTGTAGAAATAAGTAACAAGTAAGTTATATAGGAAGAGTAATGAACTCTTTTACTTTGGACGTGTGGCAACATCATAATTTTGCTAAGTAAAAATTGGGGAATATAGTAGGTAATTTTAAAATTTGGCAATTAGTCTCAGCATATCAATGCAGTACTGAGCATGTATTTGAGTAATTCACTTGTTCAGTTCTTGATTTATGATATGAAGTTATGATTTAAGTTTACTGGAAGAATCTGTGAGGGCATATATCAAAAGTGGAAATGTCCTTTATATAAAACATTTTAAGAGGTTCTGGCAATACGTAATTGTAAGTGTATAGGAAGTAGGGTTGAACTGGTCTCCTAATGAGATTTTTTTGGCACCAGGTACAATTATAATGTGCTAACTCAAAGGAGACATTGCAGAGAATATGAAGTTAAGGATAATCAAAAAATAACCTGGTAGCCTTGCTGTTTAATCCAATTTGCTATAAAAGTAGGCCTTTGTTATATTACATTCAAATTTAAGAACTTTGTTACCCATACCACTTTTTCTCTACCCAGAAGCAGAGTATATCCACAACTTATCAATGAGAAGTTGGAGAGGCAGTACTTTTCTCAGTATGAAAGCCAATTTGGGGGATTTACTAACACTGGCTTGGAAATTTGTTTTAAAAAAATAATAAGCAACTATGCATGGATCTTTGAAGTAAATCTTAAAATTGATTATTTTTATTATGTACAAGCCTGAAATTGTTTTCATGTGTTCTTTATATTCCTGATGTTTTTACAAATTAAATTTAGGCATAACTTTTCCAAGGCAATCTGATTTTTTCTTTTCTGCCAGACTTGAATTGTGTTCTTCCTTTACTTTGGCTATTCTGTCAATAATTTAAAGCATTCATATTCTTCCAGAGGAATTACCAATAGCATGTGGAAATTGTTTCAGATCTACAGAATGAATACTTATTTTAACATATGGTTATTTTATGATTTAAGAAAGTTATGGTAAAGTAATATGGAGCACAATTCATAATCCACAATTAACGAGAAAATAACTTGGATACATTAAATGTACTAATGTGTGGACCAAAGAGATTTAAACTATTGTTTTTACTCTAGAATGAAAGTATAATTGAACGGTTAATAATTAGTTTGTAGAGTGTCCTGCAGTTATCTCATTATCAAGTTGCTTTATGTTATCAATTGTGTGTGTATGTGTATACTTTTAATTTTAGGGGTTATTTTTGGTTTCTTTGCTGTTTTCAGTTATTTCCATTGAGATTTTATGCAACTGTCTCTCTTTTGATGTTTCGAGATGCAGTTGAATAGTTTGAGTTTATGAATTGTCTTAATAGCTATTTATATGCTGAAATTTTTAAAAAGTTAGTAGCTTTCCTATAGACACAAGAAATGTTTAATGATATATATACACACACGTATATATAATTATATACGTATATAGAGAGCTGCTATATATGAATACAGTCTACTTGGAAAGCTTTTTTTCAGTGAACACTTTCATGTTCTAGTGGAAATTTGTTCAGTGTAATGATCTTTTAAATAGGTTTGAGGATGTTTGAAAATTTTGAATTTTGGGAAAATTTTCTTCACTTAATAGAGCTGGAGACCCTTGTTTGGGACATGACAAAAGTCCTTATTGATGTATTTGGGTTATATATTTTGTTAAAATTTATATGTGATTTAGCAGTACATTTTCTTCGTGACAAATGCAAGAAGGGAGGGAGGATCCTCTATAGTGGACACTCCTTTTTTTAAAAAATGTTTAATAAAATATTGTTTATAGTGAAATCAGCTCCCCAAAGAAGGAACTCCTACATGCCCAAACTAATTACAGTTTAACATACTGATTAAAAATGCCCCTAGATCACAGCTAGTCAGGAGGCCTCAAATAAACTGCAAATAATGCTTAAAACTTTAAAAGAAAGAGAACCAGCAGTCTTCCCCATGGGACAGTTCCAAGGTAATAGCCTACCTTGCCTAGGATAAGTGAAGTCCTAAATGATGCCTATCTTCAGGGCCTGGAGCGGAATTATTCTTTAGATCTTAATGTTTACCAAACGGTGTTACAGTTTGTTACCCAGTATGCTTTCTTAGTATTTGCAGCATACATTTCACTGCTCAAAAAAGTATAAGGGTTTTGTTTGTACTTTAAATGAGAGAAATAAAGAAATGAGTTGGCCTGTATATCTTGTATTTGTGATATAAGGAACGGGATAATTTGAAATCACAGAATGTTGTGGAAAAGGTCTTTAAAGAACCTCTAATGAAGAAAGTGCGGCTGCCACATTGATGTACCTAGGCTGCCACTCATACACCGAATAATTCTATTTTGTAAACACTTTGTGTGGATCCACTATGTAAAGTGCTCTACCAAGTATTTTCTCTAGTAAAAAGTACAAGAATTACCAAGATGGAATTCTTTACCTTGAGTCCACCAAGAGCTAGCAAGATGATTTTTAAATCCTAAAAAGTTTGGGACAACATTTTGCTTCCTGATTTTAGTTGAGAGTTAGCCTGTTATCCCTCCAAATTCTCATTTTCCTGGTTCATCCACTAAATAGAATTTCCATAACTGAGATATCATGGCTGTGACATAGTGAACAGAATACAAGACTCCAAGCCAGCAACACAGATTGAATTAAGACTCTGTCACTTGTCAACTTTTTGACCTTGAGCAAATCACTTCTCTGAGCCTCGGTTCATACTCCGTAAAATGTGACTAATACCTCATGTAGTTATTGTGAGGATTACGTGAGATTGTTTATGAATGGCAAAGCAGTATGTATTTCACAGTAAATGATTGATTGATAGTCTCTAGAATTTTTTTAAAATTACATTTTGCAATTGCATTACCAATTGAATATGTTGTTTTGTAAAATTCATCAATTTTCTTTCATTTCTGTATTTTCCCTACATATACTTTAGGAAAGAAACTAAAAACGTTCTCTTATAATCTTGCTTCATCTCCTTTTCACCTTTTCTTTTTAAAATCAGCAGATCTTTAAGAACCTTTTGTGAATTGGTGGTGGTGGAAATGGCCAGTGCAAGCAGGATTAAATTAGGAGTTCTGTTGACCACTGGTTAAAATAGGAAAAGGGTAGAGAGGTAGTCAGCCTTGACTCCTTTACCTATTCCCACTTACTTCCCTTGGATTCATTCAGCCATGTTGATTCATTGACTTTCTGCTATTTGCTAATTATTGTTCTTGAAAAGTAAGAGCGATATATAACCCTTCCGTCTTCTATATGTCTGTTTCTTCTGCTGGCCCTGGGCCTTTGGCTCTGCAGTGTAGTGCCAATCCTGTAGAAAAACAGAACGATATTCAGTGTCTACCAAGTCCTTTCTTCCACAGGCCAAGGGTGCTTAAGCCCTAGCTGTTATTTTGTTTCTTTTATTTATTTATTTTTTGAGACGGAGTTTCGCTCTTGTTGTCCAGGCTGCAGTGCAATGGCATGATCTCAGCTCACCGCAACCTCTGCCTCCCAGGTTCAAGCGATTCTCCTTCCTCAGCCTTCCGAGTAGCTGGGATTACAGGTGCGCACCACCATGCCCGGCTAATTTTGTATTTTTAGTAGAGACAGGTTTCTCTGTGTTGGTCAGGCTGGTCTCAAACTCCCAACCTCAAGGGATCCACCCACCTCGGCCTCCCAAAGTGCTGGGATTACAGGTGTGAGCCGCCGTGCCCAGCCTATTTTTTTTTTAACTTTAAATACTATTATTTTAAATTTATGTTCATTATATAATTCAGGGAGTAACAAGATGCCTGGAGCAATTTCTGAAATATTCTCAAACCACTTCACTCTTGACACTACAGATTTTTCTCTCAGTCTCAATCAGAATCTCTGCAGTCATTTGTTTTTAAGATGTGAGGGACGAGGAAAATTACTGAAGAAATTCTAGCAGATTTCGATTGCAGAGAAATTTAGTAACACTTTTTGGGTAACTGGGTAAATTACTATTTCTTTTAATAATCAGGGGTGAAACTCTCAATTGTTAAAACGGACCAATAATCAAATGGTTTTATAATCTTTCTTAACTTCCCGTCCTTGTTATAACGTCTTGGAAGAAGACTCTTCAGGATAAAAAAGATATTATTTGATTAAAAATTATAGCATTTGGAGAGGTAACACACAAAAACAAAAACGTATTTGACAAAGCGCCCTACATCCTGTGAACACAATTTCCACCCTTTTGTTAGGATTAGAAACTATACTGGATGAGTATGTATACTGCATGTTTACATATGCTGTGTTTCTTTATATGTGAGGCTTCACTGACTACCATGCATTTTGAAATTGTATTGCATTTTGTGTATGTGTGGTGACAGGTTTGCTCTTCTCACTTAAGGAGCTCTGTTCTGTGTAGGCAGTACAGTGTTGTTAAGGAGGTTGCTGAATTAGTTATCTAAAAATGTATCCATGAATTTGGGGGAAATAATGCTTAATATCTGAAGTATTTTCAGTAAATGTGGAGATATATCAGATAATACTTTTAAATTAGTGGAAACACATTTCTGAGTGAACTGAGCTATGAACTATAATAATCTCTTCCCCTGAGTTTAGGGAAGTTGTTTTCACATTCTTTACATTTATTGCACATATATTGAACTTACATAATAACTCTTCCCTGATTTTGAGAACGAATTTAGCAATTTCCTAAAAATCTTCCTCCTCTTTCCATACAGATGTCGTATGTTATAGTTTAAACATAGGTACAATTTGTTAATAGAATCCAAGGAACTGGTTTAGGAAAGAATATTCTTAACACCTACGGTTATGCAGCTCTAATCTTACTGAAAAGTAAATACTTCAGGCAAGTCAGGAGAGCATGAACCTCATACGTATGTTTTTACGATTATGTACTGCACCCACATATATCTACTCTTGGTAGTAACATGACTCTACCCTTTTTGGGAATGTATTTAGGTGGATAACTGAAACTCAAAAGCAGTTTGACAGAAATACACAGAAAGAGGAATTGCGGTGCATAATCAATCGTCTGAGTCCCGTAACTGTAACGCTTTTTCTCTTGAATATAAATTGGTAGTTACTAAAAATCACCATTTTAAAAATTTTATTCTGTCTTGCTGAATTAAGCAGAAATCACTTTTTTTAGAGCCCTGTTTAAAGGAATGTTAACTCGAGAGGACTACTGATGATGAAGCTTCTCTTGTTTTTAAAGTATTTACACATCATATTTTAAGTATTTTTGGAATGGAACATTTTAAAGTTTTCTCCATAGAAAGCAACATAGTGGCACTTGTTGAGTAAATCATCATAAAAATGATTTACTTTTAATAGCAGATGAGTTGATAGTTTAACTGTTGACACTTTCTTAATGTTTTTGATGTTGGATGCATTTACAATGGAAGAATATTTTTAAGAGATTTGGCCCTCTCACCAATATACACATTCAGACTTGGGCTCCACACATTTAGATGAACAAATAGGAAATTCACGGTATTTTTTGTTTTAGCCATCCAAAATTCATAGGATTCTACCAAAAATATTAGCCCCTGACTCTAGTTATTCTGAGATGAGGGAATCAACTTTATCTTGAAAGTTAACTAGCTAAAATGTCTTTATTTAAATAGCAAAAATATAGTTTACCTGACAGGTATTAAAAGTCTCACTTTCAAATTGTGTTAACTCTCAGACCACTGATGAATCATTTAGTAAATCACAAGCAGATTTTAAAAGCTAAATGAAGCCTTAGTGCCTTGAAAGTTAAGATACTTGTGCAAAGTGGATTTAGCAAGATTCAGGATTGGCATCAGTGAGTTGGCTAGGTACACATCACCCGTGACTGGGAATTCAAAGTTTAGAAAGCCTAACGAATAGTAGCTACTAACTTCATATGGTTCAATGTAAATCAGTTACTTAGTCATTGACTGTGACAGATGACAGCTACTTTCACTATATTTTCATGATGTGGTATTTTTCTCTATTTTTTCTTTTTCCAAGTATGAAATGGAAGAAAAATGTAGTTAAGAAAATTAAGTGTGAGACTTTAAAATTTAGTTTTGTTGTAAACTAGAGATTCTAGTGAACAGTGTTAGTTTTATACTGTAGTACAGGGCACACACTTTAACCTTTAGAAATATGTTTACCATCAGGGATTTATTTTTACTATAGAAATACTAAATGTACTGTGAAGCTTAAAGACAGGAGAATAAATGTTGGAGGGGTAATACACAAAAACAAAGGCATATTTGATGAAGTACCCTGTGTTATGTGAACACAATTTCCCCTTCTGTTAAGACTATAAACTATACTGTATGAGTATGTGTACTGCATGTTTACATAAAACAGTTTAATTTTGAAGGATTATTTTAAAAACTATGTTTATATATAATACCTAACAAGCTGTAAATATTGTATATTATTGATTTTTAATTTTATATAAGCAATTTTTTATTTCCCAATTCATGTACAAATCTCATTATGTATATAGCGTAATTTCCTGGAGAACACAAATTTTGCAGTGAATTTTAAGTATTTTAATTGCAGTAAGCATCAATTTAGCCTAGAGATGTTGATCTTTATTTTAAATTATTTTTCACCATTCTCATTTTCTTCAAAGGGCAGCAATAAACATATGCAAGTTATTTTTAATTATAGAAAGTAGGTCTACAAAGATAAGATCTAGGTTCCAACTCATTGCTTTAAGGAAAAGATGCATAATTACTATCATTCAGTGTCTAATCACAGGACCATTTCTGAGGTCCACATGTGGCTCTCCTCTTTGTAATATACAGGGTGAACTCTTTACTGATACACACAAAACAACTGTTAAAAGTGAATCCAGCACTTAAATGTCATTACACAGAATTTATTGGATTAAAAATTTGTAATATACAGTATTTTAATAAAGTTTCTGTATTCAATTTCATGCACTTATATATAAATAAACCTGTCTTTGAAAGCTTTATGGGGTGTTTGACTCTTGGTGATAAATCTTTTCAATTCATTCACTATGGACTCAAATGTCTTCTCTTGCCTTTTTGTCAATTTTTCTGGCCCTGTTTTACCTGCAGATTTAGGAGGTAGTGCTTAAAAGCTGGGAGGCGACCAGCCTGGCCAACATGGTGAAACCCGTCTCTACTAAAAATACAAAAAAAATTAGCTGGATGCTGTGGTGTGTGCCTGTAGTCCCAGCTACTTGGGAGGCTGAGGCTGGGAAATCACGGGAGGCGGAGGTTTCAGTGAGCCAAAAACGTGCCACTGCACTCCAGCCTGGGCGACAGAGTGAGACTGTCTCAGAAAAAAAAAAAAAGATGAGAGGCATAAAGTCTAGTTAATAGACTTGCCTAGTATCAATCCTGGGCCACATAGCATCTATTTCTGAGTTACCGTTTAAAGAAACATGCTATCAATTTTATTAATAAGGAGCTACCATTTGTTGAGTGCTGCTTATCTGTTAAAGACACTTCCTATGCATTCTTAAACACTTAAGATAACCCTTCAAGTGATATGTTTTATCGCCATTTTATAGATGAAGCATTTGAAGTTAAGAGAAGGTAGGAATCTGCTCAAGGTCACAGAGCTAATAATTGCCAGGCTGGGGTTTTCTTGCTCTATTACCTGCTTCCCCACAACTATGTTGTGTTGGTGTCTACAGAGTATTTTGGGAACTCTTACCTGTAATGAGATAATATCTCATTACTGTCAAAAACCGGATGAAATTATGTGGTTTTGAAAAATTATCAACTGAAGATTTGAATTGTCAAATTTATGCATATTTTGAATGTTTGGGATTTCTCAGGGAGTGCTAAGTACTCAACGAGATTCAACTGCTATCTTGCCTGTGAAGAGATTGGAGCTGACAGAGCCAGTCACTATAAATGTTTCAAATCTTGCTGGAATGAAAACTAGCTTCACTTTAAACATTGCGCAAGCATAATGGAAGTAAATGTTTTTTCACATACACTGACCTACTCATTCCACATAATTACTCCGTGGAAATGTATTTTCTTCTTCCTTGGTAATTTTTTTTATCCATTCACACTAATAAAATTATTCAATACATTTTCTCCCTGGCCATGAATGTTAACATCTTGGACAAAATATAAATCTTGAGATCCCAAAAAAGTTTTCTATTTTAGTTCTAGTATCTTTTTTGGCTCTTGAAGTAATATTTTTGTAATTTTAAAAAATAAGTCAGTTTTCTTTGGGCATTTTATTTGCTGAGCATTCAAATAAGACATTCAATTTCAGATTTACTTACTTTAGATTTAATGAGTGATTGATGAGCTCTGACTCTGTTGCCCAGCCTGGAGTGCAGTGGTATAATTAGCTCACTGCAGCCTTGACCTCCTGGGTTCAAGTGATCCTCCGTCCTCAGCCTCCCCAGTAGCTAGGAATACAGGTGTGCACCACCATGCCTGGCTAGTAAATTTCAGATTTATCACCACCGACATTGGACAAAACTACAGGGAAAGGTAATTAGTCTTAAACTGAGCCTTGTGTTTACCATTAGGAATGAGTCCTAGCCAGGCTTGTGGAGAAACATTTCAGATTTACTGAATAGGTCCTTACACCGTCTGTGTTTTGCAGTTGAACCTTTATTATTTTGTTTTTGAGAGTGGATTCATTGCTCACTGTGTTGCCCAGGTTGGTCTCGAACTCCTGGGCCTAAGCAGTCCTTCCCCTTAGCCTCCTGAGTAGCTGGGATTACAGGTGTGTGCCACCATGCCCGGCTTCAAACCCTTATTAGCTCATAAAATACTACATAAAGCTTCTGCGTGCAGAGGGGAAAGTAAACAGGACCCATTGCACCTACTCTTTGAGGAGTAAAAATTGGGTTTGCCTCTAGCTTCCAAATGGAAACTTAGGAGAGGAATCTATCCTGTCTGGTCTTAATTTTCTTTGATTCATTGTCACTAGGCATTCTTCTTTTGGACAATTTTATGAATATTCTTCAGGCTTAGAAAGTTCTGGGGACTGATTTGCAAAATGTAATTGCATCAGGTGGTTTTCTTGTAAAGCAAGAGTTCCGTCACTAGATGGTGCAGTTGTTCTATTTTATTTTTCTCCTTGCTTTTGCCTTGGACATTACCTATGAACTGAAATTAACTGTTTACTTTTGGATTCATTTCCATATGATACATTTAATGTTTTTTTTTCCAAAAGAAATGCACACCAGAAAATTAAGTGTGAGAAAAATTAAGATTTCTTCATGTCTTCACTAGCCAATTTAACTTTCCAAAGAATTATTAAGATAGGTTGTTTGCAAATTAGAAACAACCTATCAGGGTTGTTTGCAAATTAGAAAATCACTTTAGTTTATGATTTTTGTAAGTCATTAATCTAGACTTTGATTTATATATTTTTCTTAAATTCCAACTCAATGCATAATGGTTTTATCTAATTTATTTATTTTATCTAGTGTATTTTATTTATTATTTAGAGAGAGTCACACTGTGTTTGTTGCCCAGGCTGGTCTCCGACTTCTAGCCTCAAGCAATCCTCCTGCCTCAGGCTTTCAAATAGCTGGGATTACAGATGCAAGCCTTGACATCTTAGTATCTAATTTAGTAGTCTACGCTTTCTTAGTGACATTTAGTTATACAGTTGGTCAACTTGGGGTTACGCACACGTAGTGCAATCTGCCTTGTATCGTGAGACTTGGTTTTGAATTCCTGCTCTACCACTTAGTAATTGAACTTGTCCAAGTCATTTAACTTCTGCAACAGTCAGTTCTCACATTAGTAAAGTGGAATGACATCTCATGTTGCACGCAGTGAGTTCTTAACAAACAACCTTTGTCCCACTGGCCTCTTTCAATGTATTGTCTGCACATAGAGGGATGATGTCCTTCCAGCCTTTGCTAGAAGTTTTGGTAATAAGTTCAGGCACTTCTGCTTCAAAGACAGAGCCAGATTCTGTCCTGACAGAGAACAGTGCATTTTTAGGGAGGATTTGTTTTAGATTTAAACTGTCCCGTTGAACCCCGCACTGCTTTTGCAACAAAGCCTGCTGAGGGAAATTTTAGAAACATACCTCAGTGGGAAAGAGCCTAGTTAGAAAGCAGGATTAATAAACTTGCTCAGCTAGCAAATTCTTCGCATTCTCTAAACCAAATATGTACAAGATGAGGAAGCCAAGGCAGCCAGCATAAATTAATCCTGAAAGATGGCTGGGACTTGCCCATCAGCTGTGCACATAGTCATGAACCACCGCAGACCCTGTTGCTAATGAGCTTCTCTACTTTGTTTACTATGCTACAGAGACAAACTATTTAGTTCAAACTCAGAGAGGGAGGGTTGGTCTTTTCAGCTCCAGAGTTCTGGTTGTAAAAGCACAAGTTTTGTTTTTCCATAGTGTGGCCTGCAGCAGCCACAGGGACACACATGCCCCTGCACTCAGGGTCTTCAATCAGGACTGAACTTCAGACACCAGATGGCACATGCCTGCAATCCTAGCACTTTGGGAGGCCGAGGTGGGAGGATCACTTGAGGTCAGGAGGTCGAGACCAGCCTGGCCAACATGGTGAGACACCCTCTCTATTAAAAATACAAAAAAATTAGCCGGGCAAGGAGAATCGCTTGAACCTGGGAGGTGGAGGTTGCAGTAAGCCGAGATGGTACCACTGCACTCCAGCCTGGGCGACAGAGTGAGACTCTGTCACCAAAAAAGAAAAAAAAAAGAGGACCAAACAGATTTTCATAAAACTACACTTTGCTTACTTTTTGTGGGAATTGGTGTTGGTGGGTGACTCCAAAATGTGTTAAAAGAAGACGCTTGTGTTATCTTTGATGTGGAAAATAGGAGAAGGTACAGAGATGAGTGGGAGATGTAGGGTTGAGGAAACTACAATTTTGAGAGACTTGTGACTTTTTTTTCTTTAAGTTCTGGGATACATGTGCAGAACGTGCACGTTTGTTACATAAGTATACATGTGCCATGGTGGTTTGCTGCACCTATTGATTCATCCTCTAAATTCCCTTCCCTTGCCCCCACCCACCAGCAGGCCCTGATGTGTGTCGTTCCCCTCCCTGTGTCCATGTGTTCTCATTATGCAACTCCCACTTATGAGTGAGAACATCTGGTGTTTGGGTTTCTGTTCCTGTGTTAGTTTGCTGAGGATGATGGCTTCCAGCTTCATCATGTCCCTGCAAAGGACATGATCTCATTCCTTTTTATGGCTGCATAGTATTCCATGGTGTATATGTACCACATTTTCTTTATCCAGTCTACCTTTGATGGGCATTTGGGTTGGTTCCATGTCTTTGCTATTGTAAATAGTGCTGCAGTAAACATATGTGCATGTGTCTTTATAGTAGAATGATTTATATTTCTTTGGATATATACCCAGTAATGGGATTGCTGGGTCAAATGGTATTTCTGGTTCTAGATCCTTAAGGAATCACCACACTATCTTCCACAATGGTTGAACTAATTTACATTCCCATCAATAGCATAAAAGCATTCCTATTTCTTGAGACTCGTGACTTTTGAAAGCCCTGTGCATGTTACCTGAGAGGGGATGATATGAGACCTGGGTCTTCTCCCAGGTTCTGACCCTTTGTGCCCATGAGACCTCATATTAGACTTAATCTCTCTATGCCAATTTCTTCTTCAATAAACCTGAAAACACATCAACTCTTTTTGCTTTCTCATAAATGCAAGTTGAAACTTTTAACAGGACAGCATCAGTATAGGCCTGTTATTCTCAGACTTTCCTAGGCCAGGACCAGTTTGGCTCCAGGACCAGTTTGGCTCCAAGCGTTTGACACTTAACATGTCCATGTAGTTCTGAGCCTTAGTCTATGTCCAGATTTATTTGAAACTTGTTTAACTTGGAGGATTTTTTGCAAGGTGAACGAGAAGGGATGAAAATTTCAAATCTAAACTCTAACTTCTGTTTTTTTCCCTTTTTTGCAATTCAACAAGGCAGAGGTATTATTCCAATTTTGCTGATCCAGAAACTGAGGCATACAGGTTACATGTCTTGGCCAACATCATACACAAACATATGTGTTCATATATACACATGCAAGAATATATACACACACAGTGTCTTGATCTAAATTCAGCTTTTCACCTAACTTCTGGCTTTTTTTTTTTTTTTTTTTTTTTAGACAGAGTTTCGCTCTTGTTGCCCAGGCTGGAATGCAATGGCACGATCTTGGCTCACTGCAACCTCTGCCTCCCAGGTTCAAGTGATTCTCCTGCCTCAGCCTCCCAGGTAGCTGGGATTACAGGTGCCCACCACCATGCCTGGCCAATTTTTGTGTTTTTAGTAGAGATGGGGTTTCACCATGTTAGCCAGGCTGGTCTCAAACTCCTGACCTCAGGTGATCCACCCGCCTCGGCCTCCCAAAGTGCTGGGATTACAGGCATGGGCCACTGTGCCTGGCCTGTTTTTCATTTTTTACAAGTGCCTAGAAGATATATGTAAAGCCTATATTACTGATAGGGTCATCATTGTAATAATGTTGGAATTCAACTTTTGCTCTCAAACCATTTTCATATCTATAATGTCATTTTGTCCTCACAATCTGTTCTTATTTGAGGGAAAGGTAAAATGCTTTTAATAAATGAAGAAAGCCATTTACTTGGTTAAACAAAGGTCTCTTATGAGACCTGGACAGCTGTTTGAACAGATGTGCATGTTAAGAGCAGAACGGAGGTGGTCATAGCAGCCTAATTGCCTGGACTCAGGTAATCCCTAGAGGCCCAAAGGGATCCCCTTGGAAACTGGTCGCTTCCTGGGTAACCCATGACTAGCTCATTTTCCTGCCACAATGCTTTGGCTTGTGACTTTTACAAGACAGGATGTACAAAAGCCCAAATGTTCACATGAGATCTTATTGAGGGGTTAAGTCCCATTTTCTTCTACCAGGAATATCTTGTGATGGAGCTCTTCAGTCATAAGAGTTACACACCCAGGTCAATCGAATGCTGATAGAATAGAACTGCCACAATGCTTCATTAATATTTTTCAACTTTTAGTTCAACTAAACAGACTATTTCTGTCACAAATAAAGCAGCATGCTTCCCAGACTCTTGTTCACCTTAACTAGTTCAATGCACACCACCAATTATCTGGACAGGAAAAGTTGCCAAATCAAAGCAAAATATGAAGGCCCGCTGGACATTTTGAGTCCAAAAAGGATGAAAGAAAACAGTACTTTTGGGATTATTGATATGGGAAGCCGTGTTTTCGAGACCCCTGTGGAATGGAGTCGGAAGTGTATCAGGAGCAGTTTTGTTGGTTGTGATGGGAAAAATGAACAGTGTGCTGATTAACCTCAGAATCAGGATTAGGTCAAAACACCCCCACTCATGACATCAGGAATCTGTTTGTGTGATGTTAGAGACTGTATTGGGGAAACCATTTGAAAAGCTTGAACCAAAATTTAGATTAAAATCATGTCCATAAATAAAGACCAGCTCAACCTTATGTCACCTACACAACGGAAGAGACAAGAGGTAGAGATAAATTGGCAAATATCCCCAAAATAATTTTTCTTTGATGTTGAAACTTGTATCACTTTACAAGTGTCGCTTTCTATTTTAAAGCATTTCTATCTGAAATGTATGCAACTTTGTCTTTACCACCTCTGGAAGGGGGCAGAGGTGGTCAAGTGTCAAAGGATTTCTTCACATGTGGTGTAGGTGGAGAATTAAGTCAGGAATAATGTAGATAATGTGTGTGTGTGTGTGTTTCTTTAAAGAACTGTCCCAAAAGTTAACAAAATAAGCCCTTGAAATAGGTTCTGTCATGAAAGCAGGGCTTTTTCATAAGAGAAAATGAGGACGATCAGGCCGAAAATAACTAAGAATTGGTTTATTCTTACATATCCATTCAGCATTTTTAATTCTGGAAAGTATCAGACATCAACTTGAGAAATGCCTCAAATCATTTGGTAGGATTCCAGTTTTATGATGCACATCTCAAAGAATCCTATGATTATCTTGGCTGTTACTAATCCAGTCTGGTATTCATAACAGCTTTTGTTCAAAACTATCAAAAATTCTAGCTTTTAATACAGTAATAAATTTGGTAAAATAAAGCCTGATCTCTCTCTCTCCTCTCTCTCAAATTTTCCAATCTTCCCACTTTGTTAGCCACAATGACAAATGGGTCAGACTAAATGTAAATAGCATTTATTAAGTGTGTTCTAAAGCAGCGGTCCCCAATGTTTTTGGCAGGAGGAACTAGTTTTGTGGAAGACAATTTTCCCACAGAGTGGGATGTGGTTTCAAGATGAAACTCTTCCATCTCAGATCATCAGGCATTAGATTCTTACAGGGAGCACACAATCTAGATCCCTCGCATCCGCAGTTCACAATAGGGCTTGTGCTCTCCTAGGAGACTCTAATGCCACCACTAATCTGACATGAAGTGGAGCTCAGGGGTAATGCTCGCTGGCCCGCCACTCACCTCCTGCTGTGCGGCCTGGTTTTTTTTTTTTTTTTTTTTGAGACAGAGTCTCACTCTGTCGCCCAGTCGCTCTGTCGCCCAGGCTGGAGTGCAGTGGCGCGATCTCGGCTCACTGCAAGCTCCACCTCCCGGGTTCACGCCATTCTCCTGCCTCAGCCTCCCGAGTAGCTGGGACTACAGGCGCCCGCCACCACGCCTGGCTAATTTTTTGTATTTTTAGTAGAGACAGGGTTTCACCGTGTTAGCCAGGATGGTCTCGATCTCCTGACCTCGTGATCCACCCACCTCGGCCTCCCAAAGTGCTGGGATTACAGGCGTGAGCCACCACGCCCGGCCTGTGCGGCCTGGTTCTTAACAGGTAACAGAATGGTACCTGTCTGCAGCCTGGGGGTTGAGGACCCCTGTTCTAAAGAACACTAACTGGGAGCGGCTCTTTTTTTTTTTTTTTTTTTTTGAGACACAGTCTTGCTCTGTCACCTGTCGCTCAGGCTGGAGTGCAGTGACGTGATCTCGGCTCACTGTAAGCTCCACCTCCCGCGTTCACGCCATTCTCCTGCCTCAGCCTCCCGAGTAGCTGGGACTACAGGCGCGCACCATCACACCCAGCAAATTTTTATATTTTTAGTAGAGACAGGGTTTTACCATGTTGACCAGGCCGGTCTCGAACTCCTGACCTCAGGTGATCCACCCGCCTTGGCTTCCCAAAGTGCTAGGATTACAGGCATGAGCCACTGCACCCGGCTGACATCTAAGTTTTTATCTAAGTTTGTAATCCCACTGCTCAGTGTTGTTTCTCTTTAGCCTGCCAATATTTACTGACCAGATTTCTCCTCCTCTGCCTGGCCCCTGGGCTCCAAAACCTTCCCGGCCCTATGATGTCATGTTTGGCAGATTTCTGTCTGGAATTTCCTAACTTGGGTGTCCTTCTGGGGCTTCCCAGACCGAAACCCAAGGCTGGCACTCGCTACCCATGGCCCAGGTAGTCTATCAATGTGGCACCCTCATATAAAACCCAAGTTTGCAACTGGCAAATGTCAAATGAGAGGTCTGCACCAAATGTCACAGGGTTCTACGGAAGGGAGCAGCTGCAGGGGTCTGGGAAGGTCAGGGACAGCTTCACAGATGACTTGGCAGTGGGGCAGGCTTCAAGTGTGAGTTTCTGAAGGCAGAAGTGGTGGCTTATCATGAAGAGAGAACATCAGATGTGGATACTTAGGTGAAAGAGCACCAGAAACCCACACATTGGGGGTCAGAGTATGTGGAGGGAGTTACGAACAAGTGAGGCCACAGTGGGAAGCTGTGGGAGGCAGGACTTAGAGGTAAGCAGGTGCCAGCCCAGAGCCCTGAACTCCAGGAGAAAGGGCTGGAATTGTATCTTATAGGCAGTTGAAACTTTTTGAAAAAGAGAAGTGTACCTCCATCTGAAATTAGAGGGCAGGCAAGGGACGGGGTACAGTTGTTGGCTCTAACATCATTTTAGTATCTGCTTTTTAGACCCAGTGGGAAAGAATGAGGGATTTCCAGTCAGAATCTTCTATTGAATTCCACCTTTGCCACTTAGGAGCTGAATCATCTTAGAAACGACTTCATCTCATTGAGTCTCAGTTTCCTCAGTGAAGTGATTTCAAAGCTACCCCATCAGGTTGTCGTGAAGCTTAAAGCTTGTAAAGTAACTGTGATGCTGGAACAGAGCCTGTCTATAGACATACTTAGGGAAGTGGTGCGCTAGAAGACCATTCTAACGGACATCATTCCCCTCAACACTGGCAGGCACGCTGTCTGGTCAAATGCCTGCCTTTTCTGGAATCCCTGAACCTCGCTGTTCTGTTTGCCTGCAATAGAGAGGATGCTGTTGCAAAAGTCTTACTCCTTTTACAATTTTCATTAATGTTTTTGGAGACAGGGTCTCCCTCTGTCACCAGGCTGGATTGCAGTGGCACAGTCACAGCTCACGGCAGCCGCGACCTCCAGGGTTCAGGTGATCCTGCTGCCTTAGCCCCCAGAGTAGCTGGGAGGACAGGTGCACACCACCACACCTGGCTAATTTTTAAATGTTTTGTAGAGATGGAGTCTCATTCTGTTGCTCAAGCTGGTCTCAAAACTCCTGCGTTCAAGTGATCCTTCTGTCTTGGCCTCCCAAAGTGCTGGGATTACAGGTGTGAGCCACCAGGCCCGGCCCATTTCTCCTTCTTAATCTGAACTGCTGGTGGCTGTTGATTTGAGACCCTCACCGGCACATTATTCTTCATTAGCATTAAGGTTAGCTGCTGTCAACAGGCAGAAGCAGCCACCTGGGCTGGCTCTTGAGTACGACTTCTTGAAACCCAATCTGCCTAATTACCTCCTGTGCAAAAAGGCAGGTCAGAAGGAGGTGAAACCAATTGACCTCAACATGGCAGGTTTTGCCTAGAGCCTGAAACAAGAATTCCCTTTGTAGCTTCTCTTTTTCTTCTTTTTAAAGTTCATTAACTGGGAGAGAATTCCTGATGGGAATTCTCCTTAATGTTTCTTATCTGGGCACAAGTTGAGGCCCAAGGCATTACAGATAAGTAAAAGTAAACTCTTATGTATTGAGAATTTGAAACTACAAGACACTTAGCAAGTAGTTATTAAAAGCCAAACATTTATTTATGTCCCTTGGTCTATTCTATCCTTATCCTATCTCTTGTATAATTTTCACCACCCGGCCCCCTGGCCCCTGCCATGCCCATCCCAGCCTGTCTCTGGACTGAAGGCACTGTTTTGCTTTCTTTTAATTGGTGGCTCCTCCATCACATGTCCATGGGGGTTCTGGCCTCTGAACCTGCTTCTGGACCTTTCACCTTCCCCAGGCACCACACTCAGCATGGCGGCCTTCTGCAGGTGAGGCTGCACCTGGACTGGGTTCCTGGGAAAGATTTGAGTAGGTTCTGAGTCACGAGGGAAGAAGCCAATGGAGAAAGAAGGAAGGTGAGAGAGAGAGAAGAGTGGGAGAGGTTGATTGTTGGGGTGAAGTCTCAAAGCAGAGACGAGGGGAGGAGATAGGGGAGGAAAGATAGGGGAGGAAAACCTGGCCCTGATGGGACATCTATTCAATGGCGTGTTCCAGTGACGTGAAGCAAAGGGGATGAGATTGAGTGTGGCTGAGGACAGGTAAGTGGTATTGATACAATACCAATGTTCCATTATTACAAAACGACTACACACACTCACACACACCCCACGTACTCACAGTGGAGGGCGGCCCTGGCCCCTGCCTCTGCCCAAGTGAGAGCGCTGGGGACAAGACACGCTCCTGCTCTTGGTTTACAGACTTGCTGTCAGTTTCCTGGTGTGGCTGTGAGTTATGCTTTTTTTTTTTTTTTTCTGTGAGTACTGGGGTAATTTTCATAAAGAGCATTTCTAGTCCTACATTTTAATTCTCATTTTTCCCAGAAGCCCAAATCTGGCTAAGATATTTAAAGGCTGTATTTTACCCCTGGAACTTCCTCTGATCACCTGCACTTATAATAAAATCTCAGCTCCTTCACACCAACTTGGTATCTTCAGGCCAGGGATTGCCTTCTTGGATTTATAGAGATGTGTCTAGAGGCTTTAGCAAACTAAAAATATCTAGATCAATTAATAATATATGGAGCAAATTATTTGCTCTTATAAATTGGTGGGAAGGTTCTCATGAATTATCTCAGCTGTGAGTAAAACATTTTTCTTTGTTGTATTAAAAACATTAAATAGCTTACTCTGCACCAAGACTTTTGGGATACGTTATAACCATATTTTATAAACTATAGATTAGATAACAGTATTGTCTCAATGCTAAATTTCCTGAATTTGATAACTATACTGTGGTTATGTAAGACGATACCCTTGTTCTCAGGCAAACACTGGTATATTCAGCAGTGAAGAGGAATGATGTATGTAATCTACTCATGAATGCTTTAGGGGAATAAAAATATCTACCTATGTATCTATCTATAGAAAATAATTAGCCAAATGTAGCCCAATGTTGACACCTGGGTAAAGAGGATATGAGCATTCTTTGTATTATTTCAGCAACTTTTCTGTATCTTTCAAATTATTTCAAATAAAAACTTAAAAATCTAAGTTTATACACACATATATTTATAGCACACATATATAGAATGGCTTTTAAAGTATATTTATACAAATTATATATATATTTATAATACACAAGGTAATATATCCAAAGTTTGAATTTAACCTTAGATTGAGTTAGCTCCAGCTGGCATTTACAGTCAAAAAGCTGAGTGAGGCAGGTGATTCTAGTTTGGAGTTTATTAGAAATCTGCAGTATGTATTGGGGTGGCTGCCTCCTCACCAGGCCTGCCTTGTCAGGAAATGCGGGAGCCTTGAGAGAGAACCCCTGAGTTTCCCATGGTGAGCTGAAGTTTGGTTCCTGTCTCTCGCTGTGCATGGGTAAGAATGACGTCATGGAGTGGGAACAAGTGAGAGCCCCTTTCCCTTCCTCTGCAAAATGCAAGCTAAAGCAGCTTATCTGCAATTGCCAGAGACAACCACTATGTTATTTTTACACAAAAACTCCTTTGTAAACAAGTCTTCAGAACCTTGGAATTCAAATGAGTGAACTAATAATATAAAAGGCATCTGAAAAGGTATCAGCGGCTCCTGGTAAGTCAGGGAGTGCTCTGCAGTAGGCCAAAAGTTAAGATGTGGAGATTCTTTTTTTTTTTTTTTTTTTAAAAAAAAAAAAAAAAAAAAGCCTTTTTTCAGGCCAGGTGCAGTGGCTCATGCCTGTAATCCCAGCACTTTGGGAGGCCGAGGTGGGCGGATCACGAGGTCAGGGATCAGGACCCTCCTGGCTAACAAGGTGAAACCCCGTCTCTACTAAAAATAGAAACAAATTAGCCGGGCTTGGTGGCGGGCGCCTGTAGTCCCAGCTACTCGGGAGGCTGAGGCAGGAGAATGGCGTGAACCCGGGAGACGGAGCTTGCAGTGAGCCAAGATGACACCACTGCACTCCAGCCTGGATAACAGAGCGAGACTCTGTTTCCAAAAAAAAAAAAGCCTTTTTCAAATTGACAAATAAGAATAATATATATTTATGGTGTGCAATATCACGGTTTGATAGATGTATACTCTGTGCAGTGGCTAAACCAAGCCAATTAACATATGCATTGACTCATCTACGGTCAGGTGTGGCTTAACCACAGATACTTTCTGAGAAATGTGTTGTTAGATTTTGTCGTTGTGCAAATATACAGTGTACTTTTTTTGATAAGTAGGAGTACACTCTATAATCGTAATAAAAAGTACAGCATCATACATAATAAGCCAGTAGCATAGTTTATTTCCACTATCAAGTATTATGTAGCATACTTCATTGTACGTGCTAGACTGTTATATGACTGGCAGTGCAGCAGATTTGCTTACATCAGCATCGCCACAAACACAAGTAATGCCTTGCCCCATGTCACTAAACCATAGAAATTTTTCAGCTCTTTGATAATCTTATGGAACCACTGTCACGGGGCGGGGGGGTGGGGGTCCATCATTGAACAAAACGTTGTTATTTAGCACATAACTGTACTTCTTTATTTGTGGTGAGAACACTTACAATCTACTTTCTTAGCAATTTTCAAATGTATAATGTATTGTTATTAACTATAATCACCATGTTATCAAATAGATCTCTTGAAACTCATTCCCCTAATTGAAGTTTTGTATCTTTTGACCAACATCTCCCTAATTGCCTCTCCCCTGCCCCCAGACCCTGGTAACCTCCATTCACTCCGCTTTTATGAGTTAGACCTTTTTGGATTTCCCATAGAAATGAGATCTTGTGTTTTGTCTTCCTGTGTTTCACTCAGCACAACATCCTCCAGTCTCATCCATGTTGTCACAAATGATAGGATTTCATAATTTTATGTGGCTGAATAGAATTCCACTGTGTGTGACTATACCTCATTTTCTTTATCCATTCATCCACTGATGGACTCTTAAGTTGATTCCATATCTTGGCCATTGTGAATGGTGCTGCAATAAACAGGGGAGGGCAGATATGCCTTTGACATAGTAGTTTCATATTCTTTGAATATATATCCAGAAGTAGGAGTACTGGATCATATGGTAGTTCTATTTTTAATTTTTTGAGGGATCTCCATATTGTTCTCCATAGTGGTTGTAATAGTTTACATGCCCACCAACAGCATGTAAGTTTCCCTCATGAGACATGGAAATTCTTGTCCTGTCCCTTGAGACAGTTGGGGACTTCAGCAAATGCCTTTACCTCTTTATCTCAGTCTTTTTCTTTTCTTCCCTTCCTTTTTCTTTTTCTTTCCAAGCTTTGATATGTCAGGGACAGATCAGATGATCTCTGCCCAGTTCTATAAACTCTGTGAAGAGTCGTATCATGTTGACACAAAGCTTCTTATGGGAAGAGATGATCCTGAGAAAAACAGGTTAAAAATAAGCAGAACTCAGCTTTTACTTTCACCCTCCCCTGGGCACGTCTGCTGTCTACCATTCACTCCTGCATTCTCAGGTTTTGTAGTCTTAAATTCCCATGGGGACTGCTTTTGGGCTGAAGGACGTTCTCAAAACACAAAAGACCTTGACACAAAAAAAGGCATGCTACTTTTTAATATTTAAATAAAATATTTTTAAAGGCAAAAAGAAAAAAAATAACTCTCCTTGACTAGGAAATAGAAACAGGTTGAAAGTTTCACTGGGTATGAGAAGAATTTGGCATCCTGATGGCAAGAGTTGGCTTCAGGCACAATTGTGATGGGGGTGAGATTGGTCTTCAGCAGCCCCTACCTCCAGCACCCTGGCCTTCAGGGACCCATGGCCCCAGGTTCCCTGTCCAGAGCACAGCTCCCAGGCCCACCCTCCCAGTCCCCTGGCAATGCCCAGGGATGCAACTTGTTCTCTAGACAGGGTTGGTGACAAAACATGTCCAAGAAAAAATTATTCCTGACACTTATTAAAGAATGGTAAGGCCGACTTTATTCAGCAGGACTATTGAGGTAGATATCAAGACTACCACAGGGGGGTTTTGCAGTAAGCATGAGAGATTGGGCTCAGCTCTTAGTACACAAGGTCAGCAGATGAAAAATTCCTAGAGAAAACATCAAAGGTAGCAGGAGATTCTGCTAAAGTAACCTAGCAGGATTCTGACTGAAGACAGACCAGTGTGATCACCTATCACCTAGGAGACGGTGGAGACGAGGAACCTGGTGAGATACCAAGGATGGGAGATTCTGGCTAAACAGATTTAGCAGGATTCTTGCTAAATTGTGCAATGCAAAGACTGACACGGAAGTCCAAAGGTCAAGGCATAGTTGAGAAGAGAGTTCAGAGGATCCTCCTACAGTTTGGTCAAAGAGAGAATCTTGGTCACATGGCTAGTAATTGTTTACAGAGAGAAGAATGTGAATAGGGCTAAATGACAAGAATGAGCTACTTCTTAGAGATAGATCCTTTCATTTTATAAACTCTTTGGTACTGACAGAGTTGCTCCATGACCAAAATTTAGTTAGGCTCCTCTAAGCCCTCTTTTTCATTAGGCCTTGATCGTGGCCGCCCCCCCATCCTTGGTCTGCCCAAACAAATTTTAGCAAAGAATCCTGCTAAGTCTGTTTAGCCAGAATCTCCCTCCCCGCCTGAGGTCTCCTCTTAGTAATTCTTAGTCACTTTCCCCCTCACTCTGTTCCTTGCTGTAAATCCCTGCGTATCCTTGCTGCATTTGGGGTTGAACTAAATCTCTCTCTCCTATTGTAATAGTTTTGAATATAGTCTTCCTTGCCATAATGACAAGTGTCAGCATAATTTTTTCTTTAACAGTACCCATCAGGTTCCAGGTCTTATTTTTACAGAGATAATCAGACTGAGGCTAACCTGGAAGCATGGAAGGGTCTCATGGGGAGAAGGTGTGCTATGGAAAGACAGGCATGCAAGCAGATAAATGACAAGTTGAGTACCATGACAGTGGTACGAGTCAGCTGCTATGAGAACCTAGAAAACAAAACAACTAATCCCAAGCAGGTACACTTTGAGCTGGGTACTAAAGAATCAGTAGGGCTGGGTGCGGTGGCTCACGCCTGTAATCCCAGCACTTTGGGAGGCCAAGGCAGGTGGATCACGAGTTCAGGTGTTTGAGACCAGCCTGACCAACGGTGAAACCCCGTCTCTACTAAAAATACAAAAATTAGTAGGGCATAGTGGCACTGCACCTATAATCCCAGCTACTGAGGAGGCTGAGGCAGGAGAATCGCTTGAACCCAGGAGGCGGAGGTTGCAGTGAGCCGAGATGGCACCACTGCACTCCAGCCTGGGCGACAGAGTGAGACTCCGTCTCAAGAATGAGTAGAATTTCACCTGGTAGAGAAATGGAGGAAACAGCATTCCAGGAAGAGAAGGTTGAAAAGGGATCTTCCATGTTTCGGCCTAAACAAGTGATTCTGCCAGTAGGAATTCCAAGTACCATTTGGGGCACCCCTCAAATTGCTCTACCAGGGGCATAGCTGCTGTTCCTATCCACGGGCCATCAGGTGCCCCATCACACCTGGGGTCCTGCCTCAAGGAAAACCCCCACTTCCGTCCCGCATGCCACAGCACCCTGCCTCTGCTCTCGTAAAGGAACTCGGGCCCTTTGGCTTAAAATGTCAAAGAGAGGTTGGACTCTTTCCTTAAAAATAAAATATTTCATTTGGTTCTTCCGAAAGTTACTGATAAGACCAAAAAGGGGAAAGCAGGGAAGGAAGAGTGAGAAGACAAACATTGGCACCAATGCCTGGAAAACAATTCCCTGTGGGTGGAAAATGCTTCGGTCATTTCTCCCAGGCAAGGCTAGAAGCAAAGAAATCATGAACAGAAGTGCATGGAAAATCCGAGCAAAATATTTTTAGCTGGTTGA
The DNA here is from genome assembly GCF_028885625.2 of Pongo pygmaeus. Classification (NCBI taxonomy): domain Eukaryota; kingdom Metazoa; phylum Chordata; class Mammalia; order Primates; family Hominidae; genus Pongo; species Pongo pygmaeus. Next base: position 11,525,599 of record NC_072378.2, read on the forward strand.
CCTTTTAGTAAGAGTAGTATCTCCTTTAAAAGAAAAATTATCGAAAGAATGTTATGTTACTAATACTCAGAAGGGAGGAAGGGAGGAGGCTAAGCCAGAAGTCAGAATATTCAAGCTTGCGGTGGACTTTTGGGGGGCCTAGGTGCCCAGCAGCTCATCTTTCTGAACTGGGCAGTATCCAATCATTGCTAGCATCTGGCATTCCCATGCCCCCTGCCAGTTGAAATGTGTCTGTGGAACCAGCTCTGGATTCTCAAAATATTCCCATACGGCTCCCTCCCGCCATCCCGCCTCCTTCTTCCCTTTCTTCTTCCCTCTTTCCTGTCCTCCTTCCAGACCTCCCTAACTTGATTCCACTGAACCTGGTTGGATTGCTTTGCTGGAATAAACTCTGACCTAATCCCACTCTGGGCTCTGCAAAATTCTCTGCTAACTGGTTCTTTCTCAAAATACTCCACTGTCCCTCAGATAAAGTCAACTCCAAGTAAAATTATGGAGCATACAAGGCTTTGTTTTGTTTTGGTTCCTGTCTACCTCTCCTTTTTATAGGCTTTTCATCTCCATTTCTTTTCTCTCCCATCCTAAAATCTCAAGTACTCATTGTTCCTGTGGCTGGAAGTAGCACTTCCAGTGGAAGTAGCCAGTTACTGTAGCAGTCTGTCCAGTTCCACTCTGTTTTCCAAAATGGCCTATCCCAGTCACCTTCCACCACTCTCATTCCCTGGGATAGCTGATATTGGCTAATTTTTAGAAACAGGCAGAGGGTCAAGGCAATCCACAAATGCCCACAACTGACCTCCCTCTTTATGTGCTGCTTTTCCCATTTTGATATCTCCCCCCAGCATTACTGAGGTATGATTGACAAATAATTGCATATATTTAAGGTGTATGACATGATGTTTTGATATCTGTACACATGGTGAAATGATTACCGCCATCAAGCTAACCCATCCATCACTCAACCTAGTTACTATTTCTTCCCATTTTTATTTTAAAGGCACATTTCTTTCTTTCTTTCTTTCTTTTTTTTTTTTTTTTTTTTTTGAGACGGAGTCTCACTCTGTCACCCAGGCTGGAGTGCAGTGGCACAGTCTCGGCTCACTGCAACCTCCACCTCCCGGTTTCAAGCGATTCTCCTGCCTTAGCTGCCCTAGTAGCTGGGATTACAGGTGCCCGCCACCATGCCTGGCTAATTTTTTGTATTTTAGTAGAGACGGGGTTTCACCGTGTTGCCCAGGCTGGTCGCAAACTCCTGAGCTCAGGCCATCCGCCCGCCTCGGCCTCCCAAAGTGCTGGGATTAGAGGAGTAAGCCACCGCGCCCGGCCTTAAAGGCACATTTCTAATAGTGAAATAGAAAGTTCTAAAGTGGTAACACATTTTCTGCACGCACCTCATTCTATCCATCATATAGGGAATTCCCTGCTGTTCCTTTCTGTTAGGCTGGCTCCAGCCATGCCTGGGGTCATGACTTCCAAGAGACTCACAGCTGGGTCGGGGGCGTGGGCCTCAGGGTTGAAAGCTAGATGGGGGAACAGGTGTCAGGTTACAAAGGTAAGGTTGGGAGTGGGCAGACTGTCCCTGCAGGGAGCAACCTGGAGGTCTGACTTTGCTGTTGGACCAACTCTTGGAATGGATACAAGTCTTTTCCTTTTCTTAGAAAGTCTTAGTCTTATTGTGATCACTCTTCCCTGGACGCTCAAAGTTAAGCTGTTAGAAACTAGTGAGCCTTCAGGGCATGTGTGCTTTTATTTTAAAGGCTCTGTGGGGTCCAGACCTTCCATGTATATTCACATTCTCTCCCGTTTAACCAGAGAGGGACTTCCAAACCTTTTTCACTCTTGCCAGACCCACCTCCACATCTACTGCTGCCCCTCACCTGACCTCCTTACTTGGCAAATGCCTCTGACTCATCCAAGAGGAACTCTGCAACCTGTCTCACCACGTTGAATGTTTGCTGTTCTTACCTGTCCCTTTCTCCTTTATCTTTTAAGGAACGATGTCTTCCTCTTCCTCTTACAGGAGAATGTCCCCTTTGTCCCTGAACTTGAGCATTAGTCCTCCTACAATCTCCGTTGATCTTGTCCCATGACCTGTGTCTTCCATTGCACTGTGACTGTCTCGCTACAGGTTATGAATAGTCTCACATCTCCCTAGACTCCTACACTGGAAAACGAAAACCCAAGCCCCCTTCTTCCTTTGAGCTGCCAGCACATCTTCTTCCTCCCTCCCAGGGCCACCCTTCTTAGAGGTGGAGTGTCCACTCCCAGCCCACACCTGCAGAAGCCTCACCCTCATTCTCTCTCACCAACTTCTTCCACCTCAGCCTTCCTGGATGCCTGGACCAAAGGACGTTTCCTCAATCATGATCCTCCCCCTCCCCATGCCACGTTAGCCTCCCCTTTTTCAAACTGTGTTTCCCCGGCTGCAGTGGCACTTCTCTGCCTTGATTCTTCTCATACCCTTGAAATCATTCCTGTGTCTTCTTTCCTAATCTTCCTGCCCTTCCCACTCCTGCTTCTTTCCAAATGTACAGGCTTTGTTCATTTTCTCTGTATGTACATTCCAGCCTTATTTTTCTTTCTTCTTTGGACTTTATCTGTTACCTCTGTGAATGGCCCCTGGAAGTGGGGATGATATCAGTGGGTGATCCAATAGCCCATTTCCATGGCTATTGCCTGTGCCTTACTGGTTATTTCATATTTAGAATATTTGTCCTGCCTAGGAGTCCTTCCTCCAGGATACCTCAAAATCTGTAATTATATAAGACAGGAGAGGTTCTGAAGCAACAGCTATGAGTCAAGAAAAATAGCCACTCAAAAGACTTTTCATTTAGTTCGTTTAGTAAGAATTGCTTCTTTGAGATCCTGCTCACAAGACCTGGGTGATAAAAGCCCACCTCGCCATCCTCTTCTACTCCTCTCTGCCAATGGAAGTCACTTCTTCCTTCTTTGTGCTCCTACAGCACTTTATTTGAGTCTGTAATTACACATCATTATTAATAATGTACACTCTGCCCTTTATTATTTGTGTATGTCTGTCTTTAACTCTTCAATGACTATTGGTTTTTCATTTCCTGTAGTGATTCAAAATACGTACCCATCATGGTATACATATTGACTGAATCCACCTGCATTGGGATGACTGCTGCAGAAGGCATTGACTCTGTTTCATCCCTGCACTTATTTGGGCTCATGTGCAATGCTGAGCTACCCAGAGGACATCTGTGTGAGTTCCAGCAGCAGCAGCCAATCAGCTAATCATCCTTTTTCCAGTGCCAGGCGAGATTGACTGGGACCCTGAGTTTGGTTCTACCGTTTGGAAATAACACAGAGGATTACTTCTTGGGGTCTCTCAGCCAATCAGAGTCACTTCTTAAGACTGGGCCTTTCTACAGAGGAATCTTAGGAGCAGAGGCTCTTAGATCAGACGAGAAAAGGGTGATGGACAATCTGGTTTTCCTTCTGAGATCATTCCTTTCAAGTCCCATCCTAAAGACTTCACCGACGCTGAGGTCCGAGTATCCTGATCAGAATTCAAACCAGGTTCCCATCAGCACTGGCTCATCAACAAAATTAGTAGGCTTGGTAATGGCTAGGCCTTGAATTCCCAGAGTCTTGGACTGACCCAACCAGGGAGTAGTTGGAGAGACACATGACAAGGGCCATGCCCTGGAAAGCTGGGCCAGAGCACCTATCAGTTGATCAAGATTGCAGGGCATGAGGCGAGAGAGAAAAGTAACAGAGTAACCAAGAAGTCGCCCTCCTAAATTGGAGCAAGGTACCAAATGACCTAAAGTATTGTGGTGGCAGGACTGACTGTGCAGGGCACCCTGTCTGGGGCTGATGGACTGGATATAGAAGGATGAGGAGGTTGTCAGCACCAGAGAGTTGATGCTTATCTCCAGGAGATCAGCTGGGTGGTACGGGGCTGACCGTACAGTTAGGATGGGTGCTTCCTCACAGGGTAGCATGGAAGAGAAAGTTTTATTGCAGTAAGAAATTTAATCCCCTGGCAAAAGCAGTAATACCAGGATGACTTAAACTAGCTGGTAAAGTGGGAAGGAGGGAAGGGAGATGGAAGGGGTGAGGACAGACGGATCAGAATTTATGCTTTGGGCAAGTCATACATACATACAATTTTGTGGATTTTGTCATTGTTAGAGGCAGGAGGGCCCTGATCAGCAGGTTTTCACTATTACACGGGTCCCTAGACACATTCTTGACTTTCAAAATTTCATCACAGATATGTGAAAGATTCTGTGGAAGAATATAATAGCAAAAAAAAGAAGAAGAAGGGGGAAGGGAGAGGAGGAGGGGGACGGAGGGGGGGAGGAGAAGGGGAGGGGAGAAGGAGGGGAGGAGAAGGACAGGGAGGATGGAGGTTGGGGGGTGGGGGGGAAGGGGAGGAGGGGAGGGGGAGGAAGAGCGGAGGGGGAGGAAGAGGGGAGGGGTGAAGAGGGGGAGGAGAAGGAGGAGAAAGAAGAGGAAGAAGAAACAACAAACTAAGGATTCTGCCTCTAAACTGACAGTAGTCAATTTTTATCAGCTTCCAGAAACTTCTTTTTTTGAATACTCAGTTAAACATGCATCACCTTTGTTTTAGGAACTTGGAATGGATAACAGAGTACAAAGAACTCATCAGAACACCACAGACAGGACTTCTTGATCACTGGAGAAGATATTCAGGCAGCCACTGTCCCCAGAGAACCCCAGGAAAGAACAAAAACAGGGGTCTCATTTTGGAGCCTTCAGTCAAGAATCATCTCCTGTTCTTGGCTGGGCTGCCATGAGGGTGGGGTGCACACAGAGCCCTGGGAAAGGAAGAAAACACGGTTGCAACACCACTTATTTTGTTTCTTCTAACACCCTCCTTTTTCCCCACTCACATTTGAGCACTTACGGGCATCATTTGTTCTAAAACAAAGGAAGAAAAATATATCTGTTATGAGTTCCCTCTGTGCTTGACTGAGTTACCTGGCATTGGGATGGCTTGTTTTCTGGGATGCCCAGAGCTGTACACGTTCCTTTCTGGGGTGAATACTTTGTATAGAGAGACATAAACAGCCAACTAGGCTGCAGGGAGTAAACCCTGTTACTAACTTTTCTTTCTTTGGCGCTACATTCCTGCGGAGATAAATATATAGAAAGACAGATTATAAAGGAGGAAGGGCATCGTGTCAGCATGAGGGCTCCAAGAGAACAAAAAGAGTTATCGCGTGCAAAGGCTGAAAATAGAATTTAAAGCTATCAGGACTGGGGAAAGAGTTGAGGCCTCCCAGGAAAAATCTGCAAAGAAAACTTGAACCTTCCAGGAAAACAAGCCCTGGGTAGAGTTGGGTGAAACTGAAACCTGAAAATCCATTTTCCAGAAATGCAACTGGGCAGAGAGGAGGGAAGCCACTACTATCAAGTTTTTGCCCAGAGCAAGCAAGGCACGCTGGCTTTGTACAAAGAGTCTTATTTAGAAGCTGCCCTGAGTTGAATGCAGAGAGTTGGAGCAGGGCGGGAGGGTGGGATGGGTCGTTGAAATGAGCCATCCTAACCTTTCAGACAGAAACGGTGCACCCTAGCTGCTCTGAGGTGCATGTTTCTAAAACAAGACCTGGAACATTAATTTTACATTTCAGTCTCTTTGTAAAAAGCAGATGCTCTTCGCCCACCCCCTTGTTTTTTTTGGCAAGCTAGCAAAAATCCAACGAACCAAGTCAAGGCTGTCCGCTAGCCACGGGTGCCTTTATCTTGTGGAGTATCTGTTCCTTTGTGGATCAAGCATGGAATGAAAACCGTGCTGAAGAAAGGTCACTTCTCATTTTAGACTCCATTTCAATGGGTAGTTAACCTCTGAGTCAACCGACTCTGTACCCATGTTCAATTTCCTCCGCCTGTTGGGCTCTTCCATTTACCCTTTTATAATTAGAGTACATCTTGTTTACAGTGCACAAAGCTGGTTTAAGATCCAGTTGGCCATGTGCCCTCTCGTTACAGGACCGTGCTCAGAACAGTCAGCTGTGAGTGCAGCCAGTGGGATTAAAAAAGCTAAGGGAAGGAAGATGCCCTTTAAGGAACCTCAGCCTTACTGATTAAAGTAATAATTAAGCCATTATATCTGTTGGGGAGCTGTTACCTTTTCCAACAAAAGCCCTCAGCCAGAGATTCCAGCCGAGCACCTCATTATCATGTGGGTGCCAGGGTGGCATGCCAGGATCAGCACCCACCCCAGGCAACATGGTTTAAATTTTAAACACCTGTCATCTCCCTGCCTCCATGTATCATCATTTTCAGAAGGGAAAGTGCCCCTAGCAGGAAGTGGGGCTGCCTGATTCTGGGTTTGCCTTTGAAAGCCAGAAATGACCCTTCTCCTGAAATTTTATTCCAAATTTAATTTCAAGCTATCTCGGTCTAGAAATAGATTTGCATTGGCTTCTCTTGTTGCAGTTGGTAAGGAAAGGAATTTAGGTTTCAACTGGAATTTAGGATTCAATTAGAATTGGTCTTCATTCTTAACAAGATTGTTGTCTTAAAGACAAGAAATATATAGCATTTCTCGCTGCATCCCTCCACTCCCCACCATGGCAAAAAGGGCCCTGGCATGCATATGTGATTTTGTGACATGAAAAGATCCACTTTTACAACTCCATGGAGGCATATCTTATTTAGAGAACACGAAGGTAGTTTAAGGCTCTCACTGGCCACTTGCCTTCTTAAAACAGAGACAACCTATGGATTAGAAAGGAAGCAAGACTGGAGAGGGCAGTTTGCACCTGATTGGGTCAGGGCAGGTAGAGGAGTGAGCATGGTTGTAATAAACTGGGTGGAATTTAAGGTCTCAGTCCAAAGGCATCCCATCTTTCTCCTTCTGGACCCCGTCTCAAGCCTGGCTCCAGCTCCTGAGTCCCACGGCTCTCCAAGGCCTCTTTCTGTTCATCACAGCCTATGGAGAGAGATGCAAAGTGATTTGTGTTTATTTTAGAAATAATCTGAACATTGCCAGGAAAGGGCTTGCTGAAAAATGCTGCAGCACTAAAGCTGGTCCAGTAGAAACCGGTGTAAGTGCAAAGAGCAGCGCCAGCTCCTCCCCGGCTCTTTCCCCAGGCTGTTCTTCCTGCTTTTTGATCTCAACCTCACTCTACTCCATCCCTTCTTGATCCAAGTCCAGAGTCTCTTTCACACCAGCCATGCTGCCAGCATTGTCGGGAGGTTTGATGTGGTGTGAATTCCTGCCCCTGGGAGATGGACAGAGAAAGTCACAGAATCTTGGGAAAAGAGAGCTTGGGAAAATCCTAAAGTCTGTCTTTGCAGCCTGTCTCCTACCAACAGACAAGATGGAGACTGGCCGTTTCAGAGCACTGGCTTCAAGGATGTCTAAGGGTAGAGATTCCTTGGGCTTGTGGGCAGGGGCCCGTTTCTGTGTGTTGTTCCAGATGGTCCAGGTTCTTCTGTCTGTCCCATTAAAATGTATCCTTCTTGATGCCCGTGATGGCCCTTTTGTCAAATCCTAATTGTATGTTTGTGGGTTTGAGTTTTCCATTCTCCAGAAAGTACCATCTCAATACCAATCCAGTCTTCCATTTAGGTCCACATTAATCAGAAATATTCATTGGTGTCTGGTAAATATCTGGTGCTTTTGAATTTTGGAAATGAGGCTAGATGCATTTATTCATTCAAAATTAATTTTGAGTGACTAGTATGTGCCAGTCACTGCTTTGCATACTTGGGAAACAAGGAAACAACAAAAAATTGTTGCCTTCAAAGCTCTCATTATAAGGGAGAGGGGAGTGTGGGAGACAGATTGCCAACAGTAAAGAACAGATAAACCACATACATTAGAGTCTTAAGCCCCACAGCAAAAAAGAAGAAACTGGGTGTTCTGGCCTGCAGCTGGAACAGTAGAGAGAAGACTGCATTGAAGTTTCCAAGCGCAATTTTACTGAACCAGTGAGAAAAACGACAAGAGTTTCTATTTCTTCCTATGAAGAATGGGTCTTACCTATAAACAAGTGTTAGAAGATATATGTGCATATATCCACCCATCATCTTACTACTTGCAGACTTAGATTCTGTAGATATTTATATCTATAAAATGATACTCAGAATATTATTTCGTAATTATGTAAATTATGTATACATTATATGTGTACAGAATATTATTTCATAATGCAAATTATACATTATATATGTGTACACACACATATAATCATACATATTACACATACACACAGTTATGTGTTGCTTAACAATGAGGATCTCTTCTGAGAAATGCTTCATTAGGTTATTTCATCGTTGTGTGACCATCAGAGTTACACAAACCGAGGTGGCGTAGCCCACCACACACGCTATATGGTAGACCCTATCACTCCTAGGCTACAAACCTGGACCCCATGGTACTGTACTGAATATATAAGCCACTGGGATGCAGTGGTAAGTATCTGTGTAGCTAAACATACAAAAGTACAGTAAAAATACTGTACTGTCATCTTACAGGACCACCATTGTATATGCAGTCTGCCTTTGACTGAAATGTCATTGTGTAGCAAGTGAGTGTATATTACAATTTAAACAATACATGTCCTCAAGGAATTTTGATACTCTTTCAAGTCATGTAGATATATAGTACATTTCCAGCTCCCCGAATAGTTTTTTTGGTTATTCAAGAATAATTTTCTAACCTGACCAATTTACATTTTTGATCCCATAAACCACAGAAGCTTCTCCCTGTTTTCAGCCCCATCCTGGTGACCTGTCTTAAAGCTAGTCCATGCTGGCCTTCAGCCTTCAACTGCCACTGGGAATGACAAGGATTCTGGAAGGCTGGGCTGGTGCGGCAAGGGGAGACTCCCCTGAAAGGAAGAATGTCCCCGGGGAGTGTGGCGTGGCCAGCACATCTTCTCACACTTTATTCCTGCTCTGAAACCCAAGTCAGAACTTCAGTTTCTGGTTTCTTTGAAAGTACTTGGTGAACAAATAAGCAAATAGGGGATAAGGAATGTCCAGTCATTGTTTGAGGATTTTATGGAATTTGGAGCATTGTTATTTTAGTTGTTTAGAAAAGGCTTTGGTTGCCTGTTTATCATACAGTGCAGGCCATGAATAACTTCCTGGGGGACTGGCCCACATTCTTGGTCCGGTTGGCGTCTCTTGCCCAGCAAGGCTCATGCTGGGCGTCTTCCCAACATCCTGTCTGGGAATGACCTCCTTTTCTCCGCTTACTAAGCTCCGAGAGTCCTTATTGAAATGACCTCCTGCACAGGGGGGCCTGCTGTGGCGCCTGGCAAGAGAAAACAGCCCTGGTTTCTAGGAAGTCCCACACATACACGCACACACACACACATACTCTGGAAGTCTTGTTAGGAAGAGGTGACATGTTTATGTTCTTCCACGCGTCTGATAAGGAAAACCAGCAGACATTCCAGAATGCACCAAACACAGGCGAGGACAGGTGCAAGGACCACAGCTGGAAACCAGCAAACACAACAAACCCCGCAGCTGTCCGGGCCATGCCATGCTGGTGTGGGCCAGAGGGGAAACCAAGGGCGTGCGTGTGTCTATGTGTGTCTGCAGATGCACTCAGGCTTAAAAATTAGAAGCTTGCAAAGCCCTCTGCATTTAAGAGAAAAAAAAATAATCATGAATTTTTCTGGCCATCTAGAAAAAATTTTGCTCTTGCCAAAAACATTCAAAAGCTATCAGGATTTTTTTTTTTAACTTATCTAAGTGAGAGCAGGGGAATCCCAAAGAAAGGGACAGGTGGGTTCTTTAAATTCATTCTCGGCCTTAAACGAGACCTGCTTGAACATAATAAAGAACTTCAAGAAGTCCTCGCACCTTGGTTGAATGATAAAGTGTTTAGAAATAATACCTTCGTGATTATTGTGTACAAGACATTCATCTTATAAGGACTCCGATGACCAGAGAGTTCAGTGCCTTGCCTCTGGTTGTAATGCAGAAGTGTGTTTCCCACTTAGGGGTGTTCAACATGCCATGGCCTCCCTGTCTCTGTGATGAAAGTTAGCATCGCAGTTGAGTGACCTACCCAGGGCCCTGAACTCACAAGCATCTCACATCTGGTTTAACACTCTGCTGTTGCCATGGTAAAATCCTTAATGAGGATTAATAAATTATTAATCCTTAATGAATCCTTAATACCTTTGAACTCGTGTCTTGCAGGTGTACTCCAACATGAAAATGGAGCATGCACATGAGCTGAGTAGTGACATGCAACATGCATGTGCATTGATCCTTGCTGCTCATTCACATACAGTGTTCACGATGCCCCCTGGACACAGAATTCCAGTGGACCCACCATGTGTGCGGATTCAGGGGAGACTCAAAGCAAATACAAGGTAAGTATGGACAACCAAGGAAGGTGAGGTGAGGAAGGAGGAGGGACACTGACAGCCCCAAGAGGGCACATTTTCCGTTTGAAGCAGAACTTGCTTTGACACAAGAAAGAAGGCAATGGCATTCTATTAATAACAAATACTAATGACCAAGGGACCCTATTCTGTTCTTTCTTACTCACACACTTCCCTGAATTAACCATATACTTCCTCTGAAAATGAAGACATAGACCAAAAGGAAAAAAGGGCAGCTGAGCGTTAAGATTTGATAGAGTATGTGCATATCAAGAAGTAAAATAAAAGGCTGGGTGTGGTGGCTCACGCCTGTAATCCCAGCACTTTGGGAAGCCAAGGTAGGCAGGTCACCTGAGATCAGGAGTTCGAGACTAGCCTGACCAACATGGTGAAATCCCGTCTCTACTAAAAATACAAAAATTAGCCAGGTGTGGTGGTGCACACCTGTAATCCTAGCTACTCAGGAGGCTGAGGCAAGAGAATCACTTGAACATGGGAGGCAGAGGGTGCATTGAGCCAAGATTGCACCACTGCACTCCAGCCTGGGTGACACACTGGAGACTTTGAGACTCCATCTGAAGAAAAAAAAAAAAGAAAGAAAAGAAAAGAAAAAGAATTGAGTTAGTTTTGTGCAGTCTTTCCACTGTTCTGGCAAGAAAAAAATATATAAGTATAAGCTGCAAAATACGAATTACATAATTCCAGTGATTCTGCAGATGAGTTACTCTCATATTTGCATTTATTAATTTATTTTTAATTTTTTATCATATTTTTGAGATGAAGTCTTGCTCTGTCACCCAGGCTGCAGTGCAGTGGCATGATCTCAGCTCACTGCCACCTCCGCCTCTGGGGTTCCAGTGATTCTTGTGCTTCAGCCTTCAGAGTGAGTAGCTTGGGATTATAGGCATATGCCACCACGCCTGGCTAATTTTTGTATTTTTAGTAGAGATGGGGGTTTCACCATGTTGTCCAGGCTGGTCTCAAACTCCTGAACTCAGGTGATCCACCTGCCTCGGCCTTCCATTGCTGGGATTACAGGTGTTGGCCATCGTGCCTGGCCCATATTTGCATTTAAAACTGACATTGTACAATGTAAAGATGAACCGTAAAATTCATGCTAATAATTTAAAATTTTAATTTTTCTTGACTTAGAATAACACTAAACAGCAGATTTTTTTTTTAACGTCATGATAAGTTGAGACACTGCAGAAGGAAGGAAAAAAGCTTTATTTTATAGTACCTTTAACAATAGTTTCTTCCCCCACTTTTAAACAGTTTTCATTTGCACTCGGTCTCATGAATACAGAGCTTGCTGTGCTGGCGATAAAGAGAAATGTTGGCAGAAACACATCACATGGTCGTTAGGCTTAATCTTGGAGATAGATTTGTGTAGCTTATGTCTACTAGTGTTCATATCACCTCTACTTAGGATTTCATTTTAGCAATTGTCTTTATTTGGATTCCCCCAGAAGCACACCAAGATGAGAATTAAAGTGGGGACATGGTGGCCCTGACAAGAGAAACCACTGTAAAGGGCTTATTGGAGAACACGGAGGGTGTGGGAATGATGAAGTAGTCAGGTTATTCAAGGGAGCTGAAGGGGCCACTGAAAAATGTTCCACAAGAAGTGTGTGTACCTTCCTCGGCAGAGGCTGTGCCACCTGCCCTTGCCCTCCCTTTCTCCATCGTTTCTGGATGCTAGGACTTCAGAATTTTTTAGGAGGAGACACACATTTGTGATAGAAATCACAGTGTTATGGCTGAATTATGTCTCTCAAAATTAATATGTTGAAGTCCAAACCCTCAGGAGTCCAAACTCTCAAGAACGTGACTGTATTTGGAGATAGGGACTTTATAGAAGTAATGAAGTTAGAAAGTAAAGTCATGAGGGTGGGCACTAATTCAATATAACTGGTGTCCTTCTATGAAGATGAGATGAGGACACAGACACGCACAGAGGGAAGACCATAGGAGCACACGGGAAGACACCATCTGCAAACCAAGGAGAGAAGCCTCAGGAGAGACCAACCCTGCTCACACCTGGATCTTGAACTTCTGGGCTCCAGGGCTGTGAAGGAACACATTTCTATTGTTTAAGTCCTGCAGTCTGTGGTACTTTGTTATGGCAGCCCTAGCAAATGAACACACATGGTTAGAAAAAAAATCCATCAGGAAACGTGAAACAGAGTTCCTTGCTAAAATGCACCTTGGAAGACATGATGAGACATCAGAATGCTAGGGTAAGAACAGGAGACGAGTCTACAAACCTGCGGCAAAACTGGAAGAGTTCTGAGGGCCAGCTCTGCCACGTAGTGGATTTGTGGTCTTGGGTAAGTTACTTAATCTCTTGGTGCCTACATATTGTCGACTGTAAAGAGCTTCAAATACAGTATACTTGATAGAGATGCCGTCAGAATTAAATGGGATAACGCTTGCAAAGTGCTCAATATGTTAGCTCATCTTGTTTTTCTGTAGGCAGTAAGAACTCCTTAAGGGCTAGCATCATGTTTTCTTCTGCTTTGGAAGTAAACTGGAAGCATGTCTTGAGTGTTAGCCTTTCACTTCAAGGAAACAAATCTGTGTGGAAGTTGAAGTCTAGTTGGGGAAAACCAGATACACAAAGGAAGTGATGAAGCTAGAATGTGCAGTTTATCAGTGGATGCTTACCACTTACCAGAAACTGTGTCATACACCTGATTTCATACCCATCTCGTTTTAATCCTCTACAAAGATATGAGATAGATGTCTTTGTCTCATTTTCAAAGATGTGAAAACTATTGGCTAGAGTGGTTAAAGGATTTTTCCAGAGCCTGCTGCCAGTAATTTACGGAGCAGGAATCAAACCTAGGTGTGTGGGCATCAAATTCATTTATGCCATGACTATTAGAATAAAACTTCCTTTCAAATTATCTTCCTAATTACCCTGCAAGGCAGGTGAGGACCTATTGCTAGCACCATTTTATATATTAGGAAAATATGACCCAGGAAATCCTGAACCATCCAAGTACGTACCCAATGTTAAATGTAAAGCCAGCTCAATTCCAGTGAGGTTTTCTGGCTCTTACTCTGGTGATATTTAGCTACTTAGATACTGTTTAGATATTCAGATTCTCAGTGAGTGACTCACAAGATTATGTCTGCGCACTGTGGCTAGATTTCATTTTGAAGGAAGTTTTGGAATGCCACTTTTCCTGTATAGGATGGGAAACCCATTGATGTCAGCCACGATGCCAGGGCAGCTGGAGTGCTGTGGGCCCAGCATGGGCTTGGGGGTCAGAAGACAGAATTTTTGCTCTGGTTCTGCCACAAATTGGCTGAGTGACTTTGAACACTTCATTCTTCTTGGCCATGAGTTTCTCATCTGCAATTTGGAGAGATTGTGCCGAATAATTTCCAAAATCTGTTAAAAATCTGATTCTATGAAATGGAATCTCCGGTTGGGCCTAAGAAACTAGTAAGAAGCCCAGAGACATATGGAGGTAGAGATTGCTCTCCTTTAGTCTCAGCAAGAAGGAAATCACCTTCCCCACAAAAAAACCATGGACAACACATTTTATAGCTGGAATTGCAGATAATCACTGGCACAGGCAACATTGGTGGGTGGGGGAAAAGTCCTTATTAAAATCTTGGTTACAGGAATAAGTCTACTGGGGACTTAAAGAAATCCAATTTGCACTCCAAGGATCAGCAAGTACAAATCCTACAAGAACTCTCTGGCCATAGAACAGAGAGTCCTAGAACAAAGCCTGTTTTGATCCTTTGTCTTGGTTAAGGGTGACACCATATCTCCAGCATAAACGACGACGATTGCATTGTTCGCATGCCGGTAATAGAAAAGGAAAACACAACCAGGCTGTTTGGTTAGTTTTGGCATGCACAGTTCAGGGTGGGAAATGCCCTTGGGTTCTGGCTGACCACCTGTTATTTAATTTTTTAATAAGTGTGCCAGTTTCAAAATACCAGAGACTCTCCTTGAAGGGTAATCACAAAGAATTGAATGTCCTGGTATTTGGAACGAGCATCGTATCTAGCTTATTGGCATCATAGCCCTTACTCTGTAATATGAGCGATAACAGCAGTAACCGCAACAAGAGCCCGTGTCAGGTCCCTGGGGATCTCCCAAAGAAAACCTTTCCATTTATAGCAAAAAAACAGTAAAGAAGCAGGGATCTGAGGTGGAAACACAGATAGTTTGTTCCCGTGGTAGCACTTCCCTCGGTGTTCTAGTGCGGGATTAGTGGGCTTCATTCAAAGTGGAACTACCTCCAGCCTCAGTGGGCCTGGGACCATGCCCATCAGTTATCCCCTCTGGTTTTGGAGGTCACTGTGTGATCTTGGGCTGACCTTGGAAGCTTCTGACTTACCGGCCTGAGGTTCGCATAATTGCAGGGCTTCTATGTTCTGATGGCTAAACTGGAAAGCATGGTATTCATGCTGGATACCTCGTCCAACAGGTGTCACCATGTGGTCCATAGACCGGCAGCATCAGCATCCCTCTGGAGCTTTTTAGAAATGCCCCACCCTAGATACAGGGAATAGGAGCCTGAATAAGATCCTTGTAACAAGATCCTGGGGTGATTCATTTGCACATTTTCGTTAGAGAAGCCCTGAAATGAAGCCATACCACCCTGCACATCTGGGAGGTAGATTAGCCATTCACTGGCCCAGGACAGTTTGGTTGTAAGAAAAAAGAACTTACTTTGGAAATTCAATGGGTACAATCGAGCTTTTCTATTTTCTGCTCTGTGATATTACCTCTTTTCAGCCAAAAGGAAAAGGTTCTTTTATTTAGAAAAAGAAAGTATTTGGGGAAAAAATAGCTGAAACAATTCACATAAAAGAAAAAAACATACTTAATATCTCCACTTAAAAACACATGAATAAATAAGTTTAGGTCCTCTTGCCACTTTTCTAATCCTACCTTCAAAATTATCCACTGTTAACCAATTTCATGGGTATCCCACCAAAAATACTATGCTTATATTTGCATTATATATATATATATATATATATATACACACACACACAAACACACCAGGGAGATCATCCTTAATGATTGTTTTTCTACATACTTCCTAAGCTAGGACAATGAAAAAAATATTAGAAGGAGCCCTTTGAAAGGCCTTCTATTTTAACTCTATTGGCAGCTCGGTCTGAGAAGCATTTTTCTTAAAGAGATGGGCGCAGAGGGCCTTTTGCAAAGTGAGTCAACATGAGCCCCACGGAGTGCAGGGTGTTGGCTGGACGGCCAGCTCCCCTGGCTCTCATTTCTGCTCTCATCATTTTTCTCCACAGCTCAAGCCCCATGAAAGCTGGAGGGTACCCTCAGATGCCCCATGTCCTTCTGGAGTTTACAAATGTGGCTCAAACACCGTGGGTGGGGCCAGTTGGGATCACAGGAACTCACGCTACACTCCCGATGAGGTCATGAAAGAGCTTTAGTCCTGCTGCCAGGAGGGGGTTATTTCTTACCAAATGGTTTCCAGTGGTTTCACAGAATTCCTCATGCACTCTAAGCTGGAGCTTTCATTCCTGAACACTACAATTCAGGGCCTACAGTTCATTCCTCAAAAATGAGGCCATAATTCAGTTGAGGTCATTTGTTTTCTAATTCTTCAGTATCTATTTGGAAAATCACTTACTTAGCTCTCTTCATCCACTCACAGTGTCATTACTCTGAACTTTTAACATATGTGTGTGTATGTGTGTGTGTGTGTGTGTACACATACAGTTTATATATATATACTTTATATACATATGTATATGTACACACACACTTTTTATGTATTTATATATATTTAAAGTATATACTTTATATATATGTATGTATATAAAGTATTTATGTATGTAAAAATATGTATATATAAAGTATATCTGTAAAGCATAATATATATTATAAAGTATATATACACCTAAGTATACATACTTGAAATATATATACTGTATATATGTATATAAAGTATATGTATATATAAAGTATATATGTAAAGTATAATGTATATAATTTATATATGATATTATATATGATAAAGTATATATAAAGTATATATACTTTATATAAAGTATAAATAGTACATATATTATGAAGTATATATACTTTATATAAAGTATATATACTATATATTATAAGGCATACATATTATAGTATACTTTATTATAAAGTATGTATATATAATATATAATATACATATTATATACATCATAATATATATTATATACATAATAAATATATAATATACATTATAATAATATATAATATACATTATAATAATATATACTATATACATTATAATATATATTACATACTATATACATTGTGATAATATATATTGTATATATTATAATTATATATTATATTATATGCATTATAATAATATGTATTTGTTATATACATTATAAAAATATCATATAGTATATACATTATAATAATATATTATTACTTTATTATATACAATTGAATATATACATTATAAAATATATAATATAAAGTATGTATAATATATAATATAAAATATAGTTTTATATTATATAAACCGATTTATATTATCTGAACCGATCCAGATCCCTTTGGGGATGTCTTTCTGCACTTTTCCCCATAGCGTCAGCTTTTGAAACTCAAAGGTAGTAGGCATCCCAGGGATAGAGTATATATAATATAAAATATAGTATATATATTATACATACTTTATATAGTGTATATATATGTAAAGTGTATATATTATAAAGTATATATAAAGTATATACTTAAAGTATATCTATAAAGTATATATAAGTATATACCACATATGCACTCATATATATTTATATATTTCTATATACTCTATATATATACTATATACTATGTAAACTATGTATATATAGAAGTATATATGCCACTCTAAAGTATATATAAGTATATAACCTTTATATATTTTATGTATATCTAAGTGTATATAATGTATTTATGTATATATACGTGTAATCACCTGACTTCCGCAATACTGATGGCTTACAGGTTTTTGCACACTAAACCTTCTTCCTTTCCTATCCCCGACTTAAGCTATAATATTGGAAGGTTTGAGAACTGGTTGGTGACCCGTACTTTCCTGCTGTAAAAGTGACTCACCTGAGGAAGTGACACAGTCATAGACCAAGGAGACTGTGTCCTTTCCTCTCACACATGGGGTTTGGAGAGGAAGGATTGCTCCCCTTCTGGGACTCATGACCCGTGTTTTATTATTTGCCTTTGTATTAATTTCCTATTGCTTCTATTATAAATTATCACGAACTTAGTGGCTTAAAACAATTTGTTATCTTACAGTTCTGACGACAGAAGTCAAAAATCTGTCTCACTGGACCAAAGTCAAGGTGCCAGCAAGCCAGTGAGGCTGGATGCTTCTGGAGGCTCTAGGGGACATTCCATTCCTTGCCTCTTTCAGTTTCTAGAGGCTGCCAGCACTCCCCAACTCCTGGCCTCATCACCCCAACCTCTGCTTCCATCATCCAATCTTCTTCTCTGATCCTGACCCTCATGTCCCCTTCTCAGAGGACCTTGCAGATTAAACTGGGCTCACCCAGTTAATGCAGAATAATCTCCCCATCTAAAATCCTTAAGTTAATTACATCAATAAAGTCTCTTTTGCCATGTAAGGTAATATAGTCATAGGTTCTAGGGATTAGGATGTAGACATCTTTAGGGGGCCATTGTCTTATCTAACACAGTCCACACGGCAAAATGCTGAAATTGTGACCCTACAGGATGTCCCACCAGCCAAGGAAGATTTTACTTATTGCCTACAGTTTAAGCAGCTTGGAATCATCACACAAAACAAATCCCAGACACCTCAGAGAGGGGGCAGCAGATCAATATTTTTGATAGGGCTTAGAGATGCGTTTTTACCAGCAGGGAGTCAATATGAAGGTATGAGAAGATAGAAAAAAGGGATGTGGAGACTTACATGAATGGAATAGTCATCATAACATCTGCCATTTACTAAACCTTCATATCCTTGACCTAGGGCTAGGCACGGTATATGCTATTTCACTTAATCTGCACAAATAGCCCAGCAAAATAGGCATTGATGTCCTTGTTTTAAAGAGGAGGAAACTGGCCAAGTGCGATGGCTCACACTGTAATCTCAGCACTTTGCGGGGCTGAGGCTGGTGAATCACCTGAGGTCAAGAGTTTGAGACCAGCCTGGCCAACATGGCGAAACCTCGTCTCTATTAAAAATACAAAAACTTGCTGGGCACAGTGGCATGCACCTGTAATCCCAGCTACTTAGGAGGCTGAGGCAGGAGAATTGCTTGAACCTGGGAGGTGGAGGTTGCAGTGAGCTGAGATTTCACCATTGCACTCCAGCCTGGGTGACAAGAGCGAAACTCTGTCTCAAAAAAAAAAAAAAAAAAAAAAAAAAGACGAGGAAACGAATTTGTACAAGGATAATGGGCTCTACAGCTTCTAGTCTAGGTAGGTGCCCAAGGACCACTGCTTGTCAGTAGAGATAATGATCTTTCTGAATGTGTTTTTAAATCACTAGAGTTACCTTCCCTGAAGAGAGTACCTTTAGCCTTCCCAGAACCTTCTGCTGTGGTTCTTTCATCTTCCCCTATGTCAGCAGAATGAGTATGGCCATTGTTAGAGAGGATGGTGTTTATCCTTCTGGACATCGCCCATTACTTTCTTTCTCCACTCAACTGACCAGCAGTCTGTTGGATCTACTTGACTTTCATTAGAACAGAAACCACAGTGTTTTAATGGTTGGCATTCAAGACCTTGTTAGAGAATGAATTTGTATTTGATTAACATTAATTGAATACATGTCATGGGCTGTGGGTTGAGCTGGGTAACTGGCATATAGCTCAGTAAGTGTGTGATGGAAATGGGGCTGCTGCCAGCACAGGCCACCGCAGCAGTTAGGCGGTCAAGTGGCTTGTAGTGAGGAGAGCTTAAAGGTCTGCTTACCACCATGATTTTCTGCCCTGCAGGAGAAGGGCCAGATGGCTGGACTCCATTCTGGTTTTCAGTGATTTTACTGCTTACTCTCCACTCACGGGAGTTCAGTTTCAAAATATGTGTCAGACTAGGTCTTCCTGTCACAAATAGTGAAAGGAGAAAATAAAATCATAATATAGGAATTTAAGCTGATTTCAACAAATCTTGACGTTGCTCAGACTGTACCCAACTAGTGGCTTGTTGGATCCTGAGCTGGCCCTCCAGAGCCAATTGTACACATGTTCCCAGTTCCCTGTCAAGGGATCCAGTGACATCAGGTTCACACCTTGAAACTAGCTACAGTAGGACTATTTACACCATGAAAATCTGCAAACACTATAGTTCAGGGCTTTGTTTGTTTCTCTAAAGAGCCAGTTTATCAGCATTTACTCTCCCCAACACACACATTTTGTATAAGTGATCATCATACTGAATTAAAATAAGTAATTAATTGACTAAATAAAGCAATGTTAATATTTGTTAGCACTGGTAGTTTACTATGTTTCTGGATATGGTTTTTTAATAACTAGACCTACCTTCCCTGAAGAGAGTATCGTTAGCCTTCTCATGACCTTCTGCTGTGGGTTAGTTTAATCTTACCCTATGCCTAGGCCTGAAAAGAGCAATATTTTAATATCATAGATCTGTATGCTAGAAGGGATGCTAGAGGGTAAACAGAATATTTTTCCATTTGACGGACAAGGAAAAGGAATTGACCCTGAATCAGAAGAGCTCCGTATCCTTCTTCTTGGATGAACTGATCCAGATCCCTTTGGGGATGTCTTTCTGCACTTTTCCCCATAGCGTCAGCTTTTGGAACTCAAAGGTAATAGACATCCCAGGGACAGAGTATTCAAAGCTTTGCTGTGTTAGGGATTGAAGTGAGGGCAGAGTAAGGAAGTAAATCCAGGATGCAGGAGTTTGGGTGGACATGCCAGGGCTGGTTTGTCTCTACCTACACTTGTGACGATTAATAAAGAAAACAATTTCTGTTTTCCATAAGTCCTTTATTCATTCCAAAACACCTCTGCATGCCAAGCATGGAGATCCTAGGCCCAGAGTTAGGATCAATTGCTGGCGATTATAGGACTCTCAGCTTCAGAAACTCCCATGGCACACATGTGGCCATGGTTTCTCATTAAAAACCCAAGGCAGAGGAGGATGGTTATGTTGTACCAGTGTTGTCCAGGAACTCATCTTCCCATGGCTAACCAAACCAAACAGGCTAATTTGTTTTAAACATTAATATGAGCAGGAAATCTACCACAAGACCTCCTGTTGGAGGGTAGGCTATTTGTAGTTTGCATCCAGAGAAGAACATATGAATATTTCTTCTGTCAACATTCGCCTGCACTGTATGTGCTGCTCTGCTTCTCTGGCCTCAGCCCCACACCGAGCCTATTGAGGCGTGAAGCTGAGAGGTCAAGTGTCTCATATGGACTGAATCCCAGATGTCGCTTTCCTGCTTTCAGCCTGCAAGCCACTGAACCATGCAGGGTGAAGGTTAGACTTAAAGTTCTTGGCGATGACTCTGTGTTCCTGGGAGCAGCCTCCTCCTCTCCCCATGTCCCTCTGGCCTGCACATGCTACCTGTCTCCCCAACCCTGCCCCATCTTATGACAATCCCTGCAAAAATAAATGAGCAGGAGAGATTATTAACTGTTTACCTGTGAACTCTGGCATGTCCTGAAAGCTGAGTTCTTGTGTCCAACAACCTAAGGTGAAGCTGGTTGTGTGTATTTTGTAGAGTAGCAGCTGGAAATGGGCTTTCTGATTCTAGAAGAGCCCCATTGGCTGTAGATGAATGTAGCCAATATTTCTAGCAATTTTTCCTGGCCTCTCGTTCTCCCTCCTTCTGAAAACTTCTTAGCCATGGCTTCCAGGTAGAAAGAGACTAAGATACACCTTCGTTATTCTTGATCCAGGGCCCCAGGAAAGAGTTTCTGAGGCTTGACACAGGTGGGGTTTGCAGCAAAAACATCACACAGTGAAGTGACAAGTTTAGAGGCAGGGGGAATCATTGAGGATTCCCATGTTGTGAGGCATGAGGTGAGTTGTAATGTTGAGGGACCTGAAGAAGAAGTTAGAGGCACGGGGAAGGAAAAAGGAAGAGGATTTTGTCACTGATTGGATTTAGAGATTCAAGAATAAACAAGAAACAAGTGTGACTCTGAGGGTTTAAGCCTGAGCCATGGGAGACTGGAGGAACCAACCATTGACAGAAGTCGGGAGGGATAAAATGGGACCAGTGCTAGAGCGATGAGTACCTGAGAGAAAAATTCTTGAATGTCACTAATATGACTAAACATGGATTTGTTGTACTAGCCATGGTGGAACGATACCATAGTTACGTTCCTAAAAAGAAATCACAAGCCTTGACCTAGCTAAGGCAATCGTGCTGAGGGCTGAAAGAAAACAAAATAAAAAGTGTTGGTTCCCACCTCCCCTCTTCTCCTGGGCTTATAATCATTGACAGGTTACTACTGCTATGCATTTATGGCTTTTTGGAACAGAGCAAGATTCTTGGCAACCACCCAGGGAAGGCCGTCTAGCAGAGTGAGGCCACATGGAAAGTTTCAGTCCCTGGAAGGTTCACCCTGAGTCTTTCACTGATTTCACAAACACAATGAATTGAGTATCCTGTAGGCCAGGCCCCGGGCTAGGCCCTGGGGGGATAAGGTAAACAATACCAACACAGGCCCCCCTAATCCCAAGCACAATCAGCAGTCTCTTAAGACTTTTGTCTGGAAAGTCTGTTGGTCTGCTCTGGCCACCCTCACAAAGTACCATGGACTCGAGGCTGGAAATCTAAGATCAAGCTGCGGGCAGAATTGGTTTCTCCCAAGGCCTCTGTCCTTGGCTTGTAGATGGCGTCTCCTCCCAGGGTGTTTGTGTCCTCATCTCCCCTTCTTATAACGACAGCAGTCATAGTAAATTAGGGCCCACATGAGTGACCTCATTTTACCTTAATTACCTTCTTAACCGGCCTATCTCCAAATACAGTCACATTTTGAGGTCCTACGGGGTTAGGACTTCAATATATGAATTTGTGAGGGTGTGACACAATTCAACCCATAGCAGGCTAGTCCCTGGCTGCCCACCTCGTCAGGGACTATTCTGTGGGATTCTGTGTAAGCAGCAGCCCCGTCCCGCCTCCCAGTTCTGAGGAAGGCCATCTCGTGGGCATGGGGAAGCCAGTGTGTCTGAGTTCATATTAAAGATGCTCTGAGCAAGAAGAAAACCCATTCGCGGCATGGGTGGGCCTGTCCCTCTATCCATGGATCTGTTCTCTTTGTCTTGTGCGACTTGTGGACAGAATAAATGGTGATCTGGGCTTTTTACTCACACAAATGAAATGACTGGTGTGGTGTCGGTGTGTGTGAAAAGGAAGAGTCACTGGCTCCAAGCAAGCCAGACTCCTGCCCCTCAGCCCCCTCTCCAGTACACAGGACACGGGGGGAAAGGGCCCTTCCTGCTTCCACTTAGGGCCTGGAGGGTTTCTCTATCTCTGACTGGGTCCCTAGGTTCCATGTTACCCTTCAATGATGTACCCGCTCACTCATTTTGTGCTCTTCCAGCCGAGATTCTCTGTTATTTGATAGAACTGAGAAAAATCTCCAGATCCAACTTTTACAGCTGTTTCCAGTTCTATTTAATGTGACAACAAGATCTTTCCCTGAGATTTCTTCCAGACTCAATTTTGAGATGAAGAACCTTCTTTTGCAACCTCTTCTCTGTATTGACGTTACCTGAACCAAAGCCTAGAGGCGTCTTAAGATTCTGTTCATGGAATTTCCCTGGACCAAACTTCACTCTCCTCTGATGGGATTTCCTGTGCTCAAGTACTTTGCACTAAACTCATGATAGAGTTTTCTCAGAGCTCACAGTTCTTTGTGACATTCTGAACTATCTTTACAACCCTTTCCACACCTACCCAGGGTTTCAGCCTGCCTGGGTGGTATGGAATCCAAATTCATGGCTCCATGACTCAGACACACGTTGGCACTAAGTCATTTTATCTAAGACGCAAATATACATGCTGACCCCAGCCCTAAACAGAACACATCTGGCGTGAACACGCCTCTGGTTGTAGAAGGGTGGGCGCATCTGCTGTGGGACAGTGTGTAGACACTGGGAACATTTTCCTCTGGAAGGATAAGTCCCATGAGCTTACTAGATCATGTTCTTTGTTTTCAAATTCCAATATTCATGCCTGAATAGCTAACACAAACAGATCTTTTCCACGAGGGTTGGCAACAGTGCTTAAAAGTCCATTAAAAAAATCAGACAATAGGTTGTTAACATTTAAGCCAAGTAGTAAAAAGTTGAAAGAACCCATATTAAGCAAAGAAGTCATTCTGGGGCCCCAGTTGTTAAGCCAGTATGGGACATGCATGAGCTCTGGCTTGGTGTTAATGCTATTTTGACGAAGCTATTTTATACTTGATTGTTTAAGAGGGAAAAAAGCTCT
Source organism: Pongo pygmaeus (assembly GCF_028885625.2). Lineage (NCBI taxonomy): Eukaryota > Metazoa > Chordata > Mammalia > Primates > Hominidae > Pongo > Pongo pygmaeus. Next base: position 11,549,396 of record NC_072378.2, read on the forward strand.
GTCCTTGTAAAATTGAGAATGTCTTAACGTGAGCACTCTAGACTGCCTGACATGCGGGCCGAGGCTTCTCTTTCTCACATTTTGTTATCAGGGCAGTTCTTTGCATGTTGGTGTCCCTGAAGAAGATGCTGAGACAGAGATCTGCCTGACTCTGGAATGCTCTCAGGATCAACATCCATGAGGGCAGAGGGAAAAGTTGGTGTGAGGCAGTCACCAGAGTTCTCAGCTAATCCCAGGGGCATGGTCCATCAGAGAGATCTGAGTTGGGGCAAGGGGACCAGGCATAGATATCCTGCATTGGCTGTTGGCAATGTGCTTTCCCAGGAAGGAGGGTGTCCTTGAGTGAGCATCTCTCTTGAGCAAAGTTAACTCTCAAAGAGGACTATATTAATCCATTCTTGCACTGCTATAAAAAAAATACCTGAGACTGGGTAATTTATAAGAAAAGAAGTTTAATTGTCTCACAGTTCTGCAGGCTGTACAGGAAGCATAGAGGCTTCTGCCTCTGGGGAGGCCTCAGGAAGCTTCCAGTCATTATGGAAGGCAAAACGGAAGCAGGCATCTCACATGGTGGGAGCAGAAGCAAGAGGGAGGGGGGAAGGTGCCACACTCTTTTAAACAACCAGATCTCATGAGATCTCACTCCCTTTCACCAGAACAGCACCAAGGGGGAGATCCACCTCCATGATTCAATCACGCCCCACCAGGCCCTATGATTCAATAACCTCCCACGAGGCCCCACCTCCAACGTTGGGGATTACGAGACGACCTGAGATTTGGGCAAGGACACAGAGCCAAACCATAACAAGGACTGACAGTACTGGGCAGTAAATTCTCCCTTTTTGAAGGGGGAAATTTAGGCAGTAGCATAGTATCCATGACATTCCCCGTGTTTTGTGAAGGATTATTGAGGAGTTTGTAGGGTACACATAGATGTGTATATATATGAATACTAATGATAAAATAATGGCAGAAATCAGGAACACAAATAATGGGAAACCTGACTACAGTGGATTAAACACAGAGTGGCTTATTTTGTATTATACAAAAGGAGGTCTGCAGGTAGGCACACAGGAATGGGCCATCCAGGCATCTGCAACATCAGGGATATAGGCTCGGCCCATCTTTCTACACACCATTCTCTTGCCAATCAATCGTCATGCTTGTTCCCTTGTGGCTGCAGGATGGCTGCTCTTTCTAAGCAGGAATGAGGGCAGGGCAAAGGTGCAAAGGGCAACCAAAGGGCTTTCTTTTAGCGATGTTTTGCTTTTTTTATTTTGAGAAGGGGACCTCTTTCTTGGGACTTTTACCTGCAGGTCGCTGGCCAGCATCATGTCACATGGCTGCTTTTAATGGTGAAAGAAATTGAGAAATTTACATAGTAGTTTCAGCTGGGTACTTTGCTCCCCTAGCACAATTATGATTCTGTTAGCCAGGAAGAAGGGAAGCATATGAGACAGGTGACATCAGTGTTGGCTCTCTGTCCCCTAGGGCAGATTGAGCCTCTGAATTAATTAAGAATTTAGTGATTGAGGCTCAACCAACATGAAGTCCTTTCCCTCTCTTCCTTCTCTTAAATGTACTTATTCTGTGCCTATGTGATCATATAAGAGGGTAAAGGAAAGGAAGTTGTTGAAGGTGCTTCCTGGACATCTGCTTGGGAAGCCAGCAATGCTGACCAGCCTGGCTAACATGGCGAAACCCCGTTTCTACTAAAAATACAAAAATTAGCTTGACTTGGTGGCAGATGCCTGTAATCCCAGCTACTCAGGAGGCTGAGGCAGGAGAATCGCTTGGACCTGAGAGGTGGAGGTTGTAGTGAGCCAAGATCGGGCCACTATACTGCAGCCTGGGTGACAAGAGTGAAACTCCATCTCAAAAAAAAAGAAAAAAGAGAGCTCAAGTCTGGCCGTGTTGAGGTTGAGGTCCTGGGAGACATCTGGGTGGAGATGCCCAGTAGGCCTACAGAAAACAGTTGTGAGACTGTGGAGAAAGCCCTGGGCCAGAGATACAGACTGAGAATCATCAGCCATATGACATTGTTGGAAGTGTGAGAAGATGGCCAAGAATGATCAGAGAACATTTTCTTCATTACATCAAATTCCACCTTTGCCATGCCTGAGGTGATCATTCCTTTCTCATAACTTTCTCTGGGGCTTTCATGTCTATTCTGCCACTTGATACTTGCCATGGGCTTCCTAGTACAATTATAGATTCCTTTCCTTCCCATATCATGTGAGCTCTGAGGTTGCCTAAGTCCTATGAGCCTTCTCCTTATGCTTCTGTTTCACTCAGCAGTCTCCAAGGTGTGTCTGTGCCTCGAGGGCAGAAGATAGTGGGAAGGGGTGAGATCCAAGAATCCTGGCTAGAGCAAGGCAGGAGTCCTTGCAGAGCATGTTGGGGAGCTCCCTCAGATGACATGGCAAGCTCAGAAATAGAAGCCAGGACAGAAGTTCACTCTCCTGAGGCACTCAGTGGACTCAGGATTAGGGAGTTGTGTGAAGAGGCTGTGGAACCTGAACCTCTGTCGTGGGGACAACCCTGGGGAGGGGCTATGATTCAGGTGATTCCTGGGGCTCAGCGGCAGCCCTAGGACCCTGTTGGACCCAGGTTGGACGAAAAGCAGATGGTGACATGATTTGAAGCCCTGTGAACTGGGCGTTGGGAGGCAGGTAGAGGGGCGTGGGGATGGATGAGGAGGACTGAGTGCACTTGGTATACCCTGTTAAGACTGTTCTGGAACTTGTGGCAAGACAGACAGGTGGCTGGTCATGTGAGTGGGGAAAGGGCCATACAGGGGAGGCAGTGGATCCCTTCCCGTAGCTGCTGCTGCTGGCTTTGCCTCTCTCCCAGCCTCATCTGCTGCTACTGCAACTTCCCTCCTGCAGCTCTGCCTTTGGAGGCTGTGAGGACTTCTCAGTGACCACAGACCCTTTGGGCCCCCAAAGGAAAACCCACACTTCCCCTTTTGCAAGGATGTGAGCCTGTTACCCAGGACCTGGACCCAAGAACATCTGAGGGATACTCTTGGGATTTGTACTGTGGCTCCCAAAAGATATAGGTCCACTCAGAATCTCAGAATGTGACCTTATTTGGATTAAGCATCTTTGTAGATGTCATTTAAATAAAAATCTCAAATCAAGATCATCCTGATTTAGGGTGGACCCCAAATCCAGTGAGGGGTGTTGTTGTAAGAGACGAAAAGGAGCAGGCACAGAGACACTGGGAGGAGACAGCCATGGGAGGATGGAGGCAGAGCTTGGAGTGATGCACCTGCTACTAAGGAATGCCAAAGATGGCGGGAGCCACCAGCAGCTGGGAGAGAGGCAAGGAACAGATTCTCCCTCTGAGCCCCTGGAAGCAATGAACCCTGCTAACACCTTGATTTCAGATATCTGGCTTCCAGGACTGTGAAAGAAATGAGCTTCTGTTGCTTTGAAGTACCCAATACTGTTACACTGGTCTTTAAGAAAAAAATAAAATAGGTCGGGCACGGTGGCTCACACCTGTAATCTCAGCACTTTGGGAGGCCAAGGCAGGTGGATCATGAAGTTAAGAGATCAAGATCATACTGGCCAACGTGGTGAAACCCTGTCTCTACTAAAAATACAAAAATTAGCCAGGCGTGGTGGCATGTGCCTCTAGTCCCAGCTGCTCAGGAGGCTGAGGCAGGAGAATCGCTTGAACCTGGGAGACAGAGGTTGCAGTGAGCCAAGACGGCGTCACTGCACTCCAGCCTGGCGACAGAGCGAGACTCCATCTCAACAAATAAATAAATAAATAAATAAATAAAATAAACCACCCAACTTGGGATCATTTGTTGCGGTAGCCCCAGGCAATGAATGCAGAGTTGTACCAGAAAATTCCTCATCACCCACCAGTTCTGTGGTTCCTCTGACACTGTTAACGGGGGGCACTCTAACCCTCACTCTAATATTTCTTCTGAGTTTCTGTAGTTGGCTTTCTGTGTTAGCTGGCCCTTTATCTCTGAGGCACCTCTATGCCAGAGAAGCCTTTTGTAAGAAGACTTTCGAAACTAGATCTTTTAGTGGCTGATCCTAACACCCAAGCAGAGGTGGGCACAAAGGCTAGGCTCCTAGCATGGTGCCTGCTACTGATAATCATATACAGTTGACAGTTTTCAGAGTGTCCTCACATATATCATTTCATCCTCAGAGCAACTCCATAAGGAAGCAGGTCAAGAACAGTTACTTATTTTACCCAGGGGAAAATTGAAGCTTAGAGAACATAGAACGCTTTTGCTCGTCCCATAATTTGCTAATGTATTTATGATGGAATTGGAGGGGACCAGGTTCTTTCTTTCTCTTGCATTAGTTAGAAATGTATTTGGCAACAAGTATCAGAACTATTGATATGTCTGATGGTGGCTTAAAGAAATAAAGGTATGCTTATCTCAGAAAATAATCATCAGAAGAGGCCAGGGCAGGGCTGGTGTGTGACCCAAACAAGGCACCCTCCCATTGCTCAAGGTCGTCTTCCCATTGCTCAGCACAGAGGGCTCTCCTTCATACTTGCCTATCTGTTTTTTAGTGTGACTGCTACACCCCCAGGCTATCCAGTAGGGAGAATGGGAAGAAGTAAGAGGGCTATAGAGTGAAGAGCTTTCTCCTAACAAAGCTCTACCCTTTGGCTGTATGCCTCTTCCCCAGTGACGTCTGCCTACACGTCAGGAGTCAGAATTGTGTCTCGTGGAGGGTTGCTTCCCTGAGGAACACAGGTGTGGAGAAAGGGATGAATATTGGAGGGAAAAACTCTTCAGGGTTACAATGTCGAGTATGTTTTGTTTCCTAAACTGCTTAGGTTGGTACTTGATGCAATTTTCATTTCACTTGTCAAGTCTTACGGAGAACTGGTTACCATTATTGTTAGTAGTATTAGAACTGCCAGTCACCATAGTAACAATGATGATGAAAAACGTGATCAATTTCCACCTGTTCATCAGACTCTTTTTTCCTAATCTTTAGTAACACTGTATGTTAGGTGGGAACAAAAACAATAAATACATTGCTGATTTTAATGTGAGATGTTCAAATCTCTGACATTTTTAACCTCTAAAGAAGGAGAACACAAGCTTTATTAAGGGCAAATATTTTTGTTATGTTGTTTAAAAAGTAGTATCCTGTGCCCTTGGCTCATTAGAACAGCAATAAAAATGTAATAGGAAGGCTATTTTGTTTTCTGCCGGGCGCTGTCATTTGCTTTCCTGTGAAAATTTTGGATGCCAAACTGATACGCTGAAGAAAGTCTGTGCTCTGAAAATAAAATTACATCTTCCTGGAGACCCATGGGAACAAGCAGGGGACGCTTGGCTGGGCCCCTGTCAGTGACAGCTGCCATTCTGCCTGTGCTGTTCACAGATGATTAAGTTACACAGGGTGGGCTGGCTCCCAATTCTTTCCTCCAGAGAAAGACCATTTCTTGGCCTCTGAGCAGAGGTGGGTTTGCCATGAATGCCACATGAAGCTTAAGCCTGAGGGCCCCTCACTTGCTGCTTTCTGCGAAGAACCCACCAATGTCTACACAAGTCCCGTGTTTCTGACAGTTTGTAAGAGGAATCCTTTTTATTTCTTTTTCTTAAAGAGGGTCCCCCGGAGTGTCTAAAAGTCCAGGTTCCACCCGGGATGACATTGTCATCTCTGCATCTGGGACAACATTGTTGGCAAAAATTTCCCAAGATGCAGCAAGCATTTGCCTTTTCTCCTCCCTGTACCTCTGGTCCCCAACACAGAGCCTTTTTCTCCCCATGGCGTCTACACCTCTGGACTAGAAAAGCTCTCTGGGCCCGGCCAGGGAGGCGTTCAGCCCTCCATGGCTGATTTTGAGATGCTTTCATACTACAGAGGCATGAACAGACAGCTGCTCTATGGAGTGCTGACAGAAGAAAGCCAGGTCGGGGAAATCTTTGCCACTAAATGATCAGAAAAAAGGCCAAAAATATATCTTTTAACATGAGTGAAGTCTCTCTGGGAAAACTGCTTTGAAACCTCAAGCTAAGGGTGGATTATCCTGTCCCTGTGGTCCCAGACATCCTGACCCTACTGGTCTCCTCAGACCTGGCTCATTAGAATGACAGTCCCTGCTTTGATGTTTCATTCCCCGTGCTGGCCCATGAGCTCCTCGGAGGTACTTAACTTTTATCCTCTCTGTGCCCAAGACCAGGGCTCCCCAGGGTGGCTGCTGAACAGTAGGCCCTAAAACTATTTGCTTAACCCTCTCCATCTCTCTGTCTCCCCTCCTTCCTTTCTCTCTTTCCTTCTCTTCTCTCTCTTCCCACCACCACCCCCCCGCCCACGTACAATTCAAATATGTGCTTCTAAACATGGAGGCTGGGAAGAATTTTATTAGTTTAAGCCTAACTTCTGTATTCATTAGACAAGAAGATGAAAAGAGAAGAAAGGGGCATTGAAACCCCCTTTTCTTTTTATTTCAGCAGGAGCAGCGTAGCGTGTGCGCGTGCGCACACACACACGTACACACACCCTTCTTCTAAAACAGGTGGTTTAGGCAAAAGTCCACTGACAGCCTGGCATCTCTCTGGTGAGGCTGCGATAACCCCCACGTTCCTCTGTGGGGTTTGGCACAGCATCAGCCTTTGAGTTGCTACTCCTGGGGATTCCTGGCAGTGCGTGACTCTGAGGGAAGTGAGGCGAGGATTCCTGCCCTCTGCTAAGCCATCCTCACTCATGTTCTCCCCCAATCAGAGCTGCATTTCTCTGTGTGTGTTTTTCAGATTTGAGTCCTGCTTTCAAAATATAAATATTCTACCTTAGTTACCCATTCATGCCTTAGCAGGATATTTAAAGGGATGAGATCTTGGAGACCCAGAGGACTGGAGACAGAGAAGGAGGGGAGGCAGCAGCCAATATGCCTGCTCCAAGAGTGCCCAGGACAAGTCCTGGGTGGTGCCTCAGTTTTTTGGGGGCCCAGGCTCACACCCCCAAAGCTCCCAGCCCTGGCAGATGCAGCTGTCAGTACGGCCTGGCTGAGAGCAGGCCTGGGCTGGGAGAAGTCACTGGAGGTCAACACATGGCTCCTTGTGCACTTTGTTGGCTTCTCTGCTGGACTCAGCTGGAGGTGACGCTTGGTGACCAAATACAGCACCGCGTCTCTGAGTAAGCCCAGCTCAGGAATGCAGGATGAAGGGGGGCTGCTCTCACTTGCCCAGGGAGAGGCCTTGTGGAGGAATCAGTAAGTCAGCAAGTATTTGTTGAGCATCTATTATGTGCCAGGTGTAGGCTAGTCCTTGTGAATAAAGCCACAAATATCATCATTCTCTGTGGGTCCTAGAAACCTCTTAGCTCACAGGATGCCACACAGTCAGCCCCAGGCAGGCCAGCGTCACAAGGCATCCCTGGGAGGCTGGGTTGGAGCATGAGAAGCTGAGGTCAGAGGGCTCGAGTTTGAGTAGAGGAAGTGGACACCTGGCCTGCGCTCAGGCGGCTCAGGCTCAATGACCTTGCGGCCAAGCATCCTCTGTGCCCAGCTTCTGCAGGTGTCAGATTAACCTGGCTTCTGAATTTTTTTGGATCACAACTCTATACGCTGCCTACTCAGATCTTATTTTCCGCTCACATAATAATAATGTCTCCCAACAATTAAAAAAAAAAAAACCAAACAGAAAAAACCCGAGTCCCAGCGAACTCTGAAAAACAACCTGTAACAATACACATTAGTTACACCCGGAACTCCATCAGACTGTGAATTTGTCAGTCTATTTTAGGGGCTGCCTACACACCTTATTTTTATTTCTGTAAAATTGGAATCAACCCTGCTCCACAGGATTTTCATGAGGATTAAATGAGATAATTGACTTTAACCCGGGCTTGGAGTATGGTTAGCCCTTGACAGAATGTAGTCAATAAGATAATTAATAATTCTATTTGATAGAGTTACTAATAAAAATTGCTATATGCCCAAGGAGGGCAGAACCGAAGGAGAGGGCCACCCAGGGAATTTCTGAATTGATGTAAGATTTTCTTGATAGAGCCAGATATGACTGGCTTGCCCACTTCAGGGATTTCCAGGGGTGCAAAACCAGCTGGCTGCTGAAATGACGCATTTGCAGGCCATTGTTTTCTTATAAGGTGTGTGCAGTTTGAATTGGGGGAGAAAAAGCATTCCTTGTTCATGTTCCGGGAAAACTGAAATAGAGCAGCAGATCTTGATTGTCTGGACAAAGCTCACTCCCTTATTCATTCCCCACACTCCTGACCCCACCCCAGGGAGGAATATCTTCTGAAACCCCTTTTCTTTTAGAAAAAAGGATGGAGGGTTGGAGAGAGTCCTGTTAACCCTGGCTTGGAGAGCAGTGGATTCTAGAGGTCCCTGGGAGGCTGTGGACCAAGCAGGGCTTCCATGGGCCTCAGCTGAATTAAAGGAACGTGGGCCCCGCAACCTCAGGCAGGAGCAAGGCAGGGCCACTCCACAGACAGGTGTCTGCTTTACCTGGAAGGCAGGGCCAGCGCACGGTGACCTGGTCTGTCTCCTGCTGACACTCTCTCAAACCCCTGACCCTCAGCAGCCAGGTGGGTGTGAAAGTCAGGGCCCTGCGAGGTCTCCAGCCACCCTGAGCGCCTGCCTGGACTTGAAGGCCTTGGCCCGAGCATTCAACATTTGGCTTTGAACTTGACTGCCTTTGTCTACGATGATGAGTCTGACATACCTTTGCCTTATGTCAAATATGTACTTATAAACGTGGATGCTGGGAAGAGTTTTAATAGTTTGAGCCTGACCCTGTATGTTCATTAGAAAAGAAGATGAAAAGAGAAGAAAGGGGCTTTGAGACCCCCTTTTCTTTTCATTTCAGCAGGAGTGGCCCAGAACTTGGCTGGTCTGGACAATGGAGCATATCATATGTGGGTTATGGATTTGACCATAATGTTGCTGCATTTTTTTCTCAATTTTTTTTCTACTAGTATTTACTAATGACCAACTGTTGTGTCAGGTACTGCTTTGGGCACCAGAGGATGCCTGACCCTGTGACGGCCCTGAGAGAGCTCACACTGTCTGGGCCCAGTGGCTTCCTTAGCACTGGGCATCTGTTGCACACTTACTCCTTGGCGAGACTCTCAACACATAGCTTCCTGCCTTTCTTTTAAATATTAATTCTGAAGCAGACTATGAAGCAAGTGGCTAATGTTCCCATGTGGCTGATAAACTGGTTATAAGGAAAGTTCCCAAAGAACAGCTCCACAATAATCTGAGCGGTGATGACCTGGTTTGGATGAGCCTGTAGCCATCTGTGCTGACTCCCAGGAAGGATCTGTTTATTTAGAGGCAGGAGTTCTGGCGTGTTTGCCAATAAGCAGAATGACAGCTGAGCCTCATTGCCTCATTAGTCACACCTTGTCCAGGTCAAAGCCCCTTGCTCTGTGTGCCCTGAAGGACTCGATGGTGGAGCTGGAGGCTTCTTTCGTAGGATGATATTTCTACCTGTCACATGCTGATCATTAGCTGGCACTGAGAAATCTCTGTCACATACTTTTAAATTGTAATCATATTTTAATATCAGGATTGGGTCTAGACTTAATATAAGTGATGTCTTCAATGTATTCTTTCCTTGATAAGTGATAGATTGAGAACACAAATAAGCTACTCGTCTTCTTTTTACCCTGAGCACTACCCTGGCAATGAGGTAAAAACCAAAGCTCATTGAATGAGTGGCTGAATTATATATGAAGGAGAGACTGTGCCCATTGAACTCATTTTGCATAGAAGTTTTAAAAATAACATTTACCGGGCAGGAGGATTGCTTGAAGCCTGGAGTTTGAGACCAGCCTGGGCAACATAGCGAGACCCCATCTCGACAAAAAAATTAAAAAAAAATAGCTGGGCATGGTGGTGCATACCTGTAGTTCAGCTACTCAGGGGCTGAGGTGTGGGAGGATCGCTTGAGCCCAGGAGTTCAAGATTGCAGTGAGCCATAATTGTGCCATTGCACTGCAGCCTGGGCGACAAAGCGAGACCCTGTCTCAAAAAGAAAAAAGGCATTTAGTTGTGTTATTAGGTATTCAAATTGAATTAGTAATTCAAATGAACTCCAGAAACATTTAAGATAAGCAAAAAGAAGAAAATAATTGCCCTTGTAAAGCCATCCTTTCCTACTGTTTTCTACGTTTCTCTGGGATGTATATGTGTACGTGTGACTTTGTGCCTGTGCCTGTGTGTCATCTGAGTGCGTATTTCTCTTGCATCCTGTGTTGAGTTTAAGAGAGACCTAGATGTGGGTACCTGAGCCAGGTTGGGGAGGCTTGCCAGACACCTGTTTGCATGAGGAACAAGACAGGCGTGTGCTGGGAACTCACCCTGAACATAGGCAGGCCCAGGTGTGTATTTGACCCAGTGAGGGAGTGGCTCTGTGGGTACTGGGGAAGCCCAGTTTTGGTCCTTGTAGCCTGAGATCATGTCTCTCGGTGATTTCTTTCAGAAGGGCTAGGTGGGAGGCACATTCTGGGCTGGGGACAGTGTGAGGTATCAGGGTGCCTGGGAAGTTCATAGGGTGATGTAAGATTCACAAATAAATGAATGAGAGTTGGTGCTGTGTTCAAAAACGCATGCGTGAAACAAGAAGGCTCATGCATGTGGGAGAGAGGAGAGCATGCGAATGTGGAGCTGTCTGCTGGGGTGGTCAAGGCCCTGCTCTCCTGGGTGAGGTTCCCCATCTCCTATAGCCTGTGGGCCCTGGAGATCCCTGAGCACTGTGGCAGAGAGTGCTGAGTGATGGTCCCGCTGGAAGATGGGGCCAGATCTATAAAACAGGCCAGGCTAAGCAAAGGCTTTGAATGTGAAGACGTGAGCTAGAGCTTCCAGAAAAGTAAGGCTTGGCTGCTGCCACATTTCACTTGAAAAAGACAAGAAGTTCAGGTTGCCACATAAGCCAACGATGGACACTCGGTTTCAACCCTGCTTTGATAGGATCGTGTCCCCAAGACTCCCCAGTAATGGCAACCTGGGGTGAGTGGCCTCACCTCATTAGGCCTCAGCATTCTCATCTATGAAATAAAACTTGGAATAAATGTTCTTTGAGTCTTTTTTCCACTGGGAAGTTTGTTCCTCCCCTTCTCCCAACCCCTCCTCATCTCCTAAGCCTCATTTTCCACACAGCTCTCCTAGGCCCCCTCAGCTGACCTTGGAAATTCTTCCTGGGGACCTCGGTCAAAGGGAGAGTTGCCAGAAGCTTGGAGGTCTACCACCCCCACAAAGAATGAAAATAGGGTGTTGTGTGGAAAGAGAGGAGGAGGAGGAAAGTAATTAAAGTTAATTATGGAAATAACAAGTTAGAAAGATACCCTAAGAGGAGAAAAATCCAGCCCCCATTGCTTGGTGGGTGAGGAAGTCATTCTGGTTTGGAAGTCCAAGTCCCCTAGAGAGGTTTGGGGGTGACTAGGGAGGGTCAGCCACAGTGGCATCACCAATTGTTCGAAGGATTACGGACCAGGATAGAATCATATTTACAAAGCCAGCTGGGTAAACCCCATGTTGGCAGCCTCATTCCTCTGAAACCAAGGCCACTTCTAGAATTCCCTTTTGTCAAGTATAAGGGAAGAGGAAGGTTTTTATTTCAGTCACAAGTGGATTAAAAATACATTAAACACAAATTGCTAGAGCATATTAATCACTGATAATCAGTTTATTGATGTCTTATTGCTGCAGAGATATTTTAAGAAAGGGAGGACTTTCGTGATGACCTAGACTTAGTTGTAGAAACTTTTCTTAAAATGAAATAAGATGTGGGCAGTCACAAAAAAGCAGATAGAGCAGCTCTGGTGAGGCCCAGCACACAGGCCCCCACGGCAGGGCCCAGGGCTTGTCTGGGAAATCTGTAGACCTAGGTTAAGCTCAGTTCCAAACTTACATGTGTAGCCCACCCCTCTCACTGATTCAGAAGCATTTTTTTTTTTGAGACGGAGTCTTGCTCTGTTGCCAGACTGGAGTGCAGTGGCATGATCTCGGCTCACTGCAACCTCCGACTCCCTGGTTAAAGCAATTCTCCTGTCTCAGCCTCCCTAGTAGGTGGGATTACAGGCATGCGCCACCACGCCCAGCTCAAAAGCATTTGTTGAGCACCAATAGTATGCCATGTCTGTTGGAGCTTGAAAGAAAAAATTAATATAGGTCAGCCATTCTTATGGATGTCCCCTTTAACCGCATTTCCATAAATCTGGTGTGAGCTCTCGTGGTTAAATCTGTTCAGACCCTCAGGCAGGAGGCCTGGGTAAAGTGATGAGTTGAGTCTTCTTTGGCCCCCTGCAACAGGGACTTGGCAGCTATTCCCAGAAGAGTTCACGGGCATGCCACAGTCCTGGGTGGGGAACGACACAGGTGAAATAGGAATACTCTAGGAGACCAAGGACATGAGTGTGGTCTGGGTCATTCCTGGCCTGCGTCTGTGAGTCTTCCTTTCTATTTTCACTCCCCAAGCCAGGACTTTCTCCCTCCGCTCTTACGAGGAGCACGGCTGCAGCTGCTAACTCACCTCCTTGCCTCACACACCTCCGGTTCCTTCTTCTTATTATCACCAAAGAAACTCTGCAGCAACAGAAATCTCAAAACAAATCCATAAGCCAAAAATTAACAGTTACGCTTGTGGGGGGAGAGAGAGAGAGTCCTTTGATGCTGCCACATTGCCTATGCCATAAAGCTGAGATTCCTCAGCGTGATGGTCGATCGTGTCCTTCAAAATCTGACTCATCTAAACTCCAGCTTTGTGGGATCCCCTGCTGTGTGTGGAACACACCATGCTGTTCCCCATCTCTGTGATGGTGTTCATGCCCTTGCTTCTGCCAATAATGCCCTTTCAGCTTCCTTAGTGAGTCTCCGTCCTGATTCCAGACTTAGCACAAATGTTTCCTCTGCTATGAGCACTTCCATGGTTTCTCCAAGCAGAGACAATCATTCTTTCTTCTGTGTTTCCACTTAGGGTGTACATAGTCCTCCTCTATACCAACCATTTTTATTCTAATTATCTCTTTCTGTGGCTGCCTAACTCCCCTGACGGGAGAACCATCCGTCATGGCCAGTGTTCTATGATCCTGTATCTACAGTGCCTAGAATATGGCAGAAGCTTACCAAAAAATACATTTGTTGAATAAATGAATAGTCATCTCTGGTCTAAAGCCAACAGAGATACACTCAGGGATTTCTATGTTTTGTTTTGTTTTGTTTTTTAAAAAAAAATTGACAGAATCATGTTTCACCTTCCATATCTTTGCTTTTGTAGCAGAATTTAAAGATTACCAGTTTATCAAGGACAAGAACAAAAGGAGCTCGTGACACATAACCTCCCAATGGTTGGACCAGGCCATTGGGTTCAGATACATGTGTGTACGTGTGTCTATGTGTCTTACATCCATGCATGCTTGTGTGTATATGGGTGGGGGGTGTGTGTGTGTGTACATGTTTGTGTGTGCATGCCTTTTGCTGCCTGGGAATGCTTTTCTTTTAAGATATTCTTGGCATTTCGCTTCTTCTAGGGCCCTTTCCCTATTTTTGGTAGAGGAAGTTTCCATTTTCCTTTTTGCTTGGCCTTATTTTTCCCATATGGAATGTTTCTCTAGAGCTTCATAAACTGGATTGTTGGCAGTGAACTTCTTCTAACCCTTTCAAACTAATCATTGGGTAGAGAGAATTAAAAATTCCACCAAGTTTAAATATACATATATGAAATCTATAGCCTCTTCCAACCCTTCTTAATGGGAATAAATTAAAAACTCTATTTTTTTCCACAGGAGACAAAAAACAAAATGAAGATACAGCTATTTTTTTCCAGATTGTTTTTCATTAGAAAATGGATATGTGAAGGAGTGGCGGTTAAGAACTGAATTGTGGGCCAAAAAACTTTTTAATATTGCTATGTGACTGTAACTCTATAAGAGGACAGAGCTAAAATCGGCAGTTTCTTCTGAGTGCTGCATGAAACTGACATCCTTGGGCTCCATTTAGTGCTGGTTCATAGAAGCACAGCACATGGGTTTGAGAAAGAACTCAAAGGAACAGTAAAGAGACAGAGACTCAGCATCCAGGGAAAAGGGGGAGAGAAGAGGCCAAATAACCTCCAGGCAGGAGGCAAATTTCTGCAGCTAACTACGTTATAGTTCCTCCTTTGGCCTTCGTGTGGCTCATGGTGCAGTTAAAATGATCAGGGACATTTCCATGAAGTAGTCCTTTTCCATGCAGAGACACTCAGAGCTGTGCTGGAAAGTCAGAGGCTGTAGGAGCAAAGTGACAGTCGTAGCTTTGTTCACCAACTAGCAGCTCAGTGCATGAGAAATCCTCAGATGAGTGACAACTCTGTCTCCCCCACTCCATGAAATCTGGAACTTTAGGGAGCCCCAAATAACATGGGCAGAAGCATGTCAAGTGTAGCTGCAACAGATCATGGATTTTCTTGGTTTCTTTTGATTTCAGAAGGGGGAACCTTACCTTGCCCTCTTCTTGCATGAGTTCCGTCTATGGAAATGTGTTCATATTCATCTCCTTTTACCTCAAAATAGACCCAATTGAAGTGGCAGCTTCTGGATCTGGCCTGGTGAGAGGAATTGGCTTTAATAGTTGTTTTTTTTTTTTAACTTTGGAATCTAAAAACAAGAAAATGAACCCTGCTGTCACCGAGGCCCCTCCAATATTACCCTTCAAGGCTATTTTCCATTACTCAGTGAAAAAGGAATGGAAATGTATTTTGTTAGTAAAGGAAGATTGATGAGATCTTAAACTCTATTTGCAGATTTGTAATAGTCTTCCAAAAATCCCCGTGCTCAAAGTAAAATTATGGTTTTCTTCCCTGTGACCTGTTTTGACAGAATCATAGAAGGTTATGGCTGGATGAAACCTTAGAAATCAAACAAATCCCTCATTTACAAATGAGGAAACTAAGGTCCAGAGAGGTTAAGCCCAAGGACACTGAGCTAGTTAGTGGACCTTGAGAGAGAATGAAGAGTTGCATTTTCTTTCCAAGGAGGGCCTGATGGCTCCATTTTGTGGGTGTGCATTGCAAGTGCTTTTGTGTGGTGACACCAGAACTTTTTAGCAGAAAAGGAATTCTTTGAAATGTGAAGCCAATTCTCTCCGTGCCAAGATACTTAAAAAGCAACAGCAATGAGCTAGGACATCTGTCTGTCATTGGGAATTTGGGAGGCAAATATTTTCACAGAACCTAAGTGTTCAAACAAACATGAGTAGCAAATATGGTCTCAACTCCAGCTGAGCCGTTAAAACTTGGACAAGAGAAGAAAGGGAAAATGGAAATAGAGGGTGGATAGGAAATCCAGGGCTCCAGGATTCTTGTATGAATTACATGAAAAATGAAGTTTGAGTCATTCAAAAATACATGAAGTCCTGCACCATGATCCCATAATTGTTGGTTTCAAGGAAAGAATATGAATTCATAAGTCTCTCCTTTGGAACATAGGTTCATGGTGAGGAATTGGCAGAGCTGGCCTATACTTAGAGGATTGGGCAACCTGAGCCAGGAAGAGTGCTGCTTTTCCCCTGAAGGGCAGGGGTGGGCTCAGAATTGTCAGGGGGCATGAGCTGGACCTGCAGGTTCTAAAATAGCTTTTAGCCGGACTTGACTGGGAAGGGGGACCTCATCAGGGAGAGGTCATCGATGGGAAAAATGCCGGGATGGGAGCAAGTATGGCAAGGCCAAGCCATTAGCCTGAAGTAAGACAAGGGTGAGGTGAGGGCTGCAACACAGAGCATGGGCTTAGGTCTGTTCCATTCATGGGTAGTTAGTGGGTGATATGGTTTGGCTGTGTCCCCACCCAAATCTCATCTTAAATTGTAGCTCCCACAATTCTCATGTGGCATGGAAGGGACCCAGAGGGAGGTAGCTGAATCATGGAGGTGGGTCTTTCCTGTGCCATTCTCATGATAGTGAATAAGTCTTATGAGATCTGATGGTTTTTTGTTTTTTTTTTTCTTTTTTGAGATGGAGACTCGCTGTGTCCCCCAGGCTGGAGTGCAGTTGCACAATCTTGGCTCACTGCAAGCTCCGCCTCCCAGGTTCATGCTATTCTCTTGCCTCAGCCTCCCAAGTAGCTGGGACTACAGGTGCCCACCACCACGCCCGGCTACTTTTTTGTATTTTTAGTAGAGACGGGGTTTCACCGTGTTAGCCAGTATGGTCTCAATCTCCTGACCTCGTGATCCACCCATCTCGGCCTCCCAAAGTGCTGGGATTACAGGTGTGAGCCACCACGCCCAGCCGAGATCTGATGGTTTTATAACAGGGAGTTTCCCTGCACAAGTTCTCTCATTTTCTCTTGTCTGCCACCATGTAAGATGTGCCTTTCACCATCCACAGGATTGTGAGGCCTCCCCAGCCACGTAGAACTGTGAGTCCATTAAGCCTCTTTTTCTTTGTAAATTACTCGGTCTCAGGTATGTCTTTATGAGCAGCATGAAAATGGACTAATACAGTGGAAAAAGGCGAGGTGGGGACAGGTAAATCAGGCTTTTGACTTTAAGACTTCAAGTGCTTTTCAGGTGAGAGGTGTGTTAAGGGGAAGGTCTTCCATCCCAGAGCAATCCTTTGATCATCCTCATACACCTTCCCAAAAGGTGTGCGATGACCACAGGGTGGCCAGGAAGACTCCCTCTAGAACTGGTGAAAATGGGAGCCCTTTGGGAGCAATATCCTCTAAACCTGTTATACCCTCTAGGGTGTGAATGGAGTTTTGACACAACAGGCATTGAAATAAACCTGATTCTCCTCTTCTTTTCATGGAAAAGCTGTGCTCTTTGTAGCCGGAGGAGCAGAATTCTTTACTAACCCTTTCAAAATATTCTTGCCTAGATATGAGAGGATCATCTCATCTTCACTAAAAAGTTAAAGTGAGTAGCAAACTTAGTCTTCAGGCTTATATGGGGAATATAAAATAGCCTACGTGGTTGACTTGAATAACTTCCTAAAAAAATAGCTTCCCCTGGTACAACAGTTATTGGAATTCCATCATTAGGGGTACATCCTTTAGCATCCACTGTAGCCCAAACAGTGCAGCTCTCTTTTAAAATGCAAAATACTACTGGGAATAAACAATACATAAAATCATTATCTTTTCAGTGTAAATTAATTCACTAGTTCAGGGACTCAGGGATGAATGACAGCTCTTGGTGAGGACTGGAGAGGAAGGAAAACTGAGAGGTTAAAAGTAAGGGGCAATGTTTGAGAGGGGAGAAGACACCACAGATATATTGATTTTCCCACACGGTAGAGGACAGTACTGGGAATCAGTGTCACTTATCTGGTTTTGATAAAACACAGAAGGACATGAGCAGACTCAGATGCCAGGTAACATCTTATGTGTCCAGGGAAAGGCCCAGAAGACAGAAGCTCGTCCTCCTGGTGGGTTGCACTTTCATTAGACAGAGTCACTGTGCATTCACACAGTAATCTACACTTACCAATGTACTTCCATAATTGATATTTTACTCCCCCCCTGCCCCAGAGTACTGTGATGGAGTAGGAGGTAGCACTATGAGAGCAGCAAATTTTATGGAAGATGAAACTCAGCGGCCCAGGGAGGTTAACTGACTTTCTTGGAGTCATAATGTCAGAGGTTCCCTGACCACCTTGATAGATTCCTAGGAGATTTAAGGATGAAATTGGTGGTGGTGGGGTCCATAACTCACTGAAATGATACTTAAAATTTGCTTTTTGCAGGTGTGTACATGCAATTTTATTGAAGAGATTTTCACTACATTCTCAACGTAGTCATTGAACATCAAAAGCTTAAGACCTCCAGGCTTTTCAGTGTGTAACTGGAGAGGTATGGAAAAAACTGGCCAACCATAACCCTTGTGGGAAGAGAGTGGGGCCCACATGTGAAGTAGAGAGTTCAGGATGAGAGTCACAGTCCCTCTCTGCCCAACATAGCTTAAAAGTCCCTTTTACCAACAGCAGCGATATCACTATGTCACTACACAGCCATCAAACTCCCTTCTTCATCACTTGTTCAGAGGACCCTGCGTGGGAACTCTCCCAGTGCTCACACACCTGCCTGGTACAGTGACAGCATTCCATCACATGTAAGCCTAACTTTAAGAAAACCAGATTATAAAAAATCATTTAGCCTCTAGTCCCAGCTACTTGGGAGGCTGAGTTGGGAGGATCACTTGAGCCCAGGAGTTCTGGGCTGTAGGACACTATGCTGGTTAAGCATCTGCACTAAGTTCAACATCACTATGATGACCTCCCAGAAGCAGGGACTACCAGGTTGCCTAAAGAGAGGTGAGCCAGCTCAGGTCAGATACAAGCAGTTAAAACTACTGTGCTGATGAGTAGTGGGGTTGCACCTGTGAATAATCACTGCATTCCAGCCTGGGCAACATAGCAAGACCCCATTTCTAAAATAAATAAATAAAAATGATAAATTTTAAAAATCATGTAAAGGGTAAATATGAGAGTGGGGTAGTTTTCTACTTTACAAAATGATGCAACATATTTTTCTGAAGCAGTTTTAGGTATAAAGTGTCAGTTTATAGGATTGTCATGCCTGTAGCTTACTTAGAAATATTTGACAGTGGCCAGGCGCGGTGGATCACGCCTGTATTCCCAGCATTTTGAGAGGCTGAGGTGGGCAGATCATGAGGTCAAGAGATTGAGACCATCCTGGCCAACATGGTGAAATCCCATCTCTACTAAAATACAAAAAATTAGCTGGAGTAGTGGTGTGTGCCTGTAGTCCCAGCTACTCAGGAGGCTGAGGCAGGGGAATTGCTTGAACCTGGGAGGCAGAGATTGTAATAAGTCAAGATTGTGCCACTGCACTCCAGCCTAGCAACAGAGCGAGACTCCATCTAGAAAGAAAGAAATACTTGATACTATCTAGTGTGATACTACGTGTGTTACTTTAGCTTAGGTGAACTTCATGTGCCAATCAAGAACGCCTCTTACGGGGTGGCCAGGCAGGATTACATCAGAAAGGCCAGACATGTCTTTTACAAGCCCTCCTTGTTCAACAACCATTACTTTGCTAATTCTTATATAAAGTGTAAACAATGGGTTTTTATTGATGAAGTTCGTGTCTTGGTAGTTAGTTTTCATTGGCAAAATTAAAGGAATTCAAGATGCATAGATTAGAGCTTAGAGGTCCTCCTTCCTTCTTGACTGAAGAGGACCTCAAAATGCACTCAACCATGGATCTGTTCCCTTTGGGGATATTTTCTTAGCTTGAGCCCCAGTTAGTCTTACCGCCATTGGTTAAGAAATGAGATAATGCAGATGGCAATGTTTTGCAATGTTTTGAATCTTGCCGAGAGTTGCTGTGTCTGTGGTGAGCAGACCTTTTACAGGATATGCTTGGAGCACCTAAACAGAGAGCTGAGAGGTGGGACTCCAAGTTTACAGGACTGCTTGATGAACTGTTCTGAGCTTGTTTTGGTCAGTGACTTGGTTTTTTTTTATTACCTGCTAAAAAGGTGGTAGAGGAAAACTAATTATTTGCCCACTCTGATTTTCTTGAAGCCTACTGTGATCTACCAAACCAAAGCAAACCAAACTCCCAAAGTTGGCCATGACCAAATTAAAATTAAATAGTTTGCAGTAATGTTATTTTTCAGAGGGTCATTAATCATACACATGTAATGTAGAATTTGCCTATGTGGACTCTAAACATTTTTTTACTCCAGAGATAGTATGAGGGAAAAGGCTACCGTGGAAGAGGATTGAGGAAGAGGATTTCTTCCTCCAAAGAGGTTTAGGAAGAGGAAACGAAAAGGCAAGTACAAGAAGACAGCTCGGGGTGAAGGTCCTGGTGAGGCTTTCAGAGTGTAGGTGAAGATCTGACCTAAAGCACTGGTGAGGAGTCCAGAGGGATGGGTTCCTTGTCTCTGGAGGGAAAGAATGAAAACATTGGAAAGACACACACTCCTCCCCTATAGAAGAGTTCGAGAAAGAAAGTGACAGCTTCAGCCAGGCGTGGTGGCTCATGCCTATAATCCCAGCACTTTGGGAGGCCGAGGTGGGTGGATCACTTGAGGTCAGGAGTTTGAGACCAACTGGCCAACATGGTGAAACCCTATCTCTACTAAAAATACAAAAATTAGCTGGGCGTGGTGGAAGATGCCTATAATCCCAGCTACTTGGGAGGCGGAGGCAGGAGAATCACTTGAACCCGGAGGTGGAGGTTTCAGTGAGCTGAGACTGTGCCATTGCATTCCAACCTGGGCAATAAGAGCAAAATTCTGTGTCAAAAAAAAGAAAGGCATAGCTTCATTATTTCTTTATTTAAGAAATACTTAAATATATCCCAAGAAAAGTTCTAGCTGGCTGATTAGCAGGGAATGACCACAATATTTGTGAAAGTTTTCTCTTACCATTTTCAGAAATCTGTTTGAGAATTGTCAGCATTTTAGCTTGTCTCAGGATGCCGGCATGAACCACATCTTTGTAGGTGCTCCCCTAGGACCATTTTTTGTAAAGCCAATTAATAGACATTTATTTAATATCTATCTAACTGTGCTAGGCACTGAGGAGGACAGCAGAGAAGCATTTGACTTCGTTCTGACCTCAAGAACTGGTAGAAGATGCTGATTTGAAAGACATTAGACAACTAGCCACCCATTTCCAGCATTTTATGGTTTATAAGCATTATTATGATGGGATTCAGAGGAAGAGGATATTCGTGCAGGCAAATGTGAAGGCTTCGAGCAGAAGACAGGATTTAGGCTGAAGCTGTATTTTATAAGCTTAGATATTTATTTTGATAGGGAAAAGGGGAATCTTTGAAACACAGCCAGGAGGCTGGGTGAAAATGGGGAAGAGGAAAAGCAGCCTCTACATCAGCGCAGCTATGTCACTGTCAACGTGAGGGCTTAGGAGGCAACCAGCTCTGTTCACTGCTCTCCGAAGCCAGCCTTGGCTGAATTCTAGCCAGTCAAGCAGACGTCTGACCAATACTTTATATGGCAGCTTGGCAGAAAGAGTACCCCTTCCTCCACCACCATCAAGTAAAAAATGGTGAGGACAACAAAACTCACACCTAAAAAAATGTCAGGCCATGCTATGATTCACTTGCAAACCAGAATTAATCTGTAAGTCTATGAGGTGCTGGCCTGGGGACCTAACGGGCTCGTACTCACACATGAAGGACACCAGGAAATAAGAATTCGCATGGGAGAACAGAGGAGGACTCAGAGGAAGTGAATGTACTCAGCTTAGACTGAGTAGGAAGGGGCTTCCCAGGCCCTAGCAGACCCCACTGAGGCTGGCTTCAGGTGGGCAGATTTCACTACTGCTGCCCACCTCAGCATGCAGAAAAGGTCACTACAGCACATAAACAAAACACACTAATCTAAAACACTTTGCTTTCATTGAAATCAAACACAATTAACTTATTATTTTAACTACCCAGTGGAGTCCAAGGTGGAATTTTAAAAACCAAGGAAAAGAATATGATAACTTTCAGAGAGTTCAAAGAACAGTCAGGCCATTTTATCAGTACAATTGTTTTGGAGGTCACTGTTTTTTGAAAGAATTAAAAGTGGAAAGGTCCTCAGGGAGCATCTGTCCACCCTCCTCGTTTTACAGATGAGGGCGCAGAGGCTGGAGACCGAAGGCACTTGCCTCAGTTACTTAGTCATTTAGAGCAGGGTCAAGGTTAGGACGAGATTGCAAAAAGTCTGGGTGAAGTCCTATGCTCTTTCAATTAAATTTGCCAGCTAATTATGAGTATGTAATTAACCTCATAGTTTTTTTAAAGCTCTGATGAAATGCAATTCATATAACGGATAATTCACCCCTGTGACGCATACAGATCAATGGCCTTTACAATATCCACACAGTTGTGCACCCATCGGCAGAAGCAATTTTTAGAACATTCTCATTATCCTAAAAAGAAATTTCACACCCCTTAGCTGTCAGTCCCTGATACTCCCATTTGACTATTTCTGCATCTTCTTGGGAGAAATAGCCATTCAGAATGCCTCCTAAGTCTTAGGCAACCACTAATCTGCTTTCTGTCTCCGCAGTTTGCCAGTTCTGGATGTTTCATAATATGAAGTCATATAATATGGGGTCCTTTGTGACTGGCTTCCTTCACTTGACATCTTCTTTTTTTTTTTTTGAGATGGAGTCTCGCTCTGTTGCCCAGGCTGGAGTGTAGTGGTGCGATCTCAGCTCACTGCAACCTCCACCTCCCAGGTTCAAGCAATTCTCCTGCCTCAGCCTCCCAAGTAGCTGGGACTACATCACTTGGCATGTTTTTAAGGTTCGTTCATGTCGTAGCATGTATTTATACTTCATTTCTTTTTGTTGCTGAATAATATTCCATTGTATGGACATACCACATTTTATTTATCCTTTCATCAGTTGATGGACATTTGGGTTTTTTATCCTTTTTGGCTGTGATGAATAATGCTGCTATGCACATTTGTGTACAAGTTTTTGTGTAGACATGTGTTGTCATGTCTTTTGGGTATATACCTGGGAGGTGAATTACTGGCATCTATGGTAACTCTGTGTTTAATCATTCAAGGAACTGCCAGACTGGTTGACTGCAGAATGGCTTCCAAAGCAGCTGCAGCATTCTGCATTCCCATCAGCAGCATATTAGAGTTCTGATGTCTCCACATTCTCACCAACACTTGTTATTATCTGTCTTCTCTGTTATTTTAGTGGGCGTGAAGTGGTGAGAGACAGAACTAGTCGGATTTCTTAGGCTAACTAAGAATTCCACAGCCTAGCTGGGAAAGGTGACCGCACCTACCTTTAAACACTGGGCTTGTAACTCAGCTCACACCCAACCAATCAGGTAGTAAAGAGGGCTCACTAAAATATAAACTAGGCTAAAGCAGGAGGATAAAGAAATAGTCAAATCATATATCGCCTGAGAGCACAGTGGGAGGGACAATGATCGGGATATAAACCCAGGCATTCGGGCAGGGAGCAGCAACCCCCTTTGGGTCCCTTCCTGTTGTATGGGAGCTCTGCTTTCACTCTATTAAATCTTGCAACTGCACACTCTTCTGGTCCGTGTTTTTACGGCTCGAGCTGAGCTTTCACTCGCTGTCCACTACTGCTATTTGCCGCCATCACAGACCCACCGCTGACTTCCACTCCTCTGGATCCGTCAGGTTGTCAGCTATGCTTCTGACCCAGTGAGATGCCCATTGCCGCTCCCAATCAGGCTAGAGGCTCGCTATTGTTCCTGCATGGCTAAGGGCCCAGGGTTCATCCTAATCAAGCTGAACACTAGTTGCTGGGTTCCACAGTTCTCTCCTGTGACTCACGGCTTCTAATAGAGCTATAACAGTCACCGCATGGCCCAAGGTTCCATTCCTTGGAATCCATGAGGCCAACAACCCCAGGTCAGAGAACAAAATGCTTGCCCCCATCTTAAGAGTGGCCCGCCACATCTTGGGAGCTCTAAGAACAAAGACCCGCACGTAACAGTGGTATCCTATTGTGGTTCTGATTTTCACATCCTTGGGGGCTAATGACACCGAACATCTTTTCATGTGCTTGCTGGCTACTTGTATGTCTTCTTTGGTAAAATGTCTGTTCAGCTTCTTGCCTGCTTTCAACTGGATTATTTATCTTGAGTTGTCATAGTTCCCTATATATTCTAGATACAAGTCCCTTATTAAATGTATGATTTGTGAAACTTTTCTTCCACCCTATGGGCTTTTTCACTTTCTTGATGGTGTCTTTAAAGCATATGTGTTTTTAATTTTGATAACCTCATAGGACTTTAAATGGTGAATTATTTTTTCTCTGCCTTTGGGTCATTAACAAATAGACATTAATAAACATATGGTGATAAAAACGTTTGCTAAGTAATATATGGTGAAGTGATCTGTAAGAGGGAATTCCAGATTAATATAAAAGGCAAAATGAATGGATAGAAACTGTAGCATTAGACGAAACAGCAGGAAGTAGGGTAGAGTGGGAGAAGATGTGGTGTGGAGAAAAGCAGTCCTGTATATCCAGGAATCACTCCAGCTGCCGAATACCAAAATGCCCCTCTTCAGTGTCATTGTCAGAAGGAAATATCCTTGAGGAACAGAACTCATGTAATTAAGGACAACCACAAGGAGATTATAGTTTATAATTTTCTGCATGTTCTTAGAATAAACAGACCCCCCATAGCAATAACTGCTTATTAATGAAGTCAGGTGTGCATGCACATTCCTAGCCTGGTTAGTCTATTGCATGCACATAACACAGAATTTTTGATGGATGAATATTTATTTATGCATGAGTAGCACGTATATTACACTTGCAGATGAAGCCAGAGTTCCAGGTTGCTATCATCATTGTATGAATAGAATGGAGTTGTTTTTCCTTATTATTTTCCTTGTCTTTCTCCCTTCACCTCCCCCAACCTTGCCACTTCCCATCTAAACACAGGAATATACTAATCAGGGAAATATGCACTGCTGTTTAGCGAAGGGGTCAAATCCATTTGGATGGAATTCCAGGCTCAACAGGCTAACAATGGCAGGAAACTGGGCCCTCAAGCCGGCTGCACCGGGGAGCTGTTGAGCGATAGCTTGTTGAAAGAGGCGGCCCTGGGGTATGCTACTTTGGCTTGCTTTATGTTTGGAATGCTGCGATTGTTCCAGACACAATGAGGGATCTGTCTGTCCACATAGGAGCAGTTATAATTACAGGAACAGAAGCTAAATTACTGCTGTTAATTGCAAATGATTCCATTGCAGCCTGTATACAACTCTACTAATTTGTCCTCTGGGCTTTATGGCAGCAGGCAGGATTTTTAATTTAATGTCTTTGGTGATTATGCTTTATGTCCACTTCAAATTGTAATGCCCTGCCGGTGAGGCCAGGGTCCCTTCTGCTTCAAGGTCATACCCTTCTGTACTACCTGTCTTGTTGATTTTGATGATTCAGGCCAGTACATGATGTTGCCTCTGCTGAGAAGACAGGGTGTTCAAAGTGCATCTGACTCTGGTGTCCTAAAACCTTGCTTTGTTGCTGCCTTTAAGGGGCAATCATAACATCCTGTAGAGAGGTCTTCTTGTGTATGTGACTTAGGAAACACTTCCTACTTAGGACAGAAGGTTGACATCTGGCCTGGCATTGTGTTCTGGAAAAGGCAGCTGCAACAGATGTGAGTTTATAGCAAACATCACCAGTAAGTGGATGCTCTTTTATTGTGGAGTAGGATCTCTGTCCCTTTGTCTGTTAGGAAGTGCTTTGGGAAGATTCACCACCCTTGATAACTTAAACATCATTCCTTCATTCATTCATTCAGCAACTGTTATTTGAAGGTCTACTATGTGCCAGTATTAGGAGTGAGATGAAGAGTAGAGTAAGAGAAGGCCTATGCTATGAGCTTACAGTCTCTGTAGGGATCCAAACACATAAATGAGTAAGGCAGTGTGATAGTGTCATGGCAGAATTTTGCATGTTTCATGGCCTGCAGATAAGGAGTGAAGAACATTCCCAGAAGTAGCCACAAACTTTTCCTTCCATAACATTGTCCAGAACTGAAACATGGACCCATATTAAAACAGTCACTGGTAGTGGATAGGCTAACTCTTCCATCAATCAGGCCTGCCCAAGGAAAAGGGAGAAGAGACAGCTTTCCTAGAAGCATATGGCAAAGGTGGGACATTTAGGTGTCTGAACGAAATCCAGTCTCTGTTTAAAGGAGAAGACAGAACGATGCTGAGAGACACCCAATAATATCCACCACCTCGGACAGACATGTCAGAGAGCTCACTCTGGCAGCAATGTAGGGACTGGGGATGATGGGGGCAGATCAAAGGCAGGGACATAGTTGGGAGGTTCTGCGGAATTCAGGGAGGGGGCTGAGAGCTGGAACTGAGGCAGAGATACCTGCCGAAGAGAGGAGGGATCAGTTCTGAGAGCTGCAAGGAAGAAGAATTTGTAACAGTGATTCTTAAGCACTGGGGGAACATTGGCCCCAAATAATCTGATGCTAGCAGTTTTACATTAAATGTCAAGCTTGCCAACTTGATCCATTAGCATCAGTGTGACCTCGATGGCCAGGAAGCTGGGCTGGTCAGCCCTTTGTTGGGCCACTCTTGGTTCCGATGGGCACCAGAGATTTTTCTTTTTTGGGGGGAGTTGGGGACAGAGTCTCGCTCTGTCGCTCAGGCTGGAGTGCAGTGGTATGTTTTTGGCTCACTGAAGCATCTGCCTCCCGGGTTCAAGCGATTCTCCTGCCTCAGCCTCCTGAGTAGCTGGGATTACAGGTGTGAGCAACCACACCTGGCTAATTTTTGTGTTTTTACTAGAGATGGAGTTTTGCCATGTTGGCTAGGCTGGTCTCCAACTCCTGACCTCAAGTGAGCTGCCCGACTCGGCCTCCCAAAGTGCTGGGATTACAGGTGTGCACCACCACAACTGGCTAATTTTTTGTATTTTTAGCAGAGACAGGGTTTCACCACGTTGGCCAGGCTGGTCTTGAACTCCTGACCTCAGGTGACCCACCTGCCTTGGCCTCCCAAAGTGCTGGGATTTACAGGTGTGAGCCACCGTGCCTAGCCGCACCAGAGATTTCTTTCTTTCTTTTTTTTTTTTTTTTTTGAGACAGAGTTTTGCTCTGGTAGTTGCTCAGGCTGGAATGCAATGGCACAATCTCAGCTCACTACAACCTCTGCCTCCCAGGTTCAAGCGATTCTCCTGCCTCAGCCTCCCTAGTAGCTGGGATTACAGGCATGTGCCACCACGCCTGGCTAATTTTGTATTTTTAGCAGAGATGGGGTTTCTCCATGCTGGTCAGGCTGGTCTCGAACTCCTGACCTCAGGTGATCCGCCCACCTCAGCCTCCCAAAGTGCTGGGATTACAGGCATGAGCCACCGCGCCCGGCCATTGGAGATTTCTAACCAAACCATGCAGGAGGAAGATGGATGAGAAGCAGCATTGATCAGGCACTGGCTACCTATATCACCCACTGCTTCCATAAGTACTCGGCTCAGCCCTCATGGTGATGCTCTGATGCCCATCAAGCAGATGGGGAAACTGAGGCATTTATGCAGTTCATTGTCATACCCCTGGAAAACGGCAGCTGTGGGATTCCAGCTTGGGTTTGTGTGAGTCATAACATGACTCTGTCTTCCACCGGTGCTGCCATATTTGGTCCACACGTGAATTGCTGTGATTACCAGCTTTTTTGTTTCCTGGAGACCTTTGGTGGCCTCTGTTTATGCAGCTGAAGGAGACACTTACGACCTCATTCCTGACAGTTTTGGGAGCTGACAGCAGAACATTCAAAGAATGACATCAAGTGGCTTTCCTCAAGGTCATTTCCTGCTGGTGATCTCTGCAAAGATCACATTCTTTAAGGATGTGTAGGGGTCAGAAACAGACCCTATTCTGTCAGGCGAGAGATGCCTGGAGCAGCTGTAATGGGCAGACGTGTCTGTGTGTGTGTGTGTATGTGGTGTGTGTGTGTGTGTACATCTTCCGTGACATGCTTTGCTGGTGAATACAACCCCTCCTCCCCCGGCCACACTTTGCTAAAAACAAACCAGGTCTGCTGGGGTGCATGACTCATGCTTGAACTGGAGTCTTCACCCTGAGACAATAATTCTCATTTTAAAAGCAAATGCTGAACTCAACAACTACTGGGGTGACTTTGCCTGTCTTAATTTGGCTTGTTAGAGACAGCACCTCCTTAGCTGCTTGAAGGAGAACTTACTTAAGTGGACCTTCCATGACTCTGTTCCTTTTCCTATCCAGGGCTCACATAAGAATTGTCTGCAGCTGGAGACATGAAACAATGATAGGATTTGGAGTCAGGGTGTCCTGGTTTCATGTGTGTGTTCTGCCCTTGTATTACCACATGGTGGTGGGCAGTTTACCCACCTGAGCATGAGGTGCCTCACCTGTGGAATGGATAGAAACCTGCTGTATTGGAGAATGTTCACCCATTCAAGATAATGCATGTGAAGCACCTGCCACATAGTAGATGCTCAACCACGTGGACGTTAGCATTGACTTTGTTGCATGTTCTCTACTTAGCTATCATTTCTCCCTTCCTCCTTTATTTTGCATTAATTTATTTCTGTAAAGGAGGAAGCTGCTGGGCACAGTGGCTCACACCTGAAGTCACCACTTTGAGAGGCCAAGGCAGGAGGATCACCTGAGGCCAGGGGTTCAAGACCAGCCTGGGGAACATAGCAAGACTACCGTCTCTAAAGAAACATTTTAACAAATTAGCCAGGCATGGAGGTGTGCTCCTTGTAGTCCCAGCTACTCGGGAGGTTGAGGCAAAAGGCTCTCTTGAGCCCAGGATTTCAAGTTACGATTGTGTCACTGCGCTCCAACCTGGGTAACAGAGCAAGACCCTATCTCAAAAAAATTTTTAAAGGAGGAAGTCATCAGTTATGTATATCACACAGTTTCACTGGTGACTTTGCCACCTTTTCCATCCCTTTGAAGTTCTGCATCGCCGGTGGGAGGATGTTGGTCAGAGCAAGCACAGTGTGGAGGCAGAAGCAGAGATCAGAGGACCTCAACTCTCTCTCTCTCCCTGGGCTCTGCTCTAACTTGATAAGGGCCCATGGGAACATCACCTGAACTCTTGTGGGCCTGTGTCTTGCGGGTCTGTAAAAAGAGGGGCTTAAATGATCATTGAACCCTCCAAGCTCTTGCTGGGCTGTTTCTGGGGGCTCTTCTCTCTGGAGTATTGATTTGAATTTTGGTGCTGAGCCAGCCAGTGCATGAAATACTACCACTTTGCTCAGTCTCGTAGATGTTTTTCTGTCTTTCCTATGTTCAGCATAAAGGGAGCCAGCCCACTACTGCTTTTAATATGAATTGCCCTTTGGAGTATGGAGCGCAAGGCAAGCAGCACTTGTCTCCGCTAATAGACCCACACATTTCCAGGAGAATTATTTTTTTTTTCTCCTTGCTACTCACAACACATCGCTTGTTTATGTGAAGGTTTTTACACACAGCTGATTTATAAGGGATTAGATTTCTCTAAAACATAATCTGCGTTGGTTCTATTGGCCAGTTAAAATTGTATCCTAGCACAGCTTGTTAAGACATTACATATCATTCCTCTTGTTTTTGTCACACTCAGGAATGGTAGGTTAAGAAATATGATTCTAGTTCATAAAAGCCTGAGAGGGACTAACTGGGCTCTATTTATGTTTTATCCAAGAATGTGGAATTTGAAGCTTTTCTCAAAGTGAAAGTTGACCCACTGGATCCGTGTGCTTGGGCCAAATATGAGTATGAGAAACATTCTCAAACCTTTCTGGAATCCTGGGCCATTAGACACTGAAGGGGCCTAAAGGATTTCTGGGCAGTTCCTTCTTCTCTCATGCCACAATAATTATTTACAGTTCTTGCCCTTCTTTTAGCTCAAAAGTGAATTCTGCATGAAGCATATTACCTTAGAGAAAATGTTCACTTAAAGAAAGCCACCTGTTCAGGAAAACAAATTGTCCCCAAGAGGCGTGGTGGAACGCAGGTGGGAAATTTTGTCTTCAATAAGGAGAAATTTACCAAACTGGTTGCACCAGGGTTTGTTTTTTTTTGTTTTTGTTTTTTTGAGACGGAGTCTCGCTCTGTCGCCCAGGCTGGAGTGCAGTGGCGCGATCTTGGCTCACTGCAAGCTCCACCTCCCGGGTTCACGCCATTCTCCTGCCTCAGCCTCCCGAGTAGCACCAGGGTTTTTAATATCCAGTTCAACCGGGAGACATTTATATTCTGTGAAGGCTGAGGTGTCAGTGTAAATTTGGCCACCAGGTGGCACCAAATGTTTTCATTAGAAAAACTGCTGAAGGAAAGCCTGGTCAGCATTCTCTCGCCTAGTTAAAAGGAAAAAAAAAGAAAAAACCCTTTAAAGTGAGTGTTGTCGGTTCATTCACCCAAATTCAGGAAGCATGTGCCTTTCTTATTTGCTAGCGCTTTGGCAGTAAACTGTGGCAGTTCAGGGTGAGTTATTTCCTTGAAGTTTGTTAAAAGGGAAACATGGATGAAATTCAAGACTTGAAACAAAGCTTTATTGGAGCTTTGCGGGACAATTAAAATCCAGTCTCTCAGCCAACAAACGGTTCCATCAACCCCCTTCTAGGCCTTGCAGGACACAGGATGCCCAAACAAAAGGCAGAGCGGGGCGGCATGGCTGGGTTTTTCCTTTTTATCATTTGCTGCACAATCTTATTCTTTCAGATCCCAAACCAGCTTTTACGGTCTGGTTAAAATTTTGTTCTGTTTAGAAAAGAGGGTATCCTAAAGCAACCTAACTGAGCAGGAGTTGTTGCAGAGGGACACCCGCCTGCTTTCAGATGTGAGTGCTGCTGGGGATGATGTCTTTCTGCCCCGCTCATGGTCTCCGGAAGAAAGTGCAGGCACGCTAAAGATCGGAAAAACATTGGCCAATTTATTGCTAAATTTCAATTCTTAAGAAGCGTTTTTTTTTTTTTAAATAAAAGAGGTGTGCATTCATTTATTTATTCATTCATCCATTCATTTGATGAATATTTATTGAGCGTTCACTGTGCCAGGCATCGTATTTAGCAGCCAGGGGAAGAATGGTAACCAAAACTGCGTTCCAGCTTTGGGGTGCTTCTAGTCTAGAGGAAGAAGCAGATACTCGTCAAGCCACTCACATGAATGTGCATCAACAAGCTGCGGGAGGTGCTTTAAAGGCAAAGATTGCTGTCCCTGGATGTTGTGCAGCTAATGAAGTTGACCTAGATTCGTGGAGTGATGGGAACAGGCAGTGTTCCCTAAGGAGGGACCCTGGAGCTGAGATTTGAAGGATGAGGAGGAAGTCATTAGGCAAAGGGATGGGAAGAGGTGAGAGGAAGATTTCGGCCAGGGAATTGCAAATTCAAAGGCCATGGGGGGGAGAGGGAGAATGACAAGTTTGAGTTCAGAGTTTGAGATGCAAGCGTGGAGGGAATTCAGTAAGGGAAGCAGGAATGGGTGCAGTCACAGGAGTAAAAACTCACCACGAGTTCTCCACTTTTCTCTGTGTTTAGTATACTTTTCCTCTGCCAAATGGGAGAAGAAAGGTCAACACACACACACACACACACACACACACACACACTCACACACTCCAAAACTCTATCAATTACCAGATCTCTACTAGTCGCCTGCTTTGATAAGTAGTCTGTGGTATGGTTGGCTTGGAGACAGTGTCCAAATATTTGAGAAAAGTTTGGGCATTTTTTTCCCCCAGTACAGTGACCTGTGTTAATGGACACAAGTACAACTGGGGAAGGCTAAGAGGAAAAGTCGCAGAACATACTTGGCAATTTTAGCGGAAAGTGCTACCTTAAGCATCCCTATTTTCCCTTTAGTAAGGGGATGTGGGTCTGGGAACTGATTGGGTCTTAGACACGACCCCAAATTTCTGATGTAATAGCAGTTCCCATTCACCAGACCTGGAGTTTTTTCAGTTATACACCAAGTTAGGCCAGAAATCCTGCAATCAACCGGCCACACCCTAAGATCCCTGCAGGTCAGTTCATTCTGGTAAGCCCTAATGTCTCGTAAGATGACTATACCCATTTCTATCTTACTATTCTAGTGTACCTGTTTGCCTTTTCCACCCGGGCCCTTCCCACATGCTTGGTATCAAGGAGTCCTTTTTGATGGTAGCGTCTTCCACTACTATTCCTAACTCACAGAGAAGAGCCTCTACGTTCTTTTCAAAGATGCTAGTGTTTCCCTTACCAGTGTCTATCCCAGGCTTTGATGATGGGATTGCCTATAAGGCTACAGCCACATTCCTCTCTTGACACCTATGAGTTCTTTTGTTATATCGAACCTTACAGTTTCTAGCTTCTCAACTTTCCCTAGATTGTACTTCCAATGGAGCCCTGGTCTTCTTGGGCCAGCAAGTAAACTATCAGAACCACTCTCAGCTGCTCCAGCTAACGCCACTAGATCCTGAATCGTGGGTGAGTGCACAGTGCACCCACATTCACCCCGATCAAAGTGATGTTCCTTCCTCTTGATCAATAGCCTTCAGGATGCCTTTCCTCACACATTCCCACATCCTTGCCAATATAATTAAGTCCTGTAAGTCTTTTGGTGGTTGAATTCCCTTCTCCCCTAGTAAGTGCTGGGGTCTGACTTTAGTTACAGGTCTGGGGATGTGGAAGATGAGTGTGTATAGGTGAGGGGTGGGGGTAGGGAGAGAGCATGAAGTGAGTCTGTCCCTCTGCCAAGGTAACTAATGGCCACAGAAAGAAGGTAACAGTGTCCTCAGGCCAGACATGAAGAGCCTAACCAGGGAACACAGAGGAGGAGGGAGCTCAGGGTGGGTTGTGGGGTTGGGGAAAGTGAAGGACTACAAATCCTGCTCTATATTCCCATTCCATTTGTGTCTTTTCTAATCAATGTCCTTACATATACAAAAGAAACATAATGAAGATTTGAGTACAACTGATAATGTAATTTGGCAACCACAGAACAAACTTTGCCTTTGGTTTCCAGCTACTTCAGTCCCATTCTTTTGGCATTGTCAGAGAAATCTCTGGTTAAAGAAAATCCATGCCTTGTGCTTTTCATGTGTCTTTCAAAGCCAGTGCCCCACAGGACCACATTTGGACCCTTTTCATTTTGGTGCTCGCACCCAGACTCCCAACTCCCTGCGTTCACATCTCTACCTGAAGACTCTCTGGCTTCCAGAGGTTACTCTGACCATGTGAGGCAGACCAGAAGAGCAGGAAACAGCCTCTTTTGGGAACAGTGCTCAGCTGATGACTGGTAGTAATTGGTGCAGAAACACCCCAGCTGCCTTGTCCTTTGGATGGGGTAGTTCTTTTCTTTCTTTCTTTCTTCTTCTTTTTTTTTTTTCCTGAGGTGATGTCTCGCTCTGTTGCCCAGGCTGGAGTGCAGTGGCGCGATCTTGGCTCACTGCTACTTCTGTCTCCTGGGTTCAAACGATTCTCTTGCCTCAGCCTCCAAGTAACTGGGATTACAGGCATGCAACACCACGCCTGACTAATTTTTAGTAGAGACAGGGTTTCACCATGTTGGCCAGGCTGGTATCGAACTCCTGACTTCAAGTGATCCACCTGCCTCAGCCTCCCAAAGTACTGGGATTACATGCACGAGCCACTGCGCTGGGCCTTAGGTAGGATAGTTCTGAAATGCATATTTTACTCTTTTCCCTAGAGTGCATGCATGCAGCTGAGCTCCTGTAGTCCATAGTGGTAACTTGCCTGGTAATGCATTCTTTATTGTCTGCCTTTCTTTCCTGTTTCTTTTCCCCCCTCCTCCCTGTGGATGTTTCCTGGGACCACCTCCCAAATAGACTACTGGCACTTGAATCTTTGTCTGAGGTTCTGCTTCCAGGCAAATCCATACTAAGAAAGAATCTTATTGGAAGAATCTCAGGTAGCTAACAATGGACTGAAGATCCAGACTGTGAACATGGGTGAGAGAAGAGATGCTAGGCAACAAGGCATACGGACATTATTAATCCACCAGCACATCTGGTTGGGATGCCCCTGCTAGACATCACATCTTCCAGACCATGCATCCGCAACAGGAGAGATATCACCCCAAGGGGGCAAAATTGGTTCTTGAGAGGAGGTGAAAACGTCCTGCTCATCATGTATAACGCATGGATATGTATACAATATGTAAAGAGATATACACTGTATCTGTGGTCTTAACATTTCATGGGGGGTAGTTAGGGAAAAATGTATCCTTAGGAGGGCAATTATTTTATTTTATTTTTTGCAGGTGAATTACTCATATTTATTAAACACTAGCTATCATAAAAATAGGTAAAATTATTGCAAGACCATCATATGTCATTAAATCATTTTTCAGTGAACAGCTTTGAGTTTTTAGAATCGTTGACTCTTGGATCTAGAAGACACTTTAAAAAATTACATTCCACAATCTAAATTTTTCAAAATCAGCCTTATAAACACAGTACATTATCATTAAGATAATTTGGAAAACATAGGAAGACCAAAAAAACACAGCTAATCCCATTATCTAGGTATAATTGCTTTGAGTATTACATATCCTTCTAGCTTACTTTTTATGTAAAGGTGATTTGTTTTTTAAAAACATAATAGTAAGTCATACTATATACAACATTATGTGATGAAATCATTTTTAAAAGGTTGAAAAATACAGCTGTCGACACCACTTCTGTGAATGCTACATTGCTGACCCTTGATAACACTGCCTTGATTTCTAGTGAGTGATACGCAGAACCGTAGTCTGATGGGAACCTCTGATTGGCAGAGCACATGTCACATGACCCAGAGGTCTCTGTAAGGGTGGAGAGAGAACATCTGGCCTCTTCATATTCCGTAGCTGGTAGAGTCCAGCTTCCCTGCAAGACTCACAAAATAGGGGAATTTTCTCTCGAACTTTGAAGACTGTCAAAGTGGAAGGCAAATCCCAAATTATAACTGGTCATCTTTGAACAATCGTGGACCTTGAGGGGTTTGAGGGCTCTAGATTTGGGACAACTGGTACTACCTCTTCCAAAAAGTAAAATTTACTCAGAAGTGCTTGTAGGGAGGCATCAAATATGGTCTTGAGTTGTAAAAGTTCACCAGACGTTGTACAAACTATGAATCAGAGCAGCTTTTAAAGTAGAAGACGCTTAGTGTAATTGGGTGTTCTTAAGAGAAAAATGTGAGATAAGAGAGCTGTCCTTTTTGATGTCCCTTTGAATTCAGAATTTTAAGCGGATGCACATATAAATTTTTGGAATTGGGACTTAGAATTTCTAATTCTCCAGCTAGATGCTCCCCATGGCATGGTGGAAAGATCACACTAGGAAGATGTCAGTCAGCATTGCCACTGGCCAGTGGTGGGATCTCAAGCAAGTCCTTCATGTCTCTTACCTGTATGAGAAGAGTGTGGAATTAAGTAATTTTAGGGTTTTCCTACCTCTACCATTTTATATATCAAGGGATATAGGAAGAAAGAATGTAAGAAAGAAAGGAAGGGAGGGTGGAATGAAAAATTTCTTTTGGGTTTCCCATGTATCATGGCCTTTTAATTCCTCTAACAATACCAAAGGGAAGACATTATTATTTTCATTGCATGGCAAGGAAGTGGAAGTTCAGAGAGGTGAAGTCACTGGCCCAAGTTTACCCAGCAACTAAACATCACTCAAACCCATATCTGTCTGGCTCTGAAAGTCATGTACTTTCCACAAAACAACACTGTTCCATGCTTTAGGGGAAATGCGAGTCAGCAACGATATGCTTGGGTGGTTTTCCTTCCCCTGGCCTTGGGGACCCTCTCTTGGCTGTCTGGGCATTTTTCATGTTGCTCAAGTCTGATGCTACCTCATTCGAGCATGCATGCCATTGTCAGTGGCCTACATTGGCCCTCTTTCTTCCCATAGTTCCAGCTTTTCTTGCTTTTGCTGAAATGTGCAGTCAGAAGATTGTGGAGTACACTGAATGTACTACCCAGGCTCTCAGGACCGAGTGCTGAGAGTTTGCTAATCTGGTAAATATATACGGGAGAAGAGTAAGGCACCAGAACATCTTTCTGCCTTGACACTGTGCAGAGAAATAGATGCCCAAAGATGTAAGGCTTTAATCCAGTAGCCTTAAAGCATACATTCCTAGAATGGAATATACCACTGCCATGAAAATGAGTGACTAATCTGAATATTTCTCACCAAAATAGTTTTAAGTAAAAGAAGCCACATTATACTTTATGATTTCATTTATATAAAGTTCAAAACACAGGGAAAATTAAGCTATTGTATTTAGGGATATGTAGTTAGGTTGTAAAGATTAAAAAGAAAAGTAATTAAGTAATTTCTCTAACAATCAGTATAGTGATTGTAAGGAAGAGGAGAAATCAATGGTATTCGGGAGGAAGCCCCAGGGAGGTGTCAGGGGGTGCTGGCCATGTTTCTTACACCTAGATGGTGCTTAGGTGGGTGGTTGCCTTTTAGGGATTATTTACATTGAGCTGCACATTTTTGCATTTTCCTTATGAGTATTAGACTTTGTAATTTTTTTTAAAAGGCAATTCTGACAACTCTACACACATATATATTTGACAACTTAAATGAAACAGATCAATTCCTCAAAAAGTACAAAATAGCACAATCCACCCAATATGAAATAGGTAACTTGAAAACCCTGTAACTATTTAAAAATTGAATTTATAATGTAAAAACTTAGGAAGAAGAAATCTCTAGACTCAGAGTTTTTGACTGAAAAATTAGACCAAACATTTAAGTGAAAATGAATACCAATTGTACACAATATCTTTCAAAGAGTAGAGGGAGGGAACACTTTCCTAACTCATTTTGTGAGGCCAGTATTACCTTGTACCAAAACAAAGACAATACAATAAACTACAGATTCATATCCTTTATGAATACAGATGCAAAAATTCTTCATAAAATGTTAAGTTGAATTTAGCAATGTATAAAAAGAATTATATCCTATGAGCAACTGAGATTTATTCCCAAGATGCAAGCCTGACTCAATCTTAGTTTTTTTTTGTTCTTTTTTTTTTTTTTTTGAGACAGAGTCTTGCTCTCTCACCTAGACTGGAGCGCAGTGGCACAATCTCGGCTCACTGAAACATCCACCTCCCGGGTTCAAGGGATTCTCTTGCCTCAGCCTCCCAAGTAGCTGGGATTACAAGCATGTGCCACCATGCCGAAGTAATTTTTGCATTTTTAGTAGAGATGGGGTTTCACCATGTTGGCCAGGCCTCCAACTCCTCGAAAGTGCTGGGATTACAGGCATGAGCCATCACACCTGGCCTCAATCTTAGTTTTTTTTTTAAATAATTTCAACTTTTATTTTCGATTCAGGGGTACATTGAGTGATGCTGAGGTTTAGGGTATGATTAATCCTGTTGCCCAGGTACTAAGCATAGTACCCAATGGTTAGTTTTTCAATCTTTATCCCCCTACTTCCCTCCTCCCCACTAGTAGTCCCCAGTGTCTCTTGTTGCCATCTTTATGTCCATGAGTAGCCAAAGTTTAGCTGCCACTTACAAGTGAGAACATGCAGTATTTGGTTTTCTCTACTTGTATTAATTTTCTTAGGATAATGCCCTCCTGCTTCATCCATGTTGCGACAAAGAACATGATTTTATTCTTTTTTATTTTTATTTTTTTCCAAGATGGAGTTTTGCTCTTGTAGCCCAGGCTGGAGTGCAATGGCACTATCTCAGCTCACTGCAACCTCCACCTCCCAGGTTCAAGTGATTCTCCTGCCTCAGCCTCCCGAGTAGCTGGGATTACA
Organism: Pongo pygmaeus; assembly: GCF_028885625.2. Taxonomy (NCBI): domain Eukaryota; kingdom Metazoa; phylum Chordata; class Mammalia; order Primates; family Hominidae; genus Pongo; species Pongo pygmaeus. The sequence goes on from NC_072378.2 coordinate 11,586,582, forward strand.
GGCACGTGCCACCACCCCAGCTAATTTTGTATTTTTAGTAGAGACGGGGTTTTGCCATGTTGGTCAGGCTGATCTCAAACTCCTGATCTTAGATGATCTACCCTTCTCAGCTTCCCAAAGTGCTGGGATTACAGGCATGAGCCACCACCCCTGGCCTGATTTCATTCTTTTTTATGGCTGCATAGGATTCCTGGTGTATATGTTCCATATTTTCTTTATCCAATCCATCATTGATAGGCACCTAGTTTGATTCCATGTCTTTGTTATTGTGCATAGTGCTGTGATGAACGTGTGAGTGCATGTGTCTTTTGGTAGAACGATTTATATTCTTTTGGATATATACTCATTAATGGGATTACTGGATCGAATGGTAGTTCTAAGTTTTTGAGAAATCTCCTAACTGCTTTCTACAGTGGCTGAACTAATTTACATTCCCACCAACATTGTATAAACATTCATTCTTCTCTGCAGCCTTGTCAACACCTGTTGCTTTTTGACTTTTTAATAATAGCCATCCTGACTGGTGTGAGATGTTATCTCATTGTGATTTTGATTTGCATTTCTCTGATGATTAGTAATGATGAGCATTTTTTCATATTTGTTGGCTACTTGTACGTCTTCTTTTGAGAAGTGTCTGTACATGTCTTTTGCACACTTCTTAATGGGGTTATTTTGTTTTTTGCTTGCTGAATTAAATTCCTTATAGATTCTGGATATCTTTGTCAGAGGCATTGTTTGTGAATGTTTTCTCCCATCCTGTAGGTTGTTTATTTAGTCTATTGATAGTTTCTTTTGCTGTGCAGAAGCTTTTTAGTTTGATTAAGTCCCATTTGTCAATTTTTGTTTTTGTTGCAATTGCTTTTGAGAATTTAGTCATAAATTCTTTCTCAAGGCCAATGTCCAGAATGATGTTTCCTAGCTTTTCTTCTAGGATTCTTATAGTTTGAGGTCTTACATTTAAATTGATAATTCATCTTGAGTTAAGTTTTGTATATGGCAAATTGGGTCCAGTTTCATTTTTCCACATATGGCTAGACAACTATCACAGCACCATTTATTGAATAGGGAGTCCTTTCCCCATTGCTTAGTTTTGTTGGCTTTGTTGAAGATCAAATGGCTGTAGATGTGCAGCTTTATTTTTGGGTTCTCTATTCTGTTCCACTGGTCTATGTGTCTATTTTTGTACCAGTACCATGCTATTTTAGTTACTGTAGCTTTATAGTATAGTTTGAAGAAAAGAACAAACCCTCTGACTTTGTTCTTTTTGGTTAGGAGAGCCTTGGCTATTCAGGCTCTTTTTTTGGTTCCACATGAATTTTAGAATAGTTTTTTCTATTTCTGTGAACAATTACATTGGTAGCTTGATAGGAATAGTGTTGAATCTGTAGATTGCTTCGGGCAGTATGGCCATTTTAACACTATTTATTCTTCCAATCCATGAGCATGCATGGAATTGTTGTGTAGGAAAAATCTTGTCACATGACAAGGAAAGATTAGGCTCACAGACATGTTGAAGGATGAGATGGGCAGGGTTTACTGGGTGAAAAGGGAAAAAAAAAACTGGGAAACAGGGACTCTCCACAAAACGAGAGTCCTGTTAGCTGGCTTCCTGCCTCACAGATTGAATCCCAGGTTACCATCCCAGAACAGGAGAGGCCAGGCTCCTCCCCACTGCAAAGGGTGTGAACTTCCTACAGCTCCATCCCATTCTTTCAATGCTCAGGCCTGTCAGAGGTTCTCCGGGGACTCCTTTACACTTGGCTGTCTCAGAATGCTTTTTATTTGTTTGTGTCATCAGCAGTGTGTTGTAATTCTGCTTGTGAAGATCTTTCAATTTATTAGCCAGATATATTCCTAGGTATTGTGTGTGTGTGTGTGTAGGGGGGGCGGGGGGGTCTATTGTAAATGGAATTGCATTCTTGATTTGGCTCTCAGCTTGAATGCTATTGGTGTATAGAAATGCCACTGATTTTCATACATTGATTTTTTATATCCTGAAACTTTACTAGAGTCAGTTATCAGTTTCAGGAACCTTCTGGAGGACTCTAGGGTTTTCTAGGTATAGAATGATACCTTCAGCAAAGAGAGATAGTTTGACTTATTTTCCTATTTGGATGACTTCTATTTCTTTCTCTTGCCTAATTCCTCTTACTATGACTTCCTGACTCAATATTTGGAAATCAGTCAATGTAATCTGCCATATTAACAGGTTAAAGAAGAAAATTACGTGATTATATCAATCCATGTGGGAAAAGCATTTGACAATATCTGACACTCATTTATGATAAAAACTACCAGAAAAGTAGGAATAGAGGGGAACATCCTCAATTTAGTAGAGAAACTTAACATCAGACTTAATGGTGGAAGGCTGAATGCTTTCTGCATAAGATTGGGAAGAAGGCAAGGATAACCTCTGCCACAACTGCTATTCAACATAGAACTATGGTACATCCATACCATGGGATACTCATCAGTAATAAAAAAGTACAAACCACCAATATATGTGACAATGTAGATGTATCTCAAAAACATTATATTGAGGGAAAAAGCCAGATGAATCTCAAGGACATTAAGTTACATTGAAAAAAAAAAGCCAATCTGAAAAAGTCATATGGTCTATGACTTTTTATGTATATAACATTCTTGAAAATTGAAAATTATAGAGGTGGAAAACAGATGAATGGTTGCAGAGGTTAGAGATGGTGGAGGACAGAAGGGAGTATAAGTATGACATAGGCAGCACAAGGGAGATCTCTGTGCTGATGGAATAGTTCTGTGTAGTAATTGCTATAGTGGTGGTAACATAAATCTACACCTTACAAAATCACGTAGAACTATAAACACACATGGTACCCATGTCAAATACCCGGTTTTCATATTGTATTATAATTACATAAAATGTATCTTATTGTATTGGAAAAACTAGATGCAGAATACATGAGTCCTCTCTGTACTATCTTTGTAACTTCCCGCAAATTTATGATTATTTCAAAATAAAAAGTTTTTATAAAAGGCCATTTTGGATGCGGTACAGAGAAGAGACTGAAAGGATGAAATGGTGGAAAGATGCTGGTGCCAGGGAGGTGACAAGAAACCAATTAGGAGATTTCCTGCAGCCATTCATGGCAGTGCACATTCACTCTGACCAGAGGAGGAGTGGCAGAAATAAAGAAAGTGAGTGGACGTGAGAAATTTTTAGGTAACAAGATGGAAAGTATCTCCTTGGTGATGGTCGAATATGGAAGGAAGGAGAGGAACTTGTCATCAATAATGCCCAGATTTCTGGATGGCAAAGGCAACTGTGGTGATACCACTGTGAGACAGAGTATGGGAAAAAGAACAGGACAGGTGTAGGGAGTTGGTGTGAAGGGTGAACTAGTTTTAGACACGTTAAATTTGGGGTGTTTTTGAGATAGCCACATAGATCTGTTGAGTTGACAGTTTGGAACTCAAAGTTAAATAATGGGAAATCCAGACACAGAAATAATAATATTTAATAATAAAAGGTCATGAATAGAAGGATTGAGGACCTACGATCTATTCTTAATAATCGTATTAAGAATTAATCATAATAATTAATGAAATTACAAGATTTCATAGCTAGGCGGAGTAGGACAAGTAGACCAAGAATAACGAGGAGGAGGTGTCAGAGAAATATTAGGCTGGTGCAAAAGCTATTGTGGAGCAAAAACTGCAATTACTTTTGCAACAACCAGAAGAAAATCCAGAAGTGGGTAGTGTCAGGGAAGCTGAGGAAAGAGAGTATTTCAAGGAGAATGTGACTCACAGTATTCAATGGTCTGAGAAGTCCAGTCAGATCAGAACTGAAAATGACTGCTGTGTTTTACGGCATAGATGCTATTGGTGGCCTTAGTGAATGGTGACGTAGATTAAGGAGCCAGTGGAAAAGGAAAAAATGAATATAGAAAATATATTAAGTTTTTTCCCAAAGTTTGGCTGTGAAGGGATAGAGAGAGCTATAAAGGAAGATTTTCATTTGTTTTGTGTGTGTTTGTTTGTTTCAAGCTAGGAGTGACTCAAAGATGCATAAATGCCAATGGAAGAGAATTGAAAATACAGAAGTGAAATGATGTGATCTTGTGCCCAAGAAGCCAAGAGGTCACAGGATCCAGAGCACAGGGATAGATACATAGCCGGTTATTTTTCCCAACTAAAGAGAGAAGTGCCTCTCATTCAGCAGTACCAAGATGTTGGTTGTAATGGTAATTGTGGCAATTGCCTTTAGTCTGTATTCTTCATTTGAATAAATATTCTTTCATTAAATCATAGCTTAGTAAAGTTAGAAGACACGTTAGAAATTACCTAGCTCGACTACTACTTTTACAAGTCGGAAACCTGGGGCCTGGAGAGGATGGAAGGGGTCACTCCTCCCAATGATACATTGGTCTTGGTCTTGGGCTTAAGTCACTGCAAACCCTTGTATCCACTAGTGTCTTCTGCAGGTCAGTAGCTTCTTTGAGCCCAGATTTCTTCATGTGAAATAACTGGACCATAATTGCTTTGGAAAGGAACAATCTGCTTTTTTGTTAATACTATTTTGAAAAAATATTTTACTTCTCTAGTCACCAACCTTTCTGTTTGAAGCTTACAAGTCTTAGAGGTAAAACTGGTCAAGCAACATGATTACAGTTCAGCAGATGAGGCAACCACGCTATATTGAACTATAAGCATGTAACTGGGTTTTAGGTGTGTATTTTTTTTTTTTTTTTTTTTTTTTTTTGAGGCAGAGTTTCGCTCTGTCACCTGGTCTGGAGGGCAGTGGTGCAATCTCGGCTCACTGCAACTCCACCTCCTGGGTTCAAGCGATTCTCCTGCCTCAGCCTCCCAAGTAGTTGGGATTACAGGCACCTGCCACTATGCCCAGCTAATGTTTTTTTGTGGTTGTGTATTTGTAGTAGGCAGGGCATGGTGGCTCACGCCTGTAATCCCAGCACTTTGGGAGGCCGAAGAGAGTGAATCACTAGGTCAGGAGTTCGAGATCATTCTGACCAACATGATGAAATCCAGTCTCTAATAAAAATAGGTGTGTATTTAAAAAGGATTAATAGCTCATTTTTACCTGGATAGACCAGCCCTGATGTCCAGAATTTTTGCTAAGACTTAGGCCATCATCCAACTGGCCCCATCAGAATTAGGTTCCTCAGCAAGGCAGGTGCCTGTTCTGTGCTTGATGCCGTTGCATCTGCTGGGACCAGGATGGTGTTTCTGTTCTTCTATAAAATAATGAAGAACTCAATTTTTCTGAGGGTCCATAGGCTAACAGATCAGTTCTTTCCTCTACTCACCCTCTTCTTCATGCCTTGAAACCTACCTGAAATTTTAAGCCTTTTCTATGCTCTTTGCATAAAAATTGTTAATCTTCTTTTTATTTATTTATTTAGGTTTTTGTTTACTTATTTATTTATTTTAGTGGTGTTTTCAACATTTACTATAGACTTACAGCCAAGTTGTAAAAATAGTCCACAGAGCTTTCATATACTCACCTCCCAGCTCTTCCACAACTGTAACTGTAGTACAATTGACAGACCTTATTCAAATCTTGCCAGTTGTCACACTAATGTTTTTCCTGTGATCTAGAATCCAAACCAGCATTCCCAAATTGCATTTAGTTGTCATGACTCCAACCTGGGAGGCACTTTTCTTTTTGATGGCCTTGAAACTTCTGAGAACTGCCTCTCAATTTGAGTTTGTCTGGTGTTTCCTTAAGCATACATTCAGGTTATACGTGCTTCTCCCTTGTAAGCACTGGGTCTTTGCAGTCTGAGAGCCAAAAGTTCATCTACTCCCTATTCATCATGAGCCTGTGTTCTTTGTGAAAAGCACATTCATTTGGAAATAAAGAATGGGTTTCTAGCTCCACATCTAGAGCTATAACATAGTACTTACTGCAACTAATACAACACTTAGGGTTCACCTCCAGGGTTAAGTATTATATTGTTTAATGTGCTATTTAAAACAGCTGAGCACCTGGTGGTGTCTGTTCTAAATCTCTATCATCAGATATTGTTAATTCACTAGGAACACAGCTAAGTCATCCAAACCTGATGCTTAGACCAATTACTGGATCAACCAGAATTCCTACAGACTAGAGTCACCCATAAATAACTTAATAGTCTAGCAACTCCTTAGGCCAAATGCCCCACTAACCAGTCGTGGGCATCAGAGAGGGGCTGACTTTCCAAGAGATGTGCAGGCTGGGGTACCATCACCAACATCCCCAAAATGGATATGAGAAGAAGTTGACAGCAGTCAAAACTTTCTTTCAAGTTTCTAATTCAAATGCCACATGAAAACTGTAACTGGGCCAAGAATCAGAGCATAATTCTAATGTCCCAACTTATTACTGTGTCACTTTAGTCAAGGAGCTTATCCTCTCATTCATTCATTCATTCATTCATTATAACAAATTACAGAATATCTTCTATGTGCTGCACTCTATGTCAGGTGCTGAACATCTTATGGTGAGTCAAAATAGATAATTTTTTTTTTTGGCAAAACAGGTAAGGAATAATGTTCTACATGGGGTGGGGGTGGTGGAGGAATAGTGTGAACAAGAGCCACGTGGTAGAAGGGTGCAAGCGTTCTGAAAAAAGAGCATTGTAGCTGGATGGCAAAAAAAACAAAAAAAACAAACAAAAAAAGAAGCAAGCAGAATAGAAACTGAAGCTGTGGGGTGTGGAAGGGTGAGACAAGGAGAGCACCGTAGGCATGTTAGGGAGTTTTTGTCTCATCCTAATAGGATGAGGGAAGCCACCAATAGGTGTTAAACACTGCAAACATAAAATCAGATGCTGGGTCTGTCCTGTAGACCCTGGCCAACAGATGAAATGAGTACTCAGACACAGGTATGCAGTATGAGAGCAGCTAGGTGACTGCCTGGCTCCAGAGGCCAGAGAGAAGCTGGAGCAGCTTGCTTTTATTCAGAAAACCTGGAGCCCACACAACCTGTAGGTAATTAACATTTATTGTTCCCCTTTCAGGGAACGTCATGCACATGGATGATTAAAGGTCAGTTCCTGGTCAATATAAGTAAACAAGTCTGTTGAAGATAAATTCCCCCACATTCCCTTGTACCTACCCCTTGCCCTCTGCCTCAGGGTTATAGAACAGCTGCCTTCGGCTATTCTCCTCCGGGGCTCTGCAGAACTTTCCGACCTTTCAGAAGGTTTGCGTCCTTTCCTATGGTTTTTCTCACCCCTCTGATGGATCCCCCACAATCGGATTTGGGTTTTGAAAGATTACTCTAACTGTAATGAAGAAAATGATTTGGAAGTAGCAACACCAATTACATGGTAGCTCAGGCAAGAGATGATGCTAGCTTGAACTAGGGTGGTGGTATGGAGACCTAAGTGGAGACGTAAGGGAGTAGAAGTATTTGTAAAAAGGCAGCAATGTTTCCATGGGATCTGGTTCACACTGCTGGTTTTCAATCACTTACCCTATGACCTTGAAAACTTACTTTACTTCTCCATGCCTGTTTCCTCATCTGTACAAATGAGATATAATAATGATTTCTATATCATAGGGTTATTGAGAGCATTAAATTAATAGAAGTAAAATGCTTAGAAAAGTACCTAGAACACAATAATCACACATACCACATTCTACGTATACATACACACATATATAAACTTACAGCAATTAAGAAGCTATTTAAAAAATAAAACTGACAGGACTGGGAGATAAATTGAGTATCTAAAGAAAGGGAGAGGTAGATGTATATCTGCCAGACCTCTTACTCTCAAACAATAGATATCGACTCTGTTATTTAAGTTGAAAGAAACTGCTAAGGAAAGGAATAGGCAGCAAAAAGGTGCACTTCCTACCAAAATGGAGTAATAGGGAACCATATTTCTCCCCCTACTTGGAATGACTAAGAAATTGGACAAAAATATATGAAGAAACAGATTTCAAGATATTGGACATTAGGCAATGAAGGGCAGTTATTTTTAAGAGATGGGGATGGGGAATGACGTGAGCCTTACAAATGCCCCAGTTTACCACCTTGAGAGAATTTCTAGGCTGCAGCGCAGCAAGGGTGAACCCAAAAGGAGTCTGCTGCTCACCCTGAGTTGAGGAGGTGGAGCCTCCAGAGAGTTCACGGTAGTTAGAGTTTTCAGGGTACAACATCAGAGAGGAGAGAGCTGCATGGAGTGATAACTCTGAAGATGTACATAGGGTCCTTCTTGAGTCCTGAGCACTGAGCCTCAGTACTTCTAGAGAGGTACTCATTCTGAGCAGCACATATGGTAAAGAAAACTACCTGAGACCAGAAAAAAAACACCTGAAAGGAAGAGAGGGTAGTCAGAGTCAGAGCTCACACAAAGCTGGGAATAGTGTCTGTGCCTGGACAGACTGGAAAATGGGTCATGGAATAGAATACTTAGAAGGGTCTTAGGCAGGGGAAATTATCCCTAGACTAAATGCCACTCCAGTACTCCCTAACAAATCTTAAAAGCAGGCCCTAAAAGAATTGAACTGTTTCAAAATAATTACACTATTTATTATTTTGAAATAATTTAACTATCTCCCAGAACAAATCTCAATTATATATATATATATATGAATTTTTTAAAAATCCACTACCTAATACGGTAAAATTCACAATGTGTGACATCAAATCAGAAATTATCAGGCATATAAAAAATGGGAAAATATGAACAATATTGAAGAGAAAAAGTAATCAATCAAAACTCATAAGCAAATCAGAACTCACAAGATGTCAGAATCAGAGAACGAGGACATTGAAACAGTTACTACAAGTGCCTTCCATTTATTGAAAAAAAGCTAGAGTAGAGATTCAACATATTAAGTTGTACAAAATATTAAAAGTGACTCATATTTAACTTCTAAAAAAGAAAACTAAAATGCCTCTGATGAAGAATACATTGTATGGGATTAATGGCAGATTAGACATTGCAGAAGAAAAGATTAGTGAGTTGAACAGCATATCAATAGAAAGTACCCAAGTGAAATTCAGAGATAACAAAAGACTAAAAATTCAATAACAGAACATCACTGATATATTGGATAATTTGAAAGAATGTAATGTAGATATAATTGGAGTCTCTAAAAGAGAAGAGAAAGAAAGGGAAAAGAGAAAACTGAAGAAACAATGGCAGAAGATTTCCCAGATATGATGAAAAACATAAACCCAAATATCCAAGGAACTCAGCAAATCCTAAGTACAGGAAACACAAAGGCACATAATAAATTGCTCAAAATTAGTGAAAAAGAGAAAATCGCTTAAAAACAGATAAAAAGGTACTATATATACAAAAGAATAAAGATAATAGTGACAGCAAAATTTCTACCGGAAACAATCTAAGTAAAAGAAGAAAAACATCTTTAAAATTCTAAAATGAAAAAAAAACAACTGCCAATCTATCATTCTATGGTGAAAATATAATTCAAAAACAAAAGTGAAGAAGGACTTTGAAGACATAAAAAAGGTGAAAATATTCATCACCACTGGATCTATACTACAAAAAAAAATACGTAAAGATGTTGAAGTAAAATAGCACAAAGGCTGGGAGAAATAAAATGGACATATAATATCATACTATATATGAAGTGGTATCAGCATTCCTAGAATGCAGACTGTGATAAGTTAGAGATGTATATTGTATACTATAAATGCTAGAGTAACCACTAAAATAACAAAACAAAGAGATCTAGCTAAGGAGCTAGAAGGAGATGAAGTGGAGTAATAAAAACATTCAATTAATACAAAAGGCCACAGAAAAAGAAATCTGTAACAAAGAACAGATAGAAAACAAATAGCAAAATAGTACCTTTAAACCTAACCATATCAATTATCAATTATCACATGAAGTGTCTAAGTACCTCCATTATAAACCAGAAGTTGTCAAATTATATACTGCCTACAGAAAACTACATTTAATATAACGATACAAATAGGTTAAAAATAAAAGCATGAGAAAAGATATAATATGCTAACACTAATTAAAAGAAAGCTGGGATGACAATATTGCTATCAGATAAAGTATATTTCAAAGCAAAAAACATTACAAGAGATAGAGTCATTTTATAATGAAAAAGTGGTCATTTTTATCAAGAGAATATAACAATCTTAAACTTGTATGCACCTAATAACAAAGTTTCAAAGTAAATAAGCAAGGAGAAATAGACAAATCCCCATTTGTAATTGCAGATTTTAATATCTATCTCTCAGTAATTGATGAAACAAGACAGAAAATTGGCAAAGTTATAGAACATTAGAAAATCACTATCATTAAAATGCAACAGGATGCAATACAAGAAAAAAAATTAAAAAATCACTATCAATCAACTTGACATAATTAGCATTTATAGAGCACACTACACAACAACAGAAGAATAGACATTCCTTTCAATGCATATGGACTATCTATTATGATAGAACATATTCTGAGCCATAAAACAAGTGTCAATGAATTTAAAAGAATTCAAATCATGGAAACTGTGTGATGTGATCACAATAGAATTAACTTAGAAATCAACAAGAGAAAGATATCTGAAAAGTGCTCAACTATCTGGGGAAAAAATAATACTTTTAAGCAACTCATGAGCCAGAAAAAAAATCAAACAGGAAATTAGAAAGTGTATTGAAATGAATGAAAATGAAAACAACATATCAAAATTTGTAGAATACTAGAGTAGTACTTAAAAGGAAATTTATAGTACTGCCTGTCTCTATATGTAAAGATGAAAGGTCTTTACTTACTTTAAAGCTAGTATGATAACAATTGGCATAGAGATCAACAAATAAGTCAATGAAAGAGAATAGAAAAACCAGAAAAGGACCCATACATATTTGGGCATCTGATTTTCAACACAGAGACTAGAATTGTAGTTCCTGCTGCCTCCTGAAACTAGATGCAGCTGCTCTATCTCATCTCCAGAATTCATCCTGCTTTTCTATTCCTCTAACTTCTGATTCTGGGTCTGAGGCATGGGGTGTTTCATAGCGGGGCTATGTGCCTATGTCTTCATCTGAATTAGAGTCCGGGAAGGTGCATGCTTGCCGGGTAAGATGGAGGATGCCCCAAATGCTTCAAGGGTAAACAGAGGTCAGGTAGCCAAGAAGAACAACCAACATAAGGAGCCAGTGATGCCCTTAAGCTTACCCTCAATGCCTGTTTCCTTAGCTAAGAAAGAAATATTTCATAAGATTTCCACGAGAATCAAATAAGATCATATATGTAGAAATACTTTGCAATTTTAAGTATAAATATAAAATGTTATTTTTAAGACCCATAAAACTTTGCAACTGAACTCTTTTGAACTAAAGCCTTAATGGGATAAGCAAGAGTTAAGCAACTGATGGAGAAGACCCAGTGAACAAACAGGAGGAGATTCCAGGAGACAGAAAAAGGTCTGGATACCAGGTTGTGGTACAACCAGTTGTAGATCAAAAAGAGGGAAAGAATGCTTAAGTAGCTCCCTTAAGGACATTGTTTATATAGCTGTTTCCATACCTTTAAAATACAATGATTAGTACCTAGCAAAAGAATTACAGTCAATACATTTATATATCTTGTGCAGGCCTATTACAAGTAAGTTAGATAAGAATTCTCTTACAGTTGTCATGAAGTATTTTTTATTAATCTGTTTGCATCTGTATAACATAAATTACCAATTCAAATCTGGGGAAATGCTATTGCTTTCATTCTAATTTAATTGTTTATTCGACTTCATCCTACTGCATCTTCTCATCCTCAAAAAACAAAAACGAAAACCACAAAGTTTGATTATTCCAATTGAGCTAACTAGATACTTTAAATCCACACATAACTTCTGTCTCTTGGTCTTACCTTTAGTTTGTACTATAATGACCAACATTGAAAATAAAAGCATTTATTTTATAGAGACACAAATAAAGACCTTACAACTGCATTTAGAGGATTATACAGTCACATGTCACTTAACAAGGGGGATGCATTCTCAGAAATGTGTCAGTAGGCAATTTTGTCATTGTGTGAACATCATGCAATGTACTTCCATAAACCTAGATGGTACAGCCTATGACACACCTAGGCTATGTGGTACAGCCTATTGCTTCTAGGCTACAAACCTGTACTGCATGTTGCTGTACTGAATACTGTAGGCAATTGTGACATAAGGGTAAGTATTTGTAAATATTTGTGTTTTTAAACATAGAAAAGGCAGAGTAAAAATACAGTATTATAATCGTATGGGGTCCATCACTGACTGAAACATTGTTATGTGGAACATGAGTATGATCTACCAACACCTGTAATATTACAAAATAGCATTACTTTAGATAATTATTTGCTGTTTTTTAATGTAGACTTTTTATTCTAGAACAGCTTTAGAATTACAGGAAAATTGTGAAGATAGAACAGAGAGCTCCCATTCCCTCCACACCCAGTTTCTCCTATTGTTAACATTTTACATTAGAATGATATAATTTGTCCAACTACTACACCAGTATAGATATATTGTTATCAACTAATGTCCATACTTTATTGAAATTTCCTTAGTTTTTACCTGATTACTCTTTCTTTTCCACAATCCCATATAGGATGCCACAACACATTTAATTGTCACATCTCCATAGGCTCTTCTTCGCTGTGATAGTTTCTGATTTTCCTTAATTTCGATGACTTTTGACAGTTTTAAGGTTTCCTGGTCAGGTGTTTTGCAGAGAGTGCCTCATTTGGAATTTGTCTGATGTTTTTCTCCTGATTAGACAGGGATTATGGGTTTTTGAAATGAAAATCACAGAAGGAAAGTGCCACTCGTCCTATCATCTGCAGGGTGCATGCTATCAAATGAGCTATCAACATGACGTATTACTGTCGACATTGACCTTGGACACTCGAGTTAGATCTGTTCTGTAACGTGTGTTGTTTGCTCTGCACTGCTGCCATTCTGTATGACATTAATTTTTTTCATTTTTTTCCCAACATTTTGTTGTGAGAATTTTTAAAAATACTGCAAAGTGAACTTTTAGGTTTTTATAATAATGTTTTATACACGCTGCCACTGAGATCCTACCATCCATCTTTTACTACCCTCACTTTGTCACATCCCTGTCCATCTACCCGTTCTGTCATCCATCCCACTGATCCATCTTATTGCTTGAATTCTGTCATTTATTTTGGGTTCTATCTATTTTTCTGTGCAACAGAAGAGAAAAAATAGAACTGGATTTGCTGCAAAGAAACAAAGAAGGAGAAAGAATCATGGTGAATTTTAGAGTTCAAGTTTTATAGATGTGCAGGGCAAAAATTAGTCTGCAATTTAGGAGCTGGTAGAAGTTCCTTGATATTATGAAATATGTCTAAAATACCACAGCCACCCTGAAAATTGCCAAACAATTATACAAAAGAAAGCTAGAGGGAACTATGGACCACGCACACATGACCTCAGGGGTTTGGAAGGGGATGGAAGAGCATTTGCCAATTTGGAATAACAGCAGCGTGTCTCTAAAGGGACTATGTCAGAAAGACCCAGAATTGCATTTCCATTTCCAAGAACCCATCCTCAGCACTAACTAAATAGGAATTTCTGAGATACACATTTTGTTTATCCATTCCCCTAATGCAAAGAACTCTTCAATGAATGTCCTTTACAGTTTTCTTATCTGCAAGTATGAGAGTTTCTCCAGGAGAATGATCTTTGTATTAGTTTGCTAGGGCGCCACAACAAATTATCACAAGCTGGGTGGCTTAGAACAACAAAAATTTATTGTTTTACAGTTCTGGAAGCCAGAAGTCCAAGATCAAGATGTTGGCAGGGTTGCTTCCTTCTGAGGATTGTGGGAGTCAGAGCTGGCCCAAGCCTCTCTACTTGGCCTGTAGGTGGCCATCTTCTCCACGTGTCTCTTCACATCATTTTCGCTTTCTGTGTGTCTCTGTGTCTAAATTCCCCTTTTTAAAAGGACACTAGTCCTATTGGATTAAGGCCCACTCTAGTGACCTTATTTTAACTGGGCTGATTAACCTCTATAAAGACCCTATCTCCAAATAAGGTCACATTCTGAGATGCTGAATGTTAGGACTTCAACATATGATTTTTGGGAGGACACACTCTAGCCCAGGCTTCACATTTATTTCCTGTATAACCTTTAAAGGAATTTGGAAAAACTATCTACTCCTTACACATTTTAATATTGACATTTAACAATTTAAATAATAGATTTAAAGAGTTTCAAAGGATAAAACTTCTGACGTTTTGTAATTATTGATGCTTTAAAACAAAATGGTTATATCACTTTTTAAAACATATCCAAAGGAATCTGGATACCATAACAATTTAATTCAATTCTCATAATCCATTATAAACATGCATGCATAATCTCCTGTGGAAATGTTATAACTTTTCTTTTTCTCCTTTTCATTCTAATTGTCCCACAGAATTTTATCTTATTGTAATATATTTTTGTCCCAGAAGGTCTCTTTTTTTGACCACCCTATCACACTTCTCTTTGACAAAATTATGCATAGAGATTGAATTTTTAAAATGTCTTATTTCCTGGAAGGCAGTAAGTGTTAAACACTTTCTTCTGGATTGAGTTATTGTAATTGTTACCCAATTGATCAAGACACCAAACCATAAAACTATAATTAATTTGTAGTTTATTAAACAGAAAAAGTAAAGTTCCATAGAAAATTCTTCTCTTAATTATAGAAATGGTACTTCTCTCCCCAGTTAGTTCGTGTATCCATTGATGAAATCTGTATTGTTCCAGCATTTGAATGCTGGAACAATACAGATTTCTGTACTCATTTTTGTCCCTCCCTCACTTTTATAGAAGTAACTGCTGAGAAAATATATTCATGATAATAAATAAATGGGAGCAAATGGCATTTGTATAGAGCAGTTTCCTCCAATTCTATACATTCCATTCAAGTTAAATACCAAACACTACCTAGTAATTTACTGACAAAATATTTTTAGTGCTGTCTGCCAAAAATTCTATTAAGTTATTTAAATTCATGAAAGTGTCAAAAACCACCTAACGTGCAGACAATCTATTGCCCAATTATAAGAGTTATTCACATTCTTGAATTCTGAGAGATACACCAGAAAGAGTTTACCAACCCTAATCAAATAACTCTTAAATATACCTGGTGCTGTTTTATTTAAAGGCCCCGTGTGTAGAATGGATTGGTGTCTTAGTTTCGGCTCCCACAAAAAAGCAGACCCTAAGATGAAATCTTGAGTTGAAGAAGTTTACCTGACAGGTGATTCCAGAAAGTACAACTGAGTCAGTGAGGAGAGTGGGCCAGAGAGGGAGAAAAACAATATAAAAGTGAGTTAGTGAGTGGGTTACTACTGCAGGCCACAGAGCCCAGTCCCACCTTCTGTGTATCCTGCAGAATGCGCCTCAGAACTGTCCCAATAAAGAATAGAGAAGCGGGGAATTCATCCATGGACTCCCATCTTTCATTATTTTCCCTGGCCCTTCCAGTCTCCCCGTACAAGGCTGAAGACTAGAGAGAGGGCCAGTCCTCCTTACGCCAAGAAGCAGAAAGACTTGGGTGTTTAAGGCTCTAGAAGGTACAGTGAACTCACAGGTGGCTGCTGGGATAGGCAACAGAACAGCAATAGTGTCTCTAACAGCTGGAAATATAGAAAAATACTAATTTTATTACTGACAGATATTTATCTTATCAAATGCTGTAAAATATATTTTCATCTAAACCTTGAAACTGCAGATTTATTTCAGTTAATTTATCAAAAATATCCTATGTCGGCAAAGCCTATACTTTTGTTAAACCTATCAGCAAAATAAGACCTTTTTTCTTACAGAAATAGTCTAATTTCATTCTCAATTCAAATAAATATGTTAATACAAGATTTAAAAATGCTATCAAGTAATTCTCAAGTTTAATTTGCATTTAATATTGAGTAAACGTTAAATATTGCTGGTCGGGCATGGTGGCTCATGCCTGTAATCCCAGAACTTTGGGAAGATGAGGCGGGAGGATTGCTTGAGCTCAGGAGTTCGAGACCAGCCTGGGCAACATGGTGAAACCCCGTCTCTACAAAAAATACAAAAATTAGCCCAACGTGGTCGTATGTGCCTGTAGTCCAAGCTACTTGGAGGGCTGAGGTGGGAGGATCGCTTGAGCCCAGGAAATGGAGGCTGTAGTGAGCCGTGTTCACACCACCATCACACCCCAGCCTAGACAACAGAGAGACTCTGTCTCAAAAAAATAAAATAAAAATAAATTAAATAAATAGTGCTAGAACTACTGATAAATAAATTTTAGAATGCATACTGTAAGGAGATTAAAATAATGTAAATATAATACCATTAATTTATTTACTTTTTAGTAAGTTATAAAAATAAGAAAATCATGATGCTGTTTCTGGGTAATTTATAAATACTTTTAAGCTAAAATTGTAAGTTATGTTTGAAGTGAGGTATATGTATTTCTTTGGTATGTGTGTGTATATACTTATTGTTCGTGTTCTGCTTTGGTGAATAATTAAATTACAATCAAATTTAAATATAATACATAACACCATTCATTTCTAGACCTCAGGATAATGCTTTCCCCAGTATTTAAAAGAGGCAAAAACTACCTAATGCTAAAACTCATCAGTCTGGAAGAAAGCATGTAATTTTATTTATTTTTCTGTTCATAGGAATAGAAAGCATTAAGAATTTTATAAGTAAAATTAGATGAGGATAAACTTCAATTAGAATACATGTTTAAAGATGTGGTTTTATAATGTGGATTTTAACTGCTTTATCAAAGTGCACACACCAAATCTGACAGAAATTATGAAGGTATTTGTGGATTTTATCTAATTTACTCTGGGAAATTTGATAATTCCAGAAAACATTTTAGATGTGTTTAAAATAATCAGTCATCAACATACTCCTTTGGCTAGCCCAAGGTACTTTTCTTTCCAGCTGACAATACTTTTTAGGCATAAACATTGAGAAAAGTGAAATAGAATTGCCTATACTTAAACATAGGAAAAACAGCCATAAAATATTCAAAACATTTCACCCCGATTTGCTTTCCTAGGCTCTCCTGCCGCCACCACTGATCGGGTTACAATTTCTGACAGTAGATTGTCATCACCTCCACCTCTCTCTACTATGTATCTGAATATCTCATTTTATCACAAATCTTCACTCTTAACAGAAATGTGTGTGACATAGGAAAGACTAGAAGCCCACAGGCTTTATGGGCCCTAAGTAATCATTAAAGGAAGCATCTCCTTTTTCAGTTACCCAAAGGTTTTTGAACTCAGGAGCAATGCCCTAAAGCAAGATGTGGCTGGGTGTGGAAAGGGCTTTTCTGAACACAGGCAGGCTCTTAGGCCAGTCCGTGAAATTCTTTATGCTTAGGAACCCCTTGGATAGTGCAGGTGTGAGACTACCAGACTCTTGGATATGCACGTGTTCAGTTTTACTAAATATTAACTATTGCTCTCCAAAATGGTTGTGCAGATTTACGCTTCCACCACCCATAAGGTTTCCCATCATGCTAGATCTTTGCCAACTTTTGATGTCATCAGATTTTGAAATTTCTGTCAATTTAGTAGGTAAGAAATATTATTTCACAGGTTTTACTTTATATTTTCCAAATTATTAATGAGTTTTTAGCTTATATGTTTGCTAGCTATTTAAGTTTCTACTGCAGTTAATTACCTCATATCTTTTCCTCATTTTTGGTGTTTTTTAGAAATTAAATTTTGACTTTTTTAATCTATTCTATATGCTAATCCTTTGTTTTATATATTGTAAAGACTGTCTCACAGTATATCACTGTCATATAACTTCAGTCATGGAGTTGTCATCATCATGATTATCATCATTTTAATACTACTAATAATAGCAGTTATGTTTACAATGTGCAGGGCCTGTTTTAAGTATCTTACATGTGTTGCCTTATTTAATTCTCACAACAGCTCTAGGAAGCAAGTACTTATATCCCCATTTTATACCGACTAAGGTATAGAAAGGAAATTGATCGAGATTGTTCACATGGTAAATGGCAGAGACAAGATTTGAACCTAGAAACTAATTTCAGAGCACTCATCCTTCATCACTATACTATCTCATAAAACTTCATCTTAATACAATATAAAGAGTATTATAATTTTCAGATAACCTTACCTTGGTTTTGTGTAAATGGTATTGTGTTTTAGAGTTAAGAGCTATATTCCACATCACTTTGATAATTGACATTAAGTTCCCACATGGGTCATATATTATGCTATACATGTGGATTTAAAAAAGGACACAGTTTCTGCCTTCAAAAGCTTACAATGTAGGAGGTAAGAGAAACAATTGCAATACCGTGTGATGAACATTTGTAACAGGATTCAGCAAGTGATGCTATGAGAACATTTAGAAAGTTTCCCTAACATGCAGTAGCATGTGATTGCTGACACCAGCTTGGTCGGGGAGATCCTAACCCAGCGGTGCTAGAGGAATTAAAGACACACACACAGAAATATAGAGGTGTGAGGTGGGAAATCAGGGGTCTCACAGCCTTCAGAGCTGAGAACCCCGAACAGAGATTTACCTACATATTTATTAACAGCAAACCAGTCATTAGCATTGTTTCTATAGATATTAAATTAACTAAAAGTATCCCTTATGGGAAACAAGGAGATGGGCCAAATTAAAGGAATAGGTTGGGCTAGTTAACGGCAGCAGGAACATGTCCTTAAGGCATAAATCGCTCATGCTATTATTTGTAGCTTAAGAATGCCTTTAGGTGGTTTCCTTCCTCGGGCGGGCCAGGTGTTCCTTGCCTTCATTCCCGTAAACCCACAACCTTCCAACGCTGGTGTTAGGGCCATTACGAACATGTTACAGTGCTGCAGAGATTTTGTTTATGGGGCCAGTTTATGGCCGGATTTTGGGGGGCTTGCTCCCAACATGTGATGATATAGATAACTACATCATATGAATGACTTAACTGAACCTACAGTCAACAAAACTGCCAAATCTTTGTTACATATGCCAACCTTCTCTCCTGTTACTCATTAGTTTGGACCTAAGTGACCTAATTAATCTTCTAGGTCTGCTTGTTGAGGTCCTTATGGATTCTGACTTGCCCATGGAAAGTTTTAGCTAGCCTTTTACCACCATGTCATTTATAACTATAAACTTGCTCAGCACAGTGTTAATGGTATCATTCAAGTCACTGGCATCCCCCAGATTGATAAGACCCCTAGGATAGATTTTGCAGACAAGTCCTAGCAACAACCAGGCCACCTATCAGCATTCTCAAGATTGTTCATCCAGCTCCCTGTCTGCTTCCAGCACAGAGGAGGGTTGTGGGGATGGGAGGGCGAGTGAGCAGAGGAAGGGGATGGATGGAATAAGGTCATGATAAGCAACTCAGGCAGCAGAGGTGGGGGTGGAGGGCAGTAGTAGTGGTAGCTGTTGCATCTTTGCCTTTTATTTTCTTTCCATTACTTTCCCCCCATAAAAGCTGCATAATCTCTTCCAGAGATAAATGACTCTTTAAGTTCAGAGGTGAGCAGAAAATGATGAGATACCACTTAAACTGCTGACACCTCCATTTATTCTTCTTTAAAATGGAAAAAGTAAGGCTGGACACGAAATGAAAAATTTAATTCCTTGCTACGTTTTGGAGGGAAGAAAGGTTAAGAAATGCCAGAGATTAGTTTTGCTTTTAAATCTTTGTGGTACAGAAGGGGAAAAGTGCATCCAGCAGTAAAGCCACTTGTGACTTCATACCAGGGCAGGTGCAGTGTTATCTGGATTTTTCCTATAATGTCATTCCAGATTGGTTATTTTTAAGCACATGAGCACAAATAGTGATTTCTTGGTTGCTAGTTTTCTATCTCACCTCATTGCTATTTTAGCAATTGTCCTATAAATGGACAGTGCCGTGATCACACAGATGCTGGGAAAGGGAGAGAAAGAGGGCAGAGACAAGCCTGTGGACGACGTGATGGGAAGGCAGGCAGGGAGTCTGCCATGAGCACAGTTAGCAGGCAGAGGGAGCAGGGAAGCAAACTCAATGAAAATGCCAGCCCCCAGGATGGGCTCTTTGCCATTTGTGGAAGGAGAGTGAGGTTCTTTAAAATTATGCAGTATAAAAACACATAAAAGCTGCCTAATATTTTCACAAACTGGGGGCTTACTTCTCTGCATGATGCTTTCAGTGAATCCATAAAAGATCTAACTATTATCTGTTCACTCCAATCAATGACTGCAGATCCCTTTAGAAAAGGTTTGCAGGAAGGTGTACAGTATGTACTATGCTGCAGGTTCCTTCTTTAAGGGGACATGGTCCTCCCTTCAGCCAAAGGGATCTGGATTGGTGAACAGGTTTGGATCTAGAAACCAGGTGAGAGGTCATGGTCATCTATTGTACCATGACTGAAGTCAAGTTTTTAGCTCTCAGACCTGGAGTTCCGTTATATTGTTCAAGGATTGGACAAAGAAAGGGTATTCCCTGGCCAGATCTGGCCTGCCTTCTGTGTTGTAAAACCCATGACCTAAGAATGGCTTTTACATATTTGAATGGTTGGAAAACATCAAAAGGAAAATAGACTTGGTGACAAATGGAAGTTTTATGAGCAATGTCCATAAATAAAATTTTATTGGAACCCAGCCACGTTCATTTGGTTACTTGTGGTCTATGAATGTTTTACACTACTATGACAGGGTTGAGCAGATGCATCAGAGACCAGATATGTCTTCATTGCTTTTAAGGTGACACTCAGCACACTATAAGTTAAGGTGATGCAATTATAACGTGATGGCATTTTGAGTGCCATACGTATCACTCCATTGTGAAATATTTTTTTTTTTACCAGTTCATACAATTATGTCATGACAAAAAAATAATAGTGAACTTTGCATGCATGCCCTTAAGGCACAGTGAAGGGTGGATTATTTTGTTATCAAATTAAATGGCAAAGCATTATGCTTATTATGCAATGACACAATAGTTTCCAAGTGGTTCATTTGTTAGCCAAACAAGCAAGGAATGCCGTTTACTAATGGTGGATTCATTAAATTATGCTTGATCATAGCAGCCAAAGAAATGAGTCCAGAGAAAATAAACTTGTTCAAGACTATTAGCATTTCAGCAAGAACAGTTGCTTGAAGAGTTCAGAACATTGAAAGTAACACCAATGGTCAAATAAAAAACAAAGCAGATGATTTCGAGTGGTTTTCTTTGGCTCTTTATGAATTGACAGATGTTTACAATACTGTTCAATTGTTTAATTCAAGGAATCAGTACTTGACTAGTTTGAAGTGACTAAAGAATTAGCCAGTATGAATAGTCTGTGTGGAACAAATGCAGGTAAGCATATGTTCACAGAAGTTAAGAAAATATGAATCTAGTATAATATGAAGTAGAATCTGCTATGATGTGTTACAATTGAGGGCAGTAAAAATATAACTGGAGCAGAAAAAGACTTAGACAAATTTGCAATGCTTGTAAAGATGTAAAAATTTTTAAGCCTATGTTTATTTGTTGTAATATCTGTTACAGGTATCTTGTGAAAAATACATGAATCTGTTATATATTATTAAACCAGTAGTACCAGTGGTGAACTTCATTTACAATTGCAGATTTTATTGTCGGTTCCATGAATTTTTGTCAGAGATAGAAGCTAAACATTAAACATGGCAGTTTTATGGTTTAACAGTGGTAAAGTTTTATTGCAATAAAAATTTTGAGCTGAGGGATGACATTGAATTTTTTCTGAAAGAGAAGAACTGGCTTAAACCGTTATTATCAAACACTGAATAGCTTTGGAAATTAGTCTTTGCTACAGACTAAATAATGTTTATTAATGAATTCAACCTAAAATCGTAAGGCAAATGTCACTTATATATGTGAAGCTTAACTATAGTAAAATTACTTTGACAACTAATGTTTGAACTGCAATTAATGTCAAGCTGCTTTATACACTTTCTAATCTGTCAGTGGTTAAAACAAGAATGAGATCTCCATTCCCACATAAATTTGCAGTAGATACATTCTCAAGCTCAGACAACGGTTACAGCAATGTTTTTCAGACCTCAATGGAAGTGCAAAGGGAATTTCAGTATTTCGAAATTGATTTAGTTGTACAATTGAGGAACTCCTTGCAACGTAATGACCTGCTAACAGGCAAATATAAGGGAAGAGTCTAATAAAATTCCATAAATACCTTCTAAGCAATGAATATACTCAAATAAAAATCCATGCTCCTGAATTTCATGTTAATATTTGGCGATGCCTATCTGTATAAAAATGTAGTTTCAAATATTAGATTAAATATATAAAAGTTCATTAAAGATCAACATGACAGATGATATTAGCAAATAACTTTAATGATAGAAAACACTAATTTTGAACCTGAATTAAGTGAAATGTTATCCCCCAAAAAATTCCTTTTCCTCATTAGTAGACCTGTATTACAAAAAAAGTACTCAATTAGTAGTATTATATTTTAAGTTTCATCAACAAAAATTTTGTAAAAATTTGTGTTATCTTCTGTAATATAAGTACCTGTATAACATCATTAATTTTGCCTCTTGAAGTGAAAAGTCTAAAATATTTACTATCTGTACATTTACAGGGAGAGTTTGGTAAATCCGGACATAGATTAAGTAACATTTTCATGGGTAGCCCATCTATTTCATTTCCAAAGACACTGTGGTCAGCAATGATCACTGTAAGTCAAAAACTTTCTAATTATCACTTTGTCTCTGCTGTACTTTTCTGTAAATGCATTTCATCTTTCTTTGGTAGTAAAAACTACCAAATGACCTATGTCACCCTGGGATCTCATATTCCCACCAAAATATCAATGTGGAATCCTCACCATCATTTGAGGCCTGCAGATGACAGCCACCATATAGCTAACATTCAAGAATGCTGGTGCTCTCTTCACCAGTAAATTTCTCAATTGTGAAGGAAGTATCTTTGGGCCACCTTGGGATGTGGAGAGTAGAGACAGGGTGTTCAGGGAACACATTATAAATGTGCTTCAACATTGTTGTATTCCTAAGACTCCAGATTCCTTCACACTTTGCCAAGGAAGTTCAGGTATGTCAATCTTATTAAACATAAGCCATGGCTGAGTCAATCTGTCAACCAGGCAAACTGCTAGAGCCACATCTAGCTTCACGAGATAAAATATTAAATCCGGGGTTTCTGGTAAGTGCACTCACATCAATAAGTTCAATAAAATCCAGTCCACTTGTTATATTTCATTCTCCTTGGTCTAATACCCTTGGAGTAAACTCCCACATGTATTTTTTTCAGGATTCTACCACTAAAATTAGCATGATCTTACAACTATTTTAGCATGTAAGTTATTTCCTCCTGGGTCAGACTTTGTACTTGCCCTTAGGGAACATGCTGAGATCGGGTCCTTATTATGGGTATAGTGACAAAAGGAATGGTCAGAATGAGTTTTGATGAGAAGAGGTATTTCATGGCAAGGCAACTGCCCCATTATTAAAGTTTATTCAAGAAACAGAAGGCTGGTCTCTCCAGATATGTGAGGATAGGCATCTCCTGCTGGCAAAGGAGGTCAGGTGACTCAGAGGTTCAGAATTCTGAGCTTGCTATGAATCCATCCTGATGTCCTTCTTTCGAGTCTAAGGGTCATTATCTTTTCTAGTTGATACCCAACCTTCATTTGAGAAACTTGAGAATCTATAAATTCAAATTCAACTTTCAACTCTGAAATCTGTGCAATTAACTTTTGTGTCTTATTTTCAGCAAACAAGAGAAAGAAATGATATTCTTTCAGGACTGGTCTGGAAGCTTCTTAATGATCTAACTATGACTCAAGCTCAGAACTTAAAGAAGCAGGCTTTTTTTTTTTCTTTCTTTCTTTTCTTTTTTCCTTCTGCAAGTGCTTTAGGGCATTCAGATGGAGCCATTCCATACTATCGCCTGTGTAGTCATCGTCGCTGCTGCAATAGTCAAATGCAGAGGACATTTGGTTCTTCCAAGGCTCTTGCTTTAGTAAGCACTTGAAAAGCAACCACAGGTAGTAGTTTTATTAACTGTGATGTCACTGCATGCCACTGGTTACTGGAATTCCATTTGCCATTAGCAGGAAGTTCAGCACTGCATTCAAGATGAGGGACACAGCCAAAGCAAACCCACAATTCCATTGCTGATGTTCTGTCCTACTGATTTGGGTTCTAGACCTCCAAGGAAAGGATAGCCACCTGCTAGTGTTTCTGAGGGGGAATGAATATTGGAAAACTACAAGTGGAATCTTCTGCTACTTCCCTAATCGTCCCTGCCAAAGTGAAGGAGTGAGGCTGGGTGATGATGACAGCAACGGTATGCAAACAAGAAGAGTGAGTGCCTTCTTCTCCAGCCGTCTGGTCTTCCTCCACCCACCACTATTAGAGGCAGCACACCTGGGGCCAGGCACAGTGGCTCATGCCTGTAATCCCAGCACTTTGGGAGGCTGAGGTGGGCGGATCACTTGAGGTCAGGAGTTTGAGACCAGACTGGCCAACATGGTGAAACTCCATCTCTACCAAAAATACCATCTCTACTAAAAATACAAAAATTAGCCAGGTTTGTTGGTGGGTGCCTGTAATCCCAGCGACTCAGGAGGCTGAGGTGGGAGTACAGGAGAATCGCTTGGACCTGGGAGGCAAGAGGTTGCAGTGAGCCAAGATTGCACCACTGCACTCCAGCCTGGGTGCAGTGAGACTCTGTCTCAAAAAAAAAAAAAAAAAAAAAAAGGAAAGGAAAGGCACACTTGGCGGGAGCTGGTAAAGCAGAAATGGGATTTGCAAAGTCAGCCCCGAATCACAAAGCCAAGTATAGAAGCATGAGTTTGAGTTTGATACTGAGAGAATAGCTTAATAACTGGCTCACTAATAAAGTGCACTAGGATGAAGTTTTAGCCACTTTTTCATTTAGTACACTTGTAAGACATGGTTAGAGTCTGGGCCGTAATTAAGGATATAGGAGAGGACATATATTTTCCCTTGAAAAGAAAATATTATTGGTTTCCCTATGAAAATGTTTCTTTTTAAAGTAGTCTCTGTGGAGTCACTCATTTACACTGTGAGCATTATTTATTAGCTCACGGATTTATAGAATACAAGTCAGGATGCACCTTCTAGGTTTATGGTGTTTGCTGCTGGGGGATTCTGTAGAATGGGAAAGAAACCTCATTTAAGCTAAGTTATGTTTTCAGCTGTGCCAGTAGCCAATTTGTTTGAAGTTGGCTAGAGTCTTAGTCAATTTTCTTTTACCACAGTCCATTATTTATCAACAGAGGTCTGTGTTAAAGAGAGAAAGAGATGAAAGAAAGAGAAAGAAAGAGAGAGGAACGTACATTTAAAAATATAAAAACACCTCATCCCAGCTCCTTAATCCATTTCCACAATCTGCCAGGGATTTAAGGAGAGGGAAGGAAGTGTGAGTCCCTTGCTTTAGGCACTGATTATATAAGGTGAGATTAATTTTCCCACATCATGTATGGAATCCATCTCCTTGCTTGGCAGTCATAGTTCTGCCTCACTTAAATCTATTTGCATCTAGCTAAGCCCACAGAGGAGGGTGTAGCTTAGAATAGAATTTTGCCTTTCCAATGCTTCTTTGGGAACTTTTCAGGATGATGATAAAGGAAATAATATGGTTAGCTTCATACGTGCTCATAATTCTTCTGCAACAAAAATTGAAAGTGAGGGGTTGAGAGAAAGGAAGAGACCTGACTCTCTTCTGGGTCATGCTGGAATGCGCTGTTGGTTTTCAAAGTGTGAAGAGTGTTTTAAGATAGTAGGGATCAGGGACAGGCCAAATGGACCTTGTGATGGGGGCCTCTCTTATCCTTCACTGCAGTTAATTAATAGCCTAAGGGAGAAGATAAAGGAGAAGAGAAATGCTTTAGAAAATAAATAAATAAGACGTGGGTACAGGGTCAAGTAGTGCTCTCGCTGTAGAAGGAGATGATTATTGTAATTAGCAGCAATGCATATGGATCGTGCCAATTTGTGAAAGCTGTGAGAGTGCCGTATTTCTTCTATTCTCTCCTCCTACAATCCTCTGCTAACTCGGCTACTCCTGTTAACCTGGTTACTCTGCTGTCTCTGTGTTTCTTCTCTTTCTCTACCTCTGTGTGTGTGTGTGTGTGTGTGTGTGTCTGTAGGTAGCTAGATACATGGCTGTGGTAAGTAGTTCTACAGCAGGCAAATATCCCAAAACAGTCGAAAGGGGCAATGTTCTTAGTTGAATGCGACTCAAAATGCAACCAAGTTCATGGTTGCTTGTGATTAATATGAACTAACCCCCTCCCACTTGAGGATGAGAGAGGAGGATTGTGTTGCCTTAATATTCATAATAGCTCATTATCTCGCTTATCAAAGAATGACTGAATTTTAAAGCTGGAAGGGCTTTAGAAATCACATTTTCTAACTTCTTATTTTTAAACATGAGAAAGCTGAGGCACGATAGGCTGAATTATGTCTCTGAGGTAACACAGCTGGAGGAAAGCTGGGCCAGGATTGGAAAACAAAGGTTTGCCAGTAACTTTATTGCTGCTTCTTACATGTGATGTACACATGAATAGAAGAGGGTAAATACAATATGTATGCATAATGTAATATGTAAATACATTCAGCTATATTTGCATATGACATTTTTTTAAAAACTGCTCTTTCTACTTTTTTTATGTACAGACATGAGTTCAAAGATCTATTAAGCTTTAATGCATACATTCTTAGATTAAAAATTTGTTATTTGTTGAATATCAAACTATATCCTTGATAATGTCACTCCTTTTATCTTTCTGTATTCTGCCTTTCAAAAGCTTCTATGAGAACTTTTCAGGATAATGATAAAGGAAGTAATGAGGTTAGCTTGACATATGCTTAAGTTCTCTTTGATAACCCTGTCTAAGGAAAGGTTCCTCAGGAGACAGAATGGTCTCTGAACTACGAAGAGAAGAACAGGAAGCAAAGGATACACAGACAGGGGTAGAGGTAACAAGAGAAAACTGCAGGACCTGGGCACTGATCTCTAAGTTCCTGCTTGGTCTCTTTTGGAGACCTTTGCTACTTTGCATATTCACCTTTGAAACTTTCTCTGGGTTGCTTCTTTTAAAAAGAGCAGTCTCTTTTCAAAACAAGACATACAGACAGCCAACAATCATATGAAAAAAAAGCTCAACATCACTGATCATTAGACAAATGCAAATCAAAAACCACAATGAGATACCATCTCACACCAATCAGAATGGTCATTATTAAAAAGTCAAAAAATAGAAGTGTCTGTTCATGTCCTTCGCCCACTTTTTGATGGGGTTGTTTGTTTTTTTCTTGTAAATTTGTTTGAGTTCATTGTAGATTCTGGATATTAGCCCTTTGTCAGATGAGTAGGTTGTGAAAATTTTCTCCCATTTTGTAGGTTGCCTGTTCACTCTGATGGTAGTTTCTTTTGCTGTGCAGAAGCTCTTGAGTTTAATTAGATCCCATTTGTCAATTTTGGCTTTTGTTGCCATTGCTTTTGGTGTTTTAGACATGAAGTCCTTGCCCATGCCTATGTCCTGAATGGTAATGCCTAGGTTTTCTTTTAGGGTTTTTATGGTTTTAGGTCTAACGTTTAAGTCTTTAATCCATCTTGAATTGATTTTTGTATAAGGTGTAAGGAAGGGATCCAGTTTCAGCTTTCTACATATGGCTAGCCAGTTTTCCCAGCACCATTTATTAAATAGGGAATCCTTTCCCCATTGCTTGTTTTTCTCAGGTTTGTCAAAGATCAGATAGTTGTAGATATGTGGTGTTATTTCTGAGGGCTCTGTTCTGTTCCATTGATCTATATCTCTGTTTTGGTACCAGTACCATGCTGTTTTGGTTGCTGTAGCCTTGTAGTATAGTTTTATGCAGCCAAAAAACACATGAAAAAATGCTCACCATCACTGGCCATCAGAGAAATGCAAATCAAAACCACAATGAGATACCATCTCACACCAGTTAGAATGACAATCATTAAAAAAATCAGGAAACAACAGGTGCTGGAGAGGATGTGGAGAAATAGGAACACTTTTACACTGTTGGTGGGACTGTAAACTAGTTCAACCCTTGTGGAAGTCAGTGTGGCGATTCCTCAGGGATCTAGAACTAGAAATACCATTTGACCCAGCCATCCCATTACTGGGTATATACCCAAAGGACTATAAATCATGCTGCTATAAAGATACATGAACACGTATGTTTATTGCGGCATTATTCACAATAGCAAAGACTTGGAACCAACCCAAATGTCCAACAATGATAGACTGGATTAAGAAAATGTGGCACATATACACCATGGAATACTATGCAGCCATAAAAAATGATGAGTTCATGTCCTTTGTAGGGACATGGATGAAATTGGAAATCATCATTCTCAGTAAACTATCACAAGAACAAAAAACCAAACACCGCATATTCTCACTCATAGGTGGGAATTGAACAATGAGAACACATGGACACAGGAAGGGGAACATCACACTCTGGGGACTGTTGTGGGGTGGGGGGAGGGGGGAGGGATAGCATTGGGAGATATACCTAAAGTATAATAATAATAATAATAAAAAAAAAAGAAAGGTCAAAAAATAATAGATGCTGGCGAGGTTGTGGAGAAAAGAGAACACTTACACACTGCTGGTGAGAGTATAAATTGCTTCAACCATTGTGGAAGACAGTGTGGTGATTCCTCAAAGACCTGAAAAACAGAAATACCATTGGACCCAGCAATCCCATTACTGGGTATATACCCAAAGAAATAGAAATCATTCTATTATAAGGACACATGCATACGTATGTTCACTGCAGCACTATTCACAATAGCAAAGACATGGAATCAGCCTAAATGCTCATCAGTGACAGACTGGGAAGAAAATGAGGTGTGTATACACCACAGAATACTATGCAGCCGTAAAAAAGAACAAGATCATGTCCTTTGCAGGGACATGGAAGGAGCTGGAAGCCATTATCCTCAGCAAACTGACTCACGAACAGAAGATCAAATACCACATGTTTTCACTTATAAGTGGGAGCTAAATGATAACACATGGACACAAAGAGGGGAACAGCAGACACTGAGGCCTATTGGATGGTGGAGGGTGAGAGAAGGGAAAAGATCAGGAAAAATAACTAATGGGTACTAGGCTTAATACCTGGGTAATGAAAAAGTGTGTAAAACAAACCCCCATAACACGTGTTTACCTACATAACAAACCTGTACATGTACCCCTGAACTTAAAATAAAAGTTAAAAAAAACAAATAAATATAAACAGCAATTGTGTTGTAGATTCAGGTAGTTCTCTCTGAACTCACACAGCTCTTGTGCTTTGTTGATATTGATTCCCAGAACTCAAAAACAGCCTTCAGTAGCCGGCATAGGCTCATTAGTCATCATTTCCTATTTTTACTCTTCCTTTCTTGTTTTCCATCAGAACCTATACCATGAATTGTCAAGTCATTTACTTTAACAAATGTTTATATATTTATCTTTGAAAAGAGCACCGTCAAAAATCTTAATTTCAAGTTCCCACTCAGTTACTTAACTGTATGGCTACAACCAAATCACCCAACTTCTCAGAGCCTTACTTTTTTCCTCTGTAAAACTGGAAAATTTATACTGGATCTGCTACTCTGATGAGATAAAGTGGGAGGTGCTTGTTATTTTTTGGTAAGTGTGATGGGCAAAATTCAAAGATGGGCCCTGAGATTCCCAACCCCTGGTATATGCCCTGTGTAATCTTTTCCCTTTGAATTTGGGTGAGACCTTAAGTGAATATGATGGAATCTCACTCCTATGATTTGGTGGGTAATCGATCAGCTGATTATGAGTTAAGCAAGAGGGAGAAAATCCCAGGTGGGCCTGACCTAAAGAAGGGAACAGTTAGAAAGGAACTGGAAAGTACTTGACAAAAGACATGAAACCAGGGAGATACTCCTGTATCTCTGAAGAAGGAAACAGCCTTCTTGTGAATTACCTACTGAGGGGTGCACCTGTGAATGAAGGAAGGGTCCGAGTGTGGAGCTGAGAGTAGTCTCCAGCTGAGAGCTGGCAAGAAAGTGGGGACCTCAGACATGAAGCTGAGCATGAACAAATTCTACTACCACTTTATAGAGCTTGGAAACAGACTCTTCCCCAGTCAATCCTCCAGATGAGAATATAGCCCTGCTGAGGCTGTGCTGGAATTCTGACTCACAGGAATTGTGAGATAATAAATTTGTGTTGTTGTAAGCTGCCAAGTTTGTGGTAATTTATTATGCAGCAACATAAAACTAATACACTGGGTGCAGTGGTGTGTGCCTCTAGTCTCAGCTACTTAGGAGGCTGAAGCAGGTGGATCAGTTGAGCCCAGGAGTTGGAGGCCAGCCAGGGAGACATAGCAAGACCCCATCTCAGATAAATCATTAAATAAATGCAACTTAAAATATGCACAATGGCCTAAAAATAAACAAATAGAAAACTAATATAATTATCCAGTACTGCATGCCAAGAGGTGAGGGATAAAGAAAGTGTATATTCTCTCTTCTCACCTCCCAGTACCTAGAGGACAGACTTGTGCCCACCTAGAACAACAAATCTGGAAGGAGGAACATCCAGACCCAGAGACCAGATGCAGTGGCAGCAGTGGCAGATGCTAGTGGTGCTGGAGGTTGGGATAGCTTTCAGGTCAGATGTGACTATGGCATGACTTTGTGCCGCACAGGGCCAGGTTCCCTTAGTTCCTGAGTGTTCTCTGTGTTCTAAGGCTCACATAAATTCTGTGAATTTTCATCATTTTCCCAATACATTTATTTCTGCTGCAATTAATCAGACTTGGCTTCTCTTGTTTGACTCCAAGAACTTGGATTGTTATGGACCATATATGTAAGAGTGCCTTGTAAACTGTGACAAATACTATACTATAAATGTAATGCACTATTTTAATTGTTTCTCTGCTCTCGTTTTCCTTTAGGCTCATATGTATGAACTTAGGCCCTCTCTGAGTCAATTCTTGGTGTCATCCTGCATGCTGATAGTCCCATAAATAAGTGTACCTTTATTCCAATAAATACATGAAAATAACATGTGAATCTATGTAAAAATGAAAAGCTTATTGACAGATCAGATAAGTGAGAACATTTAAGGACTCAAAGTAGAGACCATTTCCTGAAGGGCTTGTTTAGGTTTAACATACTTGCTTTCAGTTGAACTCAAAGGTCAAACAAAGCAACCTCTGTTTCTGTCTTACACCATTGAGAAAACAAATGTCTGCTACTATGAGTGTCTCCAGGGAAGAGGTCTCCTTGACCATTCTTCAGAATGAATGGGAGTGTCAGGAGTATGTATTCTGATGGGTTCAGATTCACATCTTCACTTGCCAGGAACCAGAACAGAGTTCTGTATGTATCTTTCCAGACCTCTTACAAATTCCTATTATGAAAGGTGCAGAACAGTGAGTAAATGCAATGAAAAGTTTCATCTTTGAAACTTAATTGCAAAGCACAGTTAAAAGCAAGACAAAACAAAAACCATTGTGTTCTTCAGAGCCATCTCAGGAGCCTTGCAGGTAGTGGGGGAAAGAAGGGGTGAAGCTTTGGCAAGTAACTACACTCAATCCTTGCAGCTATGCTCTGAGAGTTGCATGTTGAGGTTTTGAGGCTCTAAAAACTTTGAGGGTACCTGCTAGCAGAGCTATTTGTTTTGATTATCTAAACCCAGAACCATTGGGTAAATTTACATATGGCCGCTGTGTCTCTGCAAGGCAAAAGACTGTAACGATGACTTTCTCCAGTCACTACATTTGCATCTAGTCTCCAGCAAGAGGAAATAAGTTTTTTGGCTCTGATCCTTGGGAGAAGAGCTCCAGTGAAGCAGAAGGCTGAGGTTCAGTCAGAGAACGCACATTTTCTGAAGCACAGGGAAGGAGGCAGGAAAAAGAGGAATTAGAATGGTGTGTGGTGCTTTGCTGAATAGCTTCCCCAGGACAATGACTATGAGGACTTCATTTAAGTTCCTAAATACAGAAAAATGCTGTCAACACAACCTCAGTAGAGAAAGCTGCAAAAGTTAATAAATACAGCAACTTCGGCCAGCAGTTTACTTGTAGCACTTGGAATAGAAATGATGAATGCACCAGAAAGTCGGCTGCCAAGTGGTGATGGGAGGGGCAGAGTGCCTTGGTAGTAAAAGCTGCTGCTGCAAGGAGAGGCAGAGCAAGGCCAACTGACCTCATGAGTATCAGAGCCAAACTGGAGAGGACTCCCCTGGGAGCTGTCCCTGGCCTGCCTATGTCATGGAGGAAACTGTTGCTCTGATGTTCCCTAAGTTGATTTAACTTTAATGGTATATCCTTCAACACAGAGGGCAGAGTGTGGCCAGGGGACTTGGTAGTCTTGGAGTCCTATGTCATCTATGTGGTCTGATATGGTTTGGCTCTTTGTCCCCACCCAGATCTCATGTCGAATGTAATCCACATGTGTTAGGGGAGTGGCCTTGTGGGAGGTGATTGAGTCATGGGGGCGGAGTTCCCTCCTGTTGTTCCCTTGATAGAGGTCTCATGAGATCTAGTTGTCTGATAAGTGTCTGGCACTTCCCCCTTCTCTCTCTCTCTGTCTCTCCTGCTGCAATGTAAGACGTGCTTTCTTCCCTTTTGCCTTCCACCATGATCGTATATTTCCTGAAGCCTCCTACCCATGCTTCTTGTTGAGCCTGTGGAACTGTGAGTCGATTAAACCACTTCTCTTTATAAATTACCCAGTCTCAAGCAGTTCTTTTTATCAGTGTGAAAAGGCATTTGAGACTTTTATTTCAGAGTCACAGGCTTGGCTGGAAATAAGGATTGTGTACCACTTGATGCAGCAGAATCCACCTGGCAATCAGCTCCTTTTGGTTGATATGAGGCCAGAAAATCTGTGCCTGTGTCCCTTCAGTCTGCATTTATGAACATGGGCTGTGACTTGGTGAGAACTTGTAACTATTAAATTCCCTGTAGACATTGTGCCTCCAGTGAAGGATAGTATAATTTCAGAATTTCAAGGCTCAAAAGATTATAAAGCAGAGCTAAACAAAGCTCAAATTATATCTCCTGGTTCATATAAAAATGAATATGGCTATGAGTGAGGCACTTGATGTTTAGAAAAATTGATCACTGATTTATACACATTGTTCACTTTATTCACATTACCGGAAAATCAGAGCTGCAACTTTTAAACTAAAAGGCTTAAAGTTATATGAGAGAACAAGGGATGCTGATATTTGGAATTTCTTTGACTTACTGCTGGAACCCAATGTGATCAAGGCAACTTTAATGTGCATTCTAATTGGTTGCCTTGGCCAAAGTTTTGGTGTGACTGAGAGAGGGGGGATGATGAAGCCTAGTTAGGAGCTCTGCTACCTACCAGAGAGTGACAACTTGTCCCGGAGTGAAAATATGAACAAGAACCATGTAACAGACCAAGGTCAATAGCAGTGGCACCTCTGTATTGAGCATTTATTCAGTGTCAACTATTGTGCTGGGCTTACCTTCACAACAAGACAGTGAGTATTACCGTCATCATTTTACCAGTTAACAGTTACCTACATAAGGCCATACCGTTAGTAAGTGGTCGAATGATAATGATGATGATATTAACAATCATCATGAGAACTTACCTGGCATTGTGCTTTTCTGTTTACAGAATGAATTTAAATAAATAATTGCACTTGATCCTTATAGTATGTTGGTGTTGCTATTATCATTTTCATTCTTTGTGTGGAAAAACTTGGACTGAAAATTGCCTTCAAAAATAGCACATATTAAAATAGTAAGTCAAAATTCTTTCTTTATATTCATTGAACGTATACCAACTTTCAGCTGTGTGACATTAAGCAAGTTATTTAACTTATTTAAGCCTTGTTTTCCTTGTATTGACTACTCAAGAGTACAAAGAATGAATGCAATGATTATCTTACCTTGTTTGGTGTTGTTGGGGTTCAATAAATATTAGCCATTTTAATATTATTATTATGTGAGTTTCAGATTTTCTTGGGAACTTTCCATGGGACTTATTTTACAAAACCATCAAAAGGACTTTTTAATAAGGTGCTTATATCCTTGAAACAGTATCCTAGTGTAACCAAGGACAAACTGGATGGAAGATGTATTGTTTACTTACGTCTTTTTCTTAAAGAATATTTTCTCCTCAATATATTGATTCAAGAAATGCATAGTTAATGTCTCCTCTGTGTCCTTTATTGTGCAAGACATCGAAGATAAGCCAATAAACCAAACCCGGTCCCTGTTTTCAAAGAGCTTTCATTCCAATGGAGCAGCCATTTATATGGATAATACCAACACACTGTGGTGAGTGCATTTCAGTGCAGGTGTTTCACTTCCAGGTATTTCCTCAAGAGAAGAGAAAACATATATCCAGTAAAGGCCTTGTGTAGGAATATTCATAAAAGCTTTATTAATAATGAATCAAACTGAAATTGACCCAAATGTCTAAAAAGAAGAAAATGGATTAACAGATTGTGATGTATCCATACATACTACAGCAATACAAATGATGAAACATGGATGCAAAGATATGAATGAGTCTTTAAAACATCATGCCTATACCAACGTAAAGAAGCCAGACTATGTTCATCCTATACAACTTATATGAAATTCTATAATGACACTAATCTATGGTGAAAGGAATCAGAACAGAAGTTGCCTGGACTTGGAGGTGAAACAGGGATTTACCAGGAAGTGGCATGGGAGCTTTCTGGAGTGATGAAAGTGTTTTATATCTTGACAAGGAGAAAGGGACATGGCATAGGATACACAGGTGTATGCATTTGTCAAAACTCATCAGACTGAGCATATGAGATCTGTGTATTTTACTGTATGTAAATCCTACCTTAATTTAAAAATTTCTAAGTATTTTTTGTTTTTACACTATTATAAATTGTATTTTTGGACATTTTATTTTCCAAATCTTTGCTATTAATATGAAGCAATACAATTGATTTTTGTATATGAACCTTGCGTCTTCAGACACTGATAAACTCACTAATTATTTCTAGTAATCAGTTTTTAAAAATACAACTTTTTGGATTCTGCATGGTAGACCTCCTTCAATCTTTCATTT
The DNA here is from genome assembly GCF_028885625.2 of Pongo pygmaeus. Lineage (NCBI taxonomy): Eukaryota > Metazoa > Chordata > Mammalia > Primates > Hominidae > Pongo > Pongo pygmaeus. The sequence continues at coordinate 11,621,666 of NC_072378.2, forward strand.
CTCTTAACTTCTCTTATGTTTCCCATCTTTTGTCTCTCTGTGCTACACTTAAAATAATTTCTTTTAATATTTTAGTTCTCTCTAGTTTTGTCCTTTCTTCTCTCAAACTCATCTATTAGGTTTTTTATTTCTATATTTGTATTTATTTTATTTATTTATTTATTTTGAGACACAGTTTCACACTTGTTGCCCAGGCTGGAGTACAATGGCACAAGTTTGGCTCATCTCTGCCTCCAGGGTTCAAGCAAATCTCCTGCTTTAGCCTCCCAAGTAGCTGGGATTATAAGCGTGCACCACCATGCTTGCCTAATTTTTGTATTTTTAGTGGAGATGGGCTTTCGCCATGTTGGTCAGGCTGGTCTCAAAAGTCCTGACTTCAGGTGATCCACCCACCTTGGCCTCCCGAAGCGTTGGGATTACAGGAGTGAGCCACTGCTCCTGGCCTGTATTTGTATTTGTATTTCTAGAAATTTTACTTTGTTATTTTTCATATCTGCTAGGTCACTTTTTTTTTTGTACAATTTCCTGTTTGCTGCAGATATTTTCGATCTTTATTTCTTTAAACATGGCTATTTTGTAGCTTGCATCTAATTGTTCCTATACCTGAAGCCTTTCAGAGTCTATTTATGTAGTCTATTATTGCTGCTGTTTCTTTCTCATCATAACTTACTTTCTTGTGGCTTGGTTACCATGAACTCTGCACTGCTCATTGTCTAGAAGACATGATTTCTGGTAATTCCTGTGACTTGGGTGAAGGTATCCTTCTCCAAATAGTTTTGCCTTTGCTTCTGTGAGACATTTAGGAGCACTACCTCTCTGTAACCAATTTATATTAAAGTTATGGCTTGAAGTTTTCTGGTCCACCCGGGGTTTCAAATTTAGGCTAACAATTCTCAGAAGCTAATCTCTAGACAGACTACTCAGGGACAGGTTATGTGTTGTTTTTGTTTTTCTCCTTTATTTAGCACTAAGACACTGCTATCTTAGGACTTTTTTTAAACAAGAGGAACGGGTAATTTTTACTTCCTGAAGGTTTTACCTTTGGGATTCTAGGTTAATATAAGTGGGGGTCTAATATTAACTTTCCAATATGGGTGGGCTCTAGGCTTTTGACTTCTGTCCACCTTATTTTGTGAGGTCTTCAAAACTGGAGCCCAGTTCTCCGTACGTTCTTAAGACAAAAGGCTTTGTTTGGCTGTGTCTCCACCCAAATCTCATATGATATAGTTTGGCTGTGTCCCCACCCAAATCTCATCTTGAATTCCCACGTGTTGTGGGAGGTAATTGAATCATAGGGGCAGGTCTTTCCTGTGCTGTTTGCGTGATAGCGAATAAGTCTCACGAGATCTGATGATTGTATAAGGGGTAGTTTCCCTGCATAAGCTCTCTTCTCTTGTCTGCCGCCACGTGAGACATATCTTTCACCTTACACCATGATTTTGAGGCATCCCCAGCCATGTGGAACTCTGAGTCTATTAAACCTTTTTTTCTTCCCAGTCTCGGGTATGTCTTTATCAACCGTGTGAAAATGGACTAATACAGTTTCTTTTCTAGGTAACTGGAATCTCTTAGATCTTGATCTGGTAATTCTTTATTATCTTGTCAGTTTCTTGATGCTTTAAAGGATACTAGAAAATTATTGTATTCATTATTTTTAGTTGATTTTAGCAGGAGAGTTGACCAAAGTCGCCTAGCTCTTTACTATTAGAAATGGAAAAAATAAAATTTGGAATTTGTGTGGTCTGTCTTTCATCATTTCTAAGTATAAAAGTAATCCCCCAAGTTGATAAGTTTCACTATGTAAATTTTAAAAAAAAAATCTGCATGGCAAAAAAGAAAATAAAAAAAAGAGAAAATAAATCACAAAGAGGACTAATAGACATTCAACAAGCAAGAAAAAGCATTTAAAATTCTAATCAAGAAACTCAAGCTCAGGAGAAAGAGACCGATTTTCTTTCTTTTTAAAAAGTTTACCATTTTATATATTTAATTCATTCATTCTTAGAGATGAAGTCTCACTCTGTTGCCCAGGCTGGACTCGACCTCCTGGGCTCAAGTGATCCTCCTGCCTCAGCCTCCCAAATAGATAGGACTACAGGCACTCATCATTGCACTTGACTTAGTTTTCTTAATATATCAAAAACTCTATATTATTATCAAACTATATCATTATCAACTCTATATTATTATCAATTTACACTATTTTATCAAGTGTAAAATATTGCCTCAAAACTTAGCACCCTAGGGCAACAAACATTTATAATCTCAAAGTTCCTGTGGGTCAGGAATCTGGGAGCATATTAACTGAGTGATTCCAGCTCAGGGTCCCTCAGGATGTTGCAGTGGAGACATAAGTCAGGGCTGGGTCCTTCTAAGGCTTGCCCAAGGCTGAAGGACCCCGGCTAAAGTCATTCATGAGACTCTCAAAAGAGCCTCTGCTTCTCACCACGTGGTCTTCTTTATCCAGGGCTGCTCAAGACCTGGCTACTGGTGTCCCCCAGAGCAAGTGAGCTTGAGAGAGCCACCAAGACAGAAGCTGATTATCTTTTATGAGCCAGTCTTGGGAATGACATACCATCTCTTCTGCCATATTTTATTGGTCACACAGAGCAACTGTGGTACAATGTGGGAGGGGGACTATGTCAGGGTATGAATACCAGGAGATGGAGTCATCTGGGGCCATCTTGGAAGCTGCCTACCACAAACTCCTACAGTTCAATGAGACAAGCAAAAAACAAACCCCAAGCAGAAAAATGAACAAGAGATATAAGGAGACACTATATATAAATACATGTATAGTAAAGATAAGGACAAAGGTGTATCTTTATGTTAAAATACATCTTAAACATCAAAAGATGCTTGACCTCACTCAAATTAAGAATAATGTAACTTAAAACTGTATTGGGGTGCCACTTCTACCCATAAGATTGGTAAAGATAAACACAAAGTTCTAGCTCACTGTATAGTTGAGAATTTGGGGAAACAGAGCCTCATATTTTGTCAGCGAGCGTAGACTTTGGTAAAACCTCTATGAAGAATAATTTGGCAATAACTATCAAAAGTAAAAATATACATATCCTTTGATCCGATAATTTCACTTCTAGGAATTTATTCTAAGTATATTCTGGCACACTTGCAAAAATGATGTCTGCGAGAATATATTTATTGCAGTATTGACTTGTAATAGCAAAAGATTGGAAACCATCTGAATTTCTATCAATAGAGAATTAAATAAATTATGGTAATATACATATAATAGAATTCTATGCATCTCTTGAAAAAGAATGAAGCAGCCCTCTTTATACTGATTTAGAATTTTCTCCAACAGGTACTGAAAGATGTAAAAGCAAGACACTGAACTGCATGTCATCATTTGTGAGAAAAATACGTACATGCTTGCATGTGAACCGAATATCTCTACAAGTATATCCAAAGGGTTGAGACTTGTAGCTGTTTTGTAGAAGGGAACCAGGTGGGTACAGTGTAGGAGTGTGAGGGAGACTTACTTGTTATGCATTTGTTGTTGTATATGTTGAATTCTATACTATGTACATGTATTAACCACTCAAAAATAACTTAAAAATATATTTTTAAAAAGCATACTGTAAGCCTGGGCAACGTAGGGAGTACCTTGTCTCTACAAAAAATTTAAAAATTAGCCTCGTATGGTGGCATATGCCTGTAGTCCCAGCTACTGAGGAGGCTGAGGCAAGAGGATTGTTTGAGCCCAGGAGGTCGAGGCTGCAGTGAGCTGTGATTATGCCACTGCACTCCAGTCTGGGTGATAGAGAGAGACCTTGTCTCAATAAAAAATAAAAAATATAAAAATAAAAATAAAATAAAAGGATATAGTAATGACCTGAAATTTAGGTGCCCTAATCTAAGTTGGCATCAATAGAAATAAAGAGAAGTAGAGCTGGCAGGACATGGTGAATCGTTGGATTGGAGAGTGTGAGAAGAGTTCAACTTGATGATCCACTTCCTGCTACAGGCACCTGAGTAGATGGAAGATAGGGAACCTAGGAGAATACCTCTGATAAGAAAACTTACGTATTTGATAAAATGATTAAAGTTTATAGAAAAAAATACATTTTTAAAAAGTCAAGGCTATTCTTTTTTGTACTCTACTATAAGCTTCTTGCAACTAGATGTTATATTATAAATTTTCTTATAGCTCTTACAGTACGTAGAACGGTGTCTTACTTGTTATAGATGCCCAATAAATATTTGTTAGATGAGTGTCTGAAAATCAAATTTCTAAAACACTGTTTTATCTTTTCAGAAGGTGGATTAAATATTTGCCTAAATGCAAAGTGTGAGCATCAAAGAGGTTGAAAATGTAATATCTCATTATCTCTTTACTCAAGGGTGAAGGGGCATAAGTGGAGAAAAGATGAAGTTTATGCAGCAAATTGCCAACTGGAACAAGGCACAGAATTTTCAAAACACAAGATAATTAGTTTTACTATCTCTTAAAAAAAGAGAAGAGTCCATTTAGCCACCAGAGGGCTCTCATCTTCCCATTTAATAGCAGGCCTAGACCCAGACATGAGATAATGTAAAAATGCAGTTGAAAACTAGAAGAGAATATATATATATGTTCAACTACATTTTTTATTTTGTATTTTGTATATATAAAATACACACATATATAGGTATTTCCTTTCTTCCCCATGAAATGTATACTACAATTGTAAAAACATCCTGCCAAGCCTTCTTATCACAACATAAGAAGATAGAAATTCATCAAACGTGCTTGAAATACTCTATCTCCAAATATCAAGGAGGGCCTCCTTGTCTTTTGTTAATTGCAAAATGAGGCCGGGCGCAGTGGCTCACGCCTATAATTCCAACAATTTGGGAGGCCGAGGAGGGCGGATCACCTGAGGTCAGAAGTTTGAAACCAGCCCGGCTAACATGGCGAAATCCCATTTCTATTAAAAATACAAAAATTAGCCAGGTGTGGTGGTGAGTGCCTGTAATCCCAGCTACTCGGGAGGTTGAGGCATGATAATTGCTTAAACACAAGAGGTGGAGTTGGCAGTGAGCTGAGATCACGCCACTGCACTCCAACCAGGGTGACAGAGCAATACTCCATGTCAAATAATAACAATAATAAACCAAAACAGCAAAATGAATTTGTCTCTAGGGCTCTGTAAGGCCAGGACTGCTTGGGAGGCATGCCTATACACCGGTGGGAAGAAGGAGGGCGCTACAATGGACTGCTTTTCCTTTGCGTAAGCCTCCTGAAATTGGGTTATGTGTTGAAATGTTAATGCTTTGCATAGACTTAGAGGGTTCTAAAATCTAGGATTTCTAGACTCCATGGCATTTACAATATTTCATTGCCTTCCTTTATTGTGTTTGAACTTCAAGTTGAGGAATGGGTGCTGAAACATGTGATTTGGGATCCTCTTGTTGATGCTGTGAAGCCATGCGGACAGTAAGGGAGCTTCCCTTCCATGAACGCCTTCTGCATCCTGGTCCTGCCATCAGCTCCCCTTCCATGAACTCCGTCTGCATCCTAGTGCCGCCATCAGCTCTCCTTCCATGAATGCCTTCTGCATCCTAGTCCTGCCATCAGCTCCCCTTCCGTGAATGCCGTCTGCATCCTAGTGCTGCCATCAGCTCCTCTATACTATGATTTCACACTACTTCTCCCAGGCGTTCAAATTATAACCCGTAAGTAGCCTCCATTGGATTAGTAGAGACTTTTAGTTAAAAGAACAGAGAAAGAAATGGGTATTTATTGGATGCTGACACTGGGCTGAATGTTCTCAGCCTATTATTATTATCAACATCATCATCCTTCTTCTCAGTAGCACTAACACAAAGCAGGTATTGCATTCCTCCTCTCTATATGGGGAAACCAAGCTCTGAAAGGTTGAATGAGTCACCCGAGATGGTAAATGCTGTGGAAATGGGACTAACTGAATTTAGAGTGTCTGTAAAGCTTGTGTTCTTTCACTCTGATGCTTTAGTACCCCCGTGATGTGAACATATACTTTGGGCTTTCTTTGTCCCTGGGATACCACCCCCTGTCTATGGCATTCAGGGATCTCTGGGGCCATAGCTTGCAGGTGGAGCTTTGAGACAGCATGTCCCATGGCTCTGCAATGTCCACTGAGAATGTGGCTTAATGATGGTTGCAGCAACATGACAGGGGCCCCTCTGCATGTGTGGTAGGAAGGGATAGTGCCTCCTCAACCCTTCATCCTTCACAGGAGGAAGACATGGTGGCCCACAGCTGAGAGAATGCACGCTCAGGGATTTTCCCTGACTTCCCCTTGCCTTAAGCAATGTCATATGAACAGGGTGGTGGCATAGGGTTGGTAGTGAAATCTGTAGCCATGCAGGACAGTGGCCTTCAGTAGCTTGTTCTGGAGGCCAAGCCCTAGACCACCATCTTGTAGGCATCACTAGCCACATGAGACCATGTGCCAAACGCAGACCTGAGCAGAGCAGATGGAGCCCTGTAGCCTGGCCTCTGAGACGGAGCCTGTGGGACACCAAGTCCCTTCACTGTCATGTGTGGAACAGTCTCCAACATGAATTTTCAAAGAAACACTCACACAGACAGAGTTTTCTTTCTGAAATCTGCTCTACTGAATGGCTTCATCCTAGGGAGGAGAGACTGTTGTTTCCTTGATGGGATGATGTGGGATTTGGGGAGACTCTTGAATGAAAAGAGAAGAGTTTGGCAAGCAGAAGCGGAAGGATTATTATAGGCCTATGAGTCACAGATACTGCAGGCAAACGACGCGGACAGCGGAGGGTGGGAGGATCCAGAGAAAGGAGGTGAGGCCAGGGGAGCCAAGGAAGAGGAGTGTAGCAGTCAGGGATCTCCAGAGAAGCTGGATCAATGGGATGTGTATGTACCTAGAAAGAGATTTATTTTAAGGGCTTGGTTCCCGTGATGATGGAGGCCGGCAAGTCCCAAATTATCAGGGCAGGCCAGCAGGCTGGAGACCCAGGGGAGAGCCCGGGCCACAGTTCAAGTCCAAAGGTCATTTGTTGGCACAATTCCCACAGGGTGCCTCTCCGGCTCCAGTAGTCTGGCCTCTTGCTAAGGAAGTGCACTGAGGTCCCAGGGAGACAGGAGACAGCTCCACCAGAAATCTTTGCAGAGGCATCTGAGCCATTCCCGGAGCCTGGCTCCACACTCCACCCCAAAGTCACCTCTGCTGTTGCACCCAAAGAGACCAGGCAGTTGGTCATGCCATAAAATGTGCTGAGCACTTGCGTGACTAGGCAATGGCTTTGCAAGAAAGCTTGGAACAAAGGCAGTGGCTCTCTCAGATGATGTTCAAAACAACCTGAAGACCTCAGCTGCTGCCATAGGCAAGGAAAATGGACAAGAATTCCCATACTCCAGGTGGCCTTCAACCTTGGCTGTACATGGGAATGACCTGGAAGTGCTTTTAAGATTTCCAATGCCCAATCGCAGCCCAGACCAATTCAGAAGCTCTGGAGGAGACATCTAGGCATAAGTACTTTTAGAAGGTCCCCAGGCGACTCCGAATCTGCAGGCGAGGCTGAACGGCTCTGCCATATACTCTTAGCAGCAATTTGTATTTCCCCTTTCCCTTTCAGGTCCCCTTCTGTCCATTTGCCCACTTGCATGCCTGTTAAGGCTCGGGCTCAGGAAAGAGGGTGTTTCCACCATAACACCCGTGTCCCTGAGCTTGCACCCTTCCCACAGTGCCTCAGAAGATTTGAAATGAAAATGTTTAATGTTTTCACCTTGAGGAGACAGAAGGAAGGGCTGATGTTCCAGATATTGTGAAGGGAACAGAAGCAGGATTTGGTAGAAGTTGTGTGGTTTAACGGAAAGTGGGTAGGTGTCAGAGCCAGCCAGAATGAGCTCTGTGCTGTCACTGGGTAATTCTTTGTTGGAAAAATCTGTCAACCTTACTGAGCTTCAGTTTCTTTATCCTTAATATTGAGAGAATGATGCCTGTCTCTCTGAGCATGGTGAGACCTAGAGATAATGAATTGCAAATGCCTATCCTGTAGTGGGCACTCAACAGATGGTATACATTACTGGTGACTCTTTGAACCAGGAAAGACACATGAGAAGAGTTAGAAGCTGGAATTTAGCATCTCAATCCCCTCATTTGTCAAATAGGGATAATGCATTGGGTTGAATATGGTCTCACCCCTTTCACCCCCAATACGCATGTCCACCTAAAACCTCAGAATGTGACCTTATTTGGAAATAGAGTCTTTACAGATGTGATTAGTTTAGGATCCTGAAATAAATGATCCTAGACTTACAGTAGACTCTAAATCTGTGACTAGCACCCTTATAAGAGAAAGGACAGGGAGATTTGAACATAGATTCCAGATTCTCTGTAAGGTAAGAGGTGCAGAGACACACAGGGAAGAATGCTATGTGGAAACAGGCAGATATTGGAGTGATGTTTTTAGACACAGTCTAGTTCTGTCACCCAGGCTGGAGTCTAGTGGCACGATCTCAGCTCACTGCAATCTCTACCGCCCAGGTTCAAGTGATTCTCCTGCCTCAGCCTCCCAAGTAGCTGGAATTACAGGCGCCTGCCACCACGCCCAGCTAATTTTTGTAGTTTTAATAGAGACGGTACAAGGGGTTTCACTGTGTTGTCCAGGCTGGTCTCGAACTCCTGACCTCGTGAGCCACCCACCTTGGCCTCCCAAAGTGCTGGGATTACAGGCAGGAGCCACCACACCCGGCCACATTTCTATCATTTTTAAGCCACCTAGTTTGTGATACTTGGCTATAGTAGCTCCAGGAAACTAAAACAGATAATAATAGTAACTATACTACTTCTAAGTTATTGTAACTAAAATAAATTTATATTGCAAATATAACTCAATTTAGTAATAGTGAAATTTTAGCTAAATGTGAATTGGGATTATTTAGATGCTAGATAAGCAGTGTAGGGTGATGATTTCTGTGCTAGGAACAAAGGCCACTGGTGCTTGGAGGGCCTTTCAAGTGTGACTGTGTGAGGGATACAGTGAAATGGCAAGAGTTGAGTTCAGGAAGGGACAAGGTGAGACACAATAAGTCAACACCAAAGAGTGCCCTCTCGGGCACCTCCACTCACCAACCAGGAAGAGCAGCTGGTTATCCTTTGATCTCTATCCCACAAGCACCTCATGCACAAATAGCTTAGCATCTTCTTGGCTCTCATCTTGGGGATCCCCCTTAAAGTTATACTTTCAATGCCATCCCCAATAAGCGACCACAGAACCACGATTCATGCAGCCGCGGCATTTTCGTTAAGCCCTAGAATGAATGGGTAAGTTTCCCTTTGTCATTGTGTGTATAGTCATGCAAATAATCCCTGCCTTCCATGCTTGGGGTCTAAAACGGTTCCCAAGTGGACTTAGATATGTTCCTCTGTGAATTGGAAGGGCATTTTGGAATGGTTCTTTCCTTCCCCTTGATTTGAGGATTACATGGAAATCCACACTGCTGAGTGGGAAAACTCTGAATTGGTGTCCAGCAGTTCTTTTGGCCTCTTCCTCTTAGTTTGGTGATATGTGATGGTAATAAAAGGTCATGATGGCAGGATGAGCCTGGAAAAGGAGAAATACTGGCAGTGATACTGCAATCTATTTTACAAGAAAGAGAATTTTATTTAACCACATGATTTTAAAAATTGGCAAAGTTGCCAGGTGCGGTGCCTCATGCCTGTAACCCCAGCACTTTGGGAGGCCAGGGTGGGTGGATCATCTGAGGTCAGGAATTCGAAACCAGCCTGACCAACATGGTGAAACCCCATCTGTACTAAAAATACAAAATTAGCTGGGCATGGTGGCACATGCCTGTAATCCCAGCTACTCGGGAGGCTGAGGCAGGAGAATCACTTGAACCCAGGAGGCGGAGGTTGCAGTAAGCCGAGATTGTGCCATTGCACTCCAGCCTGGGCAAGAAGAGCAAAACTCCATCTCAAAAAAAAAAAAAAAAAAAAAAAAAAAAAAAAAAAAATTGGCAAAGTTGAGTTAATGCATATATATAAAATGACAACATAAGTGCATTTTAGAATGTAGCTAGAAAAATTTTCATAAGGAATAAAACATGTCTAGATGGGAAGTCTTCAGAATCACGTACCAGATTCCTGGCAAGGTATTGTAACAGTCATACAGTACATGTTTTCCTGACTCTATGTCATCTAACTTCATTATTAGAATCTTAATAAAATTTAGTGTTGAGTGAAGACAAATCCCTAAATTGTAACCAAATATATTTGCTCAGGCCAGACTTAAGCCTCAGCGGAAGGTTTTGTAAGCTCTTACGGTGGAAGGGATCTTTTTCTTCTTCCTGTTAGCATCTCAGAGGAGCTGAGTCTAGCGGAGCAGCTGCTAACAGAGGAAGCTGGGAAAGCCAGGCTTGGCTTCCCAAAGGAACGGCAAGATGAAAACATGCAATCCTCCATGCAGGCCTGCAAATGCCAGGTGGATGACCACCATGACCTTATCCTCAGGCCATGGCATGCATATGGCCAGGGACATACACTTAGTAGGCACTTTATAATGATTTGTATAACGAATGAATGAATCCTGCAGTGTGGTGGAGTGTAGTGTTGTCCAACTTACCGAACTAAGTTGAACCCTATCATTAATATTATTGGATTAAGAAATTCATTATTTTTTAATAACACTATTATTGGATTAAGAAATCAATTTCATGGTCACGACATATTTTAATGGAATAGGAAACAATATCATAGAAAATAAAGGAGCACGTCACCCATATTAAAAGCAAGTATGAGTTTATGAAACTTTTCACACAAGCGTGTGTGTTATGTGTGGTGTTTCTACTGGGTTATGATGTAAAATGTATTTCTGAGGGTATCACTCAAGAAAGATTGAGCACTGTTGGTGGAGTGGAAACTATTTGAGGCATTTGGGTCAGATAGATCTTGATTTGAATTCCAGTGCCACTGTCAGACACTGAGCGTGTTACTTAAATCCATCTGAGCATCACATATGCATTTAAAGTCAACCATATAGTATGCACTGTGCTCGATGAGGGAGATACAGTGGTGAGTAGGACATACTCTTGCCCTCAAAGAAACACAAAATATGCCCTTAATAAGTGTCCACCTCTCTTCAGCACTTCAGGATCTCTGTGACTGATTGGTAAGACAGATGTCTGGATAAAAAGAGATCTTGGAGAAGCTCAATACTGCTTGAGGTTCTTCAGGAGCCAAAGGAATCCTAATTTTTTCTTTGCTCTGTCTTCTTTCTTCTTAAGCATGGCATCAACTCACAGGTAGTAAAAGCTGTGATACTCATGCATTTTGAGGGAAATTTGAGAAATATCAATACCCAAAGCTTCTACCATGGAGCCATTCATGTTATCCAGTCTTTGTTTCCAGAATCATCGTAGGACCGTGATGACAGTAGCACCAACTCTCAAACATAAATTCGAGAAAATGAAAAAGTGGCATTGAATATCTACACGGAACTTCAGAAATACAACAAACACACACACACGCACACACTCATACACACAAACTCATGAGCAATCATAGTAATTTGAACAACAACAAAAACCATGATGTTGAAATTTGGAGGATGTAGAACCTAAGAGTCTAAGAAAGATTAATTTATGCTACCAACAAACACACATTTAAATTGTGGGAAAAAAAGCATGGTGGCAACACAACACTACTCTCTCAAGACACAAAGCAGGCCAGACGTGGTGGCTCATGCTTATAATCTCAGCACTTTGGGAGGCTGAGGCAAGCAGATTGCTTGAGGCTAGCAGTTCAAGACCAGCCTGGCCAACATGGTGAAAACCTGTCTCTACTAAAAATACAAAAACTATCTGGGCATGATGGCACATGCCTGTAATTCCATCCTCTTGGGAGGCTGAAGCATGAGAATTGCTTGAACCTGGGAGGCAGAGGTTGCAGTGAGCCAAGATTGCACCACTGCACTCCAGCGTGGGTGACAGAATGAGACTCCGGCTCAAAAAATAAATAAATAAAAGACATAAAGCAAGTTTAAATTCCTGTAGTGCCAGCCACATAATCAAGGCTGGAAACAGAGTGGCACATCACAGCTATGTCCCCTCTGTCCACCCCTCCAAGGACACGCAGAATTTAGTTGACCTATCAGCTGCCAAAATCATGGACCAGCTTCATTTTGGGGTGCTCTACCCATCAAGTAGCTCTCTCAGGGAGGGGTGCAGAACAATCATAACCTGCATCATTGGCAACTTATACGGTGAAAAATTATGAACTAGACAAGTTTTGTCCTTGGAGTCTACAGCTGACCCTTCCGCACCTGTTCCTTTACTAACAATATCCTCATTTTTACTTTGCCAAGCGCGCCCTCCCCCACATTAAAACTTCCTTTCAAATCATCAAATATCCTTCACTGAGAATTGAACATGCATGAGTTTCATAGGTCACTTCTTTCAGAAGTATTTATATGTTAAATCTGGCTCTCCATATGAAATGGGCGGCTTTATTGGTGAAAGAATTTTTTGTACATTAGCAAGATATTTAGGGTGGCAGTGAGAACAGAGGCCCTTTTCATGGCCCCGAAATAACTACACCATGCAAGAGGCTGACGACATCATGGTAATGATGATGTGCTAGTCAGACTAGACTGGGCCTTAATGATAAACACTTGCCATCTGTCAGGAAGGGGTGAGAAGTCACCTAAGGTAAAATGAATTATGATGTAAACAAGGTTTGTCTTCAACATCCCCCCGCCTCCTGTTTAAGGATCAGTCTTCCTGACTCGGACCCTAGTAGCCCACAGGCTCTCCTTTGAGTCATCAGGGCCATCTAATCGTCCATTCTAGAGCTTCCCTGCACGCAACCCGTTTATCTTCCAGGCCATTCCTCATCTCCTTCTCCATTTCATCAAAGGTATCTGCTATGTGTCCTCTTCTATCAATGTTCATTCACTACCAGTCCACATGAAACTGTAATTTGCTCATCACTGTAAATAGAATTGTGGTATGTAAGATGGACAGAGTATCTGAAATGAGACAATAACTCTAATGTTGAGACTATCAGCTTCCAGGGAAGCCTAGGGTGGAAGATAACTGGTGATGATGCCTGTAAGGTTAAGAAGCTATAAGGAATCCTCAAGTCCGTCTGTATTTTTGAGTACTTTCTAATGGTGCAGAGTTAGGCTTTGTTGGAGATATAAAGAGGTAGACATGGCCCCTCGTCCCAGGAGTTTGCAGTCAAGCAGGTGGGATGGTGAATTAGGCCATTCTTGCATTGCTATAAAGAAATACCTGAAGGTGGGTAATTTATAAAGAAAAGAGTTTTGATTGGCTCACAGTTCTGTAGGCTTTACAGGAAGAATGGTGCTGGCATCTCCTGGGCTTCTGGGGAGGCCTCAGGAAGCTTACAATCATGGCAGAAGGTGAAGGGGAGCAGGCACGTTATATAGTGAGAACAGGAGCAAGAGAGATGGGCGGAGGAGGTGCCACACACTTAGACAACCAGATCTCGCCAGAACTCACTATGGCAAGGCCAGCCCCAAGAAGATGGCATTAAATCATTCATGAGAAATCCAGTCCCATGATCCAAACACCTCCCACCAGGCCCCACCTCCCCATGATCATGGGGATCATGATTCAACATGAGATTTCGGGGAGACAACACCCAAACTATATCAGACGGAGATCTTGGGAGCCAGGCACTTGCATCCACCACTTTAAATAATCTTATTTAATTGTGGTAGTATCATTATCTAACTTTGCAGACAAGGAACTGAGGCTCAGAGGAGTAAACTATTTTTATCCAAGGTGAGTCTCTCTCCAAGGGGCTGACTGGTGCCCCTCTTAGGACAGTAGCAAGTTGGAATAAAATCTGGCATGCCTAAGGTCTTTAAGGAACAGGGGATGCTTACTTCTTTTGCGTTCCTTTGGCGGCCTACATAGCATACTTAAGCTCCTTCTTAAGTATGTGTCCTCTTATTCACATGCTGAAGTTGCTATACATTTTTAAACAAATAATAAGCGAATAATATATTTTTCTAAAAAGTAACTGATTTTCTCTAGGTTCAATACAGATAGCCAGCCATGGGAGTCAGAATTTGAACTCAGATCTGGTCTGGTTCTGAAGCCTCTCTTCTTTCCAGCTGTGAGACAAAGGAGCAAATATGAGAAGCGCGTTTTGCTCAATTCTGCTTGCCAGGAGAATTTCACAAAAGCCCCGGACTGTGAAGATGTTTGGAAAGATGCTTTGAAGACGAAACCTTTAACAGGGTTAGTGTTTATGCCTCTGTAATATACAACTAGATGCACTCTTACACCCAAGCTTTGATGGGATTCTGCTGCGATGGAAATTCTGAGCAAATTTGATGTGATTGTGCAGGTACCGAACCTCCACTTCCTGTCTGTAAGCAGTGGGCTGAAATCCTGGGCTGGAGCAGTCTCATAGGATCTCTCTGAAAGGCTGTTCCCAGGCTGTAGGCCTTGGTCTGTAGTCCCCAGTAAGACTTCTGAATACAACTAACTTCAATTCTTTAAAAGCTTGACTGTTTTCTTTAGTCGGCATGGCATTCCATACCATTCCAGAAACAGAAGCCAGGGGGATACGTGAAGGAGAGAGCAATGGCGTAGTGTGCGGAGCTGATTAGCTGTTAACTAGCAGAATTGAGACAAGGCAGCTGGCCAAATGCCCTGGAGGGGCAAGGAAAAGCTTTTTCAGAGAGTTGGGAAGTGGCACTCCAGTGAGGTCTGAAGCCATGAAGGTTGACTTATTTATTCCACAGTAGCTAGAAGAAGAGGGGTCTTTCTAGGGAGTGTGACCAGTTGAAGCAAAGCCTTGGGAGGAGGAATAAAAATGTGCTGGAAGTGGGAAAAGGGAGCTGGTTAAGGGGCTGAAAGTTATTCCTTGTGGACCACCTTCTCATCACACGCTCTTTGACCTCATTGTAGTTCAATGAAGGGAAAGAGAGTCAAAAGCAGGAGGGAAGTTTCTCTCTAAGCAGACAGGGGCTCAGCAAACCCAGCCTTCCCTGCAGTCTTACCTGGAGCCATTGCCTGGAGAAGAGGGTGTTCAGGCCACAGTATCCCAAGGCTGGGGGCACCTTTGCTCAGAAGCCCCCTGTGGTGCTGCTCCTCAAGAACCTCCTGGGAGGAAGGGCCAGGGAGCCAGGTGGTTCTCCCTTCCCCTTCTGGAATCCTGGCCAGTTTCCATGTACATAACCCAGCTTAATCCATAGAAACAGGAGCTGCAAGGCATGTTCTTTCTCTTTTTCCTCTCCAAGACACGGAAACCTTTATTTTCTCCCTACACCACAAACCGGTACTGTTAAATAATATTGGATAATTGCACCTGTCGTACTCCCCATATTGTGCTGAGGAAAAATAATTGCTGGTTTTCTGCTTTGCCGTTTAGCTGTGACTCCGTCATTTGACTCGGAGCATGTCATTTTCTCCCATTTTAGACTGTGTACAGTCAAACCCTGTGAAAGGACTCACAGATAGCGGCCCTGCGTGTGTGAGTGGGCGCGGGCCTCATTCAGCAACGATTTCTAATTTATACAGCATTGAAAATCCACAGCTATAAATAAACAGTTCTGACTGGCTTTGCTGCCTACTCAAATGCTTTATTAAAAAAAAAAAAAAGTCACCAGCAACTGCATGAGAAAGGAAAACAAGAATGTCTGGATGTGGATTCTGGCTTCTGAATCCTGGGCTTCGGAGTGGGGACACCCCACCTTGGGACCAGCTCAGTGCTCAGCCCCTCCAGTTTTTGGAAAGCCTGGCCTCCTCGCTCCTCGCTCAGCCCCTCACGCTCCCCACGTGTGGGTGCAATGTGTTTGGGGATTACAGTATATGAAACTGGCTTCCTGTTATGACAAGTATTGCAAGTGAGTAGGTGCGGAGGAGCTGAAAATAGCTTAAGAAATGTAGGACCCTTCTGGGGAGAGAATGGGGTTAAGGCATTGTTTAGGCAACAAGACAAGTCTTCTACCCAAATTCAAAATTGGTTTCAAATGTGAGACAGCAACACTGGAACAGAAGCATGAGTATAGGCCAGTCCCTGGGGTAGTGGTGTCGGTGTCCTTCCTCCTCCTGTAATGGGGACAGTTTCCACCAATTTGGGATCTCTTGACCACCTTCTTTTGTCCAGTTCTGCAAGATGTGGACACATTTTTGTTTTGTTTTTTAAATAAAGGTTTTTGGATGACCCGGTACTGCTTTGCTCTGTAAGAAAGAGGAAGGACAGTGGGCTCAGGAGTCAACTATCTGTGTGGCCTTGGACTTGTCATTTCCCTGCTCTGAACGCAGAAGTGTGCTGGAGCCAGTTTGCACAGGCTCTCGAGGACTAAGTGGTTGTCCGCATCTCTTCCCAACTCTACATTCAGCAACATGCTGCCAGCTTGAAAAAGGCCATGGTGAGAGTGTTTACACCATGGAAATGAGCACACATTATCAATCAGAGCCTAACATCTTTTCCCCAGAGAGCTGGTTGTTAAACATTTCCCAGCACACCACCATCAGAAACTCAGTTTGCTCATTTGTAAAATGAGAACATAACTCATCTCCTACTTACAAAGTTTCCGTGGGCTAAAATAAGTGGGAGTGGTGATAAATTACTTGACACTATACAAATATTGCTGGTATCATCATGTGGTTGCTACAGTTGTCATTTTCTATTAAGGGCCTAACATAGTGCTACGCGATCTGCAAACACCATATACCTTTTAGCAAATGTTTAATCAGTGTGTTATTGTTTTGTTGTTTATCTTTTCTTAAGCTACTGCAGCACCGAGCATGCCCTTGTGTGCTTAGGCGTGTGCTCAATGGGAAATGGTTCCGAGACATTTCTAGTGTTGGAAGAGATATTGCACAATGGCCAGGCATGCTGCAATCAAGGTTTAATTTGGTCCTAGGGCCAGTAAAGCCACAAATAGAAATTTGCAGGCTCATCCCCACCAAGAGCTTACTGTGACTGAGAGTTACATAGCCCGAGTCACCTCTCGGGTGTGGAAAATTTGGGTGATCCCCTGAGGGCTTCACGTTTGGGGAATTTCCACTGTGGCAACTGCTTCTGAGCTCCCGCTGAGACCAGGTGCTTGGAGCAGTGAAGAGGCAGCAGTAGATGTGGAGAAAGAGGTGGTATTCCCAGCTCCATCTGGAAAAGACTTGAGGCCCATATTAACAGAACAATAGAAAAAGAAGTGGGGATTAAACATGTTTCTTGGTGCCTGTCCTGGTCTTCCCTTGGGCTGCCTTCCTCCCTGAGATATTGTGTCCTCTTCTGTAACCCTTCAAGACCACTCTTGCTCATTTTTACCAAATTTCTCCTATATAATGTTAGGTTGGGAAGTCCAAGTCCAATTTCCTTCAGTGTCCACACCCCAACCCATATGAGCCTAGTGACATACTAGTAGACTCAAATATGTTTACCCACCAATAGCCATTTGCCATTTGTGTTCTTTAAAAAATGTGCCCACAAATAAAGGCCAGGAAAATAACACTAGGAAAATCACAGCAGGGCTCTTGAATCCTTGTTAAGCATCTGGAAATCAGCTTTGTTAAACCACACACTAATTCAGAAAAGTGCTTTGTAGCAAAGCAATCTCAACAGCCCTTATAATTCTATCACTTCCCATCCAGATTCTTCTGCAAGTAAAATGTATTAATATACCATTTATTTGATGAATTAATCAGTATTCAAATGGAAGAGGTTTTGACAATGTCACTATGTTTGATGTTTATACCTGCCCTGAATGCTTGCTCAGAAGAGAAACAGATTTCCCCGTATTTCTTATAACTTACTTTTCCATTGTCTTCAATTAATTTGCTACTATCCCAAGTAGACAGACAACTTCAGTAGTAGCCATCTCCCTACATTTTTAGATCACTGAAAAAAATGGAAGAGCAATCCATGAAAATAACAGCTTACTGAAATGCTTGTTTTTTAAAGAAAAGTTGGGATTATTTAAAAAAAAAAAATGGCCCAGGACCGGTAGCTAGGAGATCTGAGAGAGAGAAGTCATTGCCTTGGTTCTGACACTAAGTAACCCTTTTGCCTTGTGCAGGGGTAACTTCTCATCTAGGTCCTCAGCATCCTTCTCTGTAAACTGAAGAGTTTAAATGACTCTAAGTTCCTCTCTCTCTCTCTAGATGTTCTCTAACACCAAGTTTATGTGAGTTTCTTTGGCCAGATTTTAACCAGAGACCATCCTCCACGAAGGTCAAAGGTAATTAATTCTGAGATGGCAGGAGTTGTTTTTGGCCTGTGCAGTCAACCTTTCAAAAAACCAAGAGTTCTCAAGTTAAGCTACCTTCACGAACCTCTTATTAAATTTAAGTATCACTCTCTGTCCCTCCTACTTTCTATGTTGCTCCACCACCTCCCTCCACCAGAAAAAAAAAAAAAAAAAAAAAAAAAGATGAGAAAAATCTCTTGTGTTTTCTTCCTTCTTGGTTCTTGGAAAATGGTGTGCAATCACTTCCTCTTCTTCCGTGGCTGCCTCATGTCACCTGTACAAACAAGAACAGAGACAGACCTCAGGCTTCAGGCTTTCCCTAATGGGTATTTTTGTGTGGGTAGAGATTCACTCTGACTTGGGGCAGTGGAAAGTTGAACACACTTTTCCCGAGGTGACAAGATACAGTTTTAGGAGTTATGAAAAACAGCTGCCACGATGACAGGGGCAGAGAACAACTCTGCCATCCTCCCTCAGTGCTGGGTTCACAGTTAGCCAGGCACCCACGACGCTGTTTGCCTTCAGGTACTCTGCATAGCTAAGAGGAGGCATATTGCTGTGGCTCTGAGTGAGTGTTTGCAGGCTACACACAATCCATCAGCAAACTTTGAGACTTTGCAGATGGAGATGAAGAGACCACATCAAATTAGAGAGGAAATAGAAGGGTGGATGTTCACCTAATTGGGGTCATTCTGTGACCTCTTAGCAAATGAATTCATCAGCCTGGTGGAAAAGTACTGGCATATGGATTAGGTTTGAGTAAGCTCATTAGAGGGGCATTATTCTACTGAAATTATAGCATTAGATTTGTAGAATGACTTCTATTCAGCCAACAAGTTGGTACTCCATATTTAATGATCATAAATCTTTGTGTAAGCTCTGCAATTTATGAAATTTCATTAGCTCATTATCCTTTGTGCTTGTTGCCACATACTGTCAATGCTACTTTAAAAACTTCTCCTCCATTCCAGAACTTACAGCACTGGTAGTTCTGGCTTGGTATTCCTGCAGCAAATCCATGCTCCTAATTCCACAGTTCACCCTTCAAACCCTGCCACCTTCATCAATTCTATCCTTAACAGTAAACACTGGATATCTTATACTCACTCCATTCTGTTGGAACTCCACTTCTTAGAGGCTATCGTGACTGGTGACTTGAAGTCCTGTTTGTGGCCCCTTAATCACACTGATTTCCTAGGATGGCCACCTCTTGATCATGCAGTCCTCATGGCTGTCCTTGTATTCATCTCATGCAAAATTTTCAAGATCAAAGCTCTCTCTTCTTCCTCTGCTCCTCATCAATTTAGACTACCCCAGTCACTTCAGCTGAGGCTTATTGTTTATCAAGCTTTATGGGTTTCACATTGTTTTCATTGGTGTGTCTACTTCTTTCTCTTCTGTTTTTCTTCTGTTTTTCCTTTTTTTTTTTTTTTTTTTTTGAGACAAGGTCTTTGCCCAGGCTAGAATACAGTGGCACAATCTCAGCTCACTGCAGCCTTGAACTGCTGGGCTGGAGTCCTCCAACCTCAGTCTCCTGACTAGTTGGCACTAGAGGTGCACACCACCATGCCCAGCTTTTTTTTTTTTTTTTTTTGCTTTTTTATTAGATACAGGGTCTTGCTATGTTGCTCAGGATGATCTTGAACTCCTGGCCTCACCACAAGGGATCCTCCCATCTCAGCCTCCCAAAGTGCTAGGATAACAGGCAAGAGCCACCACCCTTGGCCTTATTTTCCATTTTTGATGTGAATTCTCTCCTCCCTAGTTAGGCCTTCTCTACATTAGGTCTATAAGTACAAGCACAGTACCTCCTCTTTCTGTAGAGTATACTCCGGGCCTTTAATGAATTCTTTTTCAATTAAATAACCAGCTCACATACAAGAGGGACAATATAAACTTGGTCAATATAAACTTCTCAAATTCCTACCCCTGCAGTCACTCTGAGGATTCCTAAAACTTTCTTTTATCCATGTTGTTTACCAATCCCCAAGCCCTCAAGCCTAACTGTAATCATAACCTCAGTCCTTCCACCCCAGGTGTTGAGGACTGAAGATTCCCTTCTCCATTTAAGAAATGCAACAGAACACGAAGGTCTGGAGAAAAGCCACCCAGGAGCAGATGTGGTGGTGTGAAGCTCTGCTGGGGGAGGAGAGCAGGTGGCTCCTTCCATTGGATTAGAGTCCTCTGTCCAAAACCAAGTAGCTAGGAGGAACACTCAGAAATGCCCACATACCCATCCACATGCTAGAGAAGGCACTGTTCCCAAATGGGTCTCTGTGGCGCTCCCAAAGTCATTTTATTCTGTAGGGACTCACATGAAATGAACATTGCAAAAATCATGTTTCTTTTTGCTTCTAGCAGCTGGGAACTGCGAGTGGGGTCTTAGTCTTGAATTCTCACAGAGTTAAGCAGTTTCTAGGCTTCTTTAAGTCTTCAAATTTATCTCTGACCAAGCTTTTTATCTTTTTCTTTTTTTTTTTTTTTTGAGACAGGGTCTTCCTCTGTCACCCAGGCTGGAAGGCAGTGGTGTGATCTTGGCTCACTGCAACCTCTGCCTCCCAGATTCAAGCGTTTCTCCCACCTCTCAGCCTCCCGAGTAGCTGGGACTACAGGTGTGCGCCACCACACCTAGCTATTTTTTTTTTTTTTTGTATTTTTAGTAGAGATGGGGTTTCACCATGTAGGCCAGGCTGCTCTTAAACTCCTGAGCTCAAGTGATCCACCTGCCTTGGCCTCCCAAAGTGCTGGGATTACAGGTGTGAGCCACCACACCCGGCCCTCTGACCATGTTTCTATAATGCGTAGTTGGAAATAAGGAAACGGTTGACTTAATAATAGATCATATATCTTACCCAAACCAAATTCACAAAATGGATTTTAAGTTGTAATTGGAAAATTACGTTTATTATAAATATTTTCTTGATTGAGAAGCATTTTTCCCAGTTGAAAGTATCCTAGTTGGCAGATAGGAAGTTAGATTCACCCCGACTTGTTTTATTCCTTTAACTGCTGTCAGATAGTACCAAGGGCTAGAAATATTTTTATAGCCCTGATATTTCGCCTGATATTCTTGACCAGTTGGTGCTTGGCTAGTGACTTCCAATCGGGCCACTGGAAGCAGAGATTCCAACTGTGTCTCAGGAATTCAGAAGCAGATTCTAGCCTCCATCTTTGCAAGATCTGAACAGAAACTGCAGGCATGGCCAAGAAATTATTGTTTCAATCAACATCATCATAGATACCATATATAATTATATGCCTTATTATTCCAATAGTTAGAACTCAGGATAAATAAAAACATAGTATTCTCAGAGATTTACACCTGTGTATCTACAACCACAAAAATGAATGCCAGGAATTGAAAATTTGAAGAACATTTGCCTGGTTTCAGTGGGCTGACTCAGAAAAGGGCAAGAAGATTGTTGGTTGGAGGGATAGCAGGTGTTAGAGAAATGAGGTCTGAGCACTGATAATCCTATGTTCACACTGCAGAAGTCTAGGGAGGACAGGGAGCTGAGGGCTGGCTGGAGAAACTCCTGGGGGAAAGAGGCTGAGGAAGAGGCAGGGAAGCTAATCCAAAGCGGGCTCTTTTTGAGTTTAGGGAGATGAAGTTAGGACAAGAAAGGCAAAATGGAGATAAATTTTTGTCATTGACTAAATGCTGCCCCAGCAGGACCATACTTTAGAAGTACCTGTGGAGTCATCGCATGATAAAATTCTTTTGTTATGGAATAAGCAGAGTTAATAAGACAAAACTCATCTAATTCCTTCATGAATAAAACAAGGAGGTGGACTAGATGGCCTCTAGGCAGCTTTCATCAAGAAAATCTGCCTTTTAAAAAACCTGGTTTATGGCAAATAATATTAAAAGAAAGTTTCCACGTCATTCTGTCCAAGACATATTCCCAGCGCCACTTGGCCAGGCTGGAATTTTCAGCTTACAGTCTGTCCTTAGGATGAGAAGGACCTATGGTCTTAGGGGCCCCGACAAAGGACAGCCTGACTCCTGGCATGTGTCCATCAGGGGCATAGGGAGAGGGGTCGCAGGCCCTGGGTAAGCTGACTGTCTCTCCAACCACCCCCACATAGCAGAGGCCCTGCCATTTGGGCCTGGAGGTGCTTAGCCCCTTTCTGTGCCCCATATCTCTTGTGGGATGATTTTCTCTTCCTGAGGAGCTTGTGTGCTGGTGTCAGCATCCTTGTGTGCTATCAATCATCAAGGAAAAAAAAGAAAATTAAGCACGTAAGGGGCAGAGAAGGGAGCCTTTGATAGGATGTCCTGATTGCCTCTTGCCACCAGTCAATGTGGAAGAGAACCTGCCCCAGGCATGCCTGGGTGTTCAGTCATGGTCATGGTGAGCCAAGCTCTCAATGTCTTGCCAGAGACAGCTTCCCCCATCTGCTTCTATCATGGTTTGAAGTTAACATTCCATCTAACTCCTCCCAAAAAGTAGAAATTGAATCTTTCTTGGGGGATGACTGGTCCCAGTAACTGACTCTGTGCTTGCCCAACCCTCTGCCTCATGACACAGAAAGGCTAGCCCAGGGCAGGGAGTGAGATGGTGACAGGTCAGGCCAGGCAGCCCTGAGGAACCTTTTGTGAGCTTTTTGAGCCTCAGTGCGTTCTTGAAGGACCTTCCTGTGGGCCATGACAACACTTGCCTCCTTGACGCTCAAAGCCAGTTCCCTGCAACTGCGTGCCCTGGGAGGACCTCATCATATACTTTCCAAGTTAACATGTGATTCCCAGTATGGTTTCTTATTGCTGTCCTTCTTGCTCTCTTGTCCATATTCACCCACTGATGTGGCACAGGAGGAGGGAGAAAGTGAGTAGATGTTCAGCTATTGTGACCATCACCACCAACACCCTTCTCAGTCCAGCAGCCCACTGAGGAGAGCACCACACTGCACAAGGATGCCGTAGACAGAATTATCCACCCTGGGAGGAGTCCAGGGTCCTGAGATGTAATAGAGCCTTGTCCTCAGACCAGCAGCCTCAGTATGTCTGGAGTATGCGTTAGAAGGGCAGAATCTCAAACTGCACCCCAGATCCACTAAGTCAGAATCCACACTTTAACAAGATCTCTGGGTTCCCCAAGATCCTCATTTTGATGAGAATCAGAGGTCTACACAGGTTTGAGAAGCGTTGCTCTGTACCAGTGGTTCTGGATCCCGATTGCAAGGTAAAATAACTGGGAAGCTTTAAAAAATACCCATGTCGAGTCACCATCTCTAGAGATATGGATCTAATTGACCTAAGGCAGGCCTGGGAATTATTATTTTTTAAACTCCCCTAGTGTTTCTGTGATGTAAAAAGCCAAGGTGGAGAACTACTGCTAGAGAGATGCTGTCACATTGAGTGGGTCTTGACTGATACTTCGCCTGATATTCTTGACACTTGGTACTTGGCTGGTGACTTTGAATCGGGCCACTGGAAGCAGAGATTCCAATTGTGTCTCAGGATTTCAGAAGCAGAGATTCCAACAGATTCTAGACTCCAATAGCCTGACCTCCTATTCGCTATAAGTACCTGAGGACGTGCATCATCTCTGTCCGTCCGCTGTCAGGTAGCTGTCACCTTTAATCACTTGCAGCTGGGAAACTGGTAATTTATACATCAACTCGAAGGGGAGAATGAGGGAGAATAAGATGACCAGCAGCAGTGACTAACTCTGTATGCCAGGTCCTGCTGTAGGCGCTAGATCCTCAGCAAGTCATCTGAGGTTCTCCGTGAGCCCAGGAGGAGGCCACTAGCATTATCTCCACTAGGACAAGAGAAAGCTGGGGCACAGAGACCTTCAGTGTCTTACTCAGTGTCACAGGTACAAGTGGCAGGGCCAAGATAGAAACTGAGGCAGTTTGGCACCAGAACTTTTCTTCTAACCACAGCCCCCGACTGCCTCCCTAAAGCATTCATTTGAATGTCTCCTGTCATCAAAGGGGGCTCAGGCTGTGGAAGGAGGGAAAACATAGGCTTAGCTCTGGCTTTGGACAGAATACGTGGCTATCTATAAGTTTCCAGAACCGAAGATCTGGAGAAAGGCTCACTGGTAGGGGAACCAGACAACTGAGTGCCCAAGCCTAGACGATATTTAACCTTATGAATACTGGCACAGCAGGAATAGACAGTGATCATCTCAGGCCACCTGGGCTTGGTGGTCACTGTACTTAGAGGCTGTTTGATCACTGAGGAATTGAAGTGCATCGCCGTAGAATACATGGTTGGTTTGCGGCCAGGTGAGGGACATACCCTTTTTTTTTTTTTTTTTTGAGACGGAGTCTCGCTCAGTCGCCTAGGCTGGAGTGCAGTGGCGCGATCTCGGCTCACTGCAAGCTTCGCCTTCTGGGTTCACGCCATTCTCCTGCCTCAGCCTCCCGCGTAGCTGGGACTACAGGCACCCGCCACTACATCCGGCTGATTTTTTGTATTTTTAGTAGAGATGGGGTTTCACCATGTTAGCCAGGATGGTCTCGATCTACCCTGGCTTTCTTGATTCCTATTCCAGTGCTCTTTCCCCTGTTTAATACTTTCTGCCCTAACATGCGTGTCTTCAACAACTCTCTAACTGGTACGCCTTGTCATCACCCTCCTATACTCCTTAAAACTCCCTGCCCGATACTCTACAGCCATTGGAGTCACTCCTTATCTGTCATCTCCAGAACACCTTTGCAAAAAGTTGTACTTTACACCTAGGAAAAAAGGCCCTTGGATATTCTATTGTCCGCACTGATTGAGGCAATGAGAAAGCTGATGGAAATAGGGGATTTTAAGATGAAAAAGACATACCCCTAATCCGTAAGACACCCGAGGTCTAGTGGAAAAACAAATCCCTAAAGCAGTAGTGAAACAGCAGACATGATAAAATGGTAAGTCTGGTGACTGGGAGATAAAGGGGGAAGCACTGGGAAGGACATGAAGTCCAACCTGGGCTGACCAGGGAAGGCTTCCTGGAAGAGGCGAGTGTTGAAATGAATGAGTATGAGCCAGGCAAAGACTGGAGGATAGGAGAGACAGAACCCCGTGGACGTAAGAAACAACATCAACGTGGAGGGAAAACCAGCAGTTTGGTGCCACTGGGGCACAAATATAGAAGAGGAAAAGCCAAAGCAGGGACTGGGTCACAGAGGCCTTTGTGTGTCATTCCAAGGGTGTGGACTTTCTTCAGTCAATTGGGGGAAGCCTTAGAAAGTGTTTTCAGTAGAATAGGACATGGGGAAATGTGTTCACATAGGTTATTTAGCTTTCAGCAATGTAAAAGTGTTCACTGCATTGCAACTTTAACAAATCTAATAATTCTTATTAAATTATGTATAATTAATAAAGATCTGTTCAAGATTTAATACATTTCTGATCTTATTCTGATGTTAAATAGGACCTTTTACCCATTCTCTTCTTTAAAAAGTTAAAAATCTAGAAAGACCTTGAGAGGTAAGTACAGTCATTTACAATCGTCTCTTTCACTTACTTGAAAACTTGCATGTACATGAGGTAATTAAGGGTCCATATGATGCCAGCTTATCTGTTTATTGGGACCTAATTATAGTTAAAAATTGGATGCAGTACTTAAACAATGAGGCCTGTTAAGAACATTGTGTTGAGAATAGTAATTTCAATAATAATAAATATGATGATAATTTTGTTTTTTAATTCAATGGGTGTTTAAAATTCACCGTAGAGTAACAATTTAAAAATTAACTCAATACATTATTGAACTCAATACAACTGATTTTAAAAGTTATTGTTCTCTAAGCTCTAAGTAATCAAGTTTTTCTCTGTACTTCTTATATCTTAAAGCTTCTTTAAATATATATATAGAGAGAGAGATTTGGGGAAGGCATCAGAAATCTTTACCCAGAACTTCAAGGAGCCAAAACTAGTTAGAATTATATGTCAACACATCTGAAATGTCAACACATTTTTTTTTTTGCGATAATTTTCTGTGATTTGGAATCCTGATTGGGAAGTAATTTTTAGTATTCCATTTTTTTAAGTGTTTGCTTTCAAAGAGAATTTTGCCCTTGAGAGTTTCTTAAACCAGTCAAATTCTCCAAGAGTAGAAAACATGTGATACATCCAAGTTGCATGCTTATTTCTCCAGGGTCTCAGCTTCCTCTCAGAAATGCACACTCTGGTACTGAACCTTCTGAAACTGTCAGGTTTTTTTTGCATACACGGGCTTATGTTTTCACACCAGTTCATAGATTGGGCGGAAGATGGCACTTCTGCCATCTCTATTTTGATAGAACAGAATGGCATGTGGGCGAGTGATGTGGGGGACTGGGTGTGACTCTTTGCCTTCCTTATATACAGAATCAGGGGAGAGTTCCTGCGCTTCTCCTGGGGTAGGGAAGCAAGTCATGGGTGTTTTACAGCCTGACTTTCTGGTAGTTACTTTTCCAACAATAAAAAAATATTCTGGGGTGGGGTGGGGAGAGAGGAAGCAGGAAGGAGAATGAAATCTTCCATTTTAAAATTAACTAAGTTAAGATGATTTTTTTTTCTTAGGAAGAAGCAACAGGATTGTACCCACCTATAATGAGAAAGCTTAACTTACTGACATATTCTCATTGCTGAAGACTCTGTCTGAATGAGGATTTCAATCTCAAGTCTAGGATGTGATTTCGTCTGGTAAATGTCTTATGGAAGGCTGAGGAGCAGCCTAATGAGGCACTGCTGAGTTGGGAGGAGGCGGGAGGAGCTGAGAGAACTATCTGGACTCACTTCCCTCAAAATGAAACCTTGATATTTTCAAAGCTTGTGTCCCTGGAGCCCTCACTTGGGTTAGGGGGAGACCCCTAATTTTATTTATTCATGCTAGGGATGGTAATACCTTGTTCTCTAGGTCCTGGGCTTTCTAAAGAAGATTATTTTTAGCTCTAAAGTTAAATGACACATTGTTTGGGGGAGGAGGGGAGATCCTTTGATGGGGTCCTTTAAAAGAGTGCCCCACCCCCAACGCTCTCCTCTTGCCTTGGCAGGACCTCTTGGCAGGACCTGTCTGAGTCCTTTGGACAAAGACAGTAAGCATCATTGCTTCTGTTTGGGGCTAGTTTTTCTTTCTGTTTCCAGGTGAAGGGGAGAGGCGGGCACGGAAGAAGCACATCTGTAGCTAAGAAAGAAATACACTGACCCCATTTCCAGTGGTTGAGCTTCTCTCCAAGTAGGTAGATGCTGGCGATGAAGACGTAGCTGAGAGAGAAGAAAGCTGCTAGACCCACGGGGCTGAGTTTGGCAAATACAGGATACACCCAGGTACCCGTCTCAAAATAGAGCCATAGGATGCTGCAGGAAAAAAGAAGTCATGGTGTTTAGAGCAGGAGGAGAAAAACAAGCCATTTTCTCATCAGGATTAATGAGGTACTGGAACCCAGGCAGGGGAAAAGAACCCATCAGGGACGTTTGTCAATAGCTGTAGTATTTCCACAAACCTAAAGAAGTGAGGCCTTTCTGGGTAAATCAACTTGATTCAATAAGACATGCTGTTTGATGGGCTGGGATGGGCTGCTTTACCTAATCCATTTAAATTCAACATTGGTGAAAGAATATAAGAGAACATAGGGCCAGGCACTGTGGCTCATGCCTATAATCCCAGCACTTTGGGAGGCTGAGGTGGGTGGATCACCTGAGGTCAGAAGTTCGAGACCAGCCTGGCCAACATGGCGAAACCCCCGTCTCTACTAAAAATACAAAAAATTAACCGGGCATGGTGGTTTAGGCCTGTAATCCCAGCTACTGGGGAGGCTGAGGAAGAAGAATCGCTTGAACCTGGGAGGCGGAGGTTGCAGTGATCCAAGATCATGCCACTGCACTCCAGCCTGGGCAACAAGAGTAAAGCTTTGTCTCAAAAACAAACAAATAAACAAACAAACATAGAACCATCGTTAGCTAAAGAGAGTATGTGGGAACATGAATGATCCCTTTCCCTGAGAGGTATGGCCTGCTGAGACATCGAACCTGCTATTACGGCATTCATTTTGCTGGCTCTGAGCCAGAGAAGTGGGGTTTGCTTTTTTGGATCTAAGAATCAGGTGCAGCTTTCCATTAGCTCTCCAAGTCTGCTGGGATGAGGGAGCAGAGATGGAACGTTATTGCCCTAACACAATATGCCTAGGATTTAACTGTCAGCCCTGATTTTTACCCATGCATATAGCCATAAATAGAGTGTTAAGCAGTAATGCATGGATTTGCAGGGAGGCTCAGATCTTGCTTATGTGAGGATAGGCTGTAAGTCTTTTCTGGAAGCCAAGAGAAGGAAAAGAAATGCTAGGAGAAGAGCCACGATGTCTAAGTGAAGCCTAAAAATGCAGTTTGCTGGAAACCAACTTCACTGGAAGGTGCCAAAGTCTGAAATAACTTTAAAAAATTAAATGTGGGGAAGCTGATGCATCAGCTACAGTTCATCATTGGTTAGGAGCACAGAATCTGGAACTGGGCTTCTGTGATTCAAATCCTAGCTCTGCCACCTAGTAGCTATGTTACCTCCAGCAATTTTGTCAACCTTTCTGTCCCCATCTCCTCAATGTGTAAAGTGAAGATCCAAACAGCATACACCTTCTAAGGCTGTTGTAAAAATTACAGGAGTTAACACGTGTAAAAGACACAGAACAGTGCTTGGCACATTGTAATATCTGACAAGAGTTCAAAAGCTTCCATCTCCACTGAGGGATGGCACAATGGGAGTGCTCTCAGAAAGCCTTCTTTGAAGTTGCTGATCTCTTGTAACCATTAGGAAAGGCCAGGTTATGCTTCAAAAACAACATTTAAATTTGAATATCCCACATTGTCAAAGGAATTCAGATGGAAGAATGAAATTCTGTGCTTAAACTTTCAGAAACCCAAGGGTGATCTCTGTCATTTCAAATACTTGAAGTTTGTTAAATGGTTTGTGGAAGAGTCAAGGGCTATATTCAGGACCGGGAGTAGGGTGAAGCAAGAGAGGCCCTAGGGTGTAAAACTTAAGGGATCATCTCTGCATCAAAGGACACAATAAACAGTGTGAAAAGGCAATCCATGGAATGGGAAACAATATTTCTAATCATATCTCTAATAAGGGGTTAATATCCAAACTATGTAAAATATTCCTGTAACTCAACAATAACAAAAAACCCAAATAACCCAATTAAAAATGGACAAGGGATTTAAATAGATCTTTTACAGAGAAGATACATAAAAGGCCGACAAATGCATGAAAGGATGTTCAACATCACTAATAACTAGAAGAAATGCAAATCAAAATGACAGTGAGATATTGTCTTACACTCATTAGGATGGATACTATTTTTTTTTTAAAAAAAGACAAGATAGCAAGTGTTAGTAAGGACATAGAGAAATTGGAACACTTGTTCATTGTTGGTAGGAATGAAAGATGGTACATCTGCCTTGGAAAACTATATGGTGGTTCCCCCCAAAATTAAAATAGAATTACCATCTGATCCAGCAGTTCCACTTCTGGGTACACACCCAAAAGAACTGAAAACATGGCTAACATGGTGAAACCCCATCTCTACTAAATATACAAAAAATTAGCCAGGCGTGGTGGCAGGTGCCTGTAGTCCCAGCTACTTGGGAGGCTGAGGGCAGGAGAATGGCATGAACCTGGGAGGCAGAGCTTGCAGAATTGGAGATCACACCATTGCACTCCAGCCACTCCAGCCTGGGCGACAGAATGAGACTCTGTCTCAAAAAAAAAAAAAAAAAAAAAAAAAGAATTGAAAACAAGGACCTGAAGAGATATTTGTACACCCATGTTTATAGCAGCATTATTCACAATATCCTGAAGGTGGAAGCTCCCCGAGTGCCCACTGATAGATGAATGGATAAATAAAATGTGGTCTATACATAGGCATTAAGAAGGAAGAATATTCTGATGCATGCTACCACACAGATCAACTCTGAAGACATGCTAAGTGAAATAAATCAGTCGTAAAAGGACAAATACTGTATAATTCCATTTACATGAGAAACCTACAATGTCAGATTCATAGAGGGAGAAAGTAGAATGGTGCTTGCCATGTGATTGGAGGAGGAGGCAGTGGGGAATGCTATCTATGGTTTTGATATGGTTCGTTTGTTCCTACCAAAACTCATGTTGCAATTTGGTCCTGCGTGTGTTGGTGTTGGGAGGGGGAGCCTAGTGGGAGGTGTTCGGGTTATGGGGATGGATCTCCTAAGAATGGTTTGATGCTGTTCTTGTGATAGTAAGCTCTAGAAATGGATTTTTTCTATGAGAATGGGTTCTTATAAATCTAGGATGCCCCTCAGGTTTTGCCCTTTTCACACGTGTCCATTTCCCCTTTGATCTTCTCCGCCACATTGTGAGGCAGCAGTAAGGACCTTGCCGGGAGCCAGGGCCATGCCCTTGAACTTCTCAGCCTGAAGAATATGAGCTAAATAAACCTCTTTTCAATCTCTGATATTCTTTTATAGCAACATAAAATGGACTAAGCCAGGGAGTTATTGTTTAATGGGTAGACTTTCAGTTTGGGACGATGTAAAAGTTCTGGAGATGGATAGTGGTGATGGATGTACAACAAGGTAAATGTACAAAATGCTACAGAGCTTAAAAATGATCAAAATGGTGAACCACTTAAAATGGTTAAAGTTGTAAATATTGTGTACCTTTTACCACAATTTAAACATATCTAACGAGGTGTCAATTTTAGGGTGATATAAATGTAGGGCTGGCATTTAGTTCCTCGCCTGGGCCCTGCTGGTATCACTCTGCTTTCCCAAACTTGTCTGGATGTTCCCCCCAGATTGAGAATGAGGTGACTAGAACAAACAATAATTATCATCATTATCACTAATATTATAATTCTTTTTTTTTTTTTTTTTAGATGGAGTCTCGCTCTGTTGCTCAGGCTGGAGTGCAGTGGTGCAATCTTGGCTCACTGCAAGCTCTGCTTCCTGGGTCCAGCAATTCTCCTGCCTCACCCTCCCGAGTAGCTGGGATTACAGGCGTGTGCCACCATGCCCAGCTAATTTTTGTATTTTTTGTAGAGACAGGGTTTCACCATGTTGGTCAGGATGGTCTCAAACTCCTGACCTTGTGATCCGCCCGCCTCAGCCTCCCAAAGTGCTGGGATTACAAGCATAAGCCACCACGCCAGCCTAGAATTCTTTAAGATATGCGTTCCATGGATGCATTACAGGATGCCCACAGTGATTCTTACCTGCATGGCTACTTCTCATGGCAGGACAAAGAAGGTATATGGCATAGAAAATAAATAGTTTCAAGTAGATAGGGCTAGGAGTTTGGAGTCAGTGAGGAGCTCTGAATATACTCCAAACAAGTTGCATCACTTAGTTCACTTTGTTTACTTTATATAGTTGAAATTAGGGCTTCTGAATTCCCATGCACATTTATGTAAGATAGTCTATAAATAAGGACATCCCCCCAGAGGCTTGGAAAATTTCTGTTTACTTCATGTTTGTTTCCTTCAGCATAAGGCTTGTAAAGGTAAGTTCCCGAGGTAAGCTAATGAATTGTGTACTTTCACAGATAAAGTGCAAGGAATGTTACAGGTGTGGTAGCTGACAGTAGGAAAAGTAACAGAGATACAGAGTATGAGGCAAGATGATAGTAATTTACCAAGGGTGCTCAGCAGAGAGGCATGAGTGAGGACAGAGTCACACTTTTAGTTGACATCACTTCTTTATGGCTTGCCCGAATATGAGGGGAAGGTGGGAAGAGAGAGGGGCCTGCCCATGCCCTGCCTCCATCCACAGATCTGCGGTCCATCCATATTGAACCCTTTTGTTTCTTGAATGAACTGAGCTCTGCAGTTTCTTGGCTTTCACACCTGCTGTTGTCTTCACTGGGTGAATGTCTGACATTTTTGTTTCCTGGAACCTACTTCTCTTTGCCCTGTGTCTGGCTGAATCTTACTCACGCTTCAAATCTCAGCTTAAAAGTCTATTTCTCCAGAAAAGATTTCCTGAAGCTCTCTCCCCCAACCCTGATTCGGGTAAATGCTTATGCCAGGTGCTTCCTCCACCCTGGAACTTACCTTTGTTACTTATTTGATTGTTTTTCTCACTAGTTTGAAAGCTCTGCAGGGGCAGGGACTGTCTCTGTCATGCACATTTATTTGCCAAGTGCCCAAAATGCAGCAGGTTCTTTGAATTTTGAAATGAATGGCTGTGTTGGGTGGCTCTGTAGGATGCTGCTATGGACAGCTCTCAGTTGCCTGACTCACCAAGACCACGATAGGCTCTGGAAATTTGGAAATGTACCCAGTGGCCTTTCAAGTTTTGGTTAATCTCACTTTACTAATACTTTGAAGAGGCCAATGACATTGCCCCTCAGTTCAAAGAGCAATTTCACATCCTTCTTGAGCCATCTGCTACGTGAACCTTTGTGAGGTGGACTGGGTGGGCACCAAATGGCAGCCAAAAATTAATCTTTTAGGGTCTCCTTATCCTAAATCTTAGAGTATTAAAATGGCTATCAAGAAATTCATAACTTCTGCATCTTATCAGTAGAGAAATACCTACATCTGTGGGTGGCAGATAAACAGATAACGGAGTTTTGTGGGCTTTGGGCATATAATTCTTTCTTTTGGTGTTAACCCTCATGTCACATCTTTCCAGCCCAGGAGAATAAAATAGAAAGAGTCAGGAGAAACTGCAAAGCTAGAGTGTTAGTCAAACAGTTTACCTAGATGTTGAAATGTCAGCAATGATGAGAGTTATTGGGGTGGCAACCTCATCATGGCATTTAAAGCTGTTGCCCGACCCCTCCCTGAGACACCCCCTTCCAGTTTGAAGCCTCTCTGCCCTCAGGGCCCATGGTTTTCTAACTTCCTGCCCTTCTACTACCTGGTTATTCCTTGCTACCTTTGCTGCTCCTTCCCCCTCCTGTCCCTGAGAGGAGGGCCTTTCCCTGGTGTTTGCTTCTTACTTATCTTCCCTCTCTCCTCTCTCTCTTTCCAGCAATCTTGTCACTCCACGAGGGTTCAACTATCTGCATCTCCTCAGCCCCACCTTTCTTGAGACTGCAGGGTCTGAATTTCTGAATGGAAATTCCTCCAGGCAGGTGATTCTCAATCTTGTCTCAAAATTAGAATTGACTTGAGGGCCTTAAAAATTCCAATGCTGAGGGCATATCCTGAACCAATTAAACCAGAGTATTTTTGAAATGAGACCTAGATATGGGATATTAAACTGACTGTTTTACTTATACCCAAAACTATTTCTTTCACAATTCATTTTCATCTATCAATGGAATCACCATTTTTCTTGTCTACTAACTTAAAATTTTTAGAATTATCCTAATTTTTCCGTTTCATTTGTGTGGTACATGTCAATCAATCCATAAAACCTATTCTGTTGTTTCAACAATGTGTCTCAGGCACGTCTCTCATTTCTGATTCTACAGTTTTACTCTCTTCATGCTGTTATTATTTCTGATTTCTGTTACAGACATTTTGGTTGAACAAGAACTAAGGTTTGAACAGGAAAGATGAGAAGAACAGGAGATGAGATACCCTTTCCTGTCCTAGTCCTCCACCTCCATCCCTCTTCAGTTTGGATCCTGGCTGAGCTGGACCCCGCATGTTGACAACAAGGATGTGTTGTGTGGTGTCTTTTTAATTAATTTTCATATATGAATTTACAGGTAGGGTAAGGATTTCTTCTGCAGAAAACGGTGCTGAGATTCCAATCCCTGCTGAGTTGAGGTTATAAAGCTATGGTTGACCTGGATGATCCCAGTTGAAGGTCATATTTTAGGAACGGGTAACAGTGGCTCAGGGAGGGAGTTCACCACATGGTTGGTTCTGAGCAGGACCAACCTTGTGTTAGGGAAAATATTTATTCAATAAAAAAAATGAATAAAAACCAGAAAGAGAAGCAGAGAATTGCTGATTCTGGAAATGGCAAGGTGGCTGGTCCTGGAACTCAGCTTAGTCCACCCCTTGGCAGCTTTTAATGTATTCTCAGGGTAAGATGTGTACATGTATTTGTAAATGAGGTGTGAATTTAAAGAACTGTTACTTCTGGGAACCCAGGAAGCTTTGCTGAGGGATCTTACCCTGGCAAGCATAGTATAAAAGAAAGTAATTCTCTCTCTTGCCTCATAGGAACTACTTTGGGGAAGGGACTTTACAAACATCTGCCCCAAGGCTGGGTGATAGCTGCATATCTGTGCAGTGCTTGTACTGGGCATGCAATACCTTACACACTAGCAGGGACACCTGCAGCATCAGTAGGTTTCTGGTCTACCAAGAGCAGTGTGATGATGCAGTCCAGGCCAGCTGGGGTGGTTACTGTGGCGAGTAACATTGTTAATTCTACCAACACAGGGGGCTGATGGGTAAATGACACTGTTGGCATCAGCAGTGGGCATGGTGTGCTAACCCTTAACACTGTGCCAGGTGGGGATGTTGGGCCCAGTGGGGATTATGGTTTTGCTATCTGTGTGTAAGAACAATGCTCAGAACAGTGTGCAGCATGGGTTGTGCAGTGCACAACAGGGGCATGTGTGAGCACTTGGCAGATTATTGGGACTCCTTGGAAAATTGGACCAAGACCTCCAAGGCAGAAGGGTGCTTGGGGATATCACTGGAACTGTGAAATAACCATACATAAAAAGTAAGACATTGTGATCAAAGTACATAATGTGCTGGTTAGTTTTTATTTTTATTTTGGTTTATATTTTATTTTGTTTCCCATCTCTTGTCACTCCAACGTATTTGAAGCACTATTGTCAAGAATGACATTTTAAAGCATAATTTGCTGGCCAAGTTACAAATATTGCTCACCCTCACTTCCACTCCAAACAAACAAACAACAGCAACAACAAATGCTCCCATTTTCTATACTATGTCCAACCTCCTCTAGTCTGCTATCTGCAAGCCTCCATGAGTGGGTAGTTCCAGGGATATTTCTCATTAGTCTCTTTCACAAACAGATCCAGCAAAGAGAATTACTGACCCCTGCTCTCACGCTTTCTGCACTGTCCTGGCCTTGGGACTGTGCTCCTGTTGTTTACTTTCTCTCATTTTTTCTAGCTCCAGTCCTGCCGGTCCTTCAGGGCTCAGATCCAATGCATGCCTTCCACAGCGCCCTTCCCACACCGCTCAGCTGGATGCAAACGCTTCCTTTTCTGTGGCTTCTTGTGTTTTTTTATGAGGTTTTACCGCTTTCCATCTTCTGTACTTATGTACTTGTATGTGTGGGTCATCTCCACTTATTAAGGATAAACCCCCTGCAGGCTGAAGCTTGGCCTTATATAACATTGCTTTTCTGGGCAGGACCAACCATGTGTTAGGGAAAATATTTATTCAATAAAAGAATGAATAAAAACCAGCAGAAGGAACATTTCTATTTTTTTGCTCCTCACCACTGCCTCAGGGAGAACTAGGTGAGGTGTTTTGGGGTAAGAGAGAAGGGAGGAATAAGTGAGCTACCATATTTAAAGGTGACTAATGCTTTGCAAAGGAAATGAAAGATTTGCAGTCATTACTATTTTGCAAAGCTTTATTTTCCCACTTAGGGGAGAGCTCTTCAATTTTGCAATCTGAAAAATAACTAAAAGCAACCACCACATGTAAGGCGGTCCCCACGGTCTCAGGGACTATTTTTAGGTCATTTGAACATGGTTTCGGCAGTGAAATGCTTCTCCAGCTCAGCTTCAGTGCTGTTTTCCTGACTCATGTTTGTTTCTCACGCTCCCTCTGGCCCAAGCCCATGCTCTTTACCTCATTCGTGTTATGCCATTTCCCCATTTGACTGTCCAAACTGGGCACATCTGACAGTGGGCCCATAGCCACTTCCCTAAAACATCTCCACGAGTGTCTGCAGTTTGTAGAACTTCATGGCCATCTGTGGCTGTGAGGAGCCAGGGGCCCTGGAAACTGCGTAAGGGTGGGGATGGCAGGCACCAAAGAGTCTGAGCTCCTCTAACCGGGACGTGAACAGAAATAGAGATGCTTCCATCAACAGGATTGCATCAAACACCCTCGTTTAAGTGTCTATATTTGATTTGTTCTAGCAAAAATGGGGCTTAATGGACCAAATACCAACCTAGTATTTTTCATGAAAGATGAAATCCCAAACCACCTCAGCTCCCTAATGGGCACTGGGGCCCACCTAGTCACGTTCCTGCTGGTGACAGGTCTCCATCCCTTCCCTCCACTCCCTTCATTACCAGTACTTTAATGTCTAATCCAAGCACATAGAGCTGGGAACAACACATGAAAGATTTCAGAGTGCAGAGCTAGGTCAAGCTTTGTGCATGTCCATCCATCCAGCATTTAGCTGAATGGTTTTGCACACACTGGGAATTGAACAAATACCTGGCCATGTAAACACAGCAGAAAGACAACTGGATTTGGAAAGAGAAGACCTCAGTTTTAGTTGGCTCAAGTACCAGCTTTGCATCTCCACCCCACCTGTGCCATATGACCATGGGCATGTCATCTACCCTACTGGAGATTTAGTTTTCCAATGCTAAGTCATCTCTAAGTCACCTCCCATTGCTCACACTCTCTGATTTTATTTGTGGATTGATTGATGTTGTCATCAGTTGGCTAACATCAACTCCCCTGAGTTACCAGCAATGCCACCAACTGGTCTACCTGTCTTGTTCCTCTTCAGTCTGATGTCTACACTGCAGCCAGAATTGTCTTTCTAATCAGCTTTCTTACATAAACCACGTCATTTCATTCCTCTGATTATAACACTTTTCTACAGAAAAGCACTTGGTTTAAAAGTCCAAGCTCACTGATGTGGATTTACGACCTGGCTTTACCCTGTCCTCCAATTCAGCCATACCCTCAGCTCCTCAAGCCCTTTGCAGATGCTGTTTTTTCTGCCTGAAGGTCTTTTCCATGTCTCTTTTGACCTATTCTTACTCATTCCTTGGGCCTCAGCTTAGACAGTGCTTCCCTTTAAGAAGCCAGTCCTGCACATCTCTCTGTGTGCCCATAGCATCCTGGGCTTATGCCTATTACAGTCCTATCACCCTGTCTCCCACTGTCTGTTATGCTTCTCTTTCCCAGACAGCCTCTAAAGGTAGCAGGTTTCCTGAACTTCACTGTATCCTCCGTATTTTAGCACAGTGCCTGGTGCTGGTGAACCACTGAATGGATAAAGGATGCACTTGTACCTGGCTCCCTTCTTGTCGCATTTCTTTCTCCAACATCCTAATTACCTGCATCATGGGGACACCCACCCAGGTACTGACAAACCAACCTCCTGGCTACTACTTCTCATTTTTATAGACACTACAATTTTCCCCAATAACAGCAGTGGCCTTAGGTGCTTTTTATCTTCTTGGTCCCCAAAAAAGGAAAAGAACAACAAGGGTCAGATATGTGAACTGATAATCAACTTACAAGTCCTTAGGTAGAATACATTAGTAAGTAAAAGGTAACAACATATATACGAACTACAAGATTTACACTTGGCAATAAAAGAGTAAGTTAAAGACCACCAAAAAAAAAATACAGCATACAAATTCATGTGTATAATCAGCTAGCTTCCACTTTGCTTCTCTTCCATACATGCAAGAACAACAACAACAAAATCTTTATGTGTCTATACTCTTACCCCAATCCAGGTCCCAGATACTCTGTCTTTAGCGATATATTCCTTTGTGTTAAGCCAGATATGGCAAACACATAGCATATATCTTACCACTGTCCATTGTCATGCTATTGAAAGTCATTGCCTAATAATCACACAACTTTTTCTTGGTAATGCCTCAGAATCCTTTTCAACAGAGTGCTCCAGACATCAACTATCAGTAGGTCCCAAGCTTAAGCCTCGTTCTCTGAAAGTTCCTTTGTTAAAATGTAAAGGCTTCAGAGGCTGAAGAACAATATAGAGCACCGGAGTCTTGGGGTAGATTTATTGAGCAAATGCTTTCTTTAAGATGGGAGAAGAAAGATTTGGGTACTCAGGGAAAGAGGGGCACAGAAAGGTGGGAGGGGTAGACACCACAAAAGGGAAGGAAGGGCTAGGAAGAAAACAGCGGATGAGGTCTGGGCACCAAGTTTATTTGCTCTGAGACAGAGTCTGGTCGAGTCCATAAAACAGGCACTGCTAGAGCCCAAGTTCTTTGCAATGCACTCTTTGTCTCTCTCTCTGCTTCCATCCCTGACAGAGCACTGAACTGAACGAAACTTCCCCACACATAGGGATCGGAGGGTCATCCAGACTGTCACACGTGAATAGCTTGTGTGAGTCTAGAGAAGGAACACTGATTAGCTTCCAATCTGCAGGTCTTGAATTCAGCAAGCCTCTTTCTTTCAGAAGGAACAAAAGCATAGTGCTAGATGAGAAGGTTATAGAATGGAAGAAAAGTTTCTCAGTCACTGGGTGAAAGGCCAAGCACGTTCCCTTGATTATAGACTATTGGGCAGCGTTTCTGAAAATGAGTGTTGCCAGGTGGTTGAATGATGAAATCTAGGCCAGCTACTGAAATCATCTCCCATGCAATTGCCCAAATGCCTTCTAGGAGCTCTGATGCCAGCTGCTGATGCAAATAAGCCCATAATGAAACAGGTAACAGAAGTGGACAAACCTAGCACGCTCTGCCCACTAAATGCCTTTTTAGGTAGAATGTAGTTAGATGCCTCAGATCCCTCAGCCATTCAAACATGTTCATTGAAGATAGAACCAAGGAGCAACATTTTCTTGAGAAAGCAAGATGCGTGGCTTTGCAATGATTAATTCTTCATGAGAGAGAGAGGGGAAGTTGTGACTTGCTGTGTATGTGTGTGCACACCTGCATGTTTCTGTGCTTGGGAGGTTTCCATCAGCATTAAAATCAAACAATAAGAATGCTTCTTACCTGGAAATGTAAACATGATTAAATCCTTATTAAACCAAGATAAAGGGATTCTGACAGAACAGTACACATTTCTGGAACTTCCCTCAGGGTCGTGAATGACAAGCCTAAGTTGACTTTCTCCATGTAATTCTTACCGGCTGATATAAGCAATGCTGGCAGCAGCCAGCAAGGTGAGTCCTGTCTTCTTTGATGGATAGGAGTGAGGCCTGAGGATGACTTCAGCCAATGTGATGGGGAATATGAAAGTGTGCTGGAGGAGAGAAAATGGCAAATCAGAATGGCAGGGTGTCCAGGGTGCCTATAGTGCCCATAATTCTCTGTTCCCCTTCCAGTCTACCTCTTACACACTGCTAGATGAACCTTTCCAGGTCATGCTCCCTAGAGGCCCAAGGACCTACAGTGGCTCCCTCTTGCCTACTACATTAGTCCAAACTCCTCTGTCTGGCTACCAAGGACTTTGCAATGTGTCTCACCCTCCCTCCGGTCCTGCTTATTGCCCACTGCTCCCCTCTCCCCACTTTTTTTTGTGGGGGATGGCGGGGGTGGAGATGCAGTCTTGCTCTGTCACTCACCCAGGCAGGAGTGCAGCGGCGCGATCTCGGCTCACTGCAGCCTCTGCCTCCCAGGTTCAAGCGATTCTCCTGCCTCAGCCTCCTGAGTAGCTGGGATTACAGGCATGTGCCACCAAGCCCAGCTAATTCCTGAACTCAAGTGATCTGCCCGCCTTGGCCTCCCAAAGTGCTGGCTTGGCGGCTTGGCATAAGCCACCATGCCTGGCCCTCTCCTAAAACACACACACACACACACACACACACACACACACACACTCTCACTCATGCATACTCTCACAAACATTCACACATTCATGCACAAACATGCACACTCACACTCAGGCATATATATATCCATGCACATCCACGCACATGCACACACACGTTCATGCATACTCACAGATATTCACACGTTTGTGCACAAACACGCACACTCACACATACCACTTCGGCATATTCTCACACACATTTGTGCACACACATGCACATGCACACATCCATACTCTTGCATATTCTCACACACATTCATACATTTGTGCACATATACACACACCCACCCCTCCTCTGTTAGACTGAGGCTGTCTCCTTCACCCTCCATTGTGCTCGGTATGCTCCCTCGTACTTCCAGCCTCCTGTCCCTGCTTCCTCTCCCTGTGTGGACTGTGCCTTCTCTCCCTGGGATTCAAATCCTCTATGTTCTTCGCAGCCAGTGCAATCTTCCATGACACTGTCTCTGAATTTTCCTCTTGCTAATTTCTCTCACTCAACTCGACTGCATTTATATCCTGTGCCATGTAGTCTAGCACTTATGGTGTATATTCGTACGCTCTGGGGGGCCGGAGAACACGTTCCACCCAGTTCTGCGTTTCTTGTTGCACTTAGCATGGTGTAACTGAGCTCAGTCCTGCTGAGGGTGGTAAGTGTGTGGGGTATGCGTGAGCCTCCCTCTGAAACCCCATGTCCTCCCCCTCCTGCCCTGCCTCACCCCCTCCTTATAACCATCTGTTTTCTTACATCCTCCAAACCCTTAACGGTAGATTTTTTTAAATGACATAATCAAGGAAATAACTTTAGGAATGGTGGCATTTTCAGATGCAAAGACTGCTGCAGCCTGCTGTCGTCTTGGTTATAGAAGCTGACCTGGGAAAGGTCACTGGAGTATGTGTGCCATGTCTTTTCATTTATTGATAACATTTATGAAGTCCTTCTGCCACCCTCTGAGCTTACTGGAAACATCTAGTAGTGCTAGTATTTTGCATTTTTTTGTAGTTCCAGCTATCATTCCTCCTTCACTCCTGCTTGCCAGTTTCCTCAGCTCGTGGCTGCCGCTTTCACCCACAGTCTCCACCTGCAAGCTCCCTCCCCATCTTGTTCCTGAGCTCCAAGGCAGCGGTGTTGGCCCCTCAGTTAGGGCAGTCTCTGGAGCTCGGGAATGTCATTGCGTTCCCATGCCCAGCAATGCAGCTGGAACTCTGGGTGCTGGCTCTGGGCAGTCTTTGCTGTCATTCACAAAAGTCTTGTGCTCAGGAGGCATCCCCAGGAAGCAGTAGCTTCCTCCCATCCGAGCTGATCTGGCTATAGCAGTCGGATATCATGATGACCCACAGATGACCAGAAATGGGTCAAGTTTTGGTGAGGCAGGAGCAGGGTGAGAAGGACCAAGCTGTAAGTACAGGGCAGCACTGGGTGAAGAGGACCTCTTAGGGTGCCCCAGTTAGGGCCACAGTGGGGTGGCCCAGAGCACCTGGGCATCTCAAGGGCCCTGGGCACCCTGAATTTTACTAACAATGCCTAGAGGAACAGCATTGCAGACAAGCTACAGCTTTTAGATAATCTGCTCAAGGTTGGTCCTGAACATACTGACTGGTTGGAGAAACAAATGGAAAGACTCCCAGGCCCCCGTCACACCTTGCATATTTCAGTCTGATTTTAGGCTGCAGCTTCTGTGTCTCTCCCTCTAATAAAAGAGCATGGCATCCAAAGGCACACAGTTTCTAATCTAACCCTGGGCTAGTGACCAAATCTCTCTGAACTTCAGCTTCCCCAGTTATAAAATGGGGACATTTTATAACATCTAGTGATGCTGCTATGGGGATTGACATGAGTGCGTGTAATATGCTTAGTCTTTGGCCCTGGAGAGCTTCAGTGAGCATTTGCTGGGGTTGTCACTATTATCAGTGTGACTGTTGTCTTTCATCTCATCGGTGGGCCCAGGGTGGGGTGCAAGCAAGGGTCTGGGATATCCATGGCTTCAGGTGCTTAGATGAACTCTGGCCTGTGGTCTGCAAGAGGCTGTGGCATGCCAGCTGCTGGAGTATGGTTGTCCCTGGGGCTCCCTCCCCAGCCCACAGCTGGTGCCTGCATTCCCAGTCAAGGCCACCTTGGAGCCCTGCTGATGCTCAGTGACCAACAGGGATGCTGTCTTCATCCAGAGGCCACCTCAGCAGGCAGGAGATGGAGCTGTCTCCCGGCACAGCCACCTGCCCCTCTCTCCCAGCCTTCACTCTGCTGCAGCCAGGAAGATCCAACCTCTATTAAAAACCATTAACAAGCCCATTATACTGGCCATGGATCTGACGAATTTTATTAACCCTGCCCACAATCAGCAGCTCCCATCCTCTACATTAACGATCATTTGGAACAGAATTCCTGTGGAATAATGTAGTGTGTTCGCGTTAGGAGTAAATGAGTTCACAGTGATTAATGCTTTTATAACAAACAACTCAGGAATGCATGACTGGTCACCTCTTTCAGGAGCCTGCCCTTTGCAAGTGACATTCAATTGGATTTCCAAATGAATTCTCCCTGATGGCTTCTGGGAAATTTACTTCAGTGATGTCATTAGTGATGGGCCATATACCTCGACTTCATCCTAGCTAAAAGGTCTTTGCAAGAATCACATTTTCCGGTCGGGGCTGGGGACAGGAATGAGGAAAAGAGCCTTCTAAATATTGAGCTGCAGTGAAGAGCTAAACATGATGCAATAAGCCTTCTGGTGTTTCAAACGTATGGGTATTTCACCTCACTTTGACATAAATCATATGACCTTTGTCAGACAGCACATATTTCCAAAAAAAAAGGAAGAACAAATTCAGTAAGAGAAAAATCAAATATGTTTTTGCTTCCAAAAAATCTAATAATTAGGCTGGGATTGACATAAATTAGAATGCTGCCAAAAATTACTGGAAACACTGACTCATTCTGTATTTCAATTAACAGTTTCTCAGTTTCCCTTATAAACAGTGAAGCTGACAAAAATTAATTATCTCAGAGGGGGTAAAATATTTCCTTCCAAAGTAAACAAAACATCAAGGGCTGAAACAATAGCATGTGTAAACAGAGGGGATCTAGTGGAGCTATCTTTCCTTGTCATTAAAGTCATCATTTTGGTAGATTTTCCTTTAAATGTCTCTTTCCAAATGCAACGGTTATAAAGAGATGTTCTTCTCCCATCCTTTTCTACTCAATTATACCTTCCCCCACATTCCTCCATAAAATGCCAACTTTCACCTGAATATCTTGGAGTGAGAACTACAAGCATGAAGTATTAAGTATTAGTGTAATGATCACACTAGATTCTCTGCTTATAAAATAGCCTTGCAGATAAGTACTAAGATTTACCAGCCCATGGAAAATTTGTACGAGGTTGCATGAGTGACAACATGGAAAATAGTGATAATGATTTGAGCACTTGTTTGTACTCACCCCATACAGGTAGATAAGTGGCTCCATCAAACAATTTCCCTGCATATGAGGCTAAACTTACAGTAGGATGAAGTTTGCCTGACCCTTGAGAAAGAAGCAAGCCTTAATCACTGAGATGACACATGGATCTGACAGGTCTTTATCACTGTCATGGAAGCGCCAGAGACTGAATCTTTAAGGCTAGGCTGATCACACTCTTATCCTAAGGTTCCTGCGGGGTCAAGAGCACTTAATTTTCTCCAGTGAAAAAAATTCAGAGAGCCTACATATTGTAAAATCAGATGATAACATAAAAAATATGTAATCTCTGCTTCTTTCCTCTATTTCTTTTCCCTTCTGGACTATCTCTTGTGTTGAGTTTGAGTTGACCAAGATAAATAAACTGACTTCGACCCTCTCACATGGGTCATCAAGAGGCT
This sequence comes from Pongo pygmaeus, assembly GCF_028885625.2. Taxonomy (NCBI): domain Eukaryota; kingdom Metazoa; phylum Chordata; class Mammalia; order Primates; family Hominidae; genus Pongo; species Pongo pygmaeus. The sequence continues at coordinate 11,665,334 of NC_072378.2, forward strand.
TTCTCCTTCAGATGCTGTTTCTATATCACCTGCTGCATATTTGCCTTAATACTCTCTTCCTCTCCTCTATTCAGGTCACATTCCGATCTGAGAATTAGTTCCTGATATTGGCTTTTCCCAAACTGAGGTCCTTTCCTCCAAGTCTCTACAGTAATACCTTTGGTTTGCTTATGGTACTAACAGATAAATATTTTTAAGTGAAGTTTTAGTGCACTAACAAGATCTCATTTCTGAGTACATTAAGGAGGATTTCTTTTGTTTACAATATATCAAATATATCATTTTTTAATTTTAAAAAATGGAAGCCTTCACAAAATCTCTTTGGGGAAAACACATGACCAAAATATCAATTAAAACATAAATGTAAATACAATAGACATAGAAATGGAGGCAAAACAAACCTTAATCGGATGCCATCATATCCAGGCTTATTATTATGCTGCTAGGTCACATTTCTTAAGCTTGAAAATTGCACGCAATAAAGGCATGCAGTAATAGTTGTTTTGTAAATTCCAGTAAGGCAATCTCTGGTTTTGATAATACCATCCATTTGCCAGCTAAAAACTTTGACCTCCTTCCTCACTAACTTCCTGTGCTACAATTTCTGCCTCTAACTCCCTACAGGTAGAGACAATGGTGATGGTCCATGACATTTTTAGGAATATTTTGTATCTGAAAGCAGAGACCATCTGTATTCTCTATGTTTCTTACATCATTAAAGATACAGTTTTGCTTTAAGTAAATCTGATATCTGGAAATCTGGAAATGTGCACATAGGCTATAGAGCTTATGTCTCTATGGGACTTAAGAAAAAACAACAACTTCCAACTACACTACCTGTAGGAGTCTTTTCAGTCTCAGAGACTGAAGTTTTTAAAGAGAATTGGGTTTGTAAAAATTCTCTTTTCTACTTTGTAGGAACTCAAGTGCACAGGCTAGACACCACTGTTGTTAAAGAGTCAAGATTAAAATTCATGGGGAGGAAGGGACTGGGGAGAGAAACCACCCACAGAAAGAGCCACTGACTTCTCTTTGCTCTCCATTGTCAACCTAGGTGGGCTAACACAGGTTCCCCAGCTTGCAAATGCAAGTTATATGGCAAAGAGTAGTCATGTTTGCAATTTACTCTGAAATGCACCAAAAACAAGATGAATAAATGGATGCACAGGTGGAGAGATTTATGAGAAAGCAAAAACAGTAAACTATTAACAGTGGAATCTAAGTGGTGGGTGACCCAGCTATTCACTGTAAAATTCTTTCAACCTTGCTTTATGTTTGAAATTTGTCATAATAAGACATTGCGGGAAACATGAATAGTCTTTACTGATCCGGAAAGAGAAATGAATGCCCCACTGGGCCAAGGAAGAAAAGCATAGTGTTGTTTATGAACTCTTATGTGACTTGAACAGATGGTTAAATGACAACTTTATGAATCTTCTGAAGAGAATTTTTAAGGGATCTTTTACTTACTACGCTGCTGTCCTTTGGGTTAATATGTAGTTTGACCAATATCTCAAAGCATCATTCTATCACAAAACTAGTTGGCTTTGAAGGAATCCAGCCTGGTGAAGAAGTGGCAATTTGGATTCTATCCAGTTAAGGATAAGATTTTTTTTTTTCAAAAAGGTATGGGATCTTAGGACCCTACAATCAGGAATCAGGAATATATCCGCCTCTTCCTGCCCCCTTCCCCTCTCTTTCCAAAGCATCCAAATCCCTTCTTCCTATTGAGCTCTCTCTGGAAATAATAACACCCTACACACCTGCTGTCAGTGCTGACTCACTCCTTTACTCCTTACACTCAAACTTCATTCACTTTTCTACCAAAATGCTTCTCATAGCTGCTTATTCTTTTATCTTCCCAGGCATCACTTCCTTAGCTTTTCCCTATTTTGGTACCTACAATCACTTAGCTTTTCCCTATTTTGGTACATATAATCAGGTGCATAGTCTGGTACGTTGCAATCAGGCAAACCTAAAAAAGAAGTTTTAATGTTGCTACTCCCCAGCTCAAAAACCTTCTGTGGCTCTCTATTGCCTCTGTCCACTATCTATACACCTTCCCTCATCTCAGAGCATCTCAGCAGGCTCCCTCCCTTCTACTCAGTCTCCTTATTATCCTTTTGTTTCAACCCATTTTTCTTCTCTAGTATTCTTCCCTTTTTTCATTTTTTAAATTCTTTAATTTTTTCTCTCCCAATAGCCCCATACATCTTTGAGATACCTTACTAAAAAAGCCCATTTATTAACATGAGAAGATAGAAATGAAAATTAGAACTCAGAAGAACACTGAAACACAAATACACCAACCAGAAGGCTTACTGGGCTTCTATTGTTGAGATTCAAGTTTAGCAATATGTTCCCAGACAGATAAAGTAAAAAGAGAGAGATGAAATGTACACACTTCCTAGTTTTTGTTTTTCAGAGAAATTAAAGTTTTCCCCCTAGGCATTAGGCCTGAAAGAAATTACTACCATTGCATTTTCATTTTAGCGGGACTAAGCCTCATAGTGACCTCAACAGTGTCCCCATAACAAACAGTTCAGAGGTCTAATTTCCATAAACTGATAATATCTGAAGGCAAAATAACGAAGCTCAATCAAGTGAAAGAGATGCTGCCAGTGAGGAGGTAATATTTTATAATTTTGTAGCCTTATGTGATCTGAGCAGTAGAGGAACTCCAGAAGTACCATTTTCCCCATGGGTGTTTTGTTTGTTTTTGTTCCAATTGTGAATCGGACACCAGCCAGGATTTTATTCTTTGTTTAAAGCCTGGAGTGCAGGCATTACCACTGTTGATAACACAGTTATCTAAATACTTGGAGAAGTTAAAAGAGTCAATGCTAATGTTGAACCCTTTTATTGCAAATAAGAAGGCTCACCAAGGAAACCATCCCCAGCCCTTCTGTATTTGCAAGGCTGTGGCCTGTCCTGCCTTCTCATGGCATGCTCACTCTTCTGTCTGTTCTGCAGCCCCTTTGGTCTGCATTCAATGCTTCAGTGCTTAACAATATTCCATTTTGTTTTTCACACTGTCAATTTCATGTGTTTTTTTCCCCTTCCTTTTCTTATAGAGATGATAAACTCTTTGAGGGCAAAGCTCTCATTTATTTTTTCAGGACTCCCCTCCAGCCTCTCCTTAACACATATTTTGACTATTTTTCTTGTGCACTTGTCCACTGTAGGATCGAGTCTTTAATGTGGTTTGCAGAGATCCCAGGGATCTGTCTTTCTTCCCGTGTCCTCTCTCTAATTAGTCTGCACTCCCACCTGAAGACCAGGTTTCCTCTCTCACTGTGGATACAGCACTCACCTGTCCCTCCCTCCCTCAGCCCCCTTGGCCTTCACATCACCTTACAGGGCTCAGTGGCCCTTAGCTGAATCCTGAAACTCCAGCAGGTGCCCTGTCTTGGCAGAACTGAAGGCTCCTGTGCTCATTCCCCTCATGACATAACACTTGTACGTTCGCCTAATACTGACCAAAGTCTTCCAGAGATGGAAGCAACTCAAGGCTTAGGGTCACCATTTTCTCTCTAGTGCCTACCACAGTGTTTAATCTATTCTGGCCACTTAACATCAGTGACATTAATGAACGAGTCAATGAAACAAAGTGGGGCAGAAGAGGAAGAGAGGTCTTCTGCACAACCTGGGAAGCCAACCCAGACTTGCTTCACTGGATGCCAGCACCCACATAGCAGGCTGCGTCCAGGATGGCAGGGTTGCAGAATCAACCCCACTTCCAGCTGGTGACCTTAAGGATTTCTCACGGCTGTAAATGGCACCCCAAAGCTTGGAAATGGGTGTTGGGAGTCAATATACTTTGGATATTTGTCCCCTCCAAATCTCATGTTGAAATTTGATCCCCATTGTTAAAGATGGGGCCCAGTGGGAAGTGCTTGGGCCATGGGGGTGGATCCACTATGAACAGCTTGGTGTGTTTGAGTAATGAATGAGTTCTCACCCTTAGTTCCCATGAGATCTGGTTCGTAAAAAGATCCTGGCACCTCCTCCCTTCTCTCTTGCCTCTCTTCTTCTCTTTCCATGTGACATGACATCTCCCTTGCCTTCTGCCATGAGGAAAAGCTTCCTGAGGTCCTCACCAGAAGCCAGGCAGATGCTAGCAGCATGCTTTTGCTTCCTGTACAGCCTGCAGAGCTGTCAGCCAAATAAACCTCTTTTCTTTGTAAATTACCCAGTCTCAAATATTTCTTTACAGCAATGCAAAATGAACTAACATGGGGGCTACAGGAAAGCCTGTGAACAAGTATGACTCTTGGAAACAATCAATGGGTGCCCGCTCTATAGTAACTAAATGGTAGACTCAATGAAAAGGCACCACTGAACAGGAGCTGGCAGCCCTGCAGGAAGTCAGAAGATATGGAGCCAGCAGAGACTGTCCTTTGTTCATCTTGAGACTCACTGGTCTGTGGCTCTACATTCTGAGATGGGGCCAGGTGGAAAGGCCCCCGGGTTTTGCTTGGTATCTCCTCCATGCCCCTCCTCTTCATCGATCTGCAATTCACTTTCCTCCATGCTTCTTTGCCTGGCTTCACATGGTGCACATGGAGACTTGTTTTAAAGACAGAAACAGATGGGCAGCTCTCTGCAAAGCTGCTCCAAGTTGGAGGAAAGAGATTGTTCTTTTAAAGAAAGAGGAAGTTTAGGAAGCATGGGGATCTACTCTCACTTTTGGGAAACTGTGTCTCAGGGCACTATCCCTTCCTTTCCGATATCTCATCACGATGTCAAGTAAGGGCTCAGAGTGTGTAAGCGCAGCTGGTTTCCCTGGGAGATAATAGTGGTTCTGGAAAGCACCCTGTAAGCACAAACTCAGGGGCACAGTTCCAAACCTTCCGCATGACTGATCCCATGACAGATGTTTCCACACTTTCTCCTTCCTGCCTCTGGCCGTCTCTCCCTTGCTGACCTATGAGGGTTTTCTAAAGGGACGTGCAGGCTGTTTTGTGAGAATGGCATCTACTCACTGGTGATTTTTCTAAATGCACATAATCAGTTGATTTAGGGTTATTCAATCTCTTTCTCTCTCTCTCTCTCTCTCTCTATCTGTGGGTGTGTGTGTATGTGTGTGTACCTGTGTACCTCTTGCTAGTGGAGAAGGGAATGGCTAAGAGTAGGGCCTAAAGGTAAAAGACAAGAAGTTGTTTTCCTAGGAAATGCCTTCATTCAATACCCATCAAGTATCTCTTAAGAAGCAGTTCTGCTTCAGCATTCTAGGTAACTGAAAGGTATATAAGATATGGTCTTTGAACTCAAAAAATATTAATAAATTTCAACTTATATCTATTGTAACCCTACAGTGTCAATCTAGGACTAGGTGAGTCCTAAAGCATTATGTAGAGGAGGCTCTGAAAATGTTAGACAACAGTAGGCAGCACCACATCAAGCCTTTGGAGTCCACAATGAAAGACCACAAGTCCTTGTTTAAATCAAAGAATGAGTTACGGCAAAATCTTCCTATCCTAAAAGACTCAAGGATTTCCCCTCAACAGCTTTTGACATTCCCAAGCTGTATCTAACAATCTCAGAATGCGCCACTAAATTGTGTTTTGTTATTTCAACATAAAAGTTCATTTTAATTCCCTATTATTAAAAACATATAACTACATGTGAGAGGTTACTTTTTCAATTATGAACATTTTTTTTCTTTTTTGTTTTTTTTGAGACAGAGTCTCGCTCTGTCACCCAGGCTGGAGCGCAGTGACATGATCTTGGCTCACTGCAACCTCTGCTGCCTGGGTTCAAGCGATTCTCCTGCCTCAGCCTCCCAAGTAGCTGGGATTACAGGCGTGTGCCATTGCACCTGGCTAATTTTTGTATTTTTAGTAGAGATGGGGTTTCACCATGTTGGCCAGGCTGGTCTCGAACTCCTGACCTCAAGTAATCTGCCTGCCTTGGCCTCTGAAAGTGCTGGGATTATAGGCATGAGCCACCCCGCCCATCCATGAACTTTTTTTTCTTGCTGAGAATCCAAGAGCAAAACAAAACAAAAGCAGAAGGCCATCTATAGGCTAACAAGCTAAAGACGTCCAGTAGCATAGTAAATTTATGAGTTTGACACTCAGAGAAGAAATCCAGCTGGAGACAGAGGTTTGGGAGCCATCAGAGTATGGACATCACTGTGTTAAGTGGTAATAGATGAGATAACCCAAAGAGTATATGAGTTGGAGAAAGAATAAAGCATATAGGAGAAAGCACTGTGGAGACACACCAGTTGAGTCAGGGTTTCTAAACCTCTGTACTGCTGATGTTTTAGAATCCAGAAGTCTTTGTGGTGGGGGGTAGGCTGGCCTGCGCATTGTAGGATGTTAAGCAGCATCCTTGGCTTCTACCTAGTAGCAAGCCTTCCCCACTCCACAAAGTTGTGACAATTAAAGCTGTCTCTAGACATTGCCAAAGTCCCCTGCAGGGCACAATCCATCCTGGTTGAGAATCCTCGATTTAAGAAATAGGCAAAACAAAAGCATTTTGCAAGGCTGATTGACAGGAGTGGTCAGAAAGTCCAGAGGTAAGGAAAAGAGGGAAAGAACTATTTCAGGAGAGATGTGTCCAATGTCATGGAGTGGTAATCAGGCATGGGCACCAAGTCTGCTGGGTTTCCAGACAAGAAGGCTGTTGGCAAGCATGCAGGCCAGGTGCTTGCCCCTTGTGTTTCCAATGAGCCTGTCCTTCCTTCCAGGCTAAGTCCTCCATTTCTTGTTGAGTGTCTGGGACCTTTAGGGCTCAACCTCCTGTTCAGCGGATTCTTGGATGTGGAGCCAGGAGCCTGAACACTGAGGGAAGGTCAGCATAGAGATGCTCCCCAGAGGCCACTGCCGTCAGTTCCACAACCCTGAGGTTGGCTGGGAATCTTAACAAGTTTGTAAGTGTAAAATTTGGGTACCTGCAACGCAGGACCAGTTGGCAAGAAGCCCACTTGCTTAGAATCTGCTACACTCCTGAGAACGCAAGCCTGGGGCATTGAGACAAACTTCCCATGGCTAAGAAATGTGGCTCACTTCCTTATCACGGTCTTCTCAGGAAAAACTGAAACAAAATTTCTCCAAAGGTCACAAAATTCCTTCTCACCACAGAATAATACAATGTGGTTTTTAGGAGTTCCTAGTTGTGTTCAGAGGGAGATGCTAAAGACACACACACGCTTTTATTCATAACCAATTTGTACCAGGCGAACTCTCCAGAATACCCCTCTGAAATGATTGTGCACTTTTTGGTTTCCAAAGTCAGAAGGCACAAAAAGCACAAGGGTTTGTTTTGTTTGTTTGTGTAGGGCACTTTAGCTTTCAAGCTGAATTTTCATGGGTAAATTAGTTTCTAATAAAAGGAAGAGAAATGCTGAAATCTCCTCTGCTTTTATGAGGCTTTTCTTTTTATTCTGACCTCAACATAAGAAGAAACTTGATTGCTATTGGACTGTTAAAACTCCAAATTCCATAGCAGCCATGAAAAAACTTGTTCTGTTTCTATTTGTGGAATTCCACAGGCATGGATTTACTTTTCATATGCACAACAAATGAACCTCATTCCTAGCTTCTTTGCCCATCAACAGGAACCCCTGGTTGGATAGCATCAAGTATGTCTCCCAGGGCCAGCAGCAGCCCAGCAATAGTGATGAGGAGGGAAACTGACCTATCACAGGCTTTCACAGAGATAGAAAGGGGCTGTTTCTTTTTTCAACTGTTTCTGCTCTTCCCCTGATGGCCTCTCTTTCATCTGGTTACCACCATGTCCTTATTCCTCTGCTTAATTTCAGACTCTGCCTCCTTTTCTCTTTGATTCACTAATTCTTTGGAGACATGAATACACAGTTACCTAATTAACATCTGACCACGGTGGATGTACAGAGGAAAGTATCAGCCTGGAAAACTTTCTGCCAGAGAGTATATGCTTTTAGCTACCGCACCAATCAGAACAGACATTGTTTCGCCTCAAGCAAAATATATGTAATTATGACTCTATGCATCTCTTTGAACGTAAGTCAGTCATGATTAGACCACATGTCTCAGATCTAACAACCAAAAGCCCTATAGATATTTCAAGGCACCGGTAAGCTTCCTAGCAGTGTCCTCATTTATAACTTTCTGTATAAAAGAACAACCCAAAGTTTCCAAATATACAGTGTCAGCTACAGACGCTGACACTGTGGGTTGCTAAAGGCTTTCCCTCTGCCTCTAATGCTTCTTGGCCCCAGCACACCCCACTCCACCCCAAAGGAAGAGGAACTCTGGGGTCAGTCAGAGTCATAGAGAAACTACTAAAGTAAGAGATGAAGTCTTCATTAATTCTCTCATGCCATAATCATTAAGTGCCTACCTCATGCCAGGCATTGTGTGGGGTGCTAAGGATCGGAAGGCAGACAGATATAGTCCCTGGCCTTTCAGACCTTACAGTCAATGGGCATGATTTCCTATGAGCAAGTAGGGAAACAGATACCAATCACAATACATGCTATGAAGGAAAAAAAACAGCAATCTAGGTACCAGAACACAAGTGGAGGAACGTACTTCATGGAAGGCAGTCAGGGAAAGCCATTCTGAGAAGACCATGTCTAAGATGTGTTCTAAAAGCTACGGGTGAGCCATGGGGGAGCAGATAGGGAGCATCTTGGGCAAGGGTGCAGCACACGCGAAGGTCCTGGTAGGAGAACGAACTTCAAGAGCTGCAGGGCACAGTAAAGCCTGGAATGGCTGGAACATGGAGTGCCAGGGGGAGAGAAGTTCAATCTGTGTCTGCAGCATTAAGCAGGGCCCAGGTTTACCAGGTTTTGTTGGCCATAGGAAGGAGTTCAGGTTTATTCTAAGTGAAGCAGGAAGCCACTGCTGAATACTAAAAAGGGAAATAACATTTCGCAATTGATTTTGCCATGGTCTGTAGGGGCCCGAAAATGAAAGCTGGAGGACCAGTTTGGAGATGTTGTATTTAGGTGAGAAATAAATGTGGCCACGAGGGTGTTGGCAGTGGAACTAGAAAGTGAACAGATTTGCTACCTATTTTGGAGGCAGAATGGATGAGAGTAGCTAATGGAATGGATAGAGTGGAGGGAGGTGGCAGAGTCAATGCTGGTTTCTGTCTTGGGCAATTAAAAGGATGATGGTTCCATTTCCTGAGATGGAGATGCTCAGAATAGATGAGAATATAATATATTCAGTGAGATATTATGATATAATACAATATATTCAGTGAGAGTATAATATATTCAGCTCTGTACATGTTGATTCAGAGATACCTGTGAGATACCTACTGATGTATACAGGAGCAAGGTCAGGTAGCAGCTAGCTGGAACTCAAGGTAGATCTGAGCTAGATACTCAGCACATGGAGAGAACAAAAGCCATGGGAATGGATGGATGCCAGTTACTGGGGAAAGGGCATTAGCAAAGCAGAGGTCCCATGGGTAGCCTGGAAGAACACCATCCTTTAGAGGGCAAGCGGGGGATCCAAGCGGAAACTGAGGTAGGAGAAGAACAAGGGAGTGTGGCATCAAAGGGTTAAAGAAGCAGAGTTTCAAGGAGAGAGAGGTGCCCAGTGCTGCTGAGAGATGAGGAAGATGGGGGCAAAAACAGGTGCCTGGAATTTGGTAACATGGAGATAATTGGTGACTAGAGTATGACGAATGAGCAGAATAAGAATAGGTCCTAAGTACAGGTCTGAGGGCAACACTCTTGGGTTACGTTCCATTCCAAGAAGCACACTTGTGTGCTTGACTGACAGCGTTTGCCCCAAAGGAACTCCCAGTTAGCCAGCCCTTCTCCCACCTCTGAAAATCTTTGTAGGAAACAGTTCAGGGCTCAAGAAAATGAAGCTATGACTTGAGGTTTGCCTCTGCTTTGGGTGGTAGGAAGAAGAGTTGTCTTTCCACATCTTTACTTTCATCTTATAGAGCAGTCAGTTCCAAAGACTGGAGGCCAGAGAACAGGACTCAGAAAATTGCTCAAGCAGCAGGTGCCATTCTGCTTCCAGTAAGGCCAAAGGGACAAAAGACCCCAATATGATTCACGAGAATAAAAGAGGTTGGGAAATTGGGGAAAAATTAAAAAACAGCCACTATGTTGGAAGAATTTACACCTTGGGGCATTAGGCAGCCAGTGCAGGCCTGGGGCAGACCTGAGAGTTTGGTTTCTGGTTAAATCCCTGAATGGCGGAAAATCCCAATTAACAAATAGGACTTGCATTTCACCTCTCCCCTCCTGAGGAGGCCCAGGTAGTTCTTGTAGGCTTGTGTGCATAACTTCCATGCTGATACTAACAGCCAAGTAAATCAGGCAATCCTGGGTGCATTAAAACCCAATCCTGAGAGTTTAATAATATGCAAACTAAATAAACAGCATGCACCAGGAAACAAATACAAACTCATCCTTAATTGTTACATTGCCTAGCCTGAAAGGCAAGCAATTTGAACACCTCAAGCAATCACGTTATGATCAAGAGCCTTCTCTTAATTGCCAGAAACCCTACAGGCCTCTCCTCCAGGAGAGGATCAGAAAGGACAACACTCCAGCAAATTCATCTATAATCACAATTTAGCATTATTACATAGCAGCCTGTCCCTAATAAAGGGATGAACAAAATGAATTCTTTAATCACCAATTTTCTTTCTTAGCTGATGCCTGTCCCTTTAAAATGAGTATTTTAGAAACTTTGCATTTTCCTCTGAAATGTACTCTGACTTCCTGCACATGATCCTCCCCAATCTATGTTATTTTATCTATTTATTTATTTACTTTGAGATAAGAACCTTGCTTAATCGCCCAGGCTGGATTGCAATGGCACAATCTTGGCTCATTACAACCTCTGCCTCCCAGGCTCAAACGATTCTCCTGCCTCAAGCTCTCAAGTAGCTGAGACTACAGGCATGCATCATCACACCTGGCTAATTTTTGTATTTTTTGTAGAGATGGGGTTTCGCCATGTTGCCCAGGCTGGTCTCGAACTTCTGGGCTCAAGCAATCCACCCGGCTCAGCCTCCCAAAGTGTTGGGATTACAGGCGTGAACCACTGCTCCTGGCTCTGACTACATTATTAACTGGAATTAGTGATTAGTTGCATAGTGTAGAGATCTGTGCCTTTAAGAACAGTAGAGATGCTTCCACAGGGAAGGAACATAAGCTTGCACAAAAGGCCTTTTCACTATGTTGTCTCCCATATGAATTGGTTCTAATCTACCCCATACCGCTTCCAATGTATTCCTATATGTCAGGATAGTTTCTTACCATGGATTCAAATTCCCATTAATATTTTTTCTAGTCAATATTTCCTCTTCTACTGACATGGAGGTCATACCCTCCATGTGTATTATGAGAGCGGTTATTTTAGAAATTATAACATGCTTATTTAACCTAGTCATGGCTGACATAGGTCACTATCTGTAGCCCCTCATCCCCCAACAGTCCAATAGGACCTTAGAATACCTCTATTCCAATCACCCCCTCTCAGTTTACACTCTATTTTTGCTTGGCATTTTAGCTCATTTTGGGGGATTTTTTGTATTTTTAGTCACTACACATTGGACAAATTCTTTTCCATTGCTTTTAGTATCCAAACCTCCATTCTGAGATCCTATTTCTTCTTTCTAGAGTATTCCCTTTAGCATCTCCTTCAGAGAAGACTTGTGGGTGGGGAAGTCTGCTCTAGTGTGTCTGAAAATGTCTTCATTTTGCCTCTATTGTAAAAGACACTTTCAGTGAGTAAATAGGTTGACAGTTTTTTCCTTCAACACTTTGGAGCTATTATTCCATCCCTGGCTTTGCTATTGCTATTAAGAAATCAGCTATCAATCCAGCCATAGTTTCTTTTTAGGAAATCCATCCTATTAATCTGGTTAATTTTTGGATCTTCTTTTTTGTCTAAGGTTTCTGTAGTGTCACACAGTAGGTAGATGAGAGTGGTTTCAGTCCAGCCTTAGTCCTGTATGGAATTTATTTTGCACTTCTTGAATCTGAGGATTACTTTTGCATACATTCTGGGAAATAATCAATGTTTATCCCTTCAAATATTGCCTTTACCTCACTCTTCTTGGTACCTTTTATTCTGCTTTATTTTAGTGTTGGGAATTTCCATTACTTTCTTGCTGGTAAGCCAAGCATTTAAAAAAGATTTTTAAGAAATATTTTTATTCAATGTTTTGGGTGTCTTATGAAATATTTTTTTTTCATGTTACTGTTTCGCTATATGGCCAGAAATGAAATCACTCAGGACTTTTTTCCTTTGAATGAATAACTTTCTCCTCACATTAAAGATCATGGGCATGATTCAGAAGGAAGCTGTTGATCCATGAATTTTAAGGTCATGGATCAACAGGGTTCACTTGGGAAAACGGAAGCCCATCCAGGGATTCCAAGGAGGAAGGGTTTCAAGGCTTAGGAAGCTGTTGAAAAGGGAAGGGCAGTGAAAAATAAAGGAAATTTCAACCAGATGGGGGTGATTCATGGGAGCTCACCAAGAAGCTGCTACAAATGTCAAAAGTCTTCATGAACTGCTACCATTGATCTCAGCTACTTGCCGGATGAAGTGTGTGATTCCTAGGTGCTTTTCCAGAAGCCACTGCTAACCTCATGTCTGCAATCTTCCCACACATCTATTTGAAACTACCCACTAGGGAATAATGGCTTCTCTTCCTCCACATCTCATGAGAATGCCTCTCATTGGCTGACTGTTGCCTGGAACCATATGGAGAAAGGGATTCTAGCAACAGTGGATGGCTCCGGGTTTATCCCCTGCAACGCAGTGGAGAATGGAGAAGAGGCAATGGTGATTCCAAGTCAATAACGATTTGCATGGGTCGTTAAAGTATCACTGATAGCACTTTATATTGCACATGTAATATATTTGTTTCTGACAACAATGCGGAGAATTAAGAATGGTAAACATACTTTGCCTGTTTAAAGGAACCCAATATCAAGAGAGGTTTATTAATTTTTCTGAAACCACCAGCAAGGCAATGGCAGAAATGGAATCAGAGTTGAGGTTTTCTGGTACTTAATTCTTTTCATGAAATAAAAAACAAACTTGTCAATTATTTTTACAACTTGGACATAGAGCTAAGAAATTTTGCTCCTCCTCTCACACCAATCTGACTTTTAGGGATCAAGCTCTAACACTTTATTTCTAGTAGCTTATCCCTTTCAACTTTTTAGCCCAAGTAGACATTTTTAAAATGTGAAGGGTCATTTGTGAATAGATTTGAGTTACCAGATGGTCCATTTCCTGATGACCTATACCTGAAGATGATTAGATTATATGCATTGTGCTCTAAAAGTCACCATCTGAAAAAAAAGAAGCCACTAAATCTAAGGGTCATTCTCATTGGACACGCAACTCAATCTTCCAGTTGTCAAATATTCAACAAATACTTCTGAAGTGCCTTTTTTTTTGCCAGACTTACAACTTCTGTGATCCTGATGATATTTTAAGCTTCTGACTCTGACATTAGGTTAGTGAAGTATTATTTTAAAATATGTCAGTAAGAGTATGCATATTAATTAAAATGTTCCCATATGTAAGCCTTAAACTAAACTCCCTGTGCCAGTTGGAGACAAAAGACCTTTATTAAATACTATTAGATAGGTTAAGTATTTTACTATTTCTGCCAATCACTGCTACAAAATAATATTCATTGTCAAGCATGAAATGGGTAAAAAAGGAAATCTCATCTTATTATCGTCTCTTAGAGTCACATGTCCTAAGATGATAGCAAAACCAGCATTTGCAAGCAATGGCCATATCCTACTCCTCCTGATCAGTAGGCCTGTTATTATCAGGGTTGAATTCTGTTTCAATGCCATCATAATTACATTGCTGGTTCTCTGAGCAGATAGAGGGAGGATGCACCAACACACCTAGAGATTTTTGTGTTAATCGAGGTGCTCTCAAATGGCATCTGGGGCCATTTTAATTGTCAGCCACCGTTAAAAGTTTGCAAGTACACTCTGCCCTCAACATAGAATCCCTAAGATCAGTGATCTGAGTGAGAATCAACAGAATCCCAAATTTGAGCAGACCTTTTACTTACACTTCAGTAGATACTGGCGGGTCCCCCGTCTCTCACATGGCTTAACATGCATGATCTTCCTAGAGACAGAGCTCTTTCTTGTCCTCATTTCTAAACCCCTCTTTAGTTTTACCCCATTGAAAAGTTTTAGAGGAAATGACAAATGCAGCAAATGCATGAGAGTGACAGAAAGGGGATGAAGCTAGGGTAAGTAGGCCGATGATAGGTTGAAAGAGTTGATGAGATTGAGGAAAGAGATGGCAAAACAAGGACCTTCTATACAAATGGACTTGGATCTTGGATTGGAAGAGGAAGATAAAGGGCAGAGCTGAAAATTCAGAAACTCAAGATGAGAAATATCTAAGAGCTAAGGATCCACGTGACAGACATGTAATACATGGGCAAGTGTAATTACACTATCAAGAGAACTACCAGGAAATGCTCTGCAGAATTATTCCACTGGCTGGTAATCCAAGGACCTGGAGGTGGGAGGAAGACGAGGAATTGGACAAATTCAAATTTCCAATTAGGCATAAATGGCTTCTTAGTAGGCAGAGAAGATGATGAGACCAGGAACAAGGTGTGGGGGCTGGTTGAGAACCTGTCAGCAGCTCCCTATTCAAGGCAAGGACGGAACTCCACAGCCTACAGTGTGTCTGCCTCTGGGGTTATTAAGCAACCAGAAGCATGACAGGGCCTTTTCCATGCTGGCTATTTAATCAGGAAGAGGAGTGTCAGTTCTAACCTGGCAGAGAAGGCGCTCTCATCCGCTCAGCAGGCTGCTCTCGGGGATTTTTCATGTCTGTCTTGAGTTCATGGGAGTTTGGCTCTTTCCTTCCACTTAGATTTTTAGTTTTTGCTCTTAGTATTTCAGAGAGATTTAGGATCTTCTGTTATGAGTTTCTCCAGCCTGGTTATTCTCCAGCATCAAGTCATTCTTCCGTTGGGGTGTTACACATGGTTGCCATGGAAGTGAGCACTGGTTGATTCACACAGGAGAGGGACTCACTAGCAAGCCCTCAAGGGCACTGAATAATTCTAATTACTAAAATTCCTAGTAACTTCTCAGAAGACATCTATACTTTTTTGATCACTAAAATCCTTTGACCTTGATTGAGAAATTAGAATTTTTTTTTTTTTACTGGTTTTCTTCTGTTTAAAAAGCAGCCTGTTGATAATAGGAAATCACTGAATAATGGAATTTTAAAAATATGCTACTCTTGAGCATACATTGGAAGTTCTTTGAATTGGGATTAAAAGGAGGAAAAAAAGAAAAGGCATGCTTTCATCATCCTGGTCCCTGCTCTCCAGAGATGAAGAAAGCAAACACAGTGAGTACCTAGTTCTAGCTATGGAAAACCACCAGTGGACTGGTCGTCCTCTGGAAGTGTTCACTGTTAGACTTTCCTCTGTTTAGCTTAGGATTTCTTGAGAGGCAAAATGCCTTTATTGTGGTTATTCAGGTAACTCTGCTTCCTAATCCCAGTTTAGCTTCTGATTTCACTGTGGCATTTAAGGCATTCAATGTCTCAGGTTTTCCCAGGTAAATGACGGAAAAGATTCTGACCTACTCTAGGTTAGGAAGTTAGTGGAATGAATTTTTTAAAAAAGGGTGACTAGAAAGTTGTTTCAAAACAAGGAACCACCCATCAATAACACTGTAATGCTAAAACCTGAAATGATATCCAAGTAAATATCTGGGTGTGGTGAATGATTCCACTTTATTTCTGCTCGGGAGCTTTGGTACATGTTCAGCAATGCTCTGAACAAGGGCCTTTCCCTCAGGATGCCATGGAGACATTCACACATTGGCTTAATTTATGTATCTCTATTCTCCCTAGACTCACATGAGAAGTTATTTCCCAATACTAATTGCTGGTCATTGTTGCCAGTCATGTTTTCTCTTTCTCATGTAGACCTGGTCTAGAATATGGCAAGAGCAGATTTTAGAATGTAATGGTACAAGGGGGTTGGACCCAGTGGCTCACGTCTGTAATCCCAACACTTTGTGAGGCTGAGGCAGGTGGGTCACTTGAGCTCAGGAATTCAACCTGGTGAAACCCCATCTCTAGTAAAACACAAAAAATTAGCCAGGCGTGGCATGTGCCCATGTGCCTGTAAGTCCAGCTACTTGGGAGGCTGAGGCTGCAGTGAGTGGAGATCATGCCACTGCACTCCAGCCTAGGTGACAAAGCGAGACCGTGTCTCAAAAAATAATAATAATAATAATTTAATGGTACAAGGGATGGGGAATCACAATTGGGTGACTTGATGTGAAACAGTTGCTTTTGAGATTGTGATTTTAAAGACATTTCATACTCCCTACCTTGGAAAAGTGTCATTTAAAAAATGCATTGAGATGTTACCATCGGGGGAAACGGCAAAGAGTACACAAGCCCTCTATGATTTCTTAAACTTACATGTAAATCTACAATTATCTCAAAAAAAAGTTTAATTAACAGTGAGTTAAGGAATAGAGTAAAGGAAAAGTATGCAGATAGTAGATGCTGGCTATGTGTTTATACAAAGATTATGGAGGAAGAAATTTATTTTTTTCTGACTATGGGGCTGGGCTTGCCTTGAGTAAGGGATGTATTAAGTACATGAGTATTAGAGAAAACACAGGTTTGTGACTTCAGATCATATTCTAGACCTAGCTCTATCACTAATCAGTTCTGTGGTCTTGGGAAAGTTGAATAAACGACTGAAACCTCAGTTTCCTCTTCTGCAAGGTGAGCGGTTTGTAGAGATTGAGGCATTTCAGCTCTACGATTCTAGGTTGACATTTATGTCTCCAGGAAGCAACACAAGGGAAGATGAATTAGGGCTCACTATTTGATAGCAACTAACACTGACTCAGATCACAACCAACACAGATTACAAGCAATTTACAAAGACAATGAATGTTGTATTAACAGAATCAAAATGGGCATTTTAAGTGTGTATCAGAAATATATTTTTACTCTCTTCTTTTGCCTGGAAAACAGAATAAAGGAAAAATAATATACAGTATATTTCCAGTGTCTCCCTACAAAAGAAATGTAGAGTCTGAAATTCAGGCAGAGCTTTTGTTTTTTTTAGTAAGTCATGGAAGTGATTCCAACACTAACCCACCCTATATGATGGCAACATCTCTTAAATCCCCCCAATCTTTTACTCTCTAATCTAATTATGAGCACTTGAAGGTAGAGACTATTCCAAGTTCAAAACCTTCTATCAATCTCCTTTGCCTACAGAATAGAAACAAAATCCTTAGCATTCATGTCCTTCAATATCTGACCCCACATCTCTTTCCCCTCTTTGATACCTTTTCCCCTCTTTGATACCTTTGCTCTTGCCAAATTAAGTGTACTAGGTTAAATAGTGTCCTCAAAATTCATGTCATTCCTGGAATCTCAGAATGTTACCTTATTTGGAAACAAATGCAAATGTAATTAATTAAGATGAGGTCATACTGGAGTAGGGGACCTTAAACCAATCTGGTTGGTATCCTTATAAAAGAGGAGAAGAGGCACAGAGGCACATATCTGCAAGGAGGAATAGGTAAAGACAGACACACAAACAGGGGAAATGTCATGTGATGACAGGGCAGAGGCAGCAGTGATGTGTCTACAAGCCAAGGACTGCTGGCAACACCAGAAGCTGAAGAAGACATGGAGTAGCTTCTCGTCTGGAGCCTCCTGAGAGAGTATAGCTCTGCCAGCACCTTGGTTTTGGACATCTAGCCTCCAGAACTGTGTGAGAATACATTTCTGTTAATTTAACTCACCCGGTTTGTGGTGCTTTATTATGGCAGCCTAGGAAACAAATACACGGATCTACTTACTCATGGTGCCCTGAGCCTGCCTTGGGCTCAGACATTTCTCTCCTTCAGCTCATTATTCCTCATACTTGCACATCACTTGCTGTCTTTTCTATCCAACCTTTGAACCCCAGCTCAAATCTCCAACTCATTCATCATCTGTTCTAATCTGTGCAGTGGGAAGTGACTTTCCCTTTAGAAGTATGCTCATGGCATTCATTGGACCTTATCCTGCACTCTTTGACAGCATCTTGCGGCTTGTTCTTTGACTTTTTACTATTTTCATGATGGGAATATTGTCTTTTATCCCCTGCTGGCCCAAATGGTGCCCACTCTGTGCCCAGGACATGATGAGATTTTAATGAATATTGGTTGTTGGGTTAATGCTTTGGCAGTGGATGCAGAGTCATGCAGCATCACTCTTTAAAACAAGAATCCCGTATGTGTAGCTACATGAAACACAGCCTCCAGGTTTTCTCCATGGTCTCTAAAGAAAGTGGCTTTTTTATCATTCTCAGCAAACTATCTCAAGGACAAAAAACCAAACACCGCATGTTCTCACTCATAGGTGGGAATTGAACAATGAGAACACATGGACACAGGAAGGGGAACATCACACACTGGGGACTGTTGTGGGGTAGGGGGAGTGGGGAGGGATAGCATTAGGAGATATACCTAATGCTAAATGATGAGTTAATGGGTGCAGCACACCAACATGGCACATGTATGCCTATGTAACTAACCTGCACGTTGTGCACATGTACCCTAAAACTTAAAGTATAATAATAATAAAATAAATAAATAAACAATAATAATAATAATAAAAGAAAGTGGCTTTTTTGTACCCTACATGAAGCACTTCGGGGTGGTATTGGTACGTTCAGAAGGTGCGGCAAGGTGGGGCATTGATTCTGGCTGCAAAAAGGAACATCTGGTCACAATCCATTAGTCTGCTCTGTGATAGTTCCGAAAGCATGCTGTCCCACATCTTGGGGTAAATAAAGCTTTTACTCTCTTGCTTCTCTTCTTCTGATCAACTTGCCCTGCTCATGTTCCAGGCCAGTGTTGCAGAGAATATAATTGAGGTCAATATCCCTTTAGGCAGTATGGAGGAAGGGCAATCCCGCTCACCCAGCAGGAGTGAGATGGGGCTGGTGTAGTGACTCATATCAAGTGACATTTGCAAAGGGAGGCCTACCGTTCACTAGCGAGATGCCAAGCAGTGTCTTCTGTTGGGCCCCTTGGAAGACTGATGTTTAGCCAGCAATTCTCTTTTAGGAAACAGGGGCAGAGAGGGGAAGTGGAAGGGAAGAGGAAGAGTAGAAGAACCTTTTGGAAAAACCTGAATTTGACACTGTCAATATTTGGGAATGTGCTGTCACCTTTATCAATATCCTACTGCTCACTACTTATATCCTTTGAGATCTGATATCTCCTTCTCTGACCAGCCATTCTGAGCTTTACCTTTTCTACTTTTACCACACTTTGCATCTGTATCATACAATCTCTATCAAATTATATACGTAGTGCCTTACTTTTTCTATTGATAGGTAACTGCAAAACTTTTTTTTTTAAAAAGAAAATACTTAGAACAGAGGTCATTATTACATGAGTTTTGCTATACGTAGTGTAAGACAGCCTTTTCAAAACTGGGGTGAAAAGGGTTACAATGCAGAGACCTAGGTTTGCATTCAGCGGTGTTATCTTATAGCATAGGAGGCTGAATAATGGTCCCCAAAGATGTCTATGTCCTAATCCCTGGGACCTGTGAATATGTTGATATGTTACCTTGCATGACAAAGGAGATATTGAAGATGTAATTAAATTAAGGATTTTAAGATTAAGAGGCTATCTTGAGTTATCTGGATGGGCCCATTGTAATCCCAGGTGTCCTTATAAGAGGGAGGTGGGAATGGCAGAGGCAGAAAAAAAGGTGATGCGAAGATGGTGGAAGCAGAGGCTGGAGTGATGTGCTTTGAAGGAGGAGGAAAGGGCTATTAGCCAAGGAAGGTAAGTGGTCTGCCTGGAAGAAGTAAGGAAACAGAGTCTCCTCCAGAGACTCCAGAACGAATGCCACTCTGCTAGTACCTGGATTTTCTCCCATACAACCCATTTTGAACTTCTGGCCTCCAAACGTTAAGATAACACATTTGTACTGTGTTCAGTTATGAAATTTGCATTAATTTGTAATAGCAACAAGCACACTACTCTGTTCTCTCACCTTGTTTATTTATTGTGTGTTTACTGCTTATCTTCCCCACTGGGATGTGTGTATAGTCCACAAGGACAGAGCATAACCAAGGCTCTATCCTCCCCCCACACACTCTCAAAACTGCCCTTGAACAGGTCACCAGCGAGTACGAAATTGCCAAGTCCAGTGGAAAGGTCTGATTCGAGTCCTCTTACAAGATCATCATATTCACCTCTCAGCAGCTTTGGACATAAAATACTTCCTCCTTCTTGAAACATTTTTACACTGAGCTCCAAGAGACGACACTGCCTCGGGTTTCCTCCTAGCTCACTGGCATCTCCTTCATGATCTCCTTTGTTGAATCTCCCTCCCCTTCCTCCCAACCACTGAAGGCTGGAGTATTCCAAGACTTAGTCTCCTGGAATATCTTACCTAACCATAACTACTCCCTAGGTGATTTTATTAAATTTAACTTTAAAAACAATCTGCATAATGAAGATAATCAGATGTATGTCACCATCCCAGAAAGCTACCCTACACATGTCCAAGCTAGAGCAGTATGTCCAGCTGCCTGTTCCACATCTTGACATCATTATCTAATAGGCGTCTCAAACTCACGTGCCCAAATGGAACAATTGATTTCCTTATTCACAGTCCTTGCACCTCCCAAGCCTCTGTAGCCATGCTCCTTCCCTGTGGCTTAGGCTAAAAATATTTTCTCTTTCTTTTTGCCATATGGATTATTAAGTATATACATGTATGTTAGGGAGGGACAAAGAAGGTGTCCCTGAAGAGGTGACTTTTTCTATCATACTCAGAATAAAATGCAAACTCCTTGCAGGTCACATGAGGCATAATCTGAAACCTGGCTACACCCTGTCATCTCCTCCCTCCTCATTCTGAACCAGCCATGCTGGCCTTCTTGTTTTCTAGAGATGCCAGTATTTCCTTGGAGGCTTTTTAAACTCGCTGTTCTGTCTGCCTGAGCCTTTCTTCTGCCAGAATGTCCTGTGGCTGTTTCCTTCACCCTATCCAAATTTTTATTAAAATATCAGCTCATCATAGAGGCATCCCTTGGCCACCATAATTTCCCTGTATGCTATTAAACCTGCTTTTTTTACACACACACACCCACCCACACACCACTCTGTTCTCTCGCCCTGTTTATTTACTGTGTGTTTACTCACTGCTTATCTTCCCCACTGGGATGTGTATATAGTCCACAAGGACCGATCTTTTCAATGGTCTTGTTCATTGCTGCATCTTCAGCTCTTAGAGTAGGGCCTTGTACATAGTAGGCATCTGATAAACACTTTTTAGCACTTCCTTATGTTAAAATCAAATGTCTTGCTTATTATTATAGATCTTAGCTATATTGCATATTACATTAGGTATGTAATATCTCTCTTAAATTTCTTAAGATTAGGGACCATATTGATGTTTTTCTTGTCACCCACATAAGGACACAACAGCCCAAAGCACATACGAGTGATTTTCAAATGAATGAATCTTCATTTTGTCTTTTTGATTTGAACTCGGCAATGGAAATCATCTGGGGGCCTTCTTTTCAAGTGTATGTTCAGTTATGTCAGGTGTTCTAGGTAAGAGGCCCATAAATGGAATTTGGAGGGCTCATGAACCTCCTAAAATTGTACATACACTTTTATGGGTATTTGTGTTTTCCTGGAAAAACAGTCTATAGATATTTTCAGGTTCACAGAGGAGCCACTTCCCTAAAGGTTGAAAACCACTGAGTTGTGCCAAGGTATGCAGACTGTGGGTGACCTATGCCCAGGGCTGGGGCTTAATTGAGGGTGAGGAATCAGGAAGGGTGGGAGGAGTTTGCAATGCTTGGGATGAAGGGTGGCTGACCTTACTCACCCCCACTTAGCAGCCCAACAATTTCACACCAAGCTTATGGGTGGCAGAGAAAAATCTGTGATTGGGTCAGAATGCTAATGATATCATCTGGCATGCTATGACTGAGGGAGAAACTAGAAGATTTTAAGTTTTACTCCCTGGGCATTCCCAGCACATCCCTGGGAGAGGGCTCAAAGGCCACCCAGGCCAACTAGCCATGCCTTGCTCATGAGTTACAGTCAGGCCAGGACACGTAGGGCACAGAACCCCTCCTGTCCATGTTCTTCCTTCAGCAATAACCATGTCCCTCCGCATAACACCACTATGCCACTGCCTTGTGTAAGCATTAACTCACTATTTCAACTTCGTGTGTGTACATTAGACTCAACCAGATTTAAGATTGCTAGATGTCAAAACCCTCATTAAATATCAATCATAGTGTCACACATGTAGTGGTACTTAACTGCTCTTTTTCAAGTGAATAAATGACAACATATTAAATAACTAGGTGGCTGTATTTGGGACTTTCTCCAATTTAAAGAGCCAGGGAAAGTCCTGTCTCTCAATGGCAGATTGTTTTGAAACCCCCATTGACATCAATGAAACTTTTTTAGTTCTAAGACTCTGTGGTCATGGATTGAGAATAAGCTAGTGGATCTTGGCTGGGAATTCTTAAGTTTTACATGAGAATACCTTATATTCATGCAGTCCTTGACAGTTGTTAAAGTTTGCACACACATTCTCAATAATCATGTACTATTTTCAAAGATAGAAGGGGCTCTGAGGAGTTCTCTGATCTATTTCACCTCTCCTTTGGGGCAACCTGAACAATTTAGGTTGATTTCCAGAGAAATAAGTCCCCCAGCTCCCCTTGGGTTAGGATCTGATAATTTTCTCAGTTACTGAGAGTCCTCTTACTGCTATTTAAATCTGTCTGCTCTGATTCTATCTTTAGTAGGCATTTAGATAAGACCTGAGGAGTTAATGTTTTCCTGGCAAAACCTGAAGGGCTACTTTGCTGTTCTTTCCCTTGTTTTATGAAGACTGGAGAACTGCTTAGCACTAAAACAGTCAGATTGATCTAGTTTAATTAAGGTGCCCTGTCCACGGTGGATGCAAATATCTCACTGATGTTTCTATTTAGTCTGAATACATAACAAGGGCAGGAAAATGTCTGTTAGAGACACAATCCACTTAGAATAGTCCTGCTGCAATGACAAGTTTCCAATGAGCTGCAAGGGTTGAGCTGGGAGCAGCCCAAAGACTTGATTAGTCATGAAGGTCCTACAACCACACTGTGTCCAAGGGGAGAGTGGTATTTCTTACTTTGACAGATACTACTCATAACAACTGGGGCAGCATCATAAATGGCAATGGGGAGAATATTTCAAAGCTAAGGCTAAAATAGCAAACATAGGGAGTGTTGAGAAATGAAAGAAGCTTTCAGGACAGCATGGCGCTGGCAATGGAAGGCAATTGTTCTTCTACTGTGGAAAGGAAAAAGGAGCTGTACAGGGAACAGGGCCAGCCCCACGCAGAGGCACCTAGTACCAAATGCCCAGCCGGACTGCCCATCATTACTCTGGCTGCCATAATGGTGATTTCCCAGAATTGTATTCCTTCCTTTGGACTGTCATGGACAGGCACTGGCAAAATGTGGGAAATGTTAACAAACTGACACAGTAGCAGCCATTTCTACCATGAGTTCACACTAGTATTTAAGAACTTGGCAGAGAACTTTCCTTGAGGAAACAGGCCAAGAGGATTTAATAGTGAGGACAGAAAATGTCCAGAACAAGGAACACAGTCTAGAAGACAGAGATGAGATATAGTTATTAGGACACTTAATTTGGAGCAGACACCAAAAGAAGGCAGGAAGTTTGAGGATGACTGTGTTAGGGACACCTAAGGCCAGTTTTGCTGATACCAACATTTTTCCTAGAGATGGATCTGTTGAGAGTTTCTTCAATCAAATTAAGAGAAACATAGAAACATCTGCATATGACCTAGGGTAGCTTCCTCCTCCTCTTCTCTCCTTGTCACCATTGTTCCACTTCCTTTGACCCTTGCTCCTTTTCTCTGAGGGATTCAGGTTACTTGAATGACCAAAGGGCAAAGGGCAAGGTCCACAGCACCCCTCAGCTTGTGAGGCACAAAAATATTTAAGCATCTCCGTCGCACAGTATCTGCCTTGCTAATTAGCTCACGGATGTGATGTATGTTATCCAGCTCTCTGCTTCCAAAATTATCACAAATCCATATGGCTGTTTATTTACCAAGGTCACAAATATTGGATACCATCATCATAACCATTTGAAAGAAATCCAATTTTACATCAACCCTAAAATGGGGGGGAGATGGTAGTCATTGTGAAAAAAGCTACAAGATGAGCACACAAACCTTGAGAAGGTGTTTGCTAGGTGCATTTGGCCCCACATAAAAGATACTTACAAGACTCTGCTTTTTTATTATTTTAGTAACAGCTAGCTCAGCCAGTAGTTTCAAATCTCTTCATTTTCTTAGAATTTTGGCTTAGTAGCATACAGATGAGGATTCGTTTGTTTTTTTTTTAAGTAAGAAGTCACACTTTGCTATATTGATCAAGCAAAGCGAGGTCCTTTTGATTGCCTGGTGAATTATGAAACAAAACCAGATCGAATCACAAGTTCTGGACTTACTGCAGCAAAAGGCAATGAAGGGTGCATTAGCCTTGGATTTCCATCCTAGCTGTGCCTCCTACGAGTTCAGTGGCCTCAGGCATATCACTCATCCTTTCTGAGCTTTTATTTTATCTTATTTTTTCATTTGTAAAAATCAGAATTATAGTAGTTCTCTAAAGAAGGCTGTGTGAATTAAATGAGCCCATACCTGAAACACATGCTTTGTACAATATGAAGTACCATTTCTTTAAAAAAAAAAAAAAAAAAAGCAGGAATATTCACTACATCAGTGTCTCAGATTAACATTCATGGGAAACTGGGAAGGTGAAGAGTTTGACAAGAAAAAGTTGAGAGGAGGAGGGTTCCTGAGAGGTCAGACTTATGTAAGGTTCTGGTCCTGAACTCTAAAAGAGTTCAGAGCTGTGTTCTATTAGTCAGTCAATCATCAATAACTCACTGAGCACAAAATTTAAGCTGAAATTAGTTTTTTTCTGGAGACTGGGGCTTGTGGCAGGGGCAGTGTTAGTGGACTGAGTTGTTTTTCTGAGTTGGTCATCTCGTGAGTTTTAAGACCATGGAAAGATGGGCAAGAGTGAGGGTAGAAGAAAGTTTGTGAGTGAACTTTTGAGGAGTCTTGACATGCCACTTCCTTGTGCCTTTCCCCTGGTTTTTTTTTTTTTTTTTTTTTTTTTTTTGAGGCGGAGTTTCACTCTTGTTGCCCAGGCTGAAGTGCAATGGTGCGATCTTGGCTCACTGCAACCTCCGCCTCCCAGGTTCAAG
Organism: Pongo pygmaeus; assembly: GCF_028885625.2. Lineage (NCBI taxonomy): Eukaryota > Metazoa > Chordata > Mammalia > Primates > Hominidae > Pongo > Pongo pygmaeus. The sequence goes on from NC_072378.2 coordinate 11,690,631, forward strand.
CCATTCTCCTGCCTCAGCCTCCTGTGTAGCTGGGATTACAGGAGCATGCCACCACACCCGGCTATCCCCTGGGGTTTTAAATGTCATTACCTTCACGGAATCTAAGACCTTTTTATAATCTCCTGGTTGATGTGGAAATACATTTGTAAGTATCGAGAAGCTGAGTTAGGTCTTTGAACAATTACTTCGTTCACATTGTGCCAAAGGTTCAGTTATCCTCCTCCAACCGAGACCTGGCAACCTCATGCCAGCCCTGCTTGTCTCGGTCCCTGTTACTGATATTCAGGTTCCAGTGACCTAAAAATCTCAGAACAGGCTCTGTTTACTATTTAGCTTCTCCAAAACACAGCCTGAATAAAAAACCAAATGGAAATGTAGTCCTAGAAATATGTAAATGCTAATCCCATTTGTGATGCAGGATTGTGACAAAGTGTGTTACTTAAGTAGCTGCTGCTCAGCTATGAGATATTCTTTGGATGTTGGGGTGGGCTTTTTTTTTTAAAGCTTGCTTCATTCCGTCCATACTTCGGAAGTTTATGACATATTTGCAGAAGTCGCTTCTCTTTCAGGCCTGCCCTCTCAGAACTGTATGTCTTTTCAATGACTTCCTAAGCAACATGGCAGACTCTCACCTGGACATCTCCTGTGTTCTCAGCAGACTCACTGTAATTATAGCACTGGCTTGTGTTCATTTCATACCTTCAATATGCCCTTTAAATAAATAGTGATGAGGTGGATTGGATGCTGGGAATTGAGACATTTGGAAACATAAATAAGGCACTTTGGAGTTTTCAGTACAGAGGCTATTGGTGTTCTGTGTTCGCTGAATTTTCCCCTCACTCACCATTGCATGATTCAGCCACACTGGGATGATAGTATCTAGGACCTTGGGGTAAATGAGATCTCGATTGTAGAGAAAGAGGATCCAGAATGCCAAAAATACAAACTGGAAAATAAAACACAAAAAATAGCATCATTAGGCTTGTTTTTAATCAGAGCTTTCTAAGATAATCAAGGAAACACAGCTAAATAAAAACAGATAACCATTTTAAAGATATCTTACATATACATTATAGGAATGTAGTACATATACATTATAGTAATTCTACAATAAGCATTCTTCCCTTCATTTCATTGCTATATCTGCTCTTTCTGGGGATTCCTCAATGTGCCAGAGAGTTAGAGATCAATTATTTGTCATCGTGGCAGGCAGAGAAGATATGAATAAACAGGATTCCCAGACCATTAGTCATTTATTTTAACCAATAACTTCTTTTTCTAAACTTTCACCAGGAATGCTGAGAGTAGGCACACGGAGTGGCTTGAGTCATACACGTTCCTTGTCCACCTTCTAAATATGCGTGGCTAGGGGAAGCAGGAAGGCTGAGAACCGTAAGTGCCAAGCTCCCAGGAAAATGCACAAGCTAGCTGACTGAGGGCTGGATCTCCCTGGTGCTCAGAACTTTGAATTGATCTCCTCTTGTACTCCTTGCCTTTCTTGTCAAAGCATCTATCCTCTATGCTACGAAGTCAATGCATAGATAAGGAAGTTAAAAACTATTGAACTTCTGATCTTCCTATCTTCTGACATTTCACACACTCCATTTCTAAGCCTTAAAAAAATAAACAGACTTCATTGTTGATTTTAAAAACTTGGCTATAGCCAGATTTGGTGGCCCATGCCTGTAATCCTAGCACTTTGGGTGGCCAAGGCAGGCAGATCACTTGAGCTCAGGAGTTCGAGATCAGCCTGGGCGACATGGCAAAACCATGTCTCTACCAAAAATACAAAAAAGTAGCCAGGTGTGATAGCACACACCTGTAGTACCAGCTACTTGGGAAGGTGAGACAGGAGGATCACTTGAGCCTGGGAGGTTGAGGCTGCAGTGAATCGAGATCACACCACTGTACTCCAGGCTGGGCAACAGAGTGAGACTCTATCTCAAACTGCCCCCCCAACCCCCCAAAACCAAAAAGCTTGGTCATTAGAAGATTTTACATGGGCAGAGGTAGAGGTATCCTGCAAAGTAATAGGTATCCTTGCTCTGTTATCAGAGAACTCATTAGGGCTTAGAGAGCTGCATTTTGCATTTAAGTTAAGTTCCGTACTATAGGAAGCAGGACAATGAGAGGTAGAAGAAGGTAGTCATTTCTAATTATAGGCCCCTGCTGGGCAGCCGGCATGCCTGATCTCTGTTTGTTTCCATTCTAGCTAACGAATGGAAAACATGAACAATGTCATAGAAATGTGGATGGCATCAGCATGCAAGCTTACTGTCCCTGCCATATGTCTCACTTCTGCCTGACATCCATCCACTCAGCAACATGAATGAGGCACCCACTGTGTACCCCATACCAGGCTGTCTTTCTCTCCTTGGTTGTCTTTTCCATGTGCCACCTTTGAAGGTCTCATATCTTTTTTCAAAAAAAAAAAAAATTATTTGATGGTTTTCCACTTGCAGAAGTAACATATACTTATCGTAGCAAGTGAAACAAGATGTATAAAAGGGGAAAATTAGTCATCTCCCTCCCCAGGGCTCTGCATTCCCATCACCCTGATGGAACCAAGGTTGTCTCAGTTGTATTTTGATTAAGAAAGGTCTTTCAAACTTCCCCATTAGACAGCAATAAGGACATTGTACCAAGTCTTTGCAGAGGTACAAAAGCTAGTGATAAAGCTGATCACTAATGTGCCCTATTTCCTAAAGACACTGGGCAATGTGGCACAGTCCTCAGACAGGACATTGTTGTAAATGCAGTGGGTGTGGTTTCCAATTATGAGCTCCCAAACAGCTTGGCTGCCCAGGAGAAGCGTCTGTCCATATGCACATTTCTGTTAGATTATGTACACATCTTTGTAACTTACTGTGGATACGGGAAAAGCCAGTGTGGTGAAAAGCAGGTCTCTGAAGGCAGTTAGGAACTTAATGTCTTTTCTCCCTTTGGTTCTTTTCAGCACATCATCCAGGCAGGTGACCCCGTAGAAAATGGTCTGCAAGAGCTAAATCCATTACAACAAATGAGGGCATTTTCATTTACTTTAATTAATACCTTCTTCACTGATGGAAAACTCCATCCTTCTGAGAGTAATGTGGCTTTGAGAGGGAGAGGGCTGTTGGGTTGTTTTGGTTGAGAGCCAATTCAAGGGCTGGGCTTCCAGCTCATTGGGTCCTGACCCTGCTCGCTAAGACTGATTGAGTAAATTTGTTTAGGGGACAATAATGTGTACAGTATTTAGTGTAATGGACTTGAGCTAACATGGAAACAAAATAAAGAGTCAGCCTAAAAGGGGAACGTAAGGAGATGGACACCTTGACGGCAAGAGGTTGGAAGAACCAAATAAACAGCTCAAAGGCAAAGAGGCAGATACAGGGTGGACAGAGTCAGGAGTCTTCCTGGGAAGGAAAATTAGGAAAAATGCCTAGTGCTGAAATCTCACTAGAGAAACTGGAATCAGGTCAAGAGCATCACCACAAATCTCTGTGCTCTCCCAAGAAAGGCACACAAAAGGGTGCCTTGCTCAGCCGAAGAAGAGCTGGTGCACTTTCTCCCTTAAATAGGGCACCTGCAGGCCTCACCGAGACAATCTGGCCACGGCAGCAATTTAAATCCAAGGGGATAGAGCAAGCCATGAGCGCTGGTGGGTTACTAAGTGCTGTGTGGTCCCCAAAGCCAGGAGAAAGAGAAGGAGGGTATTTTTCAAGAAAGTAATACGATATGGAAGGCAAGCTTTGTACATTCTTGTTGCTTTGTACAATTCTGTGGTGTGTCATTTAAGGACTGGTAGAGTTTGGGGGGTGGGGTTAAGTTAGGCTTGCGACAGAATCCATCCAAATCCCTGAAAGCCCTGGACTGGTACAAGAGGGATGGTCTGGACTCTGCTTTTAGGCTATAAGTCAGGACGGTTCTAGAGCCTGGGGAGCTGGGCTGGGGATGGATCAAGGTGGCTGTTGGGGAACAATCTCTGAGCTCTGGACTCTAGGAAAGACCTAGCAAAGTCAGCCACATGCTGCTCCTGGGCTGAGGGCGTAGGCAGGAGAGGATATAGAGGTGGGTCAGACCAGCTACACCCATCACCCAGGAGCTTGTTAGAAATGCAGGACCTCCATCCCATCCCAGACTACGGAATCAAAATCTCTTGAAATGGGGACCAAGAGTTTGTTTTTTAATAAGCTTCTCCAGAGCTTGTTAAAGATTGTTTATCCAGGTGGGATGAGGGGAGAAATTGAAAAACTACCTATTGGGTACTAAGCTGATTACCTGGGTCACAAAATAATCTATACTTATATAACAAACCTGCAAATGTACCCTTGAATGTAAAATAAAAGTTAAAAAAAAAGAAATTTTTGGCCAACGTTATTAAGATACACTTTACAGAATATAAAATACAGATTTTAAATGTAGAAAAAGATTATTTAATCTTTATGTAGGCTAAAGCTAGAACCACTGAATGAGACACAAGTTTAGCACTCAAAAATCTTACTACTGAAAGCTATAAAGCGGACGTTTATTCATTACTTGGTGTGTGCCAGGCACTGAATTATGTGTTTCATTCTCATAACAACCTTTTGAGCCAAGTCCTATCATTAGACCCCCTGCTCACCACCATTTTACAAATGAGGAAACAAACCTGCCTAAAGCTTCCTGGCTGGTAGATGTCAAACCCAGCAGTCCTGTTCTTGAGCTAGACTTTTAAAAAATAAAAAAATTATCAGGTTTCTGAGCATAGTTCAGATAAAGCATTGTGGGAGGTCAGAAGACAGACAATTATCTCCAGGTGGGAGAATGAACGACAAGTTCACAAAACACCGATGCCTGATTCCCACCCCCAGAGATTCTAATGTAATCAGTCTGGGGCTAGGGCCTAGGCATTGGGAGTTTTAAAATCCTCCCAGGTGATTCTAATCACGGGCAGCTGAGGCTGAGAACCACCTGCCTGGAGGAACTTCCGTTTGGAAATTCAGACCCTGCAGTCTCAAGAGAGGCGGGGCTGGAGAGATGCAGGCTGTTGAGCCCTCATGTGGAACAAGATTGCAGGAAAGGGAGAGAGGAGAGAGGGGAGAACAGAAAAGTAGGCAGCAAACAGCAGGGAAAGTCCCTATCTAAGGGACAGGAGGGGAAGGGGACACAAAGGTACTAAAGAACAACCAGGGGGTAGAAGAGCCAGAAGACAGGAAATCATGGGCCCTGGGGTGGAGGAGGTTTTGAACCAGAAAGGGGTGTCTCAGGGAGGGGTGGGGCAAAAGCTTTAAATGGCAGGAAGAGGTTGCCACCCTAATACTTCTCATTATTGCTGGTGATTTTGCCATTCACACGCTCAGGGCTGCAGAATTTGGATGTGTAGTCATTTGCACAGGGAGTTGGGAGAAGTTCCCTCCTCTCTCCCTCCCCCACCAGTAGCCTCGACTCACCCTGGTTTCACTTCCAGCCGCTCAGGCCGCAGCAGGCCAAGCTGCTGCTGGAGTTAGGAAGAGCAGGCATAGGCTTGGGCCCAGGGGAAGAGGCCTGCGCTGTTCTATCAGCAAGGCAATTAATCCCGTCCTGAGCCTGGGCCAGGCCTTCCCTCTCTGGGGAGAGGCCGCCTCCACCCGGCGTGTGAAGCCCATGTGACCCGCTTTCCTCAGGCTGGAGCTTCCTAGAGTCATCGTGAGTCAAGCTCCTCCTGACTTTCTCCTGCCTCTCCCAGTCACAGGATGTGGAAATCGGATTGGGGGAAAGAACGCATTACTCAGATCCTCCGGGCCTTCTCCAACAATAAAACCTTGCTTTACGCCTCCAACTTGTCAATCCCCTCTCCCTCTCCACCACAGCTCATGGTTACTTCTCAGGCATATGGCACACGGGCCTCTCTAGATGCCCACGGTGTGTGCCAGGCAGCCCTGTCGCCATTGAGCTTACTCAACATTGAGGCGTCTTTGTCCGAATTCACCAGAAGCAGGTGGAACCCCCGCGTGGGGGCTCAGGAGGAAGGCACTAGGGAGCTGCCAAGGAAAAGAAACCTACAAGAGCTGGGGCATGAAGGGGCTGCCAGGAGCAGTTGGGGCACACAGAGAGTGAGAGAGCCTCTCCCAGGCTCCATGGGGAGGCTTCCAGGAGGGCAGCAGGGACAGGTGTGGATCAGCCCATCCCACTGGAACGGTCTGCTTATTCTCCAAAGACGATGCGATGTTTGTAAAACTCAGAATGAGCTTGACTCACGATAACAGACGGAGCGATCAGGGGAGGCAATGTTAGCTGTTATGGGCTGAGTTATATCCCCCACCAACCACCACCAAATTCATATGTTGAAATCCTAACCTCTGGGACCTCAGAATGTGACTGTATTAAAGTGGTGATGAAGTTAAAATGAGGTCATGATGGTGCACCCTAATTCACTATGACTGGTGTCCTTATCAGAAAAGGAGATGAGGACTACAGACACACACAGAGGGAAGACCACGTGAGGACACAGGGAGAAGGTGGCCATCTGTAAGCCAAGGACACAGGCCTCAGGAGAAACCGACCTTGCCCACATCTTCAACTTCCAGCCTCCAGAACTATGAGAAAATCAATTTCTGTTGTGTAAGCCCAGTCCATGGTAGTTTGTTACGGCAGCCCTAGGAAACTATACAGTAGCGTTAAAATATGATCGCCACAACTGGTCTTCTTTGAAGAGTCTTACAACAAAATTACTATCATTTACATTTCATAACTATTTTGGCCACCCAGAAAAGCCCAGACGTAACGGCATCTACTTATTCAAAGTTTATTTCAGACCTGCTGCTCCCTGATTTATCCTTTCTCGTGGTTCTTCCCTAATTGTGTTCCCACTGCGTGTTCCGTGCCTTTTCCTGAAATGCTGCTTCTCTGAGTTCGTTAGCTGTCTTTTGTTTCTGTTGCTAGCTGACAAACTAACACCTGCGACAAAGCTGAATTGACACTTTTAAATAACTAATGCAATTCAAGAAACTGCAGTTAAAGGATATTTAGTTTTTACATTCATGTGTTTTCACAAACCCACAAAAATCTTCAAATCGTGGAAGCTTAGCCTTTCCAAGTCATCAAGCTTATTCTCTTGCCTTTAAGCCAGAGCCCTCTCCCTTTAAACTACCTTAGGAAATGAGAATTTCTTCTATTTAAAAAGTAATTCCAGGGAGGGAGATTCCACAAGTTTCCTGAGCAAGACATTACAAGTCTTATTGGATGAGTCAAGTAATCCAACACCTAACTCAGGACTGTGCCTGACTCAGCCAGGCGGGACTTTCTTATTTCTCTCCTTCGAAATGATGCAAGAATTTGCGGTGGAAGACTACACCAGAAGAAAACAGCAATTGGGGGCTGTGATGAGTCCTTTATATAACGGTGGTGGTTGTGTTTGGGGCAGGTACTTTGCCAAGTATATCTGTATTCGTATGGAATACAGGATTTCTGTCGTCATTCATACACATTTAACTTAAGAAACTGAGATTAAAGGATGCAATAAAGAACACAGGAGGAGAAAGAATGTGCAGAACCACAGTTTGGAATAATGAAGAGAAAAATGAGACCAAGAGCATCGAGGGACAGGTTGGAACGAAGTACCAGAATGCTTGGCCAATGTTGCATAGCTGAGGACAACGGGCTTCAGTACAGCAGTAGGGTGGCTGTGGGATAAAATACCTTCATGATGGGATGGTCTCATGCCTGTTAGAACCATGTTCTGGTCATTCACTCATTCAACCAACATTCACGGAATGTCAGTTAGGTACCAGAAATTGTCGGTTAGGTACCAGAACATAATACAGGCTGGGGAAAGCTCTGTGTTAGTGTCTTTATCTGGAATTAGGAAAAGAAGAAGTGGAAGAAGATGATGAGGAGAAGAGGGAGGAGGAAGAGGAGGGAGAGAAACCTTTTCTGTATGTTTGGTATTTTACACGATGCAGGTCAGGTTCCATGGGAAACAATCTGAGATTCTGAGATGTGCCTGCAGGATGTTCACTGAAGAACACTCTCAGACATCTACGAGAGGCAAAAAGGGAACAGGATTGAAGTGGGGTGGCTGAGTGCTGTGCAGTTGCATGGAATCAGCTGATCCCTTGAGGAGCTCTGAGCTGAGCTGCTCCTTCAGAGCTGTCCGGGAGTGCAGACTTTGCACCCCATATTGGATGCCAGTTATTGCAGGCAGCAACGCCAGGGAGGGGCCTAAACCTTGGTCGAGGCAGCTCCCTTCTGCTGGGGGCAATTCTGGGAGGGGATCTCAGCTTTGCACCATCAGCAGCCAACACTTCTTCTGAGAGCTGGGGACTGAGTACCTCAGCGCTGGGGAGGTATGAGGATCTGGGTGCCTTATCAGAATATCCACTGCACATGAGAAAACTGAAGCACAGAGAAGTTAGGAAACTCACTCAAAATCACACAGCAAGTGAGCACAGCCAGTGTTCTGGCTTCAGAAGCCAGGTCTTCAATCACTCATCTCTATACTGCGTGCAAAGAACCTACCAAAATGCTGTCATAGTTACTTGCTCAATAATTTATAGCTGCTTTATTTTGGGTGCTGGTGGTGACTATCACATAGTTCTCTCAGTCCTTACCCTTTCAGCTATCGAAGTGCATCTTTGTGAGGCAGAAATAGTTAAGTGTATTTCTGACTCCATGTTGCTGAAGAGTGCCATAGGGGCTGGGTGCGGTGGCTCATGCCTATAATCCCAGCACTTTGGGAGGCCAAGGCAGGCGGATCACAAGGTCAGGAGTTTGAGACCAGCCTGGCCAACATGGTGCAACCCCACCTCTACTAAAAATGCAAAAAAAATTAGCCAGGCCTGGTGGCGCATGCTGTAGTCCCAGCTACTCAGGAGGCTGAGGCAGGAGAATTACCTGAACCCGGGAGGCAGAGGTTGCAGTGAGCTGAGATCGCGCCACTGCACTCCAGCCTGGGGGAACAGAAGGAGATTCCATCTCAAAAATAAATAAATAAATAAAGAGTGCCATAGATTACTTAAGGTTGGACCCCAAGTGTTGAAGTGGGTGCCATACTATAAATTCAACCCCATCTTCTCACTGTTCACAGGCTGCCTTGGAGTTTAGACCCATAGAGTCCTCCCAGGTCCTCTGTTCCCCCAGCCCCAGGCCAGCATCCCCAAGGACTTATGTGGTAATGCCACTGTTGTCAGCATGAGAAGTTGAGGGTGATGACAATGGAGCTGCCTGGGGCTTGGGCAACTTATGAAAAGGGAGGGAAAGGTCATGCTTCTGTTGTTGAAGGGGGTGTCAGGGGCGTGGGGAGGGAGGGACCCACTCAGAATCTCCCCTGGAGATCCCAGTTATGTGGCCCCACCTCTAACAATGTTTCAGAAGGAAGTTTATCTTTAAAAAGAGGAAACCTTAATAAACTGAATGAATTCTGCGAGCCAAGTTGTGGCTGCTGAGCCTTGCCCTAAACCCCCTAGCTCATATTCCCTGGGATTAGGGACAGTCCCTGGATGGAAATGGGGTGGACAGAGAGCAAGGGACATAGCATTTGTGGAGGACTCAGGCACTGGATGATCTGAGCCAACCTAAGCAGCTTGAGGACACCCATGGCACTGCCTTAGTCTCACGCCTAGCCTCTGGGGTTCCCCATTCTGCATGGCTGTCTGCTGGAGCCTGCAGACTGTACCACCAGGACTGCCTGGTGCCTGCGGGCAGCTACAGCAGGGAGAGCAGTGGCTCGGCAGTGGTCCTTCTCCAGCTGGGAAGACGGGGCACGCAGCTCGGGGAGGGAGAAATAGGAGCCATGAAGGGGAAGGGGGTGGATGACTCCTGCTGGCCTCCACCTACTAAGTCACCCTCCTGCATCACCTTCTCTACCCAGAGAAGTTCACCATCACCTCCCCATCTTCTCTCCCCACCGTCCACTGCCTAACACCATGCTGATGTCATTCTGAGCGCTTCCCACCTGTCAGATCATTTCTCCCCCATGGCTACCCTATAGTTAGCTACTATTTTTATTTCTATTTGACAGATGTGGAAATGAAAGACACAAAGAAGTGCCTAGCCCAGGGTCTTGGGGGCAGCAAGCAGTGGGACTGAGGTGCCATCCCAGAGATCACAATTGTAACCATTGTGAAACACCACCTCTCCCTCCCAGCAGGGAATCAGTAGCCCCTTCCCTGAGGTCAGTTTACTCTCTTATTAGGCAGAGACTCCTATCTGTCCTCTCCTACCTTCACTCTCCTTAGTCAGAAATGGGTCACCTTGACCAATTCTCAATGGCACCTTAGCCACTACCACCAACCCCAGGGGAGTAGCTCAGTGCAACTCTTGTCTGTCTCCCCTTCCAGTCCCCTGGGATAGCTTCAAGGGGAACTGGGGCAATGCTCTCAATGCCAACTGGCACAAAAGGGGGCTTTGCTCTTACAAAGGGGACACAAATGATACTCAGCCAATTATAAATTCAAGCTGTTTACGAGGAGGGGTGTACATTTTCTGGTAAGCAGGATTGGATACTAACTTCCCCAAACTGAGGTAAAATAAATATAAGAATGTGAGCACAAGTTGTGAGACCTTTATGACTTAATAAGCACAACCACCAATTAATTAGTCATGAATGAACACTAATTAATCATTAGGAAACACAACCGTTCATCAGCCCATGAGATCTCAAGAGCTAGACATTTTCAGGTCCAATATTTCACCTTAAGCATATTCAAAATCTACATTAAATTGATCCTTTGAAATACACTCAACCCATCTTCACCAGTTGGGAAGCATTTCATTAGGTCACACTTTCAAGATGACTCCTAATGGAGCTCAGAAAGAAAATCACCACAGGTAAGCCCCTCAGTTTATTTACGAGGGCCAGAAGATACCAGGAGAGAGGGACTGCTCAAGGATGCAGAAAGGCTGAGGTCACGTCAACGTACCAAGTTGCAGCTTTTTAATATGTGGGTATCCTGTGCCAGGCACTGTGCTGAATTCAAGGTAGAAATATAGACAGTTAGGGTTGGCAAGGACCTAGGAGAAAAAGAACTTCTGTTTTGGAGCCAAAGTTTGATTGGAATGTTAAGACTCACATGGCAGGGAGAGAGGGAATTAGAAAACAACACTACACATAAATCAGCGGAGACTGAGAGATGCTGTGAAAATCAGAGAAAGGAAAAGGAAATTTGGACTGGAGTTGGTCAGCAAAGATTTGGGGGGAGTATATGTGATTCCCAATCTTCTATGAAAGAAGCAATGTGGTGAAGAGAGGTAAGTAGGCCTTTCTTCTAAGGACAGAGAGAACACTGGGCAGAGAAGTGACAGCAGGAAGCCCAGGGACCAATAGTAGTGAGACGCAGTCCTTACTGCGGAAGAGACCAGCCTCCCAGGAAGAGGGAACCTGCTGGTTGGGCAGGTGAGCTCTTGAATCGGGAGTTTGACATTGGGTCCATGAGGCAGGAGGGAGCCACTGTGGTTTCCTGAGCAGCAGACCACACTTTTAGATCCAGGTCATGGTATTAAAAAACAAACCAAAACCAGTGCTTTGAGAAGATTAATTTGGAATCTGAGTGGCTGGATTAGACCATGAAAGGACCGTAAAGAGATGATATGGTCATCCAGGAAGGCTTCATATAAGCCTGGAATGAGAGACAGTAAGGTTGAAGAAGAAAGGATGAACTTAGTAAAAGGAAAACCTAATAGGATTTGGTAGCTGATCAATCAGGGAAGCAAAATTGGGATTAACACTAGGAAATGACAGTATCACTGACAAGATAAGAGACTTTTCTCACTCTTGGAAAATAAGGGCTCTTGGAAATGTAGGTGAGCTAGAATTAAAAAGTCAGGACCAGTTGTGTGTGTGTGTGTGTATATATATATACAAAGAAGTAAGGGAGCTGGTTAATGAGTGTGGTGATAAATCTATTCTTAGCCACACATAGTGTGAGGTAGGACATTCATACTGGAATTGGATTTTATTAGAAAGTCAGTCCTAACTACAGACACACGTCCCTTTTAGTTGACTGTTTTTCATAGAAAGTCAATAGAGACACAAACCTTAGGGGTGTGTGTGTATGCACGCGTGTGTGTGTGTGGGTTTTTTGTTGTTATTGTTGTTGTTTACTGTGGTACTCCTAGTTCTACAAAAAATATTTTTTGTTTTGTTTCTGTTTGTTTTTCTCATAAAATTCCATGATTGAAACAAGTAGTCACCTTGAAGTTTTCAAACACACTGGAGCTGTGTTCAGGGTTCCAATTTTTCAGGCCCAAATAAAGAGGCCACTAACCAACCAGTGAGGAGGAAGCAGCCGCTTTGGGCCTCTTTGATTTTAACTCTCTCCACTTCCACCTCCTTAGCATTTCAGAGTGTCACAGTTTCTGATCACATACATTCTCTGCTTGTCAAACGAGGATTACGATTCTGAAAACAGATGTTTATGTGGCACCCAAGATTTTAGTCAAAAACCTCAAATATTAATTCACATCCCCAAATGATTCCCCATTATTAGCTTTTAACTTTAAAAGTATTTTTTAAAACCTATTCCTCAAAGTATTTTTTGTAATCTACTTTTCTCCCATTCATTCACACTTCATCAGAATGCAGTCAGCCAGGTTAGGAAGACAAGAAAGGATTAAGTCATAAGATTGGTTTTTAAAGAGTTGAAAATGTGTATTTGCCATTCGGTTGGGTGATTTGTCCTTTAAGATGGAGGCTGAACCTATAAAAAATTGAGGTGGGAGCTGAACATGGCAAAATGTGTTTGCTTTTCTTAGATAAATCTGTTAGTCTGTGTGTGCTGTAAAATGGCATTATTCCTTCATTGGAAATTACACTTCCTACACACCATACGCCACTCTGCCTTCTCTTCACAGACTTCCCCAAGCAAAGTTCAAAATGCCTCCTGCATTTGTAGTTAATCCCACGGTGAAACCATTAGCATGGTCCCCTCTTTGAGCTCATCTGAAAAGAGCTCCAAGATGAGATTTTTTTTTTTTTCAAGAGAGCATTTAACAATGAGCCAACACAGAGATGTTAACTATAGATAATTTCCAAATTGGGTTTATCAGAGCAAATTGTTAAGTAAACGAAAAACCCAAAACTCACAAAACGGTGAAGAAGGAAGACAAATAACAAATTTGTGTATTTAATAAAATTCAAAGATGATATGTGTGGCAGCACTGATATTCTAGAGAAATGGATCGGTTCCTGGTACGGCCATATGGACTTACCAGATTAAGCAGCGTCATATATTTCCACCTTGCACCATTTGCCAAGATTTCGGATTTCACCTCGTCTTTTCCTTCCTGTGAGATGTAATAATTGAGGAAAGTATACCAGCTCAGAACAAGGAAGCGGTATATGCATGTAGAAGTCTTCGTCATGGCTAGTGCCGACCGGGGCACCGTGAATGTCTTGAGTAGTTTCTGGCGTCTTTCTGTGGGTCACAGCTCAAGTTCAACAGCAGGCCAGAGAGCTATAAACCACACCCCTCTGGGACTGAGAGTTCCAATACAGGCTGAATTTGGTTCTCTTTTAAGCTCCTTTCCTGATAAACTTCAGAGACAGGATTACTGGTTTTCAGATGCCTGCATTTAGATAATGATAGATAATCTGTAGATTTGCATAAAATACAACATGTGGGCTTTGAGAAGGGCAGGTAGCAATGCAAGAGCTGTACATTGTACTGTTTCACTAGGGCACTGGGGCAGAGGCATGGTTAAATGAAGTAAGCATGAAATACTAGAAAAATCTAACGAAATATTTCCATGGCTGTATTCTTTTTTCTTTTCATTTGCATATAACAAGGAAGTTGCAACCTTATCTCTTGAGAAAAGGAGGAGCAGGTTGATAAACCAGTTCATGGGTGTGCTTAGGGCATGAACAGTAGAAAGGAAAAGTGTGTTGTAATTTTGCTCCTGAGGTCTCTGAGATTCTAGAAAGTCTGCAACAACCTTTGATCCTCCAGGGAGCAGCTCCAACGGTTTCTTTTCTTTTCTTTTTTTTTTTTTTTTTTCAGTTTTGTATCTATACCCTAGAGAACCAAGAGTAACCCAGGGCTGTCCTAGACACTCCATTTGCATAGGCATTTCTGTGCCCTGAGAGGGAAGAAGCAGCACAGGAGACCATCCTTACTGTGGCTATGACCCCAATATACCTGACTTTAGACGTTGCTGGGAGAGGGTGAGAGTCCCTGCTCTGCCATGAATAGGATGAGACATGGCTGGGCTAGGCAGCGTGCAGGACTAGGCTCTGACTCAGGCTCCACAGAAGGGAACTGAGGAAGAACTAGAAGTGGATGCCTTGTGACATCGCCAGCTTGTTTCCCTGGGCAACTGACTCCGAGGGGTGAGCAAATCCCTCAGAGAAATGCTCCTGACACAGTTATGTAAGTCTGTAATGGGTGCTTTTCAATGACTTAACCAGGGCTTAAAAGTACTAGCAGAAAGAACTGTAGGCTGGACAAGGAGGACAAAACATAAACAAACCCACCTCCTAAGAGTCAACAGACTCCCAACATCAGGAACGGGAGATGGGGGGAGAGAAAACCTGAGCCCGCCATGGAGGTCTGCATTGTAACCATGTTTTATTTTTCCATCTGTTGGGGCTGCTATAACAACATACTGTAAACTGGGAAGCTTGGAAACAACAGAAATTTATTTCTCAGTTCTGGAGGCTGGAAGTCCAACATCAAGATGCTGACAGAGTGCCTGGTGTTTAATGTGGGTCGGTTTCCTGGTTCATAAATAGTGCCTCCTGGCTGAGTCCTCTTGTGGTAGAAGGGGCAAACAAGCTCCCTGGGGTCTGTTTTATAAGGCCACTAATCCCATTCATGGAGACGCTGCCCTCATGACCTAATCACCTCTGAAAGCTCCCCTCTCCTAATGCCATCACCCTGGGAGTTAGGATTTCAACACAGGAATTTGCAGGGAACACAAACATAGACCATAGCAAACCATTCTCAAAGGAAGGGGTGATCTGGGAAATGGGTACATAAAACTCTGTACAAAACTCCACAGCCTGGGCTAAATTGCAAATAATAACAGAAGCTAATACTTTTATAGTACTTACTGTTTGCTAAGCATTGTTCCAGTTGCTTTACACATATTAGCTGATTAGCACTCTAAATAACACTATGAGGTAAGTACTATTATGTATTAAGTACATTTTCAGATGAGGAAATGGAAGTCCGATCTGCTAAAACGATGTGTTCAACACTTCGTAAGAGGCAGAGCTGCCATCTGAACTCAGTGTAATGGTTAATATTGAGTGTCAACTTGATTGGTTTGAAGGATGCAAAGTATTGCTCCTGGCTGTGTCTATGAGGGTGTTGCCAAAGGAGATTAACGTTTGAGTCAGTGGATTGGGAGAAGCAAACCCACCCTCAGTCTGGGTAGGCACCATCTAATCAGCTGCCAGCGTGGCTAGGATAAAGCAGGCAGAGGAACGTGGAAGGACTAGACTTGCTGACTCTTCTGGACTTCATCTTTCTCCCATGCTCTCACGATGCTTCCTGCCCTCGAACATCGGACTGCAAGTTCTTCAGCTTTTGGACTCCTAGATGTATACCAGTGGTTTGCCAGGGACTTTTGGGCCTTTGTCCACAGACTGAAGGCTGCACTGTTGGCTTCCCTAATTTTGAGGTTTTGAGACTCGGACTGATCCACCACTGGCTTTCTTGCTCCTCAACTTGTAGACGGCCTGTTGTTGTGATTGTGTGTCAATTCTCCTTAATAAATTCCCCTTCTTATATACATACATCCTATTAGTGTTGCGGGAAGTCAGGGACCCCAAACGGAGGGACCGGCTGAAGCCATGACAGAAGAATGTGGATTGTGAAGATCTTATGGACATTTATTAGTTCCCCAAATTAATACTTTTGTAATTTCTTATGCCTGTCTTTACTGCAATCTCTAAACATAAATTGTAAAGATTTTATGGACACTTATCGCTTCCCCAATCAATACCCTTGTGATTTCCTATGCCTGTCTTTACTTTAATCTCTTAATCCTGTCAGTTGAGGAGGATGTATATCGTTCCAGGACCCTGTAATAATTGCGTTAACTACACAAATTGTACAGCATGTGTGTTTGAGCAATATGAAATGTGGGCACCCTGAAAAAAGAACAGGCTAACAGCAATTGTTCAGGGGATAAGAGAGATAACCTTAAACTCTGACTGCCGGTGAGCCGGGCAGAACAGAGCCATATTTCTCTTCTTTCAAAAGCAAATGGGAGAAATATCGCTGAATTCTTTTTCTCAGCATGGAATGTCCCTGAGAAAGAGAATGCGCACCTAGGGGCAGGTCTCTGAACTGGCCCCCCCGGGGCGTACCTCTCTCTTATGGTCGAGATTGCAGAGGTGAAATAAACTCCAGTCTCCCATAGCACTCCCAGGCTTATTAGGAAGAACAAATTCCCGCCTAATACATTTTGGTCAGACTGGTTGATCTCAAAACCCTGTCTCCTGATAAGATGTTATCAATGACAATGGTGCCCGAAACTTCATTAGCAATTTTAATTTCGCCTTGGTCCTGTGGTCCTGTGATCTTACCCTGCCTCCACTTGCCTTGTGATATTCTATTACCCTGTTAAGTACTTGATGTCTGTCACCCACACCTATTCGCACACTCCTTCCCCTTTTGAAACTCCCTAATAAAAACTTGCTGGTTTTTGTGGCTTGTGGGGCATCACGGATCCTACCGACATGTGATGTCTCCCCTGGACGCCCGGCTTTAAAATTTCTCTCTTTTGTACTCTGTCCTTTTATTTCTCAAGCCAGCCAACGCTTAGGAAAATAGAAAAGAACCTACGTGATTATCGGGGCAGGTCCCCCGATATATTAGTTCTGTCCCTCTAGAGAACCCTAATCCAACCAGTGTACCTGCCTACAAAGGAACAATGTTGCTCTGCACACTCTGAGACTCCCACTTTGATATTTCTCCTCTCCCTACTGAGTCCCCCCTTTTTTTTTGAGAAGGAGTCTCGCTCTGTGGCCTAGGCTGGAGTGCAGTGGCGCGATCTCTGCTCACTGCAAGCTCCGCCTCCCGGGTTCTCGCCATTCTCCTGCCTCAGCCTCCCGAGTAGCTGGGACTACAGGCACCCGCCACCACACCTGGCTAATTTTTTTTGTATTTTTAGTAGAGACGGGATTTCACTGTGCTAGCCAGGATGGTCTCAATCTCCTGACTTCGTGATCCGCCCATCTCGGCCTCCCAAAGTGCTAGGATTACAGGCGTGAGCCACTGAGCCCGGCCGAGTCCCTTTTATTTTTCTCGCCTCTCATCAGAAAATTATCTCAGAAAAGGATCAATATGCTTTGAAACTTGGTGCACATATGAATGAATGAATGTCTCCAAGGGTGTTTTCATTTTAGACACCATTGTTGATTTAGAGGTTTTATTCCTTTATACAAAAAAATATCTCAAGCCTAAGTCTGCAGATGGGTAAGGATTGAGGCAAAGGTAGGAAAGGAGGGGAAGACAAAGACCCATATCTCTGAAATGTGTGTGTCCAAACCTGGACACTGGCCTTTCACCACCTAGATGTTATTTTTCTCTGCATTAGCCTCATTGCCCACAGATGGGGCCTCTCATAAATATTGATAAAATTATTTAAATTAATTTGTAAGAGTTTTAGTGTTTTACATTGGGATCCAATGAATTGTTAGCATTTTAATAAATAATAACATGTAATATATAAGGATTTAACATGTAATATCATTTTAATACATATTAATAATTAATAAAATGATATTTTAATAAATGACATGTAGTATATGTATATAAGGATTTAATAATTACACGTAATATATGTATATAAGGATTACATTATGAATTAAGGATTATGAATTAAAAAATAAAACTATTTCTTAATTCAACATCTGCATTTTCTTATAAAACTTTTCACAAAATTGTTGCCAATGAAAAATCTACATTGCAACCATATTCATATCATAATTTGTGTTCCTGGTTGAATAACCAGATCCATTTTCATGAAGCAGCCTGACCATCTGTTCCCCACCATGAGACCAGGTGGAGCTTTGGAGAGAAATGAATGTCACCTCTTAGTTGCACGTTATAAACTAATACATACTAAGCGTGCTGTTTGTCTGCCTTTTCCTCTCTCCAAGTATTTGAGGGCTTCACATCATATCCAGGAGAAGTGGGAAGGAGTTGTTCAAAAATTTGAT
This sequence comes from Pongo pygmaeus, assembly GCF_028885625.2. NCBI lineage: Eukaryota > Metazoa > Chordata > Mammalia > Primates > Hominidae > Pongo > Pongo pygmaeus. The sequence continues at coordinate 11,708,737 of NC_072378.2, forward strand.
TATTTTACACAGGAAATTTTAAACATTTAAAAATAAGCATACTTCATACTTTGATTTGGATACTACACAGGCCACTTGGTTACTAAGAGTGACTTTCTTTGGAACTCTCTACCCCCCTGGGAGTCTGCAACATGATTCTTTAGTTTCACAAATACTTATTAAGCAACAACTATCTGCCAGGCACCTTTTAGGCCCTGGGGATTCCCCGAGGAAGAAGAGAGATGCAAACCCTGCCCTCATGGAGCTTATATTCTAGCAGGAAAGATGGACATTAAGCAACAATAAAAACAGGTGTTAATTTATAACTATGGCAACTTCTGTGAAGGACAAACACAGTGGACTTATTAGAGGGGATGGCAGTATCAGACCTGGTGTGGGTAGGGAGTCAGGGAAGCTAGCCCTGAGGAAGCCACGTGTGAGCAAGGCTTATTCTCCCAACATGCTCTTACTATCCTTCTCAGTCTGTTTCATGAGCTCCTCTTCCTCCACCAGCTCCTTCTGTGCTGGCATTCCCCAGAGAGCTGGTCCGGCTTACCATCCGTCTCCCAACACATACTCACCCTAGTGATTTTATCCATGATCATAATTTCTACCACTGCCTTCCAGTTTGTGACCACAAATTATATACCTCTGGTCCAGGCCCTCTCCCTATCCCCACCAAGCTTCAAACACATCTTTGACTACCTGTTGGAATCTCCTGAAAGAGATAGACATGCCTCAAACTCCATACGTCTAAAACGAGCTCACTGACTTCCACCAAACCAGGCTTTTCTTCTCTAGTCTCTGTCTTGTGACCACGGCCTCACCATCGGCCTGGGAGCTTCCTGTGTCCTCCCGCTTTTTTACTCCTCAAATCCAGTTAACCACCAAATCCTGCCAAGTTCGTTTCTTACATCAGGGTCAAATCAGTCCCTTTCTTTCCATCCCTTCTACAACTGCCCTCGTTCAAGTGGCCTCCATCTCTTGCCACCACCATAGCAACCAGCAACCTAGCTGGTTTTCCTGAATCTAGTTTGATGCCCCAACTCTGTTTTTCACAAGGTCAGTGAGTGATTCTCTCTGAAATGCCACATACCCCACCAGCTCATGTCGTTTTACTACATCAGCATCACCCACAGCATTACATCCAAGTTTCATAGCTTTTAATAACCTGCCCACTCTCCATTGGCTCTCTCCAGCCTCGTGTTGCATCCCACATTGGATGTCACTCCAACAACACTGCATTGACAGAGCTTTTCACCTACACCTGGCTATGTCACATACCGGCACCTTTACCCCTACTGTCTCCTCTCCCTGATGCCTCCTCTCAACATATCTTTGACTGGTTACGTCATAACCCTCATTTAAAATGCAGCTCAGCAGCTTCCGTCTCCAGGAATCCTTCCTTGATGGCCACCAAAACCTGACCATCTTAAACATCTCCCTCCTGTCTTCTTTAACCTGCTATGCAACCCTGCATATTGCATAATGATTAGGAATTAGTCTTTTTTATACATCATTATCTCCTAGGGTTCACATATGATGTGTTTGAATTCCCAGAGCTTAGCATAGTGCTGGACACACAGTAAGTACTTAATAAATATCTGCTGAATAAGAAAACCAATAACTCAATTTAAAAAATGGGCAAAAGACCCGAATAGACATCAAAAGAAGACATACAAATGGCCAACAGATATATAAAAAATGTTCAACATCACTAAACCTCAGGGAAATGCAAATTAAAAGAGATATCACCTTACACCTGTCAGAATGACTGTTATCAAAAAAAAAAAAGAAAGAAAAAGAAGGAAAGAAAAAAGAAAACACATGTTGGCAAAGATGTGGAGAAAAGAAAACTCTGATATACTGATGGTGGGAAATAAATTAGCACAGATATTATGGAAAACGGTACAAAATTTCCTCAGTAAATTAAAAATAGAACTATAATATCATCCAGCAATCCCACAACTGGGTATATATCCAAAGGAAAATGAATTAGTATGTCAAAGAGACACCTGCACTCCCACAGTCATTGTAACATTCTTCTTTACAGTAGCCATGACAAGGACTCACCCTAAGTGTTCATCGATGGATAAATGAATGAAGAAAGTATGGTACGGATACACAGTGGAATAACACTTGGTCTTCAGACAGAAGAAACTTCTATTTGTGACAACATAGGTGAACCTGGAGGGTATTATGTTAAGTGAAATAGGCCAGGCACAGAAAGACAAATACTCCTTGACCTCATTATATGTGCAGTCTAAAGAAGCAGAGAGTAGAATGGAGGTCACCAGGGGCTTGGGGCGGAGGTGGGAGTGGGGCTTGGGGAAAGTTGGTCAAAGGATATAAAATTTCAGTTAGACAGGAAGAATAAGTGTAAGAGATTTATTGTACAATATGGTGACTATAATTAGTAATAATGTGTTGTATGCTTGAAAATTGCTAACAGAGTAGATTTTAAGTATTCTCGGCGAGGCATGGTGGTTCACACCTATAATCTCAGCACTTTGAGAGGCTGAGGAGGGCAGATCACTTGAACCCAGGAGCTTGAGACCAGCATGGGCAACATAGCAAGACCCTGTCTACTAAAAACACAAAAATTAGCTAGGTGTGGTGATGCGCACCTGTAGTCCCAGCTACTTGGGAGGCTGAGGTGGGAGGATTGCTTGAGTGTGGGAGGTGGAAGTTGCAGTGAGCCTGCATCACACCACTGCACTCCAGCCTGGACAATAGAGCCAGACCTTGTCAAAAAAAAAAAAAAAATACTCTCACCGCAAAAAGGGGATAAGTATGTGAGGTAATGCATATATTAATTAGCTTGAGTTAGCCATTCCACAATGCACACAGATTTCAAAACATCATGTTGTACACCACAAATGTATACAATTTTTATTTGGCAATTTAAAAAATAGTAGCCGTTATGAAAATATTTGCTGAATAAATGAATATGTAGAATACCAGGTGTACCAGTCTGCCGAGCCTTACCCTAAAGCCGGCTCATTCATTAAAAACCTACTGTGTTCAACGTGTTCAGCTGCTGGGTTGTGGGGAGGAGGTGGAATACAGAAATGAGTAAGACAGCCTGAGCCCCGGAGGAACTCACTGCCAAGTGGCAGAGACAGGTATGTAAACAAAAAATTACAGCACGATGTGATAAGTACTATAATAGAGGTATGCACAAAGTACTAATGGAGCCTAAATTATCCTGCACATTATTCTGTCATTCTAAATATATGGAAGATTGAGCTAACGATGAATGCATTGAGTAAGTCATGGGAAACTCCAGACACCAAGTAGGAGAAGATAAGGATGAAAGGAGTCCCACAGTAAAGTAGTCATGGCCACCGGCACAAATAACAGTTTTTCCTGGTAAAGATATAACCCATTTCTTGCCCAGTCACCAAGGGATAAGATACAAAAGGCAGGGAGTCAGGGCAAGGGGCTTGAGTTCAAGCCTGTACACGCTTCAGGACCCGGAGCTGATCAGCCATCAGCTTCACTGGGGTGTTAATTTCCTTTGGTATGAAATGGGGTTCAGGGAACCTGCAACAGTGACTATCTCATGTCCCAAAGCTGGGACGCCAACTGAACTAAGGGAGCAACTGACCAGAGCTGGCCTCTGAAGAAATGCCCCAACCCCACACAGATTCACACACCCCCACACATACCATGGCGCCAGCTGCAGCGGGAGGGGTTGGACGACACTCCTAGGTGACGTCTGCAGGTTGAGTAGCGATGAGCAGGAAATAGGGACAGAGGGCACAGAGTCCTTGAGATTATGGTGAACAAGTCTGCTGAAGTGTGGTTTCATTTTGACACAAGAGAGGGGTTCTCCAGCTGCTGTTGCTAAACAAACAGCTAACCAATATAGCTCTCAAATGTTAAACTTGAAGACAAGGCAAGTTGGCGGGACTTGTACTTGTTCCACCTACCCTTGTAATCTGCACAGAGCCCATCTGAGATGGCTCATTCCCTTTACAGCTGATCTGTACTTCCACAGTTCTTGCAGAACTGTCTTACCTTTGCCCATCCAAGGACTAATAGTCCCATCATTAAACTCTCAGCTGAGGGAACTGCCTTTTCCCATTGGAACCCTCACTGAGGCAGCCAATCACTATGAGCATCTCCAGGGGTGTCTGATACATCTCTGTGCCCTCAGCACTATTCATGGTAGCAGGTAAATTCTAAATGCTGATAGAGATTTGTTGTTTGCCCAACTATCTACTCCAACAGTAACACACTTAGGAGTCCAACTTTCCCCCGGGGCCCGAGCCATGACCCAGCACAGGCAACCTTAATAAACAGCTTGCCCCTGCCTTCCTCAAAAAATGAACTTCTCTCTTTCTAGGACTGGCAGGTTTCTTTAGGATATGGATTCCCAACTTTGTCCTCCTGGCTCGGCCCCTCTATGAAGCAGCCAAAGGCCCTCTCAATGAACTCCTAAGCCCCACACACAACATACTTCCCAGTTTCCATAGACTCTAAACCGCTCTCATCACTGCACCTGCCCTGTCCTTACCCAACATCTCTCAACCCTTCGTTCTCTATACCACTGAAAACCAAGGAATAGCTCTCGGGGTCTTAGGGCAACAAAAGGGAAATCCTCCTTCCTTTACCCCTGTGGCATACCTCTCAAAACAATTAAACAACACTGTCAGAGGGTGGCCAACCTGTCTTAGAGCATTAGCAGCAGCGGCCGTTTTAGCTCTGGAAAGTAAAAAACTAACATTTGGCCAAAGCACCACTGTCCACAGCTCTCACAACTTACAGGATCTCCTCTCCCGGGCGTTAAGCTCCCTCTCTCCTTCCTGAATTCAGTCACTCTATGCCCTCTTTATTGAAAATCCTGAATTCAGCCTCACCAAAAGTGCTCCCCTCAACCCAGCATGCCTACTCCCCATATCCTCTTCCCCTTCTACTCATTCTTGCACTGACATTCTGGATCACCTGCAGCCACACTTCCCTCACATCTCCTCCGAGCCTCTCACTAACCCAGATGACCAACTATTCATAGTTGGCTCCTCTTCTGGAGCCCCCGGCTCTCCCAAAATTGCTGGGTATGCAGTAGTTACCTTAAACCATGTAATTGAGGCTAAAACCTGACCCCCAGGAACCTCCTCCCAGAAGGCAGAACTCATAGTGCTCACCAGAGCCCTAACCCTCTCCAAAAATAAATGGGTCAACATATACACAGACTCCAAGTATGCCTATCACATTCTTCATTCCCATGCTGCCATCTGGCAAGAGAGAGGATTCCTTATCGCCAAAAGAACCCCCATTACTAATGGCCCCCTTATTTACCAACTCCTTCAGGCTGCACACCTCCCAACTGAAGCAAGAGTCACATACACTGTTGAGAACATCAAGCAGGATCAGATGAAATCTCAAAAGGAAATAGAAAGACCGACGAGGTAGCAAAACAGGCCTCCCTTTCTCCTCTTCCTGCCCTCATCCTCCTTGTCACCCCAGCAGTCCCACCCAAATACCCTCCCACTGAAAAGTCTTCACTACTACAGCAAGGAGCCTCCCTTCAAGGGGACTGTATAATCAAAAATCAAAAGCCTGTTCTTCCCCAAGAGCAAAGCAAGGAAATTCTAACACCTCTTCACCAATCCTTCCATATCAGTGCATGCCCCCATACCTACTCCTTCGCCCTTGTTTCTCCTCCCCCCATCTATTCATCTCACTAAAGGACATAACCTCAAACTGTCGTATATGCTCTGTTACTTCCTCCCTAGGGGCCCTCCACCCTCTCCTCATCCCTACACACCAGCTCAGAGGAACACTCCCAGGGGAGCACTGGCAAGTAAACTTCACCCACATGCCTCCCGTCAAAAAAGCTAAATATCTTCTTACCCTCGTAGACACTTTTTCAGGCTGAGTAGAAGCATTTCTTACTCCTTCAGAAAAAGCTGCAGAAGTCTCTCAAATTCTCATATCAGAAATTATCCCTAGATTTGGTCTCCCAAGCCCCATACAATCAGACAGTGGGCCTAGCTTCATCTCCCAAATTACCCAACAAGTCTCCCCATCCCTTGGCGTTGAGTGGCGCCTCCATATCCCATATCAGCCCCAGTCATCCGGAGAAGTCGAGAGGGCAAACGGAATTCTCACAACTCAGTTAACCAAACTCACACTTGAGATCAAAAAACCTTGGACCTCCTTTTTACCCATAGCACTGGCTCACATCAGAGCCAGTCCAAAAGCCCCCTCCTTCCTCAGTCCATTTGAGTTAATGTATGGACGCCCTTTCCTCTTACAAAACAGACTCCCTCCTAACTCTCAATTAGGAGAGTACCTCCCAACACTCTCCCTCATCCGTCATCCCCTCCACGAACAAGCTGACCAGGCCCTCCCAAAACTCCACCAAGGCCCCACCAACCAGGCACTCCTTCCTGGAGAATATGTCTTCCTAAAAACCCTTATTTCAACAAGTCTCACACCAAAGTGGGAAGGCCCTTTCCAAGTCCTTCTCACTACCCCCACCACAGCCAAACTTTCAGGACACAAATCTTGGTGCCATCTTTCCAGGTTAAAAAGATCCCCTGCCGCTGACCCGCCACCGACTAACCAACCAGCTGTTTCCTGCAAATACTCCAGCACTCTTCTTGGACCAACTCAACTCCACCTAATGCCCATCCCAGAAGACCCCACTCTTCCCCCATGAACCATAACAGACAAGTTATCACCCCTTACCATTAAGTATCCAAACCCTTATTAATGGAAATCATCTATTACGCTGCCCTTGCAGGAATCACCCTACTTACTCTATTCTTTGCCATAGGACTATATACTGTCTCGCCTCCTGGGTGGAGTTTCAAACAAAAAATTTCCATATCCGTAACATTTTGCCTCATAATCCTCCTTATAGCAGGTATAATAACCAGCAGCAACAGTTGCCCCTCCTAAATGTCCTGTCTTTGCCCGTCCTGCCGTTTCACCCTCTTCCTTCACTGCACCACAGAATTTCATGGTCCTACCCAGAACATCCCACCCTCACCGCATTCCTTGATTGGATCACCGATCTTATATTTCAAGGGGATTTACAAGAATTCACTCCAGATGAAGCCGAATTCTTTACCTTTACACTTGCTCTCTGTCTATTTACTCCTCCTCCTTCTCACTACCGCTTCCACCTTCAGCGCACCATTCAACTAACCCCTCCCAGGCCAAGGCCTGCTGGTTCTGTGTACACCCCTCAGAAACCATATCGAAGGATGCCGTCCCAGTTCCCCTCAAAGACTGGGTCCTCATCAATATAATCCTCCACCCCCACTACCAAAGTTTCGGAGGAGTAAATGCACTCAAAAGTTACAAACTTAATCTTAGCTCACGTACTTCAAAACACAAGGTTATCTTAGGAGCACTTACCTCAGACTCAAAACTAAGCCAACAAGCATCCCTATGCATAAAGCGTGAACTTTCCTCAGGAGTCCCCCCTAGGCACCCTCTCCTCTAGCTTATGCAACTATACCCTAACACTCACTCCACCGACAGGCATCCAAACAGTAACAGTAACAAACCCCACACAAACTCTCAAAATCTCCAACCCCCCTCAGACCCGAGTCACGGGAGAAACATCAGGATTCTGCAATAACCGACACAGGCTCTGCATAGAAATCGCAGGGTGGAGCACTTGTCTAGACCCCGTCCCCACTTCCAAATGCATGGAAATCCCACTGCCTAACACACCCTCAAACAGACTACTTATTGACACAAAACACTTCTTTCTACACTTAGAAAACTCAACAGTAGGAGCTAGCCAGCTCAACTCAACACACCCCCTTCAACCCCTAACTGGAGCGGCTCTAGCCTCCTCCCTCCACACCTGATGCTCAGAGAACAACATTTTACATCCCCTTTTTGCCATACATTTCCAATTCTGCCTCCCTAGCCAAGGTGTATTCTTTCTATGCAGCACCTTCACCTACCTCTGTCTCCCCACCAACTGGACAGGCACCTGTACACTGGTCTTCCTCAGCCCTAAAATAGGCATAGCTCCAGTAGAAAACCTGCCTCTCCAAACCCTAAATACTCAAATCCCACACCACAGGCCCCGGGCCATACAGCTTATCCCACTACTCGTAGGCCTGGGCATCACAGCAGCCGCAGGCACAGGAGTAGCAGGAATCGCAGCCTCCTCTTATTACCATAAAACCTTATCAAAGGACCTTTCAGATGGTATAGATGACCTTCCAACTTCTATATCCACCTTACAAACTCAGCTAGACTCCCTAGCGGCAGTCGCCTTACAAAATCACAGAGGTCTCGACCTACTGACCGCTGACAAAGGAGGACTCTGCATTTTCCTAGATGAAGAATGCTGCTTTTATTTTAACCAGTCAGGCTTAGTTTAGAATGCAGTAAAAGAAAGCTCAAAGATGGCGCCCAAAAGATCAGGGAAAGCAGCTCCTCTACCTGGCCTTCTTGGCCATCTTGGTCTTTCAGCACCTGGGCCCCCTGCCTACTCCCTCTCCTTGGACCTTTTATAATTCTTTTTCTCCTCCTCCTAATCTTCAGGCCTTGCTTAATACACCTCTTCACCCAGTTTTTGCAGAATCGTATCTGAGCCTTTGCCCATGGAATCATACAGGGCATGATGTTAATCCAGGAGTGTCAACAATTTCAAAACTAAAGCCACCCCCACGTTCCAGCCTTTCCCCTATTCACTGCCCTCTCAGCCTGAGGCAGCCAGACAAAAAATGGCGCCCCCTTTCTATTAAAAGGCTGGAATGTTAGGGTCACTCCGACCAGACTGTTTCCCCTCCCTTCCCATGGGTCTTACAATGCAGTCCTTTGTGACCTCCGCACAGCTCCCCCAGGGCTAAAGACAAACCCCTCTTCACTGACCCCTCCAGTAACTGTCCAGGCAGTTACAGGATGCAGTTAACCTGTCTGTTCACCTTGCATAACAAAGCTGGCAAAAAACATCTCCAGGATGCGGTCAAGACACCTGCACCCCCGACTCAGCTCCCTCACCCCGACCCAGCCCTCCTGCACACCCAGCTCAACTCCCCGACCCTGACTCAGCCCACCTACACACCCAACTCAGCTCCCCAACCCTGACCCAGTTCCTCGCCCTATAAAGCCCTGCAGTAGTCTGTAAGCAGGGCTGTCTCCTCGGCTTTGGTCAGGAGGTAGCCCGGCAGGACTGACAATAAATCAGCTTGCCTGAACTTGGGTCTACTGGCCTCATTCCTTTCTCAGCTGTCCTTCCCATTATCCCTTACAGTAGGTTGATTCTTTTATTATTATGTAACATCGCTCTTTGTTTCTAAAAGTTTCTTTGCTTGGATAAATTCTACTTTATCTGAAATAAATATGGCTATTCCTTCTTTTATAAAAAATAATTAATGCTTAGACAGTATTTTTTTAGTCCTTTGATTGTCAACCTACTTATTTCATTGAAATGAAAATGAGTTACTTGTATATAGCATATAGTTGAGTCACGGTTTGTTTGGGTTTGTTTTGTTTTTTATCCACTGTGCCAATATTTGCCTTACAATTGGTGTATTTAAACCATTTACATTTAAAGTAGTTGTTATTAGGGCTCAAGTCTTCTGTTTAATTATTCATTTTCTCTTTGTTTTCTCTCCTTCTTATGCCTCTGGTCCTTTCTTCTTCCTGTGTGTTACATGAACACTTTTAAGGATTCCATCTTGATTTACTTACAGGGTTTTTGAATGTACCTTTTTATGTAATTTTCTTAGCAGTTGCTCTGGGTGTGACAATATGCAAATGTAACTTATTACAGTCTACTGGCATTGATATTTTACCACTTCAAATTAAGCATGGAATCCTTACTTCTGTTTTAATCCCTTTATCTTTTCCCACTTTTAAACATCATAGTCTTGACTGTCAGATGCTATTATAATTTTTTGTTCTAATCATTAAATATGATTTTTTTGGCCAGGTGTGGTGGCTCACGCCTGTAATCCCAGCACTTTGGGAGGCCGAGGCGGGTGGATCACGAGGTCAGGAGATCGAGAACATCCTGGCTAACACGGTGAAACCCCGTCTCTACTAAAAATACAAAAAAATTAGCCGGGCGTGGTGGCATGCGCCTGTAGTCTCAGCTAATCAGGAGGCTGAGGCAGGAGAATGGTGTGAACCCAGGAGGTGGAGCTTGCAGTGAGCCGAGATCACACCACTGCACTCCAGCCTGGGCGACACAGCGAGACTCCGTCTCAAAAAAAAAATATATGATTTTTTAAATTCCTGAGAAGAGCTAGTCTATTGTCTGTCTGTATTCCTGACTTTTACATTGTTCTTTCATCTTTCCCAATGCTTCAGGTTTCCTTCTTTGATCATTGTCATTCAGTTTGTGTCACTTCTTTTCTACTTCCTTTAGGCTTGCAAAAAATCCTTTAAATTTACCTTCATCAGAGAATGACTTTATTTCCCTTGTATTCCTGAAGAATAGTTTTGTAAGAGATCGAATTCACTGTTGACAGTCCTTCTTTCAGCACTTAAGAAATGTTGTGCCGCTTATTGGGGCCTCTGGTTTCAGATGAGAAATATGCTATTATTTGAATTTGTATTCCCCTGTGGTAAATGTGGCGTTATGCTCTGGCTACTTTCAAGATTTGATCTTTAGTTTTCAGAAGTTTAATTATAGTGCGTCAAGACATGGATTTCTTTGGGTTTCCTATTTTAAGATTGTTCAACTTCTTAAATCAGTAGGTCTATGTATTTTACCAAATTTGGGGAGGTTTCAGCTTTTTTTTTTTTTTTTTTTTTTTTCAAATACCCTTTCAATACCACTCATTTTCTGCTCTCCTTTTGGGAATCCAAGGATATGAATTTTTGATCTTTTGTTATTGTCCTACAGCTCCTTGAAGATCTGTTCATTTTTTTTTTTTTCCAGGATATTTTCTCTCTGTTTTTCAGATTAGGTAAATTCTATTCATCTATTTTGAAGTTCTTTGATTCTATCCTCTGTCATCTCCATTCTATTATTGAGCTCATCCAGTGAGTTTTTATTTCTGTTATTATATTTTTCAGTTCTATAATTCCCGTTGGTTCTTTTTAAATAATTTCAATTTCTTTGCTGATATTTTTTATTTTTGTTTCAAGAATTCATAATTTTTCATTAAAGCATTTTTATAATAACTGCCTTAAAATCTTTATCAGATAATTCCAGTATCCGATTCGCCTCTGTGTCAGTGATTATCTTGTTTTCATTAAAGTTGTGATTTTCCTGATTCTTGGTATAACTATTACTTTTCAGTTGTATCCAGAATCATTCCGTTTAACCAAATGAGTGTGAGCAACTCTGCAATGAGTAATCTGCCAACTTTATTGTTTATTCTGTTTTTAACCTGAACATTTTGTACTTTGACTATTAGGAGACTCTAAGCCTTATTTAAATATTTTATTTTAGTAGTCAGCCACCCTGCTTAGGTTTGGTACATGGGTCCTGCTGGCCTGACTTTTGTACACTGTGATTCGGATGGCAATTTAATTTTCTGGGCCTTTGTGATACAAGATTCATCTGTTTGGTTTATCTAGTACCATGGGGGCTCCCAGTGTGATAACCAAAAATGTCTCTAGACATTACTAAAAGTTTCCTGGGGGAGAAAATCACCTCCAGTTGAGGACCATTGCTCTCAAAATCAGAAAAACTCAGTGTCCCCAGTGTGAGACATGGCATGATCCTATGAGGTGAGGCAGATGGAAACTCTTCTAAAGCCTTATAGAAGCACATTAGGACCTTATCCAGTGTTTTTATGAAGCAACTCCTTTCCCTGGGAAGAGGAAAAGGCTTTATTTGCTTCTTTCTATATCTGCCCACACTTGCACTCATGGAAGATGTCAATGATGGTTCCTATGATAGACCAGGATTTGATTTCCTGTACAACACAGCTCAAAGATTAATCTAGCCCTTGACGGACAAGTGGTCTTTATTAAGGCATTACAGTGATCAAATTTCAAAGTGAAATCCTTTCAGAATTACACATGTATGTGTACATACTTATATTCTGCTTTAAAACATGCTGTCAGGCCGGGCACAGTGGCTGACGCCTGTAATCCCAGCACTTTGGGAGGCTGAGGCAGGCGGATCACGAGGTCAGGAGTTCGAGACCAGGCTAGCCAACATGGTGAAACCCCGTCTCTACTAAAAATAGAAAAATTAGCTGGGCATGGTGGCGGGTGCCTGTAGTCCCAGCTACTCAGCAGGCTGAGGCATAAGAATCACTTGAACTTGGGAAGCAGAGGTGGCAGTGAGCCAAGACTGCACCACCGCACTCCAGCCTGGGCGATAGAGTGAGACTCCATCTAAAAACAAACAAACAAACCAACAAAAACACAAAACATGCTGTCAAAGATCATTATCTTTTTTGGTTGTTAGTTGATTTTTTTTTTCTACATTGCTGAAATGACATCACATGACCTTTCAAAAGTTTTTGCTTTTCTGCCTGAAAGCACAGGGCAGTGTTTCATAAAAGCAAGAAAAATGTTGCTGTGCTTTTTAAAATCTCCTTATCTTGAAAAAAAAAAAAAAAAAAGCTGCCAGATTGCTCAGAGTTCCTCGCACTCATTTGGTTAAAAGGAGCTATTTTGGTTAATCGTTTACTGCCCTGTGGATAGAAAGCCATCCTCAAACTGTGTGAAAATAAAACGAAACCTCATAGAACACTTGTTTACAAAACGGCTGAAGTTGAAGGTCACACCCATCGGCCTCCGTGGTATTTTCTCCTTGCTAAATAAGTCTGCATGATTGCATATTAATAAATCATCTGGGATCGCTTCACATTATCTAGTTGGTTGAGGTTCATGGACACTAAGCATTTTCCACCAATCTCCTCTAGAATGCTCATGGTATTTTAGGCTACTCAGCATGAGTCCAATTTGTTTTGTGGGTGCCCAAAATAAATCACACACCAGTGTAAAATAAAATTAGCTTCTCTCTCTTATTTTCAAAGAAAGATTTCTTTGAACCCTGGCCTGCTGCGGATAATAATGTTTTGTAGATGTGAGCTCCGTGGACAGAAGTACAGCTGATTATCAGCTGGTTAGAGCAACTGTCTCCTGACCCTAGACTCCAGTACCTGTTCCCTTGTATACTTTGGCTTGAACGATGTCGAAATTTCTTTCCACCATGTTTTGCCCTTTCCCCTCCTGTGTTTACCTTCTAACATTCAGAGGGAGTGATGTCAAAATGATTTGGAAAAGGCCTACATAGGTTGTAGATGGAGTGTAGCCATTTATCTTCAAGGCTATCCTCAAACCATGAGGCTGCTTTCTCAATGAACTTGCTTGAAGTGCTGGGGAGGTAGCTTTTTTTTTTCTGTTCTGGAAAGCAATAATTACTGCACTGCATCCAGTAACCTCATTTCAGGGATTCATTGCATGACAATACCCTCCCCACCACTGTGGTCACATAAAACAGTTTTTATGTAGTCCTTGGCCCTTGAATGGGGCAAATGTGACCATCCCTGTTTTCATCAATCTGGCTGTAACTTTCAAAATGAGCACTGGATCAGGAGCAAAAAGAGAACACAGAGTCCAGAAGCCATCAGGCTACGTGGCCAAGTAGGAAAGTCTAACCTGCAGTCTGGGTTCTTGCTGTTCAAGGGTCTGTTGTCTACCACTAGCGTCATCCTTAGGATGCCATGAATGAGAGGATGCCTGAGGAAACATCTGACAGCTACCAGTTGACTGGAGGGGCTCTCAAATCGCTTTCTGTTATTTTCATGAGGCTGCTGGCCTGCAGTGAAATGCTGGCTTCTGAAGAAGTGTGATTTCCAAAGCTAATCAAGGCAAAAGATTTTCACATGGCGGCCGAGAGTGTGAGTCCTAAGTCCTAAGTTACCTACCTCAAATCCTGGCTTCAGCCGGGCATGGTGGCTCATGCCTATAATCCTAGCACTTTGGGAAGCCGAGGCGGGTGGGTTGCCTGAGCTCAGGAGTTTGAGACCAGCCTGGGCAACACGGTGAAACCCCGTTTCTATTAAAATACAAAATAAATTAGCTGGGAGTGGCGGCTGGCACCTATAGTCCCAGGTACTCAGGAGGCTGAGGCAGGAGAATTGCTTGAACCCAGGAGGCAGAAGTTGCAGTGAGCTGAGATCACACCACCGCACTCCAGCCTGGGCGACAGAGCGATTCCGTCTCTACAAAAAAAAAACAAACACAGAAACAAAAACCCTGGCTTCACTTGTTCCCAACCGTGTGGCCGTGGGCATGTTCATGAAACTCTCTGTGTCTCAGTTTCCTCAACTATGAAATGGGGATGATGATAATAATACACAACTTACAGCATTGCTCTGTGGACTGGAGGAGACAGTGCTTGTGGAGTACTAAAGACAGAGCCTCTGAGGTCATAAGCGCTCGGTAAGCATTAGGTTTCAGGATCAGAAGCACTTGGAGAATGTCTGTCCTCACAGCCACAACCTGGCCAGAATGCCCATGTGGCCCACAACAAGTACCCCATTGCTAGAAAATGTGTTTGCCGGAACAACTTCTGCAGTGTTTCTTCAGCATGGCCGAGATGCTAAATCTATCACTAGGCTTTCAATTGCTAGCAGCCGGAATTCTTTCCAGAAAACATTTGGTGAGAACAATTTCCAAACATATTTCACAGTTGTCTTAAGGCCAACATTAGCTTTTAAACTGAAGAAAAGTCTTCACTCTTGACCTGGGGCTTTCCATTAAGACTGTAACAACTCAGAATTTCCCACTGGCCCCTGCAATTTCTTAGGAATTGAAAAAAGCAACTGCAATTGACCTAAAGTCGCAAGTTGGTGAATTATCATTACCTCTCTCTTTGCGGCAGGGTGGTGGAGAGAGAAGGAATGTGTGTGTGTAATTAGTAGACATAAGCCCATTTAAAATTATTGTAACATATTCTTTATTTTTTAATAACAAATATACCATCTATATAAATAAAAATAAGTACTAAAGTTTATTAGGCCTGTCAATACGGCTTAAGTATGTGCACGCACTTTACACACATTCTCTCATTCTCTCATTTTTTGTTTCCTACAACCCTCTAAAGCAAGTGTTATTGTGCTATATTATAATCAAGGAAGCCACATCCAAGGATATGAGTGTTTAAATAACTGGTCCAAGGACACACAGTGGATAAACAGCAGAACTGGGACTTGAGGCCACGGCTGTCTGACTCAAAAATCCATTATCATATGGGGACTCTCTGTACTATCTTTGCAACTGTTCTATAAATCTAAAATTATTCCAAAATAAAAAGGTCATTTAAAAAAATAAAATTTATTGCCGAAATGGTTCTACTATGCCATTTCTCTAAGTGACTTATAAAAGGATTTTGCTTTGTTTATATACTGCATTTCTGAGAAATCTTGAAAAATAGAATGCTGCATTTTCACCTGAGGATCCCTCTAGCAACTCTATTCCCAGAGTATTGTCTTGTACTCCTTCATGTAAAGCACTTAGAATAGAGCTTGACACCTGGAAAGCGCCCAATAAATGTTACTTATCATCATCATCACCACCATCACTATCACCATCATCATTATCATTGCTATCTTCATAAATCGTCATTTGTTACATTAAATCTTATATTTTTTAAAATTAGTAAATACGTTAGAGTCCCCACTAGACTGTGAATGACTGAAGAGCAAGGACAGAATTCTGTAGGTCTTCAATAACATGTTATGAGACAGATAAACCCCTATGCTCACAATTACATTCTTCAACACTGAATCTTTAAACAGGCAAGCAGTTTGTCTCTGTCTCTGTTTCTAATTTGCCTTTGCCCTGGGGGAGGAGAGATGTTGCCAAACATCTCCCTAAGACTGTGACCACTTTGTAGCTCCCATCCAACTTTATAGCCCATTGTTTGGGTGAGGGATGAAATGGACTTAAAAGCTGTTCATTCCAAAGGTGGTTTTCCTTGTGCCCGAGCTCCTTTAGCTCGAACTCAATTTGACCCAGCTATCCTCTCTGCTGTGCTGCATGTCAAGGAAAAAAATCTATAAATGGGAACAAAATTAGTGTGACCCTCATGCTTCATCCCCAATTTAAAAGAGCCAAATAATCTTTTCTTGCTGTCATGTTAAATGTTTCTCCTGCCATGTCCCCAATTTCCACTAAATGCCAACAACTGTTTATAAATTCCTGGGCTCTAAGAAGATAAGGACATAGTCCCAGAAGCCTGATGCATCAGGATATGCAAACTCTAAAAGACAAACGTTTTCACTGCGGCTTTGCTGACCCAGTACGCTCTGTGCATTCACTGAGGTGCCAGCCACATCACATGAGATTGCTTAACACTTGACTAGGGCACTGTTTTAAAGGATGTTAGTTCTAGGCGATTACCGGAAATACCCTCTAGCTCAGCACTATCCAACAGAACCGTCTGCAATGATGGAAATTTCTGTCTCTGCGTCATCCCATGAGGTGCTCACATGTAGTCATAGAGCCCTTGAAATGTGGCTAATGCAACAGAGAAACTAAATTTTTAATCTTATTCTATTTTAAATTTTGGAGACTTAAACAGCCCCATGGGGCTAGTGGCTACCTCAACCATCCTGGTTTACCCAGGATAGAGGGGTTCCTTGGAATGTGAGAGTTTTAGCACTAAAACCAGAACTGTTCTGGGCAAACTAAGACATTTGATCACCCTAAACTGGATCCCTTTTCAAAATACGTTTGGCATTTTTGGAAGCATGAAACAGACATGTACCAGCTACGGTGTAGATTCAAAAAGAAATGAGGAAATAGGTAAATAACTGAGCTTTCCTTCCCAAGCAAAGTACAAATAAATGTTTTCTAAAAATTATTGAATTGGTGAGACCATAGGGTTGACCCTTACAAGTGAAGTAGTCTATGTAAAATCTCAGTAAAATTCTGAGCCGGGCCGGGTGCGGTGGCTCACGCCTGTAATCCCAACACTTTGGGAGGCCGAGGCAGGTGGATCACCTGAGGCCAGGAGTTCAAGACAAGCCTGGCTGACACGGCGAAACCCCATCTCTCCTAAAAAAATACAAAAAATTGGCTGGGCATGGTGGCAGGCCACCTGTAATCCCAGCTACTCAGGAGTCTGAGGCAGGAGAATTGCTTGAACATACATATATGTATGTGTGTGATACATATATATGTGTGTGTGTGTGCGTGTGTGTGTGTATATATATATATATGAATGCCAAAAAACACACATGTCAGTGTGGAAAAACAACCTGACTTGTTAGATTTAATGTTCATGCACTGGAGAACAACATTATTTCCATTTACTCAGAAAATTCTTCTGTGGGGGGTTAAGAAAGTGAATGTCGCAGACATGTTCTGCTGTGTTGCACTTTATCCTGTGTGTATATGTATTTTTAGATTAATACAAGTCATGTGCTTTATTCCTTATGTAATTTATAAAGTTACACAAAATATAAAGAGGAATAAACTTCTCTGAAAGTTTTTGGGGAAGGAAGGTAACCTATATGTAATAGTGTCCTTTAAGTGCACATGAAAATGTGCATTCTATAATGAACTGGATTCATTCTACTACAATAATGCATGCTATAATAAACTTGTCCTCAAACTACCTGCGGAACCCACCAGTAACTGACTTGACTGCATTCTGAATCCCACTGGAGAAGGAAAGGTGATTGGGTGACCACTGAAAAATCGTAACTGTCTTGAATTCCTGATCCCAGCCAAGGGTGTGGTTAAGAACCACTAGAAGTTTCTTACTGGATATAATTATCCTGGTAAAAGCTTCTCTGCCTCATAGCTCATCTACCTGCCAACCAGAGAGCCCAAAATTCACCACCAAAGATGGATTCCTTCAGACTAAGCCTCATCTTCTATTAAAACACAGATATTTTCTAAGATTGGTCATATATGACCATATATTAGCACCATATTGTAATTAATTTTTTTATCTTTCAAATCGATCTCCACTATCATGGTCCTGAACACTTTTGACTATGCATCCTTATCAGTAAAAAATTTTGAGCCGTGTCCCCAATATATGTATATTTATTGGTAATGACTGTCAATCCATACATTAATAAGGAATACTTATTTGAAGAAGAATCCCACTGTTACTTTTTATTTTGCTTCATTTTGCTGTTCTTATGGTTCATTTGACTTAAGTCAGCATCCACATTAAAGTATATATGTATGTCAATACTACTGGTTACCCGAGCCACAATTGCTCTGCAAGTAATGATGGCTTGGATGTCTTTGAGTCACTGAGGAGAGTTAAAAACCATTCCACTTTCAGCAGTCTAGCATCTGTTACTTGGATTTTTCTCTCGCCGATTCTGTTGCTTCCCATTTAATCACGTTTTTGTGCATTTCTTTTTCTTGTCATTGGGCTGTTGGAGGATGGTGGTAGAGACTACAGCCCAGTTGCTGAGATAAATATGAGCCTGAAGTCACGGCCTTGGGTCCAGTTCCTTTACAAATCAATTTATTTGCAATCTTCTGGAAGTGGTTACCAAACATTATTGTGCAGAAGAATTACTTAGGGATCTTGTTAAAAAAACAGGATTCTTAGCCAGGTGCGGTGGCTCACACCTATAATCCCAGCACTTTGGAGACCGAGGCAGGAGGATCACTTGAGGATGGGAGTTTAAGACCAGCCTGAGCAATACAGCAAGATCCCATCTTTGCAAAAAAAAAAAAAAAAATTAATTTTTAAAATTAGCCGAGCATGATGGTACACACCTGGAGTCCCAGCTACTCAGGAGGCTGAGGTAAGAAGATCGCTTGAGCCCAGGAGCTTGAAACTGCACTGAGCTGTGATGACACCACTGCACTCCAGCCTGGGTCACAGACAAGACTCTGTCTCAACAATAACAACAACAGCAACAGAAAAAACACAAAAGGAGATTTCTGATCCCTCCCCAAGAGAGATTCTGATTTAATAGGTCTGAGGAGGGGACAATAATCGCCATTTGTAATAAGACCCCCTTCCCCGCAGCACCACCCACACCGGCAGTCTGGGGTCAGGCTGTGCTTATACCCCAGGAAATATTGGAGGAGTGAGAATGGTGGTTATCAAAGCAACCTTGGCATTGGGTGAAATAGTCCAGACTTTATTACATGGTGACCATTCTCAAAAGCTTGACCTTTGTCACAGAACTGGTAGGGATAGGGCAACGGAAGGAGGGTGTGTGGGTGCGGGAGTGGGTGTGTGCAAACACGAGGCCAGGTTTCTATCAAAGGTGCTAAACAGAATTGGTTTCCCTTTTCTCTCTCTCAACGTGGAAGTTTGTTTTGAATGCACATATTTTAATAAACTAAATGACACTTTATAAATTACACCTTTTCAATGTTACACCTCCAAAGAATCATTTCTAAATTCGTGTCTTGTTAACAAATGTGCCCTTTGTGCCCCCTCAAAAAAGAATGGTTTAAAATGGGCATCTTGGTTCCTGGTTCACTATGAGATTCAGGTCAAGTGTGAATTATGATCACCAGGTAAACATATTACTGTGGCACTGAAAGAATGTAGGGATCACAAGACAGACTTCCAGGGGTACATTTTGCTACTTGCTACAGATGAGTTACTTAATTTGGGCTGTGGGGAGGAGTTGGATAATTTATTTACTAAAAAGCTCTTAAGACCCCAAATCTGTAAGCCTATTCCTCAGATCCTCAACATACCCAGATCTGTCTGTGTCCCAGTGTGAACACACGATAACACCTTCTCCTAAAAGTGAGACCCTAGATCTACTCATAAAGTGAATGACAGTTATTGCTGAAGTAGAAATAAAAACATATTTCAAATACAGTTTCTTCATAAAGTCCTATGGCAATTTTTACCCTTTCTACATTTTTCTTTGAGGCCTAACCTTGAGAAATCAATAAGCATAATTGGTTAGAAAATTGAATTTCTTTCTCTTTGCTTACCGGAATTAATTTGGCAAGCCATAGTTAATTTAGTGAGCATGTTTGCACTAACCATATTTTGTATGTCTAACGCATGGTATACAATTGTGCTCTGTGATCATTGTGAAATGGTGCCTGCGGCCTGTGTTACAAAAGTTCAGAGCTGCAGCAAAGCTTTAGGGAGACTCGCACGATGTGAGTGGGGGGCAGTTCTAGCTTCCTGATTCCATGTAGGGCATACCCTCAAGTGTAAATCTATTATTTGCTGCCAGTTGAAATCCTGTTAGTCCTCAGGGAACAGTTTTCTGGAGATCATTCTAAATCAAATCCATGGGATTTCTAGCCCAGGATCCCTGAGATTTGTCAGTTTGGTTCAATAGGAAGACCTAACAGCTAGGACATTCCAAAAAATCATGATATAGATGGTTTACTTTCAGTGCCTTGACCTACTGTCACAGACCACTCTGCCACTTCACCCTGCTGTCTCCTTCCTTCTGGGGCTTCCATGTACCCCCAGGAAAACTCATTCTCCCCTTTCTTGTGTCTTGGGATGGTTTTCAGTGTTTGTCAGTGTGAAAGGAAAATAAATCTCGGGAGCCCACAATCACTAAGCCAAAGGGAAGTCAAGCTGGGACCATCCTTCCACTTCGTCCTAAATAAGACAGCTACAATGAGATAACTGCCTCATGATTAGCTAACAAGAAAATCCCTTGTGGACAAAGGACAGACAGACCTCAAAGTCATCCCTCTGCCCACGTGAGACAAATGCATATCTGATGGCTTCCTTTGCCCTATTGTTTCCAAACTAAGGCATAGTGATTATTCCTCTCTTCTCCTCTCACAGGTAAATTGTGTATTCAGCGAAAGGCTAATCAGAGACTCAAAAGAATGCAACCATTTGTCTTTTAGCTACCTATGCCCTGGAAGCCCCCTCCCCGCTTCAACTTGTCCCGCCCTTCTGGACCAAACCAATGTACACCTTACACATATTGATTGATGTCTCATGTCTCCCCAAAATGTATAAAACCAGGCGTGGGTGCCCTGACTACCTTGGGAACATGTCAGGACCTCCTGAGGCTGTGTCACGGGTGCATCCTTAAACTCGGCAAAATAAACTTTCTAAACTGATTGAGATCTGTCTCAGATACGTTTGGGTTCACACTAGGGGCCTATGGGCTGATTTCATCCCTAGCGAGTGAAGAGGAGCTGTGGTGAGGGTAGCAGAGGGATGTCAGGCTTTGCTGAGTGGAAGGGGGAGCAGCCAATAGTGTGGGGATATGGGGGCAGGGGTGGTGTCCTCTCCCCTCCTCCACGACGCCCTGCTGGATCACGCCACCAAAAGACTAGGCACCACCACATGTGTAAATACCTGAGATGCTGGGAAACCATGCAGGCTGGGCTGTGCTAAAACCCTTTGTTTTATTCTGTAACAAGGGATAGGGAAAACTTTTCCTGATTGTAAAGAAA